>NC_072430.2:12445625-13053906 GCF_028878055.3 Symphalangus syndactylus
GCTGGGGAGGATTCTGCTGCTTTAACAAACTTGCCTGGCTAACACCACCGGCTCGCCCTTGAATGTCTTCTTGGGTGAAGCCATGAACCCTCCAGGGTTAAGCCCCAATTTTGGGGCTCACCTGCCCTGCATCAGATTGATGCTTAACTTGTAAAGAAACTGGTAGCTTTCCAGAGTGCTAGGAAAAAGGAAAAGTATCATTAAACAATATTATTGTCATAGTTTTCCTCTGATTCGTCTAGAGGTCTCTCCTGGAGAGTGGCTGTAAACTTTGGCCCTGCCCTGACAGGGCTCTGGGGGTGGTGGGCGTGGGGTTATAGTGTGTGCTCGTGGGATGCCTCCTGACCCTGGCTGATGGCCTCAGGCCTGTGTATCCAGCTGTGCTGGCATTCCTCTCACCAGCAGCTTGCTTCTAGGCCTTGGCAGGCAGCCTGTGGCTTTTGTCTGAGCAGTGATCAGTTCATTCCTATCATGATGGTCTCTCTGGGAGAGTCCTGACCAGGAGGAGAGTGAGGCTTGGGTGTGAGGGTCAGGTGAGAGCTGAAGGAGGCAGCACAGCAGAACACATGAAACTGCAGAGTGGGTGTGTGACTCAGGGCAGGAGAGAGGAGGCAGCGTTCCTCACAGGCCAGTGGGGAGGGGGAGCCACGGGGAGCAGGCAGGCCCAGCCAGATGGTGGGGAGCGAGCCAGCGGCCTGTGCACCAAATCTGTATTCGGGTCCAGGGTGTTGTTACTCAAGTGCATTTCCTGTGGGGTGTGGTTTCGAGCCGGCAGGCATCAGCTTCATGGCATCTTGCTGTGACTGGGTGGTCGTCACTGTGGCATGTCTGCACAGTCCGTGAGGGGTGTGGGGGCCAGGGGCTGAGTCCAGTAGGTTGTATCCAGGTGTCCCATAGGGAGCTGGTCACCAGCAGGCAGGTTTATAAAGCAGAGATCTGGGTGGACCACCCTGAGCAACTGGGAGGAGGTGAGGAGCTAGAAACTGTCAAGAATGACTGAACCCTGCTTCTGTACCAGCAAGTCCAACTTTTACTCAGAAGGGTAAGAATTCACTACAATTATCACCAATTTGTCTTTTACCCATGTATTCAACAGAGACCACACTGACCCCATCTACACTGGGGCTGTTATTGATGCAAAGTGGAGAGAGCTCCTTACTGTAACCACTCAGATCCTCCAGACATCTGCTACTGAAAAGAAGGGGGTGGATACCCGAATGATTGACCCGGCTGTCTGCCCTAACCCACCACTCAGACGCCAGAGCCTCTTGTCTCTGGTCCACGCGGAAGTGAGTTGGTGCTAGGGGAGAAGTATTTCCCCTCTGCGTTGGTGTCTTTTTACCCTGTGAAACACCTGCCTTCCATCCTGAGAGGAAGGAAAACGATGACAACTTGTGTTCTGGTGGAAGATTTAGCGGCTACTACAAAACAGAGGTTTGAAAACCTATTTTGCAGCTCTCAAATTTCAATTTAAATGACTTTGAGGGCCCCGTGTAGATGTGAGGGCTGAGTGGAGAAAGCCCTCAGCACCCTCTCCCCAGGAGCTTACCCCTGCCTCGGGGCTCCCTTTTTGTCTCTCTTGCTATGTTATGAAAGGAGAGCATCTGGGAACACTGAAAGGCTGGCTTGTGCCTGTGTGTCGCACCCCATCTCAAGGTGGCTGTGCTGCTGAGGGACTCCAGCCCAAGGAAGGAAGCGCCCATGGCCTGGGGCAGGGCCGTGCAGTTGCATGGCTTTCCTGTCACTCAGGTCACTGAGGGCTGTTCTTGGTACTGTCTAGAAAAGTTGCTTGCATCCCTGGGTCACAGGAATCTCATAACCCAGCCTATGCCCCCAGGCCCCTTCCGTGTCAGTAGAGCCTGCTGAACTTCCTGGGTTAGTGAGACCAGCTGACAGCCACAGTGCTCAAAGGTCAGGGTCTAACCCTGCCAGACTGGCCTCTCTGTAGGATTCCCTGTCTTTGAAAGGATACTGGAAGGGCAGTTGTTTTTTTAAACTTACTCCGAACTCTGAGCCACTGCACCCGGCCTAAATATCATTTTAAAAACTAAACATGCTGGCACGGTGGCTCCCGCCTGTAATCCCAGCACTTTGGGAGGCCAAGGCGGGCGGATCAGGAGGTCAGGTGTTCGAGACCAGCCTGGTCAGCATGGTGAAACCTCATCCCTATTAAAAATACAAAAAATTAGCTGGTTGTGGTGGCGGGCACCTGTAATCCCAGCTACTCAGGAGGCTGAGGCAGGAGAATCGCTTGAACCTGGGAGGCAGAGGTTGTGGTGAGCAGAGATCGCGCCACTG
Source organism: Symphalangus syndactylus (assembly GCF_028878055.3). NCBI lineage: Eukaryota > Metazoa > Chordata > Mammalia > Primates > Hylobatidae > Symphalangus > Symphalangus syndactylus. The sequence goes on from NC_072430.2 coordinate 12,447,924, forward strand.
CACTCCAGCCTGGGTGACAGAGCAAGACTCTGTCTCAAAACAAAACAAATAAACCATATTTAATTAACTTGGTCTCTTATATGGGCTTGTTCTGTTTAATTTTCTGAGTAAACACAAGGCTTGGCTTTATGACCCAAAAAACATGGGCAGCTCTTAGGAAGCTACATCCTCCAGACTCCTGTCACAGTGAATTGTTGTCTTTCAGTGTTTAAAAGCAATAAAGACAAAGTCAAATCAAACATGTAATGACTGCTCCCATTCAGTGGCCATTGGAGATGTTTATTATGACACTGCTTTGGCTGGACACGCAACCATGTGACACTAATGTGTCATAGAAGGTCTCTGAGCACTTTGGCTCATTTTAAATAGAATTTTTAAAAATATACACAAGGCTGGCTTTCCAATGTTTAAAATCATTGTAGAAACCAACAGGTTCAACAGAAATACAAAAGTACAGAAAATGGTTTTCCTGCTTTGGTGTTGGTTGTGGCGGCCGAGGAACATGATTGCCACTGTTTACACAAGTCCAGACGCTGCCAGGGCCTGTTGCGATCAGCTCAGTCTGCGACTAAAACAGCTGGATCATCGACTCTCTTGACTTGCCAACACCAACCCATTTGACTGAAAGAGCAGAAAAGACTGTTATGATACACACTGGAGGCAGAAAGTTCAGAAAAAGTTTTCTTTAGTGTCGTATCTTTCTGTGTAGTTCAAATGGTAAAGGGGTTATTTTCTCTCCAAATGGAGACAGTTGTAATTTGTGAGTTATGAAGGTAGTGCATGTTGGGGGACTGATCCTCTCGCAGCGGAAAACAGGAGTCTCTTCCCTTCTCCCTTGGAAATGGCAACGTTAGTTACTTAGTGACTCTCCCTGCAGGCCCTTTCTCTGTAGGTGCAAACACCTCTGGGCTATGAGAGTAAACATATGACACACTCATATGGCTGGGATGTGTCCCATCTGTTGTTCTAGATGCGGAGAGGCAGGGGCTCCTGGCAAGGTCACACCCACATCCTAGCCTGGAGCCCCACTGCCCCAGCTCTGAGTCCTCCTCCCCTCCTGCCATCCAGTATATTCACTTGGTGACCACACTTGGTTTTCTTATTGCTCACCAAGCCCTGTGCTGGGATGTGGGCCCCTTGGGGCATCCAGGGTGCAGGGAGGGTGGCTGGGGATGCAGGGCACCCACCTGCGACTCCCACGTGATTCTCCACAAAGCGGATGTAGTTCTGGGCCTGCGGGGGCAGGTCCTCCCACCTCCTGGCGCCTGTGGTGTCTGCTTTCCAGCCAGGCAGCGTTTCATATTCGACTTCGACCTTCTGAAGCATCTCCTGGTTAGCTGGGGGAAACACACAGGAGATGAGTGGGGCCCACAGACCTCCTATCACCAGGGAAGCAGATATTTGGTGACGCGGCCACCCCCATCCAGGGACTCCTTGCCTAGGGACTCAGCTGCGAGGAAGGCAGCAAGTGGACACGTGGCCCAGTTTCATTTTCTCAGTGTTGGGTGGTGAGCAGGGGACAGCAGTGGGGCTCAGACACTGACTACACGCCTTCCAGACCAGAGGGACATGACACGTATGTGCTACCCACTCTGCTAGAACTTCCACTGTGACATCAGCTGAGGCACTCCAAGTCTTGGCTTGGAAATTCTAAGAGACTCTAGAATCCTGAAGCACTAAGGGATCCTGAAGCATCTGTGTCCTCCCACCCAAAGAGCATCAACTCCCAGAGGGCAGGGACCCCCGCTCTGTGCAGGACTCTGTGGTTCCCGGTAGAAGACAACCACCCTTACAGATGGAAGATGCTGGAACACGGGTTCTTGCTGCAAGTGTGTTTGAGCTTTGGAGCCACGGAGTGTTTGCATGTCCTCCTGGGACCCTGGACTACCATGAGGAGAGCTTGCAGTCCTCAGAAATGCATCCTCTCAAAGGTCAAGGGTCAGGAGGGTCAGGGACACTGCCTGCAAGGACACACATGGCTCCTGTAGCCAAGTGGCCCTCTGTGGTCTACAAAGATCTGCTGAGTGGAGACCAGCCAAGAGCAGCTCACCCAGGGCCACTGAGGAGGAAGCCATTGCGGTGAACAGGGTCAGAACATGACCCTGGACTGAGGTTGAGGGGGCACATCCAGATGCACATGAAACTGAAACCCGTGAAACCCAGGAAAATGGCATCTCCTTCATGCTTTCCAGAAGAAGGGGTGCACGGGAGCAGGGATCCCGGATAGGTCTTAAAAGTCTCACCACAAAGTATATTTTCTCAGATAAAATAGTCATCCTGTACATCTGCATAGAGCTTTAGGTTTTCCAGAGCCAACCGCATCCACTAACTCCTGTGTGCCTCCCGTGGCTCCCTGCAGGTGGGCCTTTTCCTCAAGGCAACTGAAGGTCCCCCAGGGTCCCAGGCGAGTAGTCTGTCCCCCTGAGCCATTCCCAAAGCACTAGAAGGGGCCTACAGCCACCCCTGCCCAGCCAGGCCTCCTGGGGAACGTTGTGGGGAGAAACCTGTGAGAGGCAAAAGCCGTGATGGAGGCTGGTCACTGGAGACAAGCTGCTTGCCCTGTGTCCTGTGAACGTGGGAACTCACCCCTCTCTCAGAAATCACAGGTCCCATCTATTCCAATACCATGAAACGGCCCAACAGGCAGAACGGTTGCCCCACTTCACATACCTGGGAAATAGGGAATCCTTTTCCCATTCAGCTTGTATGAAACGCCGACTTTAATCTCGCCCAGCACGTCCAGGATGTCCAGCTTCGTCAGGGCCAGCCTGTGCAAAGCCAAGGGGCCACGCAAACCCAAGAAGTGGTCAGCAGTGCTGGGGTTTCTTCCGTTTGCTTTTCACCTCTCGCTTCTGTTATTTACGGCAGGGGTCCCCAATCCCTGGGCTGCGGACCAGTACTGGTTGGTGGCCTGTTAGGAACTGGGCTGCAGAGCAGATGAGTGGCGGGCAAGCTAGCATTATGGCCTGAGCTCCACCTCCTGTCATTCGATTCTCATAGGAGCCCGAACCCTATTGTGAACTGTGCATGCGAGGGATCTAGGCCGCATGCTCCTTGTGAGAAACAAATGCCTGATGATCAGAGGTGGGACAGTTTCATCCCGAAACCATCCGCCGCCACACCCCTGCCAACTGCCCTGTCCATGGGAAAATCATCTTCCACCAAACTGGTCCCTGGTGCCAAAAAGGTTAGGGACTGCTGATTTACACCAAGTGGAAAAGAAAGATTAAGTGATCCCAAAAAAGTGCCATTGACAAACATGCCAGAGGGTGGGGGCTTCTGCTCACGCCCTGCACCTCATCTCTGCCCTTTTAAGTCCCCTGTACCTCGAGTGCCCCACGGGACCCCTGCTCCCACAGGCTCCACTTCCTCCCCTCCCATCCCCACACATGGTGGCTGCTGCTTGTCTGTGGCTCTGGCTGCACTTTCCCCAGAGCATAGCCATGTTTAGGGTCCCAGCACTGCCCTGTGTCCAGCCCATGAGCATGGCACCCTTGTCCTAGTCACCTTCCTGGCCCCTGCCCACCCACCCACCAATGCCAATGATGGCAGCCTCCCTTCCTGGTCCATCTTTGGCACCAGGCCCTGTGCCATGGGCTCTGTTTTTCCTTCTCTCTTTCTGTTTTTCCTCCCTCTGTGGGCAAAGCCTGAAGGGGCACCAGATGCAGCAGGCTATGGATGGGTCTGCTGAGCACTGCTGGCCCTGCCTGTCCTCCATGCTGGCCCTAGCACGTGATAAGGCTGGCGCCGTGAACCCGGCATCGCGCACAAGGGAAGTGAGAGTCAGGCACCCCAGACGCCACACCCTCAGCTACTCAGTTCCTCTGCTTCCCATTGCCGGACTGGCTCTATACCCACCCAGGAGGGGTCTGGTTAATTCTCCAGGAATTTTGGATGATGCTCTCAACCCTGGTGAAAGATGTGCGACTCACAGCCTTGGCCTGTCTGACTGAGCTGGAAAGGAAGCCGTGAGCCCACCCATCACACAAAGCCTCTTTCTGATCTCTGGGAGACAGCCTGAACAGCTGGGCAGCCTGGGTCAGTCTGTGGAAAGCGGAGGGGCCTGCAGAGTGGATGCCTTGACAGGCCGGCACCCATGCTTCCATCCTCCTAGCAGGATGACAGTGCATCCTTTCGTCCTGGATACTTCTGGTCTCCACATGAAGCATTTTAACCTTTCACAAGTGCCGGAATGCCCTCATCCTTCACGGCATCAGCCCTGGGGTGGGAGTTTGTGCTCCTAGGGCTGGCTCCAACACACCCTGCACAGGCCTCCATACCGCTAACCCCTGGGCCGTGCTTTGTGGAAGGGTCGAGATCGATGGAAACCTTGTCCAAGGAGACTTGGTGGCCCTCAGCCCCTGCATCAAGTGCTGCTTGCCTCTGCAGGTGTCGGGAGGCAGGGACAGTCCCAGTGGGGACGGCAGCATGGGTTGCTTACGCAGTGAATCCATTGACCATGTGAGCATATCTCAGAATCATCAGGTCCAGCCAGCCGCAGCGCCTCTTCCTGCCTGTGGTCACTCCCCACTCGTGGCCGCGGGTCTGCAGCAGGTCTCCAATCTCCTACGTGAGAACAGGGCGGACGTCACGTGAGCTGTGGTGGGAGCCTTGTGTGGCCTGGCCCTGCTGCTCCCCCTCCTCCCCGCAGGCAGCTCTCAGAATCCCTGAGGGTGCCCCGCCTCCGCCGACAGTCCTTAGTCCAGCTCCCCGACATCCCCACACCCCTGATAAGCCTGTCCAGCAGCTGAGGCTCACAACGGGCAGGGCCTGGCCCACAATGCCACCTGAGCCGGCGAGCGCTCTTCCTGAACAGGCCAGACCACTAGGCTTTGTGAGCTGGGGAAGGCACAGGCAGCCTTGCTGTCTTCCCCTCCTGCCATGGACAGCTGGGGGAGGCGGGCCTGGCCCTGCAGCTTGGCTTTGGGGGTCAGGGGTGTGTGTATCTCCTGACATGTATCCCTGCACCCTCTCAGGCCTCTCTGGATGGCGTCTGCCCCTCCCTGTGCTGGCTCTCCCAGCACCTGCCCTTCCTCCTGCCCAGTAACAAGGGCCATGTCCTTGCCCTACCAAGGGTCACGGGTTGAGGCTGAGAGAGGAAGGCTGGGGCCTCCTGAGGATTCTGGGGCCACAACAGCTTCCAGAAACCTTCCTGAGGCTGGAGAGCTGGGCAGGGTTGTGGGGGTTGGCTTTCAGCCCCAATTCTAGCTTGGGTATGACAGAGGACCCCCCAACCTGGGGACAAGGCTGAGGGAAGGTGCTTAGTGTCCTCTCTGAGCCAAGGTGAGTCCACCAGCTACCCTGAATGAGGGTGTCCTGAGGAGCTGCAAGGTGTCCCCACTTGCCTGTGGGCCTCACACACTCCGAGGGGAACGAGGTCATGTGTACGCGTGTGCATGTGCACATCCTATGTGAGCTCATGTGCTGTGGCCGTGGGAACAGGCCCACCCCAGCGCCTCTTACTAAGCTCCCCACTGGCCTGCACAGCAGGAACGGCCCTGATGGGAGATGGGGAAATAGCACTGACAGGGTCCCCACAGCCCCCACCCTGGCACTGCTCACCCCACCCCTGGCACTCCTGCCTGGCCTCCCTGGCCTCCTATGGGGTCCTGAGGGGCTGGGGACTCACATTGATCTGTTCGGTGGGGAAGGCCCCGATGCCCACGCGTGTGGTATAGGCTTTCACCACGCCATACACGTCACCTATGTTCTGCGGGGGGATGCCCAGGCCCGTGCACACGCCGCCCACGGTGCAGTTGGATGAAGTCACAAAGGGGTAGGTCCCTGCAAGACAGAGCAGGTTAGGGGGCTACCTGTCACCCCTGTAGAATATTCCACCCGGCCCAAGAGGCCTTCTCAGTAAAGGGCAGCAGGCAGTTCAAATCATGGGGGGTCCCCTCCATGGGGGTCGCCAGCCTGGCCTGTCCTGGGGGAGTGGCCGAATGGGTGCTGTGTGCTGGGCCATGTGGCTCACATGAGTCTGGGGTGAGGGGAGGGAGAAAGTTGCCCACAGCATGGCCTGAGGTGGCCAGGCCACCTCGGGGGTGAGGGTAAGCTGGTGCGCCCGTGGGGGTGAGGACGGGATATGGCTGTACAGACCATCGGAAGGGCTGGCTCTGACCCACCTTGCCAGGCTCCCTGGCCCCACCCCTGACCTTGTCACCCTGTTCTTTCATCTCTAGCCCAGCCCTTTCTCCTCTCCCCTCCCTTGGTGACAACAGGAACACCAAGGACACGAAGATCATTTCTGTGGGCATGGATGGCACTGTGGCCTTGGAAAGCAGGTCTGCCCCTCCCTCCCCCATCGGTTCCCACGGCTCTCCGCAGCTGGGTCTTCTCTGGCAGGCACGAAAGGTCATTGGCATGCACACCCTCCCGGACATACCGAAGTCAATGTCAAGGAGGGCGGCGTTGGCACCCTCCACCAGGATCTTCTTGGGGGGGCCGTGGAGTGCCTCATACATAAAGTAAACACCATCTCGGACCATGGGTCTGATCCGCTCAGCAAAGCCCTGCAAGGAAGGGCCAAGCAGCAGGGTGAGCCTGTGGCCTGGGCGGGGGAGGCCTGGGCGGGGGAGGCCTGCGTCCCAAGAAGGTTGGCCAGCCCGTAACAATGCCTAGTATCGGGTGTGCCCCAAGAGTGTTCAATGAGCACCAGGTAGGACAGCCAGCCTCCCTGGAGGGGCACTTCCGCAGCCCCCACACTGCGGCCCCGGCTTCACCTTGAGCCTTTTGAGTTGGCCTTCAATGTCTATTTCCAGGGTGGGGAACATCGACTGGTGCTGGTGGGCCAGGTTCTTGAATCTGCACAAGGGACAGTCATCGTCACCCCCTGTCATGGTCCACACTGGTCCTCAGGGCCCTCCCCACTAGCCACAGTCCCTTCCGGCAACTTCTCCCCATCCTCCCCCGGGACTGCAGACGGCTCAGGTACCTGGAGGAAAACTCATCAAAATCTGACAGGAGGTCGCAGATGCGGAGGCCTGTCCGGGCAGCTTTGGAAGAGTACGTTGGTCCGATTCCCTTCTTGGTGGTGCCTATACTGAAAGATGGGGAGTGGGTGCCCATGAGAACCCAGGAGCCCCAAGGAGCTCAGGCATCCCACGGAGGCCATGACCCCTGCCGGCTCATGACTCCAGGGCTCACCATTGCCGCCTGTGTCTGGCTGAGCTGTGAGTGTGTGCATGTGTGGGTGTACGCACTTGCAAGGATGTACTGGTACAGTGTGTGGATGTGTGCACATGGAGTAGGTGCATGTGTATGTGTGCACGTGTGGCTGTGTGTACTTTTGTGCATTTGCGTGGGTGTGTGGGCTTGTGTGGTGTGTGCACATGTGCATACCTGTGCAAGCATGCATAGGCGTGTGGTGTGTACGTAAGAGCACGAGTGCCTGTGCCTGTGTGAGAGTGTGAGTGGGTAAGTGTGTGACCATCACCTCTCTGAGGCAAGACACTCTTCTGCTTCACTCCTGTGTCTTTGGCACATCTGAGGTTCTACTAAACTGTTTTAGTGTTCCTCGTGTCTTCCCTGGGGCCGTGTGGAGTCAGGAAAGGTGGTGGGTGTGACAGGTGACGGTAGGGCTTATGCACTCCTGGGGGGAGCTGCGTGGCAGTGGCAGCCAGCAAGGACAGTGTGCAACCCCAGAGAGAGACGGGCTGGCTCGTCCGGGGGTTGGGTGATGAGCTGTGGAATTTTGACGGTGCCATTCTCCAGGGGCTTTGAGTGGGTTGAAGTACCCTCCTCGTCGTGCCCAGGACCAGACACACCCCACAGTCTACCGGCTTTCGGGCCCAGAAGACTCCCCAAGGGTGAGAGTGTCCCGGCAGACTTACTTCTTCCCCTCTTGTGCCTGGCGCTGCACTTCCTGAAGTCCATCGACAGCCTGGTGAAAATCAAACACTGTCGGGCGGGCCAAGTGAGGGCACCAGGGAACAGGAGAGAAGCAGAGGACAGATGTTTACACATGGAACTCACCTCCTGCTGGCCTGAGTCTCCTGGGAAGGGGGTGGTCGAGATTTCAAAAAGGACACACTGGGGTGTGACCATGAGTGTCTGAGGCTCAGTTTCCCCATCTGCAAATGGGCTCGTGATCCCTGACCCAGCTCCCAACTTGAAGCTCTTTAAAAAGAATGTACAAGCTAATGCAGCCATGTGGAACAAGAAGGCCTTGGGGACTTCCCTGATCTCGGTGGCCACGTAGGAGCAGGGCTGGCTGGCAATGATGGGGGCAGGAGGGGCTGTTCCCTGTACCCCAGTGGGAAACGTACCAAGGTGGGCTCTGTCAGAGATGATGAGCCTCTTCTCCCAGTCCTTCAGGCCTGCGGGGACACGGCACACAGGTGGGTCAGTGTTCACAGGTGCGCTGCAGCTCACACGTGAGGGGTCAAAGCTGGGCTAGCTCACCCGGCTCCCATCCGGGTAAGGCATGAGGGGAGGAGGCTGACAGGGCCACCTCTGTTGTGCAGCAAGCAGCAGACCCGCCCCCCGTTGCCTCCTCCCCAGCTGAGACTCCCGGACCCTCACTCCACCCCACTGCCGGGATGCCTACTCCCACGCCTGCAGGCTTCACCCACTCTGGACTGGGGAGCCAGAGCTGGTGTGAGTGCCTGGCTTTCCTCCCTAGCTGCAGCCACTCTGAAGGTGACCTGTCCCCTCAGGACCTCAGTCTGGGTACCCCCTGGTGCCCATGTCCCCAGAATCACATTCTTGTTCTTTTCACACCCGTCCCGCCCTTGAGCCTGAGGCTGCAGCTCAGTGTCCTCCCAGACCCACTCAGGCTGCCATCTGTCCTTGCCCACCCTAGGTCTGACTTGCCCACGCCCCCAGCTGGCGGGTCTGGCCTCTGCGTGCCTGGCCAGATGCTCTGCAGAGCCCCCAGGAGCCACATCCTTCCTTGCAGGCATAGTTAGCCCAGCAGTCCCCACTTCCCACTGGGTGTCTGGTCCAGGTCCCTGGCTCCTTCCTGGACTTCCCAGGTGCTACCTGGCCCCGTGATGCCGAGGCCACCAGCATCTGAGGCCTCTGGGTTGCCCAGCTCACTCGCTTTCTGCACAGGTAGAGCCAGCGGGTGATGAGCTGGGCCAGCTGTGTTGGGAACCCACCCCTGCCAGTCCCCTCCCCGGGAGAAACCCTCAGGAAGGCTCCAGCCAACACAACCGCTCAGGGCACCGCGTCCAGGACAGGGCAAGTCTGCAGGAGCTCGGACCTACCTTTCTTTTCATTCTTCTCTGCTTCCTCAAACAAGCCTGGTAAGTGAATGACCACCCCGTTGCCTGCATGAGAGACAGAGGCATGAGAGACAGAGTTGTGTCCCAGACGCTGGAAAACATACATTAAGAACAGCATGAAATGGGTGGGTGTGGTGGCTCATGCCTGTAACCCTAGCACTTTGGGAGGCCGAGGCAGGAGGATCACTTGAGGTCAGGAGTTCGAAACCAGCCTGGCCCACATGGTGAAACCCCATCTCTACTAAAAATACAAAAAATTATCTGGGCGTGGTGGCACGTGCCTGTAATCTCAGCTACTCGGGAGGCTGAGGCAGGAGAATCGCTTGAACCTGGGAGGCGGAGGTTGCAGTGAGCTGAGATCCTGCCACTGCACTCTGGGTGACAGAGCGAGACTCTGTCTCAAAACAAACAAACAAACAAACAAACAAACAAACAACAAAAAACCCAGCATGAAATGAGCACACCTATGTTCGTAGCAGCATTATTCACAGTAGCCAAGAGCTGTCCATTGACAGATGAATGGATAAGCAGAACATGGTCTACCCACACGATGGAAGAGTATTCAGCCTTAAAAAAGGAAGGAAATTCTGACACAGGCTGCAACGTGGAGGGGCCTCGAAGACATTATGCTGAGTGAAATAAGGCAGTTACAAACGGACACAAACAGGATGATTCCGCTTATAGGAGGTCCCTGGAAGAGTCTAATTCATAGAAATAGAAAGTAGAACGGGAGGCGCCAGGGGCTGGGAGAGGGAGACTGGGGAGTTGTTTGATGTTTCAGCATCTCAGTGTGTGAAGATAAGAAAGTTCTGGTGGTGATGGTTGCAAAACACATTCCTTGGTATTTAAGGAGCTGAAGATTGATGTCCCTGCAGAAACCTGCGCGTAGATGTTTAGCAGCTCTATTCATAATCGCCGAATCTCGGCAGCAGTCAAGAGGCCCATCAGTAAACAAAGGGAGAAATCAACTGTGGTCCATCCAGACAGTGGAGTATTATTCAACACTGAAAACAAATGAGCTATCAAGCCATGAAAAGACATAGAGGAAAGTTAAATGCATGTTACTGAGTGAAAGAAGGCAATCTGAAAAGGCGACATCCTGTACAATTCCAACTCTGGAAGAGGCAAAACCACGGAGACAGCACGAGTGGCTGCCGAGGGTTGAGGAGGGAGAGGTGAATGGGTGGAGCTCGGGGGTTTTTAGGACAGTAAAAAATTCTGTACAATACTATAGTGGCAGATACACAGCATACATCTGTCCAAACTGGTAGAATGTACAGCACCAAGGGTGAACCCTGAGGTGACTATGGACTCTGGGTGATCATGACCTGTCAGTGTAGGTTCATCAATTGTAACAAATGCACCACTCTGGTGGGGCATGGTGGCTCATGCCTATAATCCCAACATTTTGGGATGCTGAGGCAGGAGGATTGCCTGAGGCCAGGAGTTGGAGATCAGCCTGGGTAACATAGCAAGACTCCATTTCTAAAAAAAATGCATATATATATATCAGCTGGGTGTGGTGGCATAAGCCTGTAGTCCTGGCTACTTGGGAGACTGAGGCAGGAGGATCCCTTGGGCCCAGTAGGTTGAGGCTGCAGTGAGCTAGGACTGTACCATTGCATTCCAGCCTGAGTGACACAGCGAGACCCTGTCTCAAAACAAATAAAAAACAAAAAAACACAAATACACCCCTGAGCTCTAAACCCCTTGCTTGAAGATGAAGCCCTTCAGAAACCCCTGCTGCCTCCCCAGGGAACCCCTTTCCCTTTGCCAGTTCCCGCTGAGGCTGGCCATGGCACAGGCTCAGCTGAGGGAGATGGGACTTCAGTCCAGACGAGAGTGACCCGGAGACTACGCAAGCCATGGTGAGCACAAAAGGTCACCCAAATGCCACAGCATCCTGAAATAAACACGCGGCAGAGGCCCGGAGTGCCGCAAGCTGAGGGTGTCTGTGTGAGCCCTGGCACGTCCTGCCGCTTGCTAAGCGGTGCCCCCTTGGCCTTGTTTCCCACCACGTGGGGCCCAGGGCTGGGCAGGACAAGGATGGCGGCTGGAGAAGACTTCCTGCAGCACAACCCGGAGCGGCCAGCCAGTGCCACTGCCCAGTCTGCCAGGGCCAGGGGCTCCCAGGACATGGTGGGCAGGCCACCTGACTGCTTAGGGCCTCCCTGCTGTGAACTAGGGACCGCCCCCACACTGTCCTAGCCCCACTGCTGGGAGGGCCAGGGACTGGGTCTGCACCCAAGGCGATGGTCTTGGGTGAGTCACTCCAGCTCAGCCCCTGACCACACATGGCCCCTGCAGCAGCCACCTCTGCTCTATCTTCCTCCCTCTGCTCACATTGAATGGGCCCAGGCCCATGCCATCTGCTGGGCACACACCTGAGGCGCCTGAGCCCCCACTTCCTGATGGGCTGGGAAGGGGTCAGATATATCACAAGGATGGCCTTGCTGAAGTCTGGAAGAGCTGGAAGGGAAGTACAAGAAGGGGCCTGGCTGGCTTGGCCACTGGGATCAGAAAAAGCTTCTCTGAGCAAGGGGGTCTTGGGCTAAGAGCTGAGGCCAGGGTGCAAAGAGTAGGCTTCTGACCCAGAGAAGGAGGGAAAGAGAGCCACGGAACCCTGGGGGCAGAGGTGGCTCGCCTCTCGGAGCACTGAGTGGTCACAGGTGGCTGCAGCAAAGTCCACGGGGAGGAGCTGTGTCTGGACCCAGGAGGGGGCAGGCGATGTGGAAGGAGGTCCCTCTGCAGCATGGACTGGGAAGGGGCTGGAACCGGGCCTCCCAGATGGCCACAGCAGCCCAGGCAAGAGGACGGCCACATGGCCCGGCAGGGCCAGGGAGGGCATGGCCTTGTCCACACAGCCCGGTCGCCATGCAGCGAGAAGCCAGGCCTGTCGCAAGCACATGCTCACTCACAGGTATGCACATGCAGTCCCCGGCACACGGGCGTGTGGTGTCCATGCACACACAGGGAGTGTGTGCATGCGAGGGATCAGGGATCAGGCACTCCTGCTCCTGCGCGGTGGATGTGACTCTGCCCCTCCTCCCATCAGCCCTGTGTCCTCTCAGCTGCATTCCCAGCCCAGGCCCGGGCTATGCAGGTTTCTGTGCACCAGTGCCTGGTGGGGCGGGTGGAGGCTGGGGTCCAGCCTACTGCTAGAGCCGCCATCACCAGGCTCTGGTGCCCCGTGCCCTCGCGCATGGGGGCTCCTGGGCTGGCTGACATCCCCTTTCCTGCTCACACACAGGTGGGGGCAGGGCACTCACCAATGAAGGACAGGGCCTTGGCGTTGATGATGCCACTGGGCAGCAGGTGGAAGTCGTACTCCTTCCCATCCACCACCACCGTGTGGCCAGCGTTGTTGCCCCCCTGGAACAGAAACCTGGCTAAGCTGAAGGCACTTGGGTACTGAGGATCCCCCGGACATGGACTGACCCACATGGGGCTTCGTCTGTCCCTGCAGGGCACTGCTGTTGGATTTTGGGGTGTCTGATTTGCTGGCCAGCTCTGCTGCGTCTGTGCGGCACTGGGATGTAGGCATCCTGCACCTTGGAAGGAGTGCAGCAGTTTGGTCGGGGGCCTGGGTTGGGGAGGGTCTGGCCCAGGCTGGTGCCAACACCTCCAGGTGGCTTGGTGCAGGTCTCTGCAGCTGCAGGCCCCGCTCTGGAGCTCGCTTCTCTCATGCAGGAATGAGAAAGCCTAACCCTTCCATAGAGCATGATTCAGCACCCCCACGGCCCAACCTGCCCTCACTCACTTTAGCAGAGACCCCTCCTTTTGGGCAGGCACTTCCCATCTAAGAATGAAAAAGAAAAAGCCATTCGGAGCCAGCCCTGTTCTGGGGAACACCCAGCCACAGGCTCCCCTCTCTGGGGGGACTCCTGCCGATGGTGGGGAGAGGGCCTGGGACTAGGATGTGCAGGCTCCAATCCCCCTCCTGCCATGAGACAGCCACATGATACAAGCAAACTGTGCCACCGCCCTGGATGCCACTGCCTTAGGTTCCCCAAGGGCCTCTTGTGCCAGTGGAAGCTGGAGGATAAGGTAGGGATCCTCTCCAGGTGGGGCAACAACCAAAGCCCTCCTGCCTTTTGCTTGGCTCTGCTCAGCAGGGCACAAGTCCAGTGGGTGTCCCCTGCTGCCCCCACCCTCTGCTCCTGCAGGCCAGGTGGGCTGGTGGTGTGATGGATACAGGGACACTCCAGCCCCAAGGCACGGCTCACAGGGCTCCCCTACGTGCAGGCAGGAGGCCCCGCTTCACAGCTGAGGAAGAGGCAGCATCTCTGATGGCCCATGATGGCCCATTGCCCCTGAAGCCAGGCCCCCACCAACGGCAAGGGGTGTCCCTCCAGCACCGTTTTGTCTTCATGCCACCATAAGAAACCTGTGTAGGCCAGGTGTGGCAGAGCCTGGAGGGAGCCCCAGAAGGTCTCTGCCCCAGGAAACAAGGCCAGGTCTCCAGCCCCACTTCTGGCCAGCCACTGGATGGCATGGGGGACCCTCCCTGTTGCCGTCTCTCCTTGAGCTCCACCTGGAGGGTGAGCAGGGTCCTGGTGGGGTGAGGGGGACACACACGGATACCCTGCTCCACAGACTGGTCTGGCCTCTCCTTCACTACTGCCCTTTTGGGGCCCACTCTGTCCCCAGGACCCCAGAGCCCAGATCCAGCCCCACCTTCCTGCCTCACCTCCTAGCAGAAAAGCCCTCAACTTGTCTACCCATGGGGGATCCTCCCAGCCACACCCCACTGCTCTCTGCCCGGCCGAGGGGTCTCAGCTCCCCTCCCACCCTCACAAGCCTGGCAGTGGCGTGTTCCACACAGCCTTTCCCCGCCTGCCCAGGCAGGACCCTCAGTGATGGCAGCCCCCTCCCTCTGCACTAGCTCCTCATGACGCATCTGGACAAGATTTACATGGAAAGAGCCCTGGTGGCTGGTGGCAGGGCAACCCTGGGGACAGAGGGGGGGCGGATCTGGAGATGCCAGGCAGGGGGCTCACCCTCCTGGGACCTAACTTCACACACTGGCAGATTATGCAGCACTCAGAGCCCTGAAGCCCCTTCCCAGGGCAGGAGTCCCCACCTCCATGCCCCGACTTCTGCCTGGCCCTGCCCGGCTGGGCCCAGTCCTTATAGGAAACCAGTTTAGGACAGTGGCTCTGGGCGGGGCGGTGCTGGGTGAACTGGGTGGGGATCCTGGGAGGTGGAGAGACGCAGGAAGCCTGGTGGCAGGAGGGAGGGTGGTGTGAGGGCGCCTGGAGGCCCTGGGGGAGCTAATGCTGCCAGGCGCCGAGGCAGGGTGGGGGTGCAGGGTCAGGGCACTTCTGCAGCCTCGGCAGATGGGCAGGGCTCTCAGCCTGTGCTGCTCAGCAGACCCTGAGTCAGCCCTGGGAGCACAGGTTCAGTCCATCAGGACGGGGCAGGCCCTGGCGTGACTCGAACAGACTCTGGGTTTGGGGGTCACTGCACCCTCCTGGAGACCCCCACCCTTACTCTGTCATTGCCTCAGCACATATGTGGTAATTCCTCTCTGCTGGGGTCACAGAGTACGTTCATGCCCACGATTGCATCTGCTGCCTTTTGGGGGCAGTCAGGGGTGAGGTCTCTGAGGACAGGTAGGGAAACTGAGAGAAGGGAAGCCTATCCCTTGTACACAGCCCCACCTGGGGTGCGCAGGCATCGAGGGATGACCTGGCAGTCAGGCCAAGTGCTGCCTGCCATGGCAGAGTGCCCAGGGCCCATGTCAACAGGCCCAGGAACGCCCCGCTGGGCACACCCTGGCTCTGTTGGGGGCAAACACAGGCTCCTAGGAACACGCGTGGCTTGTCGTAGGCCAGTGGGTGTCCAGTGACCCCAGGGCTAGTGCCAGGCCACACCCGGGAGTAGGAGCCAGCCCAGGACACTGAGCCTGGGGCCTGCTGATCCGCAGGGGCTCCCAGTTCTGGGGAGCCCAGGATGATGGCCCCCCAGAGACCCCAGTCTGTCCTCCCCATCACCAGTTGAGGTCTCAGGATGTCAGGCTGCACAGGCACGTGGTGAGAAGTTGGGGACAAGAAGTCCTCCTGCCCTTCCTCCAGCTTCAGCCTGGGATTCCCACAGCAGAGGCATCCAAGGAGGGTTGGACAAAGGGGAACAAAGGGAAACTGGTACAGTCAGGCTGGGGCTCTGCACAAAGGCAGAGCCTTCAGGTCCAGGCCAGGGTCTGCCTTGCCATGGGAGCCACCAGCCAAGGCTGACCATGAGGCTGGCCGCTGAGGAGGGACCAAACATCAGGGCCAGCCCCGCCTCCTGGAGAGGCACCGAGACCTTCCCTTGGGGCTGCCTCAGGCTGCAGGTGGACGCCAGGCCCCTCAGCATGGTGTGCAGGGCAGTCAGGAGGCTGCTGCCCTCTCACAGGGCTTCCTCCTCTTGCACAGACACACTGGTGCCTCCAGCCCCACCGGTCTCCCTCTTCTCCTTTCCTGGCCCCTGCTGGCCCAGTAGATAGGTCCATGGATCCTGCCGCAGGGGGCCGCTCAGGATCTGCTTGTTCCAGGCAGCCCAGCCCTGAGCTCTGAGTCCTGTCACCATCCCCCCAGTGTCGAGCCCCCAGGGCAGCCGCACTCACTCTGTCTTTCCTGCCTCATAGGAATAAGTGATGGGCAGAAGAGCCAGGGTGAGTGTGTGCCACGGGACAGCCCTGTTCAGGCACGGCTCCCACCACAGCCCCTCAGGCCAAGCTCCAGGGTCCCCACGTCTAGCCGGCAGGCCTGTCTCTGCCAGGCACCCCTCGGCTGCCCTGCTCCTCTGAAAGCAGAGCTGAGGCACCTGAGCTCAGGGAAGGCCATGGGCACATCCATCCTTCAGCCACCACTCAGGGTCCTCTAGGGGCTGCAGAGTCTTGCATTTACCTAAGATGCCCACTGCTGCCCCTACAGGTGGAGAGGAAGCCCAGACCTGCTGCTCCTAGGAAAGGAGCCCCCTGCATGGGCAATGGGCTGAGCCACACGCTGTGAGCTGCCATGGACGGTCACCCATGTTGCACACTGCACAACTCTAGGGGGTGCTGTCACAGAGCCACGGCATGAATGATGGCCCCTAGAGGTGTAGCAGCTGCAGGGCCACATCATGCCGACTTTCTACTGTTTGCCAGGTCAGGGACAGTAGATTAAGGTAAGCCCCCAACTCTCAGAAGCACAGTGATGCAAGGGTGGGAGTGAGAGAGAAGATATGAAGATGGACAGTGCAGAACACCTGCCTTGAGTGACCTGTACCCAAAGGCTCAGACCGGGCTGGGGGCCCAGAGTTAGGGGCACCCGGGGAGCCTGGTGGCCCCCTGGTGCTCTCTACCTGCCTCCAGGTTTCTCTTGGGGTCTTCCCCTCTGTGGTGGAGCCTTGGGTCAGGACACAGCTCTGAGCCCCCACGGACACTGGAGCCCCCCCTACCACTCTCTACCTAGTATGGCTGGTCACTCAAAGTCCCTAGGGGACATCCCTGCCAGCTGCCTCCCTGGTAGCAGGGAGTTTAGGAAAAGAGGCTCTCTCCATCCTGGACAAGGGAAGGGGGACAAGGCCCACTCAGGAACCAAACACAGCTCTGACCCCTGCTTTGTCCCTGCGGGTCCAGCCAACTCACCCCTCTGGGGGCCAGGAAAGGCACGGCCCCATGGCCAGCCCTGTCTCCACTGCCCCACTCAGGCCCCTCCCCTCCGGGAGGCTGTGCGCATGCTCAGACCACCCACAGCGCCTCTGGCGAGGCGGGGCACTCCTCAATCCTCCCACCATTGCTGGTCCCTCCAGGCATTTTATATATGTACATATATTTATAAGTAAATATCTCTCTACATCTTTCTCCATATCATCTATCTATCTATAGTCTGCCAGGGCTGCCAAAACAAAATCCACAGCCTGGACAGCTTAAACAATGGAATTTTTTTTTTTTTTTTTTTTTGAGACAGGGTCTCACTTTGTCGCCCAGGTTGGAGTGCAATGGTGTGATCCTGGCTCACTGCAACCTCTGCCTCCTGGGTTCAAGCGATTCTCCCACCTCACCCTCCCCAGTAGCTGGGACTACAGGCACCCACGACCATGCCCAGTTAATTTTTGTATTTTTAGTAGAGACCGGGTTTCACTTGGCCAGGCTGGTCTTGAACTCCTGACCTCAAGTGATCCGCCCGCCTCGGCCTCCCAAAGTGCTGGAGTTACAGATGTGAGCCACCGCGCCCACCGTGCTCCTCTCCAGGCGTTAAGGATCTGGCTCCTGCAGTCCTCCTGGGCAGGCAGGTGTGGCCTCCTGCATTTGACCCGTGGCTCCTCCAAGGCCTCTCCTCTCTCAGCGTCACCCTGGTTGGGCCTCCACAGGCACTGGGAAGGCGAGGAGTGCGCTGAGCTGGCATGGGGTGGCCACTCAGTAGCTGGAGACTCCTTGGAGGCAGCCAGGGGAGGGCTATGCTGTGACCTGGGGCCGAGCTGAGGGGCAGGGCCAGTTCCGGGGACCTCTGCCCACCTCCTTGCCTCTGGGTTGCCACACCACAGCTCCTCCCCACCACGCCGACGCCGCGCTCCTCCCCACCACGCCGACGCCCCGCTCCTCCCCACCACGCCGACGCCCCGCTCCTCCCCACCACGCTGCCACACTCCTCCCCACCACGCTGACGCCGCGCTCCTCCCCACCACGCCGACACCGCGCTCCTCCCCACCACGCCGACGCCGCGCTCCTCCCCACCACGCTGCCACACTCCTCCCCACCACGCCGACGCCGCGCTCCTCCCCACCGTGCCGACGCCGCGCTCCTCCCCACCGTGCCGACGCCATGCTGCTGACACCTGCAAGGCCTCTCCACACACAGGCTTTGTCCTTGCTCCTCACCTCCACACTGCCCAGATGGTGCATGCCCTGCCCCTGCACTGAGCTTGTCACCCGTGCGTGTCCCAGCCTTGCCCTACAGCCATCGTCCTGCTCCTGTCCACCCCGTCCCTAAACCCTTGGGATGCCACCTGCCATCTGCCTAGCTTGGGGGCTGTCCATTGACCTCCTTTGACCTGCCAGTGCCCCCTCCACTCCCGGCCCACTTGGCCACTGCCCTTCTCTGCCCTGCAATCCATAGGCCCCTTACTGCCATGGATGACTCCTCTGGCCACAGTGTCTGCTTGGCCCAGGGTTCCCAAGAAGACCCCTTTCTCTCCTGCAATGCAGCCCCCATCGTCAGCCCTACCTGCAGCAACACCTGGGACGAGGCTCGCTACCTCCCATGCTCCAGAGCTTTCTCCCCACAGCGTTAGCGGACTGCATCTCTGACGGCGCTGTGCCCCAATGCCACTGCACTCTGCCCGCTTCTCCCTCGACCCTAGCTGTGCCAGGCCCATGCTATACCACCTCCTGGTTCAGCTCTCATGCAGGCTTGGGGAGGAGGGGACAGTGGAGTGGTTGTTTGCACCTCTCCCCCTGGAATGGGAGCGACCAGCTCTCCTGCCTCTGTGTCCATCCCCAGCCCTGACCCAGGGCCTGGCTGTCAGCGAGCTCACACCAGGCAGCGAAGGCAGCAGCGTGGCAAGCGCAGGGGGAGGCCAGTGGTGCTTTTCAGAGGCCGTGAGGCTCCTGGGCCCAAACTCTTGGCATTGGCACCCATTGGCAGTTTGTATGACGACTGTGCCCCGCACACAGCAAGGGGCCCTGGCGCCCAGTGAGCACGCACCTTTGACTACCAGTGTGGTGCGGTGGGTTCACCCACTTACACTGCTTCACTCCCTTCTGGGCTCTGCTTGCAGGCTCCCACCATTCATTCATTCCTTCAACCCAAAGGAATTGTTCTCTGCCCCTTTTGGTAGTGGGGTGAGGCCTGGGACAGAACTGAGGTCACTGGCACAGGTGTGCAGGTCTCAGCTGCCTGGGACTGGTGTTCCTGCAATGATGCAGGGCTGTGTGTAACTGCAGGGACCCTCTGTCCTGGAGCCACAGCCCAGTAACCAGCACCATCAACAGTGCAGAGGTGGGGTAGGGGGAAAACATCTTTCTGGAAGCAACTCCAGGCATTCCCTGGCCAAGGCAGCTGCCCCTCTGACTCCCAGAAGGTCTCTGGTGCACCCTGGAGCCTGAGGCAAAGCGATACCTGATGACCCCTTGGAGAGGGTGCCCAGAGCCCCGACAGCCACAGCACGGGGGCCCTCAATGCACAGGATGCCAGCTCCCAGCTGGCGCTGCCACACCACAGAGGACACTGTGGAAACACCCTGTGATCCCACACCCCTGCATACATGGCCATAGCTTTCCACCCCTATCCGCCGGCTGGACACTGGCTCTAGCTAGACCTGGAGGGCACGTGAGGCTGGGAGTGCGCTATGGAGACCCAGGGCAGGCCCCTTCAGCCCGTGTACTGGGCATGGCCAGACATAAACAGCCCAGTGCCCTGAGGTCTGCACTGCAGCAGAAGGACGAGGATTCTAAACCCTGATCAAGGCGTGCTGGAGCCTTGTGGTCCTCGGCAGGGAGCCCAGTTATCCAGAGGAAGTATCTTGGAGATGAAGGAGGAACTAGGGGGTGAAGGCCAGGCACTGCCAGCCTGGGAACAGGGGGCAGGGGAGACCCAGGTGCGCCTGCCTTCAGCTGCCCATTTGAGGGGTAGGAGCTGGACATGCAGGCGGGGCATGCAGGGGAAGGAAATGCCATGGACACGAGGGAGGAAGCACAGGAGGAGGTGCCTGGGGACCCCTCGGAAGTAGGATGGGGTGTCCGTGCCCAGAGAGAAGAGAAGGAACACAGGACCCCAGCACAGACAGGCAGACAATGTGATGTGGCTGCAGAGCAGGGAGGGCAGACCTGGCTCAGAGGAGACTCAGCCTGGAGGGGAAAGAGGCTTGGGAGCAGCCAGGGGAGCAGGCAAGGAGGAAGATGGCACAGTGGGGCCAGGGGGCGTAGTGCAGCCTGACAGACCCAGAGCCATCCTGGAGTGGAGGAAGGACAGCCGAGGTGTGAAGGTGGGGGTGTGGGCACAAGGTGGGGGACGCAAAATGTAGGCTTAGCCTGGAGAAGGGAGGCTGCCCAGGAAACAGGTCCTAAAGATGGACCCAAGGTGGGAGACTGTGGGAGGTGACGACACTCTCAGGGGCCCCCAGGTGCTCTCTGACCACAGGCCCCAGACCACTGGGATGGGAAAAGAATGAGGCGAGCCGTGGAGGGCTTTGGGCAGCCCCAGATCACCTCTGGGCAGAGTGGAAGTCCATGTCCAGGGTGGGCAAAGCAGCGACTCTTGCCAAGTGCCAGGGGCCACCAGGGGGCTTGGGAGCTGGGCTCGAAGTGATGGCTCTGCTGGTGCAGAGCAGAAGGCAGAGCCAGAGCCTGGGTGTCCAGAGGCTTGGGCAGCCAGGGAAGGAGCATAGCCAACACCCAGGATGGCCCCAGGCCCAGGTGACCCTTCGGGGACTGGGGAGCAGAACAGGCTTGTTGCCAGGGCTGGTAGCTTCAGCCTTCCTGGCAGCCAGCCTGCCTCCCAGATGCGGCCCAGCCCGCTCTGCCCACTGCGTGCACTTTGACCACCTGGACCACTCAGCCCTTGCTCTGTCCTCTGCTCAGCCCCTCGAGTGAGTGGGTGAGGTGTGGCCTCTGTGAGCCTGGAGATCCCCATGTCAGGTACCTTCATCTGGCTTCAGGCATCCACACTCCAAGTAAGAAAGACGCAGTCTTCCCTGGGGAGATCCAGCCAGACCCTCACTCTGCCAGCCTCTGACGACATGGGGTGGTCAGACATGGTGTGCACAAGAACAGGGGAGATGCTGGGAGCCTGGTGGTAGGGGAGAACCCCCACCGCTAAGAGGAGAGATGGGCACTGTGAGGTAGGGGGTCACTGAGCACTTGCAGAGAGACTGGGGCTGGGGCCCCAAAGAAGACCAGTCCCTGACCTTCCCTTGCAGAGCGGCGCCCCGCTGAGATCCAGTTCAGTCCCTACACTCGCGGGTGGGGACAAAGGGCCAGGCCCTGGGCTATCATGGTGGGCACGTGGCACCCGCGAGGGCTCCCAATGTGGCAGTGATTCATTCCTCCACGCCTGAGCCTCCATTCCCCTGTGAAGGAGCTCTTCAGGATGATCCTGCCTCACTGGCTTGTGAGGAGGCTGCAGGGGTACAGGTGTGGGCTCCAGGGACAAACCTCTTTTATTCCCACTCACTTGGAGAGCCAGGGGCTCCGTCAGGCTGTGGGGTGGGTGGCCTGGCGAGGGCGGCCTGATGGCGGCCTGGTGGCCCGACTGCGGGATGGGCTCCAGCCTGCTGCATCCTCCCCCCAGCGCAGCTGCGAGTGAGCGGGGCTGTGGGGGGACTGGGCGGGGGGCACAGCAGGGAGTGCCCAGATCCAGAACCATCTCCACAGCTGGGAGCAGAGCCGGATGAACGCTGTGTACGGCAGCTGTGGGGGCCCTAGCTCGCCCTGCAGAAGTGCATGGCGCCCACCAGAGCTGGCAGCTCATAGGGAGGGGCCTGGGCTTCACGGGAGCAGAGAGGTCTAAGGAGGGTTGGGGGGCCATGGCTGCCCCACGCTGAGGGCGCCCTGGAGGGTGAAGAGCGGTAGAGTGCTGGACACGCCCCCTGGCGGCCGGGGACAAGGTGGCAGGGCAGAGGCAGTGTGGAGGGAGCATGGGCTGAGGACCACCTCTAGGACCTGGGGGATCTCTGGAGCGAGGGATGAGCTTGCCTGCTGCTTAGGACGGAGAGCGAGGTAGGAGGTCCCCCACCGTTCCAGGAAGAACTTTCTAGGAAGCCACAGTCCCTTCCGGCAGGAG
Source organism: Symphalangus syndactylus (assembly GCF_028878055.3). Taxonomy (NCBI): domain Eukaryota; kingdom Metazoa; phylum Chordata; class Mammalia; order Primates; family Hylobatidae; genus Symphalangus; species Symphalangus syndactylus. Next base: position 12,469,899 of record NC_072430.2, read on the forward strand.
GGGCTCAGACAGCCCTGAGCCACACAGGGTGCTGGGCTGACTCCCTTCTCTGACAGGGATCGTCGCGAGCCCCAGCCCTCCTCTCTGGAGCTCAGGAAGGAGGCCGCAGAACCCGGAGAAGGGGCAGTGCAGGGGCCCTTGTTCCACTATTGGCAGCCCCAGGCAGGCTCCAAACCCCAGAGGCGTGCATCCCAAAGTTCACCTCTTTGTGCCTGGGGCTGTAAGTCAGCCCATGGGCAGCAGACCTGGCTGCCCTGTAATCGGGCATGCAGCCCCAGGGTGGCGGCCCGAGAGAGTGCCCAGTGTCCAGCTCAGTCAGAACAGATGGGGGCGCTGAGAGCAGCTGCCGGCTGGCAGAGGCACCGCCCTGGGCCCTGGGGGACAAAGCAGGTCTGGCCTCCTCGGTGGCACTGCCAGCCACCGGGTCACCCTGGCCAGAAGTCTGTGGCCCTCCCTCTCCCATGTCTGGCTAGGATCGTCCCAAGCACCCTCCCTCAGGCCCGGCCCCAATTGCCCCCCAGGACGGCCGTGCCCCCTTCCACCTCTGCCTCTCCTTGGCTGACTCACCGGGGTCACCCCCACCCAGCAGGCAGCTTTTACCCCCTCCATCACCTGCCAACCCTGCGGGGAGCCAGCTAAGCCCTGTCCCAGACCCAGACAGGCCCCAGGTGATCACTGTAAATGAGGAAGGGGGGTGTCTTGGGGGTCCTCAAACCATCCTGGGGCTGGGTCCTCTGGTTCCCCCATAGAGGGTTCCAGCGTCACACCCATGGCATGCGCCACCCCCTGAGGATCGGGTGTCCCCAACTCAGCGACTTGTATTTATAGCTGTGCCCTGGCCCGCTGCCGGGGTGGTGGAGGAGGGGTGGGTGGAAGGAGGTTGGTGTGTGTGGGTCGGGGGTTGTGTGAGTGGTGCGTGTGCGTGCGTGGGTGGGGTGGCCCTGGGAAAGGTGCTCCCGGAAGGAAGGCATCCAAGCGGGTAAGTGACCGGCCAGGGCATGGGAGGACAGGGGCCGTCTGGGTCGGGGGAGGGGGGCTCGCTGGGCGGTAGGGGAGGGACCCGGCGCCCCAGCCCGCACCTGGCAGCGGCTGATGATGTCGGCGTCCGTGGCCAGCAGGTCCACCACCTTGCCTTTGCCCTCGTCCCCCCACTGCGCGCCCAGCACCACCGTCACGCGGGAGCCGGTCGCCGCCGCCTCCTGCTGCAGCCGCCCTCGCTTGACGCCGCCTGCGCCGGGGGGCCGGTCGTTGGAGGCTCGGGTCCCCGACATGCTGGCTCGGCTCTTCCGCTGCGCTGGCCCGGCCAGGAGCCCGCCGCCGCCGGCGTCTGCGCCATTAAATGGAGCCGGGCCGCGGCAGGGGGCGGGGCAGGGGGCGGGCCGGGGGCGGGCCAGGGCGGGCACAGTGACGCCCCGGTGACCTCCGGCCGCCAAATCCCCGCCCCCTCGCCGCTGCCCGGGAAGCCCAGTTGAGTCTCGAGCACTTTAGGGGTGAGGGGCCGCACGGACCGACGGCCAGGCAGGCAGATGGCCTGGGGCGCCCCACGAATTTGCAAACGGAGGCAGTTTCTCGCTAGCCCGTCGGGGACCAGGGCTTGCGCACCCCGATCTCACCCCCCAGGCCCTTGCCGGGCCCAGGACTTCCGGGTTCCAGCAACTGCAGGGGCGGTCTTTCCCTCCAGGGAAGGAGTGCGGTTTGCAAAAGGGGAGCTGCGTCCTGCACCCCACCTAGAGGGTCCGCACTCTCGGGGAGCGCAGCTGCCCCCCGCGGAACCCCGAGTCCCCTGGGCGCGGGCGCGCCCCCTGGCGGCCGTGAAGAGCCGCGCAGCGCGTCCTCGCCGAGGACGTTGTGTCCCCGCAACTGCCCGCACCTCTGCCCCACCGCAGGGGCCCCGCGTCCCGCCCGGGCGCGATGTGGCTCGGTCCTGGCTGTAGCGAGCAGGCGGGCTCCAGCATGGAGCTCCGGCCCTCAGCACCCAAGTCTGGGGTAAAGGGACCCATCCTGTCAGCGTCACCTGGCTGGCATGGGAGCAACCCCCAGGGATGCACACCAACGTGGGGCCCAGGTTCCCAAGAGGCCCCATACCAGACCTTCCCGTCCCAGCCTGTGGAGGGACTAGGCCCCAGAGGGAGGCGATGGTCTGGGAGGCTCCCGTGTTCCCGGCTGGTTGTCCTGTCTCGCCCCTCCCGCTCCACCCCTCCCAAGTGGATGAGGCTTGGAGGAAGCCAGCCCTGGTGGCCAAGAGAAGGGTCCTGGGGCCCGAGGGGCAGAAAGGAGAATCAGGTTCTTGCTTCAGAGCAGGGAGGCGGGGCCCTTGGTTCCCTCCCTGAGGGCTCTCAGTTGCCAAAGAGCCTGGAGCCACGAGGCTCCTTGGGCTCAGGGCAACTCCAAGGCTAGTGACAGGGAGTCCATGGAGATGGGACACTCCCTATGAGGAAGGAGTGGAGCTTGGGCCCGTCACAGCAAAGGTCGCTCACACTGAGTTAGTGATTCAGGTGCAGCCAAGGACACCGCTGCCCACCCCTGCCTGCAGCCTCCCCACCCCTCCTCTCCAGGCGCCTGACCCTGCCCCAGCCTGAGGGAGAGGGGCTGTTCGAAGCCTGGCCCCCTGCCCCCTGCACCCATGTCCCCAGTCCCCTCTCCTTCCACCGGGCACATTGACACTTCCTCTCCCTCAGCATCCTCACGGGGAAAATGCCGCTGCGTGGGTTCCAAGCAGTCAGTGGGGCCTCCGTGGAAAAGCAGTCTTCGTGTATGAACTTCCTAGTGCCACCTTAGGGGTGACAGTCGGTGGGGGGTGAGCAGACCACTGCCCCCAGCTTGGGAAGGGGCTGGAGCAGGGTTGCAGGGCTCCGAGATTTGGCAGAACCTGGAGCCTGCTGAGAAGCGGCTGCACCTGAGGGTGGGGCAGTGGGTCTGGGGGTGTCAAGGAGGGAATTTGGGGCACAGCGGATAGCTGTGCAGGTAGGGAAGAGGCGGACTGCAGCAGGAGAAGCCAAGAGGGTCACGGGAGGTTTGTTTCCAGATGAGAGAAACTGACAATGTTAAATGCCCACCAGGAACCACAAAGTCCCATCAGACAAGGGGGTGCTTCCAAGGCCTGGTGGGGGCCACCAGCTCTGAGCCCTTCCTGGGGACCCCTGGGGCTCTGGGCCAGCAGATGTCAGATAGAGGCTTGAGGGACTGGGGGACATGCTAGACCACCTCACTAAGGGGGCTTGGACTGACCGTGCAGAGGTGAACGCTAGTGACTCACTGACTTCTCCAGACCCGGACTATAAATAGCCACAGGCCCGGGTGGGGGCAGGGAGTTGGGGCTTTTCTAAAAACAGCCCTGCCCAGGCCCAACAGCTGGGGCCCCTGCCAGTCACACGGCCCAGCCCGAATTAGAACACCCGCACCCCATACCCCCCACAGTGGGCCTGTCCCCAGGTGGTGGGCAGCACAGGAGCCACCGAGCTTGGGGCCATTCATCTGGGCCCTGCTGTCTCGATGTGTGACCTTGGGCAAGAACGAGGGTGCATGGGCATGTCCACCTGTGGGTTCCACTCTTTGGGGGCCACACCTCCCAGAGGGACCATCGTACACAGTGGCCCAGGACACACAGACACCCACAGCCGCCTGTGTACACGCTTGCAGCCACGGAGCCTTGCCATGCAAGGCGCCCCCAGAGCTCCTGTCCGTTTTGGTTCCTTTGCTGGCTGTAGCCCACTAAACTGACTTCTCATGGAGCACAGAGGAAAAAGAAAAACCAGGCTCCAGGAAAGGCAGCTCCTCCTGTCACAGGGTCCCCAGTCCCACCTCTCCAGTCAGGAGGGGCGATGGCCTCACTTGCTGCAGGTGACCTTGTAGGTGACCCCACCCAATACTCCATAGTCCAGTTTTACTGGCAGATCTGTGGGGGGTGGGGAGGGGGAGGCGTTGAGCTATTTAACTTAAAAACAATAGCACAGATGGGAATGAAAAATGGTGCAGCTGCTTTGGAAAACAGTTTGGCAGTTACTTAAAAAGTTAAACATAAACTTAGCATGTTGCCCAGTTGTTCCTCCGCTAGGAATCTACCCCAGAGAAACAAAAACTTGCATCCACACGAGGACTATGCAAATGTCCACAGCAGCAGGATTCACAGAAGCCCCAAACTGGAAGCAACCCAGATGTCCACGGACAGAAGAGCAGACAAGCCAAATGTGGTCCATGCATGCAATGGAATGTGCTTCAGCCATGAAATGGAATGAAGTCCTGATACAGCCTGCAGCGAGGATGGCGCCTGAAAACAGCCGAAGGAAGCTAGGAGACATGCATGACGACATCTGGAGCGTCCAGAATACAGGTGAGTGGCTACCAGGGCTGGGGAGGAGCATGGGAAAGGGGTCGGACTGATGGGTGCGAGAGGACTTCTTGGGGTGACGGAGAGATTCTCAAAATGGATCATCGCACAATCTTGATCTGCTGGAAAGCAAATGCCACCACAGCACACACATAACCAGCGAGTCTGGTGGTTTGTAAATTACACCCCTGTAGAGCTGCACCCATCTCACCACTGTGAACCGCTGTGCCCTCTTCTAGATGTTTCTTACCGCCTCCTGAGGGCTCCAGGGACAGCCCCTGGCCTGGGGGACTGGGGGCCCCTCAACAGTGACTGTTCACACGGGGCCCGGGGGCCCCTCAACAGTGAGTGTTCACACAGGGCCCGGGGGGCCCCTCAACAGTGAGTGTTCACCCGGGGCCCGGGGGGCCTCTCAACAGTGAGTGTTCACACGGGGCCTGGGGGCCCCTCAACAGTGAGTGTTCACACGGGGCCTGGGGGCCCCTCAATAATGAGTGTTCACACGGGGCCCGGGGGGTCCCTCAACAGTGAGTGTTCACACGGGGCCTGGGGGCCCCTCAATAGTGAGTGTTCACACGGGGCCCGGGGGGTCCCTCAACAGTGAGTGTTCACACGGGGCCTGTCCAGTGCCCACATTTGTGGGAACCCACGTCCACCGCCCACTCCCACAACCTCTGAACACAACAGTCGCACACCGGGCTAGGTCTGCTTTTTATTGGCCACGCATCCAGCCGCCAGCCTCAGGGCACACACCTGGCAGGGGGCAGGCTCGGGCAGGCTGCCCTCGCTGGGTGGGCAGTGAGGGGGCAGCGGCTGCTGGGTGTCACCCTGCAGCCCCTCAGGTGGACCTGTATTGTCCCCAGGGCCCGCCCATGCTGGGCAGCTGGCACTGGGAGGGGTTTTCTGTTGATGTGATGGCCAAGTTTCAGCTGCAGGGCAGAGGCCTGGCAGTGGCAGCAACGGCAGACCGCCCCCCACTCCAACTTCAGGGGCTGGACATGCTGGAACGGGGGCCAGACCCCATGGGAGGGGACCCTGGCCTGCCATGGCACTGCCTGCCGGCTTACCCTAGCCCAGGGCCCCCAACTCAGCCACCTCCAAGCAGTAAAGACTTGCAAAGCATTGTGTTTTGATTAAACCCTGCTGGGCTGAATGGCAGGCAGAGCTGTGGTGGACACTGGCAGGACAAAGCACCCCCCGACTGGCCCTTGGCAGGCTGCACCGGGCGCATGCGGGTGTGGGCCAGGGTTGCCTTTAGGAAGCAGGTGGGAGGCTGGCACGTGCAGGCGGTCCAGGAGGACACCAGGCCTGGCAGGGCACTGGTGCCTGTCGGGGTCCCAGCCACAACACCCCAAGAAGGCTCCAGGAGGGCCCCGGCTGGGTAAGGCACGGAGTTTTGGTTTCCGGGGCCCAGTCCCAGCCTGGCCCCCAGAAGAGCCTCTCTTGGCAGAATGGCAGCATGTCCTGTGGCCTGGGCTGTCTCACTTGGCCTTGGGCCTGGGCCTGAGGCCTGTAAGGAGAGAGAAAAAATGACATTATTAGGAGCAGTTTTGCTGGGTATAATACCAGGTGCCTGCTTCTAGGCCCCCAGGTCCTTGAACCCCTCATCACCACTGTCCAGCAGGTTGTGCCATGCATCTGAGGTCCACTCTGACCCCAGGATCTTTCTCTGGAGCAGCACAACTTATCTAGGTGGAAGGTGCCGGGATGGCCTGGCCAGGCTGGGTTTTGGCAAGGCGTGGCAGCCTGAGCCTGTCTCCTCTCTGCTGAGATGGGGAGTCTCTGTGGCCTGTCCCCCACCCCATGTCTGAGACCCAGGCTGCACTCTGTCCTTACTCATTAATCCCCATTGCCACCACCTGCAGCCCTCATCGCTTCCACATTGAGCCCTGGGCCCCACACGAGGACCCCAGCAGCGCTTTCTCCAGTGGGCTGCTGAGGGCGCTCAGCCCCGCCCCAACAGCTCCCGCCACCCAGATGGCCCCCACACATGGCCCCACAGGCCTCCTGCCCCCAATGCCCTCTTCGCTTTCTGGTCCAGGGGCCCTCGATGGCCCTTGTCTGAGTGCCACTCCCATGGCCACCACAGTGCCAGGTGGTATCCTAGCTCCCCAGTGGGATAGCCCAGGCAGGGTTTGAGAACCACTCTAAAGAGACAGCAAGAAAACAAAAACTGTCCAAAACAATCCCTCAGAGGGAATCTCAGCACCATTCCCCACTCAGGGAACCTGGAGAAATGGCCAAGACCAAGGCCTGGGCAGGGATGGGGGGGATCAGCAAGTCTGGGGTGAGCTAGGAACATGGGCTTGTGCCAAAGATGGGAAGCGCTCAGGGGCTGTGGGTCAAGGGCCCGTGCTGGTCCCCATCAAATGCACGGCAGTGGCAGTGAAGGATTACTGCACATTCAAAACTCACGTGATGGAAAAAGGGAGGGGAGAGGGGAACGCTCGGAGGAGGGGCGGCGAACACAGAACCGCGCTGCAGCGGTTTGTTCCACAGGTCACCACCGGTGCTTATTAACCAGACAGCGTGGTGTTGGTGCAGTGGAGGTTCAGAAACCACTCGCGCAGCCGTGGTCAGCGCTGCTGCCACGAACGTCCCCACCCAGCTGGGGAGGACATGGTGTCCCTTGGGGTAGAACTCCTGCCCCAAAACTCAACCTGGACGTACTTCGGGGGATGCAATCAGGCAAACCCAAAGTGAAGTTATCTTCCAGAATGTCAATGTCATACAAGACAAAAAAGGGGCAGGAATGTTCTAGAACAAAAGAGACTGAAGCGATATGACAACCAAACACAGCGTGTGACTCTGGATACAATCTTAGTTTGCAAAAACAACAAAGCAACAACTAGAAAAGGAATTACTGGGACAAGTGACATATCCACACTGGGACCAAGTATTAGAAGCACCTGGACGTGAAGCGTCCCGCAGTGTACTCTGCCCGGGGGGGACTGGGAGGACGGCAGCGCACCCTGCCTGGGGGTGGGTACTGGGGAGGACGGCTGTGCTCTCAGGTGTCTGTGGGCGAGGTTAGGGCTCCAGTGCCATGACGTTTATAAGAAACTCTCAAATGGGTCAGTTGGAGGGGGGGCAACGTAGCAAAATGATCACAATTTTGTTATTTTTGGCAAATGGTTGTAGTTTCGGGAAGAAGATGTTGTTCATTCTGATCTCTATGCAATTTCCTGTGGTGTTGAAGATTTTCTAAATAAAAAGGTGAGGGCTGGACACGGTGGCTCATGCCTGTAATCCCAGCACTTTGGGAGGCCGAGGCAGGTGGATCACCTGAAGTCAGGAGTTTGAGACCGGCCTGGCCAACATGGTGAAACCCCGTCTCTGCTAAAAATACAAAAAGTTAGCCAGGCGTGGTGGTGCGTGCCTGTGGTCCCAGCTACTCAGAAGGCTAAGGCAGGAGAATCACTTGAACCTGGAAGGTGGAGGTTGCCGTAAGCTGAGATTGCACCACTGCACTCCAGCCTGGGCAACAGAGTGAGATTCTGTCTTGAAAAAAATAAAAAATAAAAAGTTGGGGAGAGAAGAGGAGGATTCCTTCCTCTTGCTCTCAGCCGCCTGCGTGGCAGGAGCTGGGGCGGGTGGAGGCGAAGCACATTAGCAGGTTCAGGAGGGAACCAGGTGGAGCGTGGAGCTGGCACTGGGCACGTCCATCTTTCACTGGACCATTGTCAGGTGTGGCCGCCTGCCTCAGGCCTGCATGCTCCACTGTTCCTCACACTCAGGGCCAGCAAGTCCAAGTTCCAGCCTCTAAGGGAGATGCCAGCACCTTTCTAAAAAGTACACGTGGGCGCTTCACACCAGAGAGCCACACTCGGACGATGACCCTGGAAGCAAGAGCTGGAACCCAGGGTGGAGGCCGTGCCCCAACGGCGAGGACAAACTGTCCGGAGAAGCTTCTCCAGGCTCACGACCGCTCTTGCCTCTGACGGGCACCAGCAGACCTCACGTGTGCACCTTGAGCCTAAGCCCCAGGCCCAGCGGTCAGCATATCTGCGATGCACGGACACTGGGCTGGCTCTGAGCAAGGCTGGAGGTGCTGGAAGACGCCACGACCTGGGCTCACAGAGCTCACGATCGGCCGGGCTGGACCTTCTGGTTCTCTGCTCTAGCCCCTCCTCCACCCAGTGCAGGCTGGTCTGTCTAGCTGGATGCATCGGCCTCTCCAGCCCTGCGGACGGACCTGGCTGACTGACCTTTGGCTGTGGGCCCCCCAGAAGATGCGGTGTGCTGGGGGTAATCTGCATCTCCACAGACCCACCCATGGCCTCGGGGTGGGAGGACACTGTCCAACAGGAGGGGGGTTGCAGTGTGCTGGTCCCTGGCAGCATCTGCCCTTGCGACTGTCCCTGTCTCCTCACAGACTTCCTGGGGACACGCCGTAGGAGGCCCCACACCATTGACACACTCAGAGTGAAGCTATCCCTCCACCGACAGACACAGCAGGAAAGCCACCGGGTTACTGAAACTGCAGTTAGGGCCAGGACACCAGACAGGAGCAACCTCAGCCTGTCCTGCCAGCCAGGAGGTCCTGCCCATGCCCGGGGCCCCGATCCTGCTCGCTAAGGGAGCCCGGCTGGCCCTGCCACCTGCCCTCTCGAGGCCCGCATGCCCGGAGCCAGCACTGAGGTTGCGTCTTGCCTGCGGGAGGCACCAGTTGAGCAGGTAACCTGCGGAGAGGGAGGGGATGGGGCAGGGGGAGCCCAACACCAGGGCTGCGGAAGAGGCAAGGCCACACTGACACACCACGCGGGCTGGAGAGAAGCCAGGTTAGTGTCCCGGAGGGGTGTGGGCAGCAAGCTCCAGCCCCACTGCCCTGCAGCTGCTGTTAGCCCCCACGGAGTGCCGGCTGCGTACATACCTTACTGGATCACACACAATTTCTTTGTTTTATTATCATCAGAATCAGGGGGAACCTCTGCTTTCAAATAAAAGAAATGTACTCAACGGCTTATCACACAGGAGTGACCCTGACTCGGAGCGGGTGGGGCTGGGGGGCCCGGGACAGCCATGCCAACACCCTCTGAGGGCTGCCCGGTTCTTTGGCCACTAAGCCACATGGCAGCCACTTGCCTGGGACCTGGTGCCCGGTGTCCACCCCCTACTCCCTAACGGAGGTGGCATGAAGGTGGGAATTAGCAGGTTGGAGGAACAGTTGCACGGACCGCAGCAGCCCACAAAGCTGCCCTGCGGTGGATGCGCTAACGCCTCCTCTCCCGCGCCACATCCAAGTCACCTCTCCTGGGTGCCACTGGAACGTGCAGTGCTCAATGGAGAAGGGGAGGGACCGGCTGGGAGCCAGTGCCCTGGCGTGGGATGGTGCCCGGGGCCCCTCCCTGAGTTACCTTCCTGGCTCCTGGAGGGACGCTTCTTCCTTCGCTTGCCGGTCCCCTTTGAGGCCCGGCCCCGGGCCCTGGGGAGTGTGCCCGACCCCGAGGAGTCGGTCACCGCATCCTCGGAGAAGGACTTGTCCAGGGATGTGTCCAGTGTGGACTCTGGGGCCGTGTCCTCCTCATCCTCGTCCTCATCCCCACCTGGGCCTGCTGCAGGGGGTCTGGCACCACGGCTGTGGACGGCGTCCTCCAGCCCCTCGTTCGTGCTGTCGGCCTCGGCCTGGAGGACGCCCAGCAAGGACGTGCGATCCTGGGCATCTTGCCTTGAACTTCCAGCTGCAGGGGGCTGGTTGCTGGAGAACTTGAGGGGCTTCAGGTCCTGAGCATCTCCCAGAGTCACCGGCCAGGCCCCCTCCAAGGGCTGGGGGCACTGGGGATCCTCAGTGGTTAGGACATCGCTGGCATCCACATACCAGGAAGAACGCCTCTCCAGGGGCCGGGGACCACCCTCCTCCGACTGCTCCAGGGTGGGCTGAGGGTCGGGGGTCACGGCGTCTACAAGGTCCCAGCCCCGGGACTCGCTGGCCATTGTAGCATCGAGGCCGGGCTCAGAGGCGGGAGAGCGTGTGCTGCCCACAGGGTCTCCTGCAGGGTTACTGGTGGCCACTGGATGGAGGGACACACCAGTGAAGGCCAGGCACCCTGCCCCAGAGCCAGCCCAAGCACAGCCTCCTCCATTCCACTGTCTACCAGAACGCCCTGCAAAGCCTCCTCCCCAGGAAGCCTCCTCTTATGTCTCAGAGCAGGACTCGGCCTCAGCATCCTTGGTCTGTCTACACTGTGGCAGCGTGGGGGACACTGGGCCACGCCATTCCCAGCACCCTGAGGCAGCCACCCCAGGAATGGGGTCCTCCCACCAGGGCCTTGCCGCCTGCCTTTCCTGCCACCTCTAGCACCCTCTGAGCCCAGGGGCATCTGTCAGTGGGCCTGGCCTCATCTCTCTGGAGCCCAGCAGCTGGACCGCTGCTTCAGCACTAACGGCAGGGCCTGTTGTGAAAGTGGAGAAGCTGGAGTGAGTGGAGGGAGGGATGAGGGATGAGGGCTGAGCAGCCACCACCTGTCCCCTCGGCTGTCCCCAGTCTTAGGGGCCTCCAGGGTGGCCCAGGGAGAGGAGAGGGCTTTCCAGTGAAGTCAGGAGGACTTCCTGGAGGCACAGGGTAGGGACAGTGGCAAGGGGACCATGAGGAGGCAGTGGGAGAGGGTCTTACCAGGCTCTGTGGCTCTTGGGGGATCCATGGAGGCTGCCTTGCTGCCTCCTTCAGTGTCCCCGCGGCCCCGGGCTGTCTTCCGCAGCTGGAAGCCCTTCCTGATGTCGGCCAGCAGAGCATCGATGACACACACCTCCTCCTGCTTCCCGGGCCCCTTCCTGACTGAGGAGCGCGGGGCACTCAGAGAGCGGCACAGGGACCCTGGAGCCCGCCTAGAGGGCTGGGGGTGGTGGGGAGCCTGCAGCACAGACAAGGATCCCGAGCCGCTCCCCCCGGCCCCGCCCAGCCGGCCCAGCCTCACCAGGCTTCCCGTCCTCTCCCCGAGGCCGCCGCGCCTCCTCCTCTGCCAGCTGCTGCTTCCTCCTCTCCGCCTTCGCCGTCTGCTCCTTCCGCTCCTTGTTCTCCTGCACTGGCAGATGTGGCCCTGTCACCCCAGCATGGCATCCCTCAGGGGCTCTGTGGGCCTGGGCGTCCCCCTCCCTGAGCCACAGCAGCGCAGGGCCCACATGGCTGTGTCGGCCGGACGAAAGGTGCCTCGGCCCGTCCTCCTGGAGGAAGGCCAGGGGCCTCGGGACCCCACTCTAGCCAGACAGGCTGTGCCCTGCCGGCTGCCCCCACCTTCAGGGCGCGGAGGAAGAGGTCCCGGAAAGCCTTCATGGTGCTAAACGTGTCCTCCAGGGACAGCTGCTGGGCGTCCTCACACAGGTAGTCGGCCAGCTCCCGCTGCTTCTGCTCAATGGCCTCGAACAGCTCGTCCAGTGCCCGGAAGGCCGAGATGCTGGCCTGGGGGCAAGGGCACGTGACAGTCCTGTGAGAGCCCGGCGCGGGCCCCACCTGGGGTAAGGCCCTGAGTTGCGGGAGGGTGGCGGCCACAGGGACAGGCCCTGAGGACGTGGTCTCTGAGAAGGAGCAGGGGCCTGTACCCTGATCATGCACACCTGGGGAAACTCGGCCCCCAGGATCCACCCTGGAGCCAGGAGACAGCACAGCCACCCGCCCGGCTCGCTCTATCAGGGCAGCCTCTCCTGCCAGCCCCAGGCCCAGGCGCCCACTTGCCTGGAGGCGCTCAGTGTACTGCTCCTGGACCTCGGCCACGGAGGCGGACACCTTCCGCTCGGTCTCTAGAAGCTTCTTCAGGTTGGAGCTGGTCTCTGAGCGGATGATCTCCAGGTTGATCCTGAAAGGTGAGGAGGGCCGGGCAGAGACAGCAACAGCTGACGTCAGCCTCACTGGGACAGGGGAGCCCCTCCTCTGCACAACCCCCGGCGCCCCACTGTGCTCCCCGCAGGCTGTACTCTGAGGCTGCACGTGCAGTGTTGGGGTTGAGTGCCTGTTCCAGCCGACCCTCAGCCCCCTGTGAGTGTCTGCGCGGGGACCCTAATGGCCAGCCTGTCCTGCTTGCCTAGTTCTCCCCAAGGCTGAGCAGCTCCTGAGCCAGAGAACCTTCCAGGGCAGGTGGAGCCTGGGAAGGACCCTGTGCTAGGGGCCCGGACTGTGTAGTGGGGTGGCCCAGGCTGCCCTCCTGCCTGGGTTGTGTGACCCAGGAGGTGACACTGCTTTCCTGGACCTCCGTTTCCTCATCCATACGATGAGGGGGGCCCGAGCCTGCTCACGGCTGTCGTGAAGGTTCACCTTGTGAAGGGGCTGTATTAGACCTGCTCCTGGTGTGACCTTGCCCTGGCCAGCCCTTGCCCTCTCTAGGCCTGTTTCCTCGCTTAAGTCAGAAGGGGATGGGCCACGGCAGACCCGGTCCTGTCCCAAAAGGAAAGTGTTCTGTTGGGCAGGGCTCCGCGGCGCCGGGGCTGCGCTGCGGCTGTGAGACCCGGCCCTGGAGGGCAGCCACCTCACTGGCTGGGGACAGAAGTCAGGCCCCCGCCTGGCTGAGGTGGGTGGGCTGGCAGGAGCTGCCTACCCTGCCGCTTGCGAGGGCTGCTCCAGGTCCCGGGGCAGCTGCAGGAGGTCGGGGTGGCTCTTTTCCGCTTCCTGCAATGGGACACGTCCAGTGAGATCCACTGCGGCCACACTGTCCACCTGGGGATGCCCCTGTTCCTACTCCCCCAGCTCTAACCCTTAGCAATTAAGGTCCAGAAAAACCCCAGCACTCCAGACCCTCAACTCTTTCCCTTGGGCCTGGCTATGACTTTGTGATGTTTCTGCTTTTCCTAGGGACTGTCCCCCAGACCAGGGACGGGTATCCTGGGCAGGGACGAGGCTTGTGCAGGGGAGCCAGTGCTGCAGGAAGGAAGGGGTGCTGGGAGGGGTGGGGGCATAGCTCTGACTGAGGCTGCTGGCTCTAGACGGGGTCCTGAGACAGGGAGACCGGCGGCCTGAGTGGGGGGCACAGGGGGGTATGGTCTCTACGCCTCTACACCGCAGGTCTGGGGGGACTTGAAGCCCTCCCATCGTGCCCCCGCTGGTGCCCGTCGCCACGGCCCACCTCCAACACATGGTGCAGCAGCGTCACGCGGTTCTGCTGGGACTTGGTCTCCGTGAGCTTCAGCAATGTACTGATCTTGAAGCCGTCAGCGTCACCAGTGTGGCTGCCCTGGGAGGGGCAGGGAGTGAGTCTCGCCAGCCCCCGGCAGGCCAGGTGGGATGGGGAGCTGCCCCTGACTTACGTAGTTGAGGAAGTTCCCAATTCTCAGGATCAGCTGGCAGAAGATGGGCAGCTGGCGGCTGGTGAGCAGGCCTGCAGGGGCAGCCAGGGCTGGAGAGGGGCTCTTGGTTCAGAGGCCCCAGATGCCCTGGCGGTGGGGTGTGGTCCTGCTCGCCAGTGCCCCTGTACTCCCTGGCTCCTCCCCAGGCTCAGCCCAGCACTGGAATGGTCACAGGGCAGGGCCTGGGGGCTGCAAACCCTCCACCAATGGGAGTGGACACCTACAGTGTGCCTGACAGACGTGAGCTGTGCCTCACTGGTCCGTACCTGTCCCTCTCCCTTCCCAGTGGCTGTGGCAGGTCTCCATGGATTCCCCTTTCAGAGATGGTGCCTGCGGGTGTGCACTTGTGTCTGTATATGTATGTGAGGGTGTGTGTGTGGGGGGGGCATGTACGTGTGTCTATGTGTCCTGTGTGCATGTGTGTGCTTGTGGGCTTCTGTGTGTGCACATACCCGAGTGGCGGTGTGCTTGTGTGCACATGCCTGAGAGTGGCGGTGTGCTTGTGTGTGCACGTGTCTGAGTGGGGGTGTGCTTGTGTGTGCACATGCCTGAGAGTGGCGGTGTGCTTGTGTGTGCACGTGTCTGAGAGTGGCGGTGTGCTTGTGTGCACATGCCTGAGTGGGGGTGTGCTGGTGTGTGCACGTGTCTGAGAGTGGCGGTGTGCTTGTGTGCACATGCCTGAGAGTGGCAGTGTGCTTGTGTGTGCGCGTGCCTGAGTGGGGGTGTGCTTGTGTGTGCGCGTGCCCGAGTGACGGTGTGCTTGTGTGTGCGCGCGTGCCTGAGAGTGGCAGTGTGCTCGTGTGTGCACGTGTCTGAGAGTGGCGGTGTGCTTGTGTGTGCACATGCCTGAGTGGCGGTGGGCATGTGTGTGTCTGTCCAGCAGGCGTGTGCACCGAGGTGGTGGCAGCAGGGTGGTTTCCGGAGTGGTGGTGAAGGCTGGCACCCTTGGGTGCTCTTAGCAGCCATTACGATACTGGCAGTAGCAGGTGCCCCGAGCAGCCCTCCGGCCCGGGTTCGGAGGCCTGTCCCTCCTGCACACGTGTCCCGCTTGGCCCCACTCACTTTCGCAGGCAGCCAGCACCAGCTGGGCCTTGGGCCGCACCATGTCCAGCACGGCGGCCGCGCCCTCACACAGCAGCATGCACTCGATTCGCAGCTGGTAGCTGGGGACGGCACAGACAGGCATCAGTGGCCTGCACCCCCCACCTGTCCCTGCCAGAGGGGCACTCAGCACAGGGCTCTGACTTGGGTGGTGGGCAAAGGGAGGGGGTTTCCACTACCTGCCCCATCCAACAGGCACCCTCCCGGGCCTGCGCAGAAGCGGGATCCAGTTCCTCCAGAGGCCTCGCGCCCCACACTTTGAGGGGAAGGACTGGGGGTGGGGCTCGAGTGATGTTTAGAAACCCGACCGCTGCAACGCTGCTCCTGGAGCCTGGGGCAGCCATTGGCACAGCCCCTTCTCCTCCCTGGCTGGGCCCTGCTCCCTATTCCCGCTCTCCTCCCACCTGGGGCCCAGGCCCTGGGGCCTGAGGGCGGCCATGCTCACCAGGGAATGGCCAGCAGGAGGAGGTAGAAATGGTCGGCGCTGGCCAGCTTGGCTCGCTCCTCTGTGAATGCCCGCAGGTTTTCAATCTGCCAGGAGGAGAACGGCGTGTGGGATCCCCCCACGCCAGCTTCCCGCCCTCCTGGACTGCCCGCCCGGCCCAGCCCCTCCAGTGCCCATCATGGCTCCCTGTGGCTCACGGTTCAGGGCAGAGGTGGGACTGGGACGCCTCCCTTCTCTGTCTCCCTGCTGGGAGCCCCCAGGACAGCCTCTCCCTTGGTTGGTGGCACTCACCGGGGGCGGGGTGTAGGGGTGGTCCTCTCACCTCGTGCTTCTCGGGAAGGAGCTTAAGGAGTTGTTTGAGAACCTCCACATCAAACTTGGTGGTATCCCCGGCCCGGATCATGGCAGCGACCTCCTCGTTGGAGCTGGAGCAGGGAGAGGACCGGGCAAGGGGTGAGTGAATCATGAGTCACCCCCACCCAGCCTCTTTGGGACCCCGCCTGGCAGGGTCTCCCCACGTAGTCATGGGGTGGCCAGGGCAGGTGGGACACAGAGCGGTCGAGTTGTTGCCCACGGTCACGCGGTGAAGGGGACCCAGGCTGACTCCCACCCTCGCTACCCTCCATGGGCCCTGTTCAGGAGATGCAGGATGGGTCAGGTGCAGCCAGCTCCCTCGGCCAGTGCTGGACACCCGCCCCAGGAAGGGATTCGGGGGCTGAGAGTCAGGGCCCACTGGTTTAGCCACTACTTGTTGTGGCCTTGTGGGGGGAGGTCCCAGCGCTCTCTCCCTGGGAGCCTGGACAGCCCCTAGCTGGGGCAGCGCGGCGCTATTACCCGCCCACAAGCCTGCCTAGGGGATGCAGTGTGCACTTCCCATGGTGGCCTGCAGAGGGCACTGCTGGGCCCAAGTCAGGAGGCTCAGGTGGAGGCGAGGCTCCGTGGCCTGGGATGGGGGCCACCTCCGTTACTCACCACTTAAATTGCTTCAGGAAGATGTTGAGGTTCAGGCTCTTCTTGGCATCGAGGAAAGTGATCTAGAAAACCCCCCCACCCAACAGGCTGGTACCGCAGGGTGGCCTGGCAGGCGGCCCCCCGTCTGAGTCCCTCCCCCGTCCCCACCTCCTTGGGCTCCTTCCTGGCCCGGGTGGCCGCTGTGGTGGGCTCCTTGGGCTTGGCTGCAGGGAAGGAGAATAGCCGCTCGATGCTGGAGAAGTCGGGCTCCACAGCCTCGGCGTCGGGGCTGCTCAGGGACGCCCACATAGAGTTGTGCTCTGTCAGGTAGGGACAGGGCCAGTGAGGCTCTCGCAGCCCCGGGGCCTGGCGATCCAGCAGGCAGGGGCTGGAGCCTCCCAGAGGGTCTAAAGGATGCCCTGCCTGGGGCCCAGCAGGTCCAGCATACAGCAGGCACCCTACCTCCCTACCTGAGCACTTATAGCCGGACCCCAGCGCACCATGGCACCCCAGACGCACTGGCTCACGGGAGCATGTGGAGGGGGGTCCTCAGAGGTAGCCCCCGCCCTGCTCCTCCCCCGTCCCTACCTCAACCACAGGCGCAGAGCCCAGAGCAAGGGGCAGGCTACCCTGGCCACGCACGGGCAGGACGTGCACACAAGTTCCATGTGCCACCTGCCCCTCTCCCCAGCAGAGACCAGCGCATTTCCTAGGGGAAGCTTCCCTTGGGGGTCTGGGGACACTCACCACGTGCCACGTTGGATGGCAACTTCTGCCAGTTCAGCTTCTTCATGCGCAGCGTGGGTGGGTTCACCCGCCGATGGCTGGGGACCCATGCTGAGCCCAAGCCGTGGTCCACCTGGGCCACGATGACCTCCTCCATGGCTCCCGCCACGGGGGGGCTGCAGGTGCAGGGCAGTAGTGGAGGTGGGGGTGGAGGAGGGCCCCAGCCCATACCAGGCAGCAGGGGTGGGGGTGGGGGCGGGCATCTCATGCCCGGGAGTGGTGGAGGTGGTGGGGGCAGGAACTCACAGGAGCCTGGCAGGGGTGGTGGTAGAGGAGGTGCTGGGGGGGCCATGGCCCCCAGACCTGGCATGGGTGGGGGTGGGGGTGCTATTGGGAGGGCCTTAGCCCCCACACTGGGCAGGGGGGGTGGTGGGGGAGGGGGAGGGGGCTCGGCACTGGAAACAGGGAGCAGGGGTGGGGGTGGGGGTGGGGGTGGGGGTGGGGGTGGGAGCGGGATGGACTCCTGCTGCTCCGTGGCTCCGGGCTGCGAAACTTTCAGGATGCTCTCACTCTGGGCGTGGTCCACGGGCTCGCAGGCAGCAGCTGCTGCTGGCTGCTGGCCCTTCACGCTGGGCTTGGGGGTTGTAGTGTTTTGCGGGGAGCTGCCCCTCTGGCTCTGGTCTAGGTTGGCCTGGACGCTTTTATGGGCCTTGACCAGGGGGCTCGGTCTGGGTCGCCCCTTGACAGACAGGAGTCGCTCAACCACTTCCTCCAGGGTGCACTCCTGGGCTGCCGTAGGGGATGTCCAGGGTCAAGGGAGAAGGGAGTGGGGGAGGGAGGGATGGGGGCTTGAGGAGGAGGCAGGAAAAAGCGGCCACTTCCCCCGGGCAGAGGATGGGTTGGGGCCAAGGACAGGCTCCCTCCCCCATGGTCTAAGACCCCAGTGTCTACCCACCAGGCTGTGCCTACGCCCCTGCCCTGCCCCCTCACCATCGCTGGCCAGGAGCACGGCCCGGTTCACGAGGCTCTCCAGGGCCTCCCAGAGCAGCTGGCTGGAGCGGAGGGTGGGCTCCAGGTGCAGGAGGCCCTGCAGCACCGACAGGAGCTGGGCAGACACCGGGGAGCAGCTCACCTGGACGGGTGAGTGTGGGGTGCAGGTCAGCAGCCGGCCCCTCCCTGGTGGACTAAGGACCATTGGCCTGTCTGCCAGGGCATCCAGTCCCATCATCCCCTCTATTCCCATGGATCCCTAGAGATGAGAGTCTCAGCGACTGTGGTACTGGTGACATGTGGAACTGTCCTGTGCATTATGGGATGTTAAACAGAACCCCTGGTCTCTACCTACTCAATGCCAATAGCACCCCCTGCCCAGCTGTGGCAGCCAAAAATGTCTTCAGATGTTGCCAGATGCCATCTGGGGACACAACTGCCCCCAGATGAGAGCTGCCAGGTTCAGGGAATGAGGGGAGGGCCTGAGCTTGATGAGAATTCAGCCTCTTCGCCCCTCACCAGGCCCCGAGGCCTCTGAAGCCCACCTGATGGGGACTGGGCAGCTGGGGCCCAGGACAGTACAGCCAGCTGTGGGCCGCACTGGTCTTTGGAGCCCCGTCCTTCTGGGTCCTGTGGCCCTGGCTTTGCTCCCAGGGCCCAGCCCGGCCCCCAGGCTGCCCGCTCTAGGCGCCAGCTCCCTTTCCAACCCCTGGCCCCTTGCCGCTCCCTGGAGTCTCACCCCAAAGCCGGCACCATGGCCCAGGTCACAGCAGGGTCTGACCAGGGCAGGGAGGACCATTCCAGGCCCAACCTCTGGACCTCAGGGCCACAGCCTGCCCTGGAGGGCTGCCCTCCACCCTCCACCCCCCGGCCCACCTTGTGGAACAGGGAGGCAAAGACCTCCTGGTGGCTGCTCATGTCGACCCCGCCAGAGACTCGCAGCAGCTCCTCCTCGTCCTCGGCCTTAGCCTCCTCGAAGGCCTCCAGCTGGATCAGCAGGTCGGCGTCCTCCAGGTCTCTGTGCAGGAGGGGCCAGGTGGGCTAAGCCTGCTGCTGCTGCCACTGCCAACACGCAGGCGGGGCAGCCCGGGTCGGCGCCAGTGTACCAGCCCCGCTCAGCCCACCTGGGACTCTGAGCCAGGCCGTGGCCCGCTGTGGCTGACATGTGACCCACACAGCCAGGGATGGCGACCTAAGAGTGGCAGCTCCCAGGTCAGTGCCTTGCGCCCTGCCAGGCTGCCCCCGGCTCACCAGGCATCCGCATGCCCGTGGGGAAGGGGAAGGGCGAGTGTTCCCACTCCCATCGAGTAACGTGCACCAAGGCCTGGGGAGGTGGCACACAATAGAACCAGGCCGTAACCTTGGGGGAGGGAAGGCCCTCCTCTGGGCGCGGCGTGACCACAGTGAAGACCACACCTGACGTGGCTCCACAGGGCTGCATGGATACAGGAGGGGCGGGGCTCTGGCCTGAGCAGGAGGAACCTTAGTGTTCACTGGGCCTAGGACTTGCCAGTCTTCTCAGTCTGGTCAATGAGCAGAGCCCTCTGCAGGCAGGGCCAGCCCCCTTCAGCCTACACTGGCGGGGTACAGGCACCCATGTGAGCAAACTTTGCCTGAGGCCATTTCTTTTTTTTTTTTTTTTTTGAGATAGAGTCTTGCTTTGTCACCCATGCTGGAGTGCAGTGGTACGATCTCGGCTCACTGCAACTTCCACCTCCTGGGATCCAATGATTGTCCTGCCTCAGCCTCCTGAGTAGTTGGGATTGCAGGCACATGCCACCATGGCTGGCTAATTTTTGTACTTTTAGTAGAGATGGGGTTTCACCGTGTTGGCCAAGCCGGTCTCGAACTCCTGACCTCAGGTGATCTGCCCATCTTGGCCTCCCAAAGTGCCGGGATTACAGGTGCGAGCCACTGCGCCTGGCCCCTGAGGCCATTTCGACACCAGGCATTCTAGCCCTGGGCTCCTCCAAGCTGATGTCCCTGGGTGTGGGGACACTCCCCTGAGTACAGTTCTGACTGAGGCCTGGGATAGAGCTTCTCAGCTATGTGGGTTCCCAGCAGGGCTGCAAGATTTAGCAAATGAAACTACAGAGTACCTGTTCAATTTGAATTTCAGACAAACAACGAATAACTTTTGGCATAAGTATATCCCATGCAACATCTGGGATATACTTACACTAAAATATTGTCTGTTGTGTATCTGAAACCTGAATGAACTGCATGTCCCACACAGTACCTGGCAACCCTAGTTTCTTTTTAAAAAAAATTTTTATTTTAGACTCAGGGGATACATGTGTGTGTATGCCACATGGTACACTGTGTAACATAGGCGATTGGCCTTCTAGGGCAGCGGTCCCCAGCCCTTTTGGCACCAGGGACTGGTTTTGTGGAAGATAATTTTTCCACAGACCGGGGTGACGGGAATGGTTTAGGGATAAAACTGTTGCACCCCCGATCATCAGGCATTAGATTGTCACGAGGAGCACGCGGCCTGGATCCCTTGCGTGCGTGCGCAGTGAGAATCTAATGCAGTGCTGATCTGACGTGAGGTGGAGCTCAGGCAGGAATGCCCGCCCACTGCTCACTTCCTGCCGCACGGCCTGGTTCCAATAGGCCATGTACCGGTCCACAGCCTGGGGGTTGGGGACCCTTGTTCTAGTGGGTCTGACACCAAGTAGTGACGAACACTGTACCCTGTAGGTAGTTTTTCAACTCTTGCCCTGGAGCCCGTGTCCCTGTCTCCATCTTGCGTCCACGTGAACCACCCTGTAGTTCCCTCTTATTAGCATTTCATTTTCTGTTTCTGGGTTGGTTCACTTAGGGTCACGGCCTCCAGCTCCATCCACGGTGTGCAAAGGATATGAGCTCATTCTGTCCTTTCTATGGCTGCTGCAACCCTAGTTTCTATGGGCAGCTGCCAGGGACAGTGAGCTGGATTCTAGCCTGAGACCTGGCTTCTGGCTGGACCCCTTGGGGTTACTCTGGGGGAGCCACCTCCCTGCCATCTGGAGGTGCTGCTTAGGTGAGGTGGCTGGGATCCAAAGGGCAGGTGGGCCTGGCCTTGGGAGCAGGAGGGGCAGCTGGCAGGACCGCTACAGTGGGGACTCACCGCAGGCGAGCCAGGACATCCAGCAGCTGCAGCCCTGGGAAGGGACGGACAGGGTCAGAGGGTTTGGAGGCCACTCCCCACCTTCCCCATTTCACTTCTGCCACCCAGAGCACCTGGCCCTGCTCTGCTGCACTCATGGGACACCAGAGACCT
This sequence comes from Symphalangus syndactylus, assembly GCF_028878055.3. NCBI lineage: Eukaryota > Metazoa > Chordata > Mammalia > Primates > Hylobatidae > Symphalangus > Symphalangus syndactylus. The sequence continues at coordinate 12,490,974 of NC_072430.2, forward strand.
GAGGCTCCAGAGGGGAGACAATCGTGCTGGACACGCAGTGATGCTTACTCAGGGCTCACTGCCAGAACAGGCAGGGCTGGAACGAGATCTCAGGCCCCCTGGCCCGCTCCACTGCCTGGCCAGCCTCATAACTGAGAACGGTCCAGGGTTGACCCCCAGGCGTTCTGAGGCCTGTGTCCATTGAAGGGGCAGGTGGTGGCAGGCCTGAGATGGTGGTGCCTTCCTCTGGGCCCCTGGGTCAGGGGCAGGTTTTGTGGCGCTCCCACCTCCCCAGGTGGATGCAGCATGGGATGTGCTGGCCAAGAGGCGGGCAGGAGCGGGCATGCAGCCTGGGGCGGGTGCTTACCGATAAACTCGTTCCGCAGCTGGGTGCGCGCGCGCAGGTCCTCGGGGCCCAGGATGACGGCGTTGATCACGCTAAGCAGGGTGACCACGTAGGGCACGTTGTCACTGCCGGAGAGCTCGTTCATGACAATGCTGAAGCGGTACTGCTGGCTGCACACCGTCTGCGGGGAGGGCGGAGTCAGGGCACACCCAGGCAGGAAGCCCCATGTGCCCAGGTCCAGGCCCTGCCACCCACCTTGTAGTGGTCCAGGGCGTCCAGGGTCAGTGCGTGGCCCTCGGGAGAGTAGATGCACAGGGCGGCCAGTAGCTCAAACACTTGCTTCTTCACCATCACGTTGGATGTGTCCAGGGCTGCCAGGGTGGAGTGGGCAGGTTCAGCAGGGTCAACGCACCCCTTCCCATGCCTGTGCAGCTGGGCTCAGGGCTGGGGCTCTGGGCCTGGCAGGCAGACGCCAGGGGGTGCCGGGCACTTGTCTGTGGCCCACAGCAGTGCTGAACAAAGGGCTGGGACCCAATGAGCTGCCCGCTCCTCGGTGTCCCGGCTCTGCTCCTGGACCACAGGCCAGACCCTGCAGGGAAGGGCTTGGAGGCAGCTGCCCCATCCTGTCACTGGCTCTGGGCCCAGGTTTTCTCCCAATGCAGCACTTACTGTGTTTATGGCAGACACAACCTCATTCCTATGAACCCCTGCCTCCCACCCCATCCCTGGAGCTGTGAAAGTTCTGGGGGTGTCTCTCATCTGACCCTGCTGAGAACAATTCACAAAAGACTCCACAGAGGGGCCCTGGCAGGCCCAGGCTGGGGAGACAGGCTGAGAGTGGCTGGCCCCTACACCCGCCTTTGTCCCCTGGGTCCAACAGAAATAAGGCGCCTCTGGCTTGCTTGCCCGCACAGGTACCTGCCGCCCCCATGGGTCCACCCCGCCCATCACTGCCCACCCTAGCTCATCCTCAAGCATCGGTGGGACCTGGCAGCAGCCATGGAGTGGCACAGCAAGGGTTTCTCTCAAGGGGCCGGGACTAACTTTGGGCACAGCCTGGGGAGACTTCCTGGAGGAGGGGAAAGTGAGCTGGGGCTTAAAGGCTTAGCACAGGACCTTGGAGGACGCAAAGGCAGAAAACACGAACAGAGGCAGAGACCAGGGGCCTGCCTGCCTGCCTGCCGGGGATGAGTCCCCTGGGTGCTGGAGTAGGGGACAGGGTGGGGAGGGAGGCGCTGGGGAAGGCGCTGGGAGGTGGAGGGTGACACCATCGGTAGGTGTGGGCCAGACCTGAAGGGCTCTGTCTGGGCTGAGGCTGAAGGGCTTGGAGCCAGGCAGGTGTATGTAGGGAGCCACTCGGGTGGATTCGCATCTCTGACTCAGGTGACTCCTGCCGCCGAGGTGTGGACAGAGGCAGAGGGTGGGAGCCAGCACAGGACGGGGAGGAAGGGTGGGGCAGAGCCACAGAACAGAGAGGGGCACAGGGGGACCGCTGGTGCAGCAGTGCGGGGACTGGGGTGACCTGGAAGCCTCAGACTCGGAGTGAATGTGATGTTTTTCCTGAGCCCAGGAAGCCAGTCCTCCTCCAGGAAGCCCTCCTTGCCTGTCTGGCTGCGCCTCCTCCTCGTGGGTCCCCAGGCCTCCCCGGGTCTTTCGGGCCTGAAGCCTCATATCAGATCCCTAGCGTCCGCCTGGGCGGCCCTCCCGCACTGCGGCTCACCCTGGGAGAGCTGGCGCACGTAGCCCTGGTTGCTGAGGATGTACTCGATGCCCTGCCGCGAGTTCATGACGGCGCGCACGCAGCTGACGCAGGTGAGCTGCAGCAGGGCGTCCGAGATGCGTGCGACGCCGCGGCCCGACAGCCGCGCCAGCGCCTCGAGCAGCAGGTCCAGGCCGCTCTGCTCCAGGAACTGCACCATCCAGCCGCCGTCGCTGCCCTCCAGGCGCTTGCGCAGGCCGGAGTAGTTGACCACAGAGGGCATCTGGAGCAGCCGGATGCACAGCTCAGGGTCCGCGCTCTCCAAGTTGGCCTCCGTGGGGTCCGAATCCTGTGGCCCCAGCTTCTCCTTCAGCGCTGCCCACTTGCGCTGTGCGCCCTCCTTCACCGACATCTTGCCGAGCTGCGGGCAGAGGGCAGGGAGCCGTCAGCGGGGAGGGGATGGGGGCTGTCCTCCTGGCCACCAGTGCAGGCGGGGCCCCTTCCCTCAGTCTCAGCTTCTCTGCTGCAATTCCTGCTCGCGTGCCATGCAGAGGGTTAGGGGTAGCACTGTGTCCCCCACTACATCTTAGGCTTCCCTGTACCCATCCCTGACCGAATTTCAGCAACCGAGGCGGCAGGCGGGAAGGGCCCCACCGCGCAGGAGGACCCCGAGGCTCAGGGCTGGGAGGAGACAAGCCGGCTCAGAAACCTGCACCGCGAGGCCAGCACGGCCCCTGCAGACTGACGGGACCGGATGAGCTTGGGGAGGACTTGGGGGAGCGGGAGGCTCCACTGGCTGGAACATTACCCACGGTAATGATGCAACAAAACGACACATCTGAGGCTCCCTTATCTCACCCCAGGGCACTTCCCCCGCCCCACGGACAATATGGACAGGGAGATTCCAAACCTCAGGCATGCCTGGGCTGTCCACAGCGTCAGGAGCATGGCTGGGGAGGAGGGGCGGCTCCTGGTCTCCCCTGGGCCTCAGTCTGCCCATCTGCATGTGGGTGGGGGGCTCACACCAACAGGAAGACGGAGACCCTTGGCACTCAGGGTTTTACCAGGACTCAGTCACAACAGGTCTGACTCCAGCCCTGGGAACACCCGGGTAACAGGCCCAGCCCAGAAGAGCCCCAACACGTGCCTTTCCCCAAAACAGAACAGCAGCACAGGCGGGTTGCACCTCTGACATCGGCTCCACGCCACCACATCCCCCCAGCCGCTGTCCCCAACCACAGACCCTAGGAACCGGCCTCGAAGGTCAGGGGCATCCCAGGCCCTCCTGCAAACATGCATGGCTCAGATCTTATATTTAGCATCTGAGAACGGCAGCGTGGAGCCTCGGGGAGGGAGCTCGGGGGCCGGGCCTGGCAGGGACACACTCTGAGCCTCCACCCTGGCCCAGCACTCTCCACCCTGGCCCTCGGCTTCCCACCACCTCCAAGGCAGGCACTTTATACCTCCCGCAACAGGTGGGGAACTGGAGGCGGCTGGATCCCAGAGAAGCTGGGTCTGTGCCCACAGTCCCACACCTGGGCACAGCTGGGCTGTGACTGGAGGTCCCACATGGCTTTGCTTCAAGTGCTGCCCAACCTGGTAAGTCAGGGGACCCCAGGCCGAGGGGCATTTGAGGTCACAGGAGCTGAGCGGGGTCAAGCACCCAAGCGCCTGTCTCTCCAGGCGGCTGTGGCCCCAGCCCCACTGCTGTCCTCGCCACTGGAGGCCCATTCCTCCCCCCTTGCCTTGGGAGAGCATCCTGGAGCACCTGCCCTTGCGGTCTCAGGCCCACTCCCCGGCCTGGCCCACGACCAAGCCTGGTGTTTCCGGCAGTCCAGCCCCTACTCCCCGAACTGCCCCTCAAGCCTCCGCCTGTCCAACTGCCCCGGGGGGCCAGTGGGCTCCTTCCAGGAGGCAGCCTGACAGGTGTAAGCCAGAGCTCTGATCTGCATGTCCCCAGCTCAGGCCCGCACCAGCAGACCTGGGCCCAGTCACTCATCCTGCCTGGGCCTCAGTTTCCTCCTTCGCACCTCCAGCAGCAGGCTGCCAGGAGCATACTGAGAGGCTGTCCTTGGGATGCCCCTCCACCCTGCAGGGGTTCCTGGTCTGGGCACTGTAGAATGGAGAGCCTGGAGCCCCCGGCCCACTGTGGTTTTAAGCCACCCTCCCAGGCCCGGCCCTCTTGGTCATCCAGTGGCCGTCCACTCACCCAGATGCGTAGGACCTTCCGGCCGCCTCTGCCCACCCACTCTGGGCCCTGCCCTGAGCTGCTCCTCATGCTCTCCTGGCTTCTCATCGCTGCTGACCGCTGAGCTGCCAGAGCCACCTGGGTCCCTCCCAGGCAGCCTCAGGTCCCCAATGCCCCTCCTGGTGGCAGTAGGGGTTGCTCCCACCACCATGAAGAGCCAGGCAGCTGGGCCTCTGCATATATTCCCACCCACCTTGGCTGTTGCTGCCTAGAGGCCCCAGAACTGACCCTCCTTTCCTCCCCCGCCTCCATTGGCTGGAGTCCCTATCCCCTTGGCATAGGCTGAGTGGACGGAGTTATGAACTCTCCCAGGCCCGGCCCCTGGCATCCAGAGTGTCCTCTCCAGCCAAGAGCCCCAGGGGTCCCTCCATGCAAAAAATCCTGACCTTTTAGAGACAAGCAGTGCCACCGAGAGCCACTGTGCCCCAGGCCCCAGGGTGTCCCTGGACACAGAAGGTGCTCCCTGACCTGAGTACTGCCCCTTTTGGCACTGCCCAGCGCTCCTTGCCCTGTGCAAGCCCCTGAAAGACCCTAGTCAAGAGGAGCCCCCTTGGTCAGTGGGGTGGAGCCACGGTGGGAGGAAACTGGCCCTCCTGCCCATCAGGTTTCTATGCCCCCGTGCCTGGGTGCCCAGCTCTGTGTCGGAGCTGCCCCAGTTGGCCGCGCCCCACCGGGTGCTGTCTGGGGGCAGTGAGTGTAGCAGGGCCTTGCTGGGCTGCGACCCAGCATAGACAGGGCTCCAGCTGAGGACCCGGAGGCTGAGGCCAGAGCTGCTTTCCTCCTTCTGTGATGCCGCCAAGGCTGCCCGATCTCATCCAGGCCCCCCCGGTCAGGCTCTACACTGGGGAATGTTCCAACTGCTTTTCAGCATGAGGCTGAACCTGCAAACACACCATGGCCAGACCATATATGCATCACTCTGACCCGCAATCTGGCCACTGGCTCCAAATGGACGGGACCTGGTTAATAACTGACAGCTTCTGTGATTTTTGTCCCACCTCATAGGAGCCCAACTTCCAGCCAGCAGCCTCTCTCAGGGCATCCCCGAGCCTTCCTTTTGTCTATAAAAAGCTTTCTATGTATAGAGTGAAATATCCATATGAGAAAACCATGAGGCTTCCCACTCCCCCGCCCGCCTGTGAGTCTCTGCTAAACTCGGGCGGCAGTGGCCGACTCCCTGCTACAGCGAGCTCTGCACAAACAGCCTTGCCTGTTCTCACTGGGGGGTGGTGTCCACTTCTGCAAGGATTCCAGAAGGAATCCACAGTTTACTGATCTCAGGGGCACGGGGCTACGGGGAACAATACACTGGAAGGCGCCAGTGCCAACTGAGAAGGGAAGGGGGCGGGAGTCTCATTGCTGAGCTGTGTGCCCCTGGGCAGGCTACCCTTCCCCTCTGCTCTCCATCTGGAAAGTGGGTTGGTGGGGCCACCAGCACAGGAATGTGTCCTCAGAGCTCCCCAGCCCCGGCTGTAGGGCGTGGCCACCTCCCCACAGGCACAGGAATTTGCGTTCTTCGCAATCTTTTCTACAGCCGGCACCAGCTCTGGCTGAGGCAGGGCAGGACCATCCAGGCTCTGCAGGGCCCAGTACCCATGGCTTAAGCCAGACCCCATGCCTCGGACAGCAAAAGGGTCAGGGCACCAAGAAGGGGTGTCCCATCCACTCCACCCCCGGCAGTCCACCAGCACCAGTGGAACTGCACAGGGAAGGGTCTTCCGCAGACGAAGACTCCGAGGTCTGAGGGGCTCACCCCACCCATGCTAGTGGGACATCACCATGGGCCTTCAGCACTTGCTTTTGTCAACCAATAGCATGGGGCTTCCAGAGGACGGGGCCATGCCTCTCCCCTCAGACTCCAGCTCCTGCAGGCAGGGCCCCCCTCTGGGCCTGGGCCTGGCCAGCCTGGTGTGGTGATGCCACCACCTCCATCCGAATGCCTACACACTCGGGCAGCTGCACTGACTCTCGGGAAGCCACTGGGCCACCGCCCCGCTTGGCAGTCAACAGTCAAGCTGAGTGTGTGGTGTGGGTGGGGACAGGTCCATGCTGGCCCTCACTAGACCTGTGGCCATGTGCCTAGCCCCTGCGGTGCAGACAGAAGACCAGAGCCAGGGAGTGTGGGCTCTCGAGGCAGGCCCAGCACCGAGCTGTGGAGAGTAGCTGGGGGCTCCTGCATGGGCCCATGGCCCTGAGTGGCACACAGGCCGGGGTCAGGGTACCCAGGCTTGAATCCCAGTACGAGAGGGACCTGAGCCAGCCACTGAAGCCCCCAGGCCTCGGCTCCCTCACTTGCCTCCCAGGAGCCAGGCGAGGAGGGCCTTCCACAGCACGGCGTGGGGGGTCCTGTGCCCTCAGCCAGCACCAGTGGGCCTGGAGGCACCGCCGTGACATGTTCTGAGTCTGCCTGGGACAGCCCCCTCCCCTGTGAAGGCCCCACTGGTAGGGAAGGGAGAGGTCTGCCTGAGTCCAGGCTCCCCATGAGGAACAGGCCAAGCCCTGAGCCTGGCAGCCCTGGGGCAGCAGGTACTGCCTTCTGTGCCTGGGACCAAGGGGCTCTGGGGACCCTGAAGCAGTGGCGAGGGTAGGGCAGGCACCGGCTGGGCACATGAGCACCTGTTGGGGGCCACTGCCTGGGAGTGGGCAGGCAGCTGTGGCGTGGCCCTTCTGGCACTGGCACAGGGCTGGGTGCTTCTGGGCCCTGAGCCAACGTTGGTGGTGGGGGTGCAGGGAGGGAGCTTGTCTTCCACGGGGTGGGCGGGCAGAACGGCAGGAGAGGATTCCGGAACTAGGAGGCAGGGGCTGCCACACTGTATTTTTAGCTCCTCCGAGAGCCCCAATTTTTCCACTGCTTGGCAACCCATGGATCTCCGGGACTGCACGCATTCCTGGCAGCACCCCGGGGTTCTGGGCAGCCCAGGCCCTGCAGGGCGGTGGAGGCACCTGGAGCTGAACCTGTCCTACCATGACCCCCATTCCCTCCCTCACACTCAGACTCCCAGCTCCTTTGAGCCTCCAGCATGTGTCACCTTCCCCACCAGGCCAACAGCCCCCGAGGGACCTCTACTGACCTGGTGGCTCACCGACTGCTGGCAAGGCCCAGGGAGGGCCTGTGCACAGGGGGCCTCAAGGCAGGAGAGGATGGGGGTCCGCCCACTGCCACCTGTCCAGGGGCATGGGGCGCGCTGGGCCTTGGTGAGGGCTGGCTGTGTCCTCACTGTCACCTGGCCCGTCTCACACCCAAGAAGCACTCCAGCCCTCATGCCGCCTGCAGTCCCCAAGATCTGGATGGAGTGCGAGGCTTCTGCCTCCAAAGCCCTCCAGGATCCTGAACTCCACTTGTTGTGCAAAGAGGGCCCCCGGGCCACTGTGGGGACAGCAGGACAGAAGGGCCCCCTGGAAGCGGGTGGGCAGAAAGGCGCTCTCAGCAGTGTCATGATCAGAAGACAAAGATGGAAAGCAGGCCACATGGTGATGGATTTCAATCACATGGTGGGTGTGATGACACCAGGACACCTGCCCAATCACTAACTGAAGCTGCATCTCGGATGAATGTGGTCGTTTTATACTGAGAAAGAAAGCAAGCAAAATGATCAACAGACAGCAACAACATCTCACAGAGGGAAGCTGGGCTCAGAGCGGTGGCAGCCCCTGCTTGGGTCACCCAGAGAGCGCAGCTGGGAGCCAGGGGTCCTTCATGGCACTCTGGCAAGTGTCGGTGGAGGTGGCTGGGGGGTCCGGGCTGGCCAACACTGAACGCCAGGGGACACCACTGGTCCGGGAGCCAGGCTACAGCTGGGCTCTCTGTGTCCCCAGGATCTGGAGCAGACAATGGGTCTGGGGGAGGTACATCTTCCTGGGTTAGCAACAGAGCCCTGTGGAAGCCACAGGGAGGAGGGTGGCTCTGTAGCGGGGGTAGGGGGGATGCAGCAAACAGGAAATGCCCCGGCTCACTGGGAGGACGGTCGGCAAGCGCAGCCTAGGCAAGGGAGGACAGGAAGGGCGGAGGCCCCATGCCAGCAAGCCCAGCTCTCGCTTCCACCTGCACTGAGGGTGTGCAGGGCCTGGGTGGGTGGGCGGCTCGCCAGTCACCGGATGGGCCTTCTCCAGGCCACAGTGTCTCTCCTGCACAAAGAGCAGGGCCAACAGGGTGCTCCGTGAGGGCCTGGTCACCTCTGGCATTCTCAGGGGTCTGGGCTGGAGTCTGGGGGCCCAGGGAGAAGCGTAGGGGGATGAGCGGCTGCACTGGAAGTACTTCCTGAGCCTGAGGGCCTGCCAGCACCTACTATGGCTGTGGCTGGGAGTGACGTGTGCAGATCTGTGGTTAGGGACTGGGGAGGGCACAGGGCCTGATCAGGCCCTGCAGGTGGCATGAGCCCAGGGCTGGCCTATCACAGGCCCCAGACGTACCCTGTAGGGGGTCTGCTGGGCAATGAGGGCAGGTGGCCAGGAGCATGACCAGGAGCTCATCACCAGAATCCTCCCACCTGGGTTTCCTCCCCCCAGACCAGACACACTCAGAGATGCCTCCTCCGAGGCCCCAGGTCCCTCCTCTGTCCTCGGAAAAAGCCTCTCTCAACCTGGGAGGGGGAAGGGCAGCAGCTCGTTGGAGCCAGGCCCCAGCTTCAGGGTTCAGGTCCTGATTGCTGTGTGCCTAGCTGGGCCCCAGGGTGTCCAGCCCCCACCCTGCCTGTGCCAGGACAAGACGGCTGCCCGCTGCCTGCCCACGAGCCAGGCTCCATGGTCCCTGCCCCCAGCCCACATCCCCACTAGCAGCTGCCTTCCCAGGAGCAGGGAGAACAAAGACAGATTGAGAGTGGGGGAGAGGCTAAGCCTGCGCACCCAGCACGGCCAGGGGCTGCTGCCAGGGCCCGGGGGCGGGGGGGACGGCTCTGATTCTGGGTGAGACCGGGCTCTGCCTCTGACCGGCCTGTGACCCATAGGATCTCCTGGTTCCTGTCCCCAAATGCGGATGAGTGTGTCAATGCCAACCCCACAGCTTACTGACAGATCGACGAGATGCCACCTGTAATGCCAGTGCATAACCACGCACTGACCGCCCGCCTTCCCTCTCAGCCCACCTCCTGTTTGGCGGCTGGGACGGAGCTAGGACGTTGCATGAGTCTTTCCAGCCCCTGCTCAGCGTCTCTTGACCTCTGCTCCAGGCAGCCAGTGCCAGGGAGCCTGTCAGGCCCAACTGGGCAAACAAGATCCTCAGCGTGGGTGCAACATGCCGTTTGGCAATGCTTGCTGGGACACGAGGGTGCCAGGGGCCTGGGACAGCCAGGCCCATTCTGGACTCAGTTTTCTCATCTGTAAAATGGCCAGGATGTTCTCCAGGGCCCCGTAGCTCTGACCTGGGTTGGCTGAGCCAGCACCGCCCGTGTGGCCCCTCCTGGGTCTGGCCCATGGCTCTGCCAGCTCCTGCAGGCAGCCCCTCACTGTTCTGCCTGCACCTCCACAGCCTGGCCTGGCCCAGTGAAGGGGCAGCCGGGGGGGCCCTCTGCACATGGAAGCATAGGCAGGGGCCCTGGGTGTCCCCAAGGGGCTCCCGTTCTCAGGCCACTCATGTCTGTGCACAAGGTGGAAGCAGAGGCAGGTGGGGACAGGTGGCTACTCCCTCGCCCCCACCCTGTGTCCTCCTCCCAGCATAGGCTGGGTGCAGGCGACAGTCTGAGCTGTGCCTGGAGCAGGAACAGGGACCCAGGGGCACAGAGGGTGGGGCAGGCAGGCTGCACGCCAAGGCCATGTCCCAGGGCCTGCCAGGTCCCAGGTACAGACGGGGAGATGGAGGCCAGTGGGATGCTGGCCCTCCTCGCACAGCTGGCCACATCCACCCCCAACCCGGCGAGGGCCAGGACGGCTCAGGCACGAACAAACCCCTGCACCACTGGCCATGCCCACCGGGACTCCATGCATGTTGGGCGGCCGGCCACTCACTGGGCAGAGCGAGGGGCTGGGGCTGGCCTCTGCCCACAGCAGCTGAATGGGGGCTTGGAGATGATACAGAAAAGCCACTACCCAGGGCTGTGTGCTCAGCGGCCACTGCTTCCCTCTCCCTCCCTCCTCACCTGTGCCCTGGGTTAGCCTCAAAGCTACGCTTTGACACTAGCCCTCATCTGCAAAATGGGAAGCGGACAGCCTGCCCTCTGCCCCCGGTGTGGCTCCTGGTTGGGTTCTGGCCCACCGAGGGCTGCGTGGGGGCCTCTGCCTTCACTGTGAGGTGGGCCCAGGGCAGAGCCCCGGAACAGTAGGGCAGCCCTCCAATCCACCCTACCCCCCTCTTCCGCACCCCACCTCTCCCACTTTGGACCTTGGGGTGCTCAGACTGTGTCCAGGTCACAGGAAGCAGGTGGGGTGGTAGAACGCTGTCACAGCGCGGGAGCAGGGGGTCCCTGCCCAGGGCACCAGGGCCGGGGGCCTTGGCAGCATCTTCCCATGTCCCTCTGACCTTGCAAAGGCCTTGATCGGCGGCCAGGAGCCTGGCCAGGCCTCCAGTGGTGCCCATCTGCTCCTTCTGGGTCTCCATGCCATGTCCAACAGACGAGGTTGGGGCTGAGGGAGACAGAGGGTGCCCCAGCCATGGCCAGTCACCCTTCTGGGGTGAGAACAGGAGTGAACTGAGGGCACAGAGGCTCGGGGCGGCCCAGCTTGGCCCTTCTCTCGGGACTCTCCTGGCCCCTCTCTCTCCCTCCCTGCTGCCTCTGGGAAAAGCTGCAGGCGAAAGAGGAAAGCAGCCTTGGCCCCTGCCCTTGGCCATTCTGTCCTCAGGGCCTTCACGCTAGTCATCCCATCTGGGCTGTGACCACGCTGGTCGTTCCACCCAGGCTGTGACCCAGGCCGACTGGCCGGGAGGGCTCCGGGTCCAGGCTGGCCCTTGGGCAGTTGTCTGTCTGCATGGGCTGCTCTGGAGTAACACAGGTGGTCGCCTGGAGGGCGGGCCTATTCCTGCCCCACCAACCCCCAAGTTTGGAGGCCCAGTAACGGCTACTTGACCAGGACAGGCCTGTCCTATTCCCAGAGTGGCAGTGCCAGCACCCTGAGCCTACCCCAGTGGTAGCAACAAGGGGTGTGGGGCCTCGGTCGGCCTCCAACTACTCTGTGGGGCCAGCCCATTTGCACCCTGACCCCCAGTAAGTGCCCTGTGCCTGCCTGGCACAGTGCTGAGCGGGGCTGGGCTCCAGGCTCTGGGCACAAAGGCAGATGCACACAGTAGGGGCTTTATCAGCACCTCCTGGCAGAATGGATGGCACTGAGTGTAAAATGGCACTGACTGTCCCGTGCCTCATCTGTGAAATGAATGCTCCTGCGGGACCCACGCCGTGCTGGGAGGGATGAGGGTGGGAGACCGTGCGGAGGGACTCGGCAGGCTGGCTCATTCCTTCCCTCCTCACCCACTCACTCAGCACACAGACCCTGCCCAGGCCAGTGTGAATGGTGAGTGGACAGGCCCGGCTTGAGGCTGGCCCTCGGGGACTGACATGAGCCCTCAGAGGGGCGACCCTGAGCAGCCTCTGTGGTTCCTTATTTAATTACAGCTTAGAAAGGGCTGTGAGAGAGGACGGCCCCTCAGGAGAGGACAGGCACCACCAGTCTGCCCTGCTCTCCTGGCCTGGTGGTCGCCAGAGTATACCGGCACTGGACTGGGGGGCAGCTGTGTGAACAGACCCCACCCCAGCTCAGGACTCAGGCTGTCTGGGTGCTCAGAGGCAGACCAGGCAGGACTCTCCCTCCTAGGGCGAGGCTGGCAGGAGTGGAAGCCTCTCTAACAGGAGGCCAGGTGGTTGGACCCTGCTCACCCCTCCATTGACGGGGAGCCCGTGCCCCTGCCCTCTCTCCTTCCCATCGTTGGTAGGACTTTGTCTTTGACTTTAGGTGTCCACTAGGCCTGGCTCTGCTGTGGCCCCTGGGGACTACCCTCCAGAGACTGGCTCCTATGTGGCCTCCACCGCCCAGCCTTCCCATCCACCATCCTGAAAACAGAGGGGGGTGTGCCTTCTCCAGTGTAATGTGTCCACTGGGCCATGAACCACACACCTATCAGACACCTGCTGTTTGCAAGATGGAGGTAGGGGAGGGGCTGGCAGCAGGGAGTCAGGTCTCATTCCTGACTACAGGGAAATTTGACCTCCAGGCACCAGCAAAAAGCCAGGGGCTCGAGCTTACTTCACTGTCCCTGTCCAGAGCTGGGCCAGCTGAGTCCTGCCCCACACCCACAGGCAGCACCGCATTACTTTCCAGTCACCACCCACCCCTCCCGCAGCCTGCACGAACCCCATAACTTTTCCAACCCAGGAAGTAACTGCACTTTGATGGAAGGCGCAGAGTCTATTTCAGGTAGGAGCTTCCACGTCCCCACATGTGTGGTGTGTGTCATTCGCTTGACAGCCGTCAGCTCCTCCACAAAGTGGGCGCTCACCTGAAGGTTAACTCTTCGCTGCTCAGGAGCCCTGGCTGTGGAGGCTACAGTCCCACCTGGCCACTTGGTCCGTCCCCACTAGTGACACCCCCTTTGCCGGGCTGCAGGGCCCATGACAGTCCAGGGATGGGAGGGCAGGGCCTGGGCAGGGGTCAGCTCCCTCAGCTTCAAGGAGGGCCCACTGCACCAACCTGGCTTTTAGAACAGAAAATTGCTGCTGCCCTGGTAGGGGCGGGAGCAGTGTGAGGTCTCAGACCCCAGGTCTGGAAGCCAATGCTGCTATTTGCTGCACTGGGGGCTGAGCACCCACACCCCGAAAGCCCCTGGCTGGGTGGCACCCTCGGGGTCTGAGGCACTGCTCTGGGACCGCACCTTCCCCAGTGCAGGGCGGCAGGGAGCAGGTCCCAACCTGAGCTGCTGTCCCACCCTTCAGAGTGCAAATGTGGAAACTGAGGCCCGAAGAGGGCAAGTATCCTGCTCCATTCCAGTGCCAGGGGGAGGGGCAGGGCTGGCAGTAAGGGAATTTCCTACGTCCAGCGCCTTCTGGGTGTGCTTGACCTCTGGCCCGTTCCTGGGTTCCTGGTTCCTTGCCTGGGCAGGGTCTCTGCCTCTCTGCCTCCTGGTGTGTCCAGCTGGAGTGGGCAATAATGCTGTGGTCACAGCTGAGCTGCGGGAGCCCTGGGTGGGGAGCTTGAGCCCCAGAAGGCCCAGACAGACAGACCACCCCCCATGCCTGTGCTCCCCGGGGGGACTGGGGGCGGTCAGGGACACAGCTGGTCACCCCGGCTTCCCCTCCTTAGTCATGCCCGCTCCTGGGGCGACTCCCCAGTTAGAGGGTTGACGGGTGGGTCTGGGGGCGCACAGGGATTGGCTCCTACCCCACCCAAAAGGAACAGAGAGCTGTGATGGAGGCTGATTCCCCTAAGCCTGCCAGCGGTTGGGGGGTGGGGAGGGCCCCCTGTGCGCCCACCTGCGCGTGGGCAGCTGGAAGCCAAGCAGTCAGGGTGGGGCCGCAGGCCGGCGCGCACCTCGGGGTGCCACCCGGGCGGCGGACCCGAAGTTGAAGTTTATTTTCCCAACTGTGGCTGATTCATGGTCAGGATGTGGCAGCCGCCAAGCGGAGAAATCCCGCCTGCCCTGGGAGTAGGCCCGGCCGACCCTGGGCCCACCACTCTGCGGGCAGTGCGCGCTCGGGCGGTGCCTCGGCGCGGAGGACCATAGTCCCGAGCGGGGCACGCGGAGCCGGGGGGCCATGGGCGCCCTGGGGTCCCCGCCCGGGAACTGTACTCTGCGCCGCGGGACCGCCCGCCGCCACCTGGGCACACACGCCGCAGCCCGGAACCTCACTCCTGGACGCAAGCACACCCCTGCCTCCTCCCGGACTCAGTTTCCCCTGAGGCTCCTAGCGGACCCCGAGGCCAAGGACTTACCCGGTGAGGTAACGGCCAGAGGGCTGTGGTGCGGCCGGCGCTCCGTCCGGGGCCGGGTCAGGGGCTGCGGGCAGCAGGCGCCCACTGCGGCGCTCCGCAAGGCTCGGACCGTGGCTCCTGGCGGGCGCGGGGCGGGCGGGGCGGGGCGGGCGGGAGGAAGAGGAGGTGCCGCCCCGCCCGTCAGCGGCCACGTGGGGAGCGAGCGCGGGCCGGGGGCGGGGCCTGGGGGGGGTCGATGGGGTGGCCCCGCCCACTGTGGCCGGTCCCTGAGGGCGCTTTAAGGGGTCTCCCCACGCCCGTGAATACCCCGGCCGCCCCCTCGCGGTCCCCGCTGGCCTGGCGCCTGGTGGGCGGGGATGGGGGTGGGACGCGCAGAGCGGGGCCGTTGCCCGCCTCAGTCCTCACTGTCCGCCCCGTCCCTGCCCGCCGCCGTCTCCCGTCCACCTACACCCCCATCCTCCCGGTGGGACTGGCTTCCCAGGCGCCGCTCACCTCTCTCTGCCCCGGCCCGGGACTCCTGTTCCAGCCAGCCGGATCCGGAGTCCCCGCGTCCGGGGATCCCTCGGCAGAGATGGCTCTTCCCAGGCTTTGGGGAGAGAGCCTTCCCATCAACCAGGCCACCCATGTGGCCTCCTCTCCACAGTCCTGCCTGACCCCCTTCCACCCTTGAGGGGGTCTCGGCGGTCTTGGGCAGCCGCACTTCGCCGGTTGGTGGAGGCAGCTGCATGAGGGCCGCGGAGGTGTCGCAATGGGGTGGGTTTTCTCTGCCACCCCTCTGCTGTCCGGCCTCATCTGTCTCCTAGATTGAGGGGGGCACCCATCCCCCCACCGCCGACATTGACCAGCTTGGGGCGTGCCCATAGTCGGCTCTGAAAGCCAGCCTGGTTGGATAAGAACCAGGCCCCAGCTCTGGAAGTCCCTCCTGACGTCTGACTCTCAGCCAGAGCCGCAGGAAGCAGCGCACCAGGCCTGGGGTTTGGGGGCCACTGGCAGCTAGAGGGAGGGCAGAGGAAGGCAGGCCTGGGGGAGCCCCTGTGTGACGTGTGACAGAGCAGACACAACCCCTGCCCTGAGAACCGGTGCCAGCACTCCCTGTGCGGCTTCAGGCTCGGATACGACCCTGTGGAGCCTCAGTTTCCCCATCTGTAAAATAGAGTAAGTACCCGTAAGGGCTGTATGAGGGTCAAGAACATGCGGATAAAGTGTCTCCACTCGGAGTCCTGACATCTCTCTCCAGAGGGCCTGCTGTGTGGGCCGTGGCGGCCAGGGCTCAGGGTAAGGGCAAGGGGAGACAGAAGGGCTCCTGAATGGCTTCCCAGCCCCCAAGCAGCTTCTGCTTTGAGGCCAACTGCGTGTCCTTCGGCTTCGGTGTGGCTCCGCTCTGGTGGGGATAAGCCCTGAATTGCAGGCTGTGTCTGTCTGCTACCTTGCCCTGCCCAGCAGCCCCAGCCCCGGAAGTTTGCTGGCTCAGCTCCAGTGCAGGAGCAGCTGCAGGCAACAGCCCGGAATGAGAGCTCCTGAGTGCTGGGTGTGCCTGAGGAGCCAGCCAAGGCAGGCGCTCACTGGACACCCTCCAACCTGGGCGGCGGCTGCTCCTAGACAGGCACTCTGCAATTCTTGGAATGCACCTGGAAGGCCTGCCGCCGGCTCTCCACACCAGGCTCCAGGGCCCCTTCCAGAGCAGGAGGCCTTCCTGCCCTCCCTCAAGCTGGGCTTTGGGTCTCCTGGTGCACTCCTGGACCCGAGCATTGGTGCCTGCCCTGGCACCACCTGAGGGTGGGGTGGAGGGCACGGGCGGGGCTGACTCATCTGCGTTGGGAGCTGATGCCTGGCAGCGGCGCTGGCCAGTGGGTGTGTTTGTTGATCCAGTGAATGGAGGAATGTGGGGAGGTTGGTGGGGAGTGAGCTTTGACCTGCAGCCCCCTCCCCTGTCCACCTGCCTGGGGGAAAGGCAGAGTCCTGAGCTCCACTCAGAGGCTGGAGCAGGAGGTCAGGTGTGGGGAGGGGTCCACCTTTCCTGCCCTGATGGGGGAGGGAGGCCCAGCGCCTCCAGGGCTGCTCCTGCCTGGGGCTGTCTCCCTTGCACGCAGTCATGCTTCCGGGCTGCACACCTAGTCCAGAGAGGCCAGCACAGGCCGGAACAGGGTGAAGAAGGTGGGGTGGATGTGATTTAGTTGGAGAGATGTTGGAGAAGTCCCTGGGGTCAGCAGGGAGTGCAGAGGAGGGCTTTGGGCCCTGATTAAGAGTGTGTGCCTGTGTGTGTGTGTGTGTGTGTGTGTATGTGCGTGTGTGTGTGTGGAGTGGAGGCCGAGGTCAGAGGTCTGGGAGGGTGGAACTGTGGACACTGAAAGGGGGATTTCCGTCAGGCTTCAACCCACCATGCCCGGGGCAGCAGGGTTCAACTCGGCTTGAGCACTGATTTTCTGAGATATACAGAGGCCCCCTCCTCTTTTCCTTCAGTGGCTCACCCTCAACCCTCTGCACCTCCAGCGCTCCCAGACTCCATCCTGGCCCTATTCTGAGCTTGCTTCCTGGCCCTGGGGTTGAAGGGAGGACTGATTTGGCCTCAGAAACACAACACCTGCAGCCACCGCCTGCGGCTTCTGGAGCTGCTTCCTGGAAGCCATGGCCTGCCTGGAGCCTCCCCTCCTGGGTGTCGGTCCTTCCTTGGAGCAGGGTACACAAGTGCCTGCCCACAGATGCGGGTACCCAGATGCCTGAGAACAGGGTCGTGCAGGTACAGGCTGGTGCTGTGACACACCCAGGGGGAGCCACATGTGCCTGGCCACTGGCACAGAGTGCAAGAGTGGCCCTGCCACTGTAGGCCTGTGGAGAGCTGGAAGATTGGGATGAGGGGAGAGCAGGCCTTGGCACTGACAGCTTGAGTTCTGCTAGAAACAGGCAGGCAGGCGTGGGTTGTTCTGAGAGAAATCCCCCCAGCCTGATGCTGGCGCCGCCGTGCAGTCAGGACAGCCCTGCATGCAGCAAGCAGCCACTTGCAGGCCCAGAAGGGCTTCCTGGGGCTCATTTCCTTCATCAGTTCAGCACCCGGAATGCTTTTTATCTTTTTTCCCCTTTTGAGATGTTATTTTGCGTCCTACTGGGGTGCCCTGAGATGATCTCTGACATTGTTACAGAATGAAGTAAGTGGAAACATGCCCGCCCACCCCATGTCCACCCACCTTGCCCACCTATGTACCCGTTCGCCTGCCCACCCATGTCCACCCACCCTGCCCACCTATGTACCCGTTCACCCTTTCATCCATCCATTCCCCCACACACCTACACTTCATCCGTCCATTCACCCACCTACGCACCCATCCATCCACCCACCCTCATCCATCTGTCCATCCACTCATCCATCAACCTACCCATCCACCTACCTACCCATTCATCCACCCATCCACCCACCCTTATCCATCCATCTGCCCATCCATTCATCCCTCCATCCACCCATCTGTCCATCCACTCATCCATCCACCTACCCATCCACCTACTCACCCATTCATCCACCCATCCACCCACTCTTATCCATCCATCTGCCCATCCATTCATCCATCCATCCACCCATCTGTCCATCCACTCATCCATCCACCTACCCATCCACCTACTCACCCATTCATCCACCCATCCACCCACTCTTATCCATCCATCTGCTCATCCATCCACCCATCCACCCATCCACCCACCCATCCATCCACTCATCCATCCATCCACCATCCATTTACCCATCCACCCATCCACCTACCCACCCATCATCCACTCATCTACCCATCCACCTACCTACCCACCCATTCATCCACACATCCACCCACCTCATCCATCCATCTGTGCATCCATTCATCCATCCACCCACCCATCTGTCCATCCACTTATCCATCCACCTACCCATCCACCTACTCACCCTTAATTCATTCATCCACCCATCCACCCACCTACCCACCCATTCATCCACCCACCCTTAGCCATCCATCTGCCCATCCATTCATCTGTCCACCCACCCACCTATCCACTCACACATCCATCCACCTACTCATCCACCTACCCACCCATCATCCACTCATCCACCCATCCCCCCACCTACCCACCCTTTCATCCACCCATCCACCCACCCACCCACCCTTTCCTCCACCCATCCACCCACTCATCTGTCCAGCTGTGGTACCTTGGGCAGCTGTTCTGCTCTGTGCTTGCTGACAAGGACATGACCACCCCCAGTCACCTCCAGCCAGGTCCTTCCTCCCACATCCCTGCCCCTCCCTTGGCTTTTTGCTCTGTAGCTGGCAGCTTTGCATGCTGGGGCTTCAGCAGCCCCCTGTGGAGCCTCTCAGCATTTTGCAAGCTTCTCCTGCATTTCTCAAGAGCACCTGAGTCAGCCTGTCTGTGTCTGGCTGCAGGAGGTAGACAGTGGTCAGGGCTTATCCCTGGTCTGAGGAGGGGAGGCAATAGCTGGGACCAGGCTGCTGCTCTTAGAAGGGACGGTGGGTGGGGCAGTCAGTCAGGGGCTTGTGTCAGGCAGGAAGCTCTGTCCTCTTCATTTGAATATTGCACACACAAACAGTAGAATCTCATTATTTACAGATTCTGTACTTGCAAATTTGCCTCCTCGTTAAAATGTATTTGTAAACCTAAAACCAGTACTTGCTTAAGAACAGTCTGCATCTCTTGAAAATGAGATAAAATAAGATTAATGCTTGCTTTTGTGGTGATGTGTCGTATGGAGAAAATACATGTGATGGACAGGCTCTGTACAGGCATGAGTTGTAGTGCTCTTGGCCGGGAGTTTAGTGACATATATTAACAGAAACACATAAATAACTCTATTGTGTACTGATTGGTTGCTGAAAAGGCTGGAGCAGAGGCTCATAGGAACCTGGCCCTCTATTTCCCTTAGGAGCAGAGGTTCGGCATTCGCTGAGTCAAGTGTTTGCAGCCATATCATGGAACACAGGACTCGCTGTCACAGATCGAGCTGCTGCACGGCATGCATGAGGTGCCCAGAGCTTGGGTCTACCACACCAAGAGTTTTTACATTCATAGAAACCCACGTAACTACCACCCATAGCAAACTATACAACACCTCCAGGGCCCAGAAAGTTCCATTGCATAGCCCCCTCCATGGGCACCTGCCAAAGCTAACTGCTTTTCTCCTCTCTGCCACCATAGATCCATCATTCTAGGATTGCATGTAAATGTCAACCTTTGTGTCTGGCTTCTTTCGCTCCACAGTCTCTGAGACTCATCCATGCAGTGGTGTGCATCGTTCACTCATATTTCTTGATTTCTATGAAATATTTCGTTGCACAAACCTATCCGCTGAAAGCTGAGGTGCAGAGGCCGGGTGCTGGCAGAGCTGGTGGGCCTCCTTCGGGCACCTCGCTGAGCAGGCTGAGCCAGTGCTGGCCCTCGGGAGACGCAGTCCACCTCCCTGCTGACCTCCAGTGAGCCCTCGAGCTGTCCCTTCCCTCCCCAGCCTCCTTCTCAGTTGCCTCAGTTGTCCGGTGGGAGTCCAGATGGGATGCGTGCTGTTCCCCGTGGTGGCACGCAGGTTACTTGCACGATGGGGAGAGTTGCTCAGCTTTGAACTGTCTTATGTCGGGGGTCCGTGCCATCTTTTGCTTAAAGAAGGGGTTCTCCAGCTAACGAAGTGAGAAGACACTGGGCCTTGCAACCCTGGTGTTGGGAATTTGAGGGGCTGGAGGGAGCACCAGATGGGCTCCCTGGAGGTGCTCCTTTGAGAGCAGGGAAGTGCCTGAGACCCACCCACACCCCAACCCATAGTCTGCCTGCGTGTAGCTGTGTTCTGACTTGCTCTGCTTCTGGCCTTGAACCCTGCAGACTCAGAAGAGGCAGGGATGGGGCGGCAGAGAAGGGGAGAGGGGGAGAGGGCTCAGGGCAGGCCCTGTAGGCTGATGAATTGGATCCTGCCTGATGATCTTGGAGGGAAGGAAATAAAGTCTAGAATGCCTTGCAGGTGATTTTTGGCCACTGGACTGTGTTTTGAAGAGAAGTAGTACCAAGACTTTGTAGGTCTCCAAAGTCTCCAGAGGTAAGTTGCGTGTGTGTGTGTGTGTGTGTGTGTGTGTGTGTGTGTGTGTGTGGCGGGGAGGGGGCGGGTTTCAGAAGTATTTATGAATGGAATGGTGACTGGAATGAGGACACCACTGCGACTCTCTGCCCTCCCCTGGGGGCCTTCTCCCTCCTCCTTCACTCTCCCCTCCACCCTCCCATCTCTCCCTGAACACCTCCCTCCCTGCCCCACGGCTCCAGGGCCTTCAGGTGTGCTGGTCACTGATGCCCGCCTTCTGCTTTGACACCCCTCGTGGGGGACCCAGGCACCCAGGGGAGCCAGGCTCTTGGAGTGGACGGTGGGAGGCAGGGAGTGGCAGCCCCAGGCTGAGGCATGTAGGAGGATGCTTGCTTGGGATTTATTCTGGAAGGGTCACCAGGAAGCCATGGAGCGGTCACTTTACAAACCAGTTTGTGCTGCCTCCCCAGAGCCCCTCCTCCCCTCCACCTCTCCCCTCCCCCATTGCAGCCACCCACAGACCCCTCCCCCAGGTCTCTGTGTCTTTGAGGACCTTTGCTGCTCCTTGGGTTTTCAACATTAATACTTAGTTTATTAAAGTAGCACATTGAAAGTCTCATTTTTGCCAGGCACAGTGGCTCATGCCTGTAATCCCAGCACTTCGGGAGGCCGAGGAGGGTGGACCGCTTGAGCCCAGGGGTTCAAGACCAGCCTGGCCAACATGGGGAAACCCTGCCTTTATAAAAAATACGAAAATTGACCAGGCGTCATGGCGTGTGTCTGTAGTCTTAGCTACTTGGGAGGCTGAGGTATGAGGATCGCTTGAACCCGGGAAGCCGGGGCTGCAGTGAGCCAAGATCATGCCACTGCACTCTAGCCTGGGTGACAGAGCGATACCCTGTCTCAAAAAATAAAATAAAGTTAAATAAAAATAATAAAATCAGTTTTTCCCCCACACATTTGGGTTTATTTTGCCAATCTTATTCATCTACTAAACTCTCCCAGTCCCTTTCGAGGAGCCTGTCTGGCATTTTAAAGGAGCTCATGAACGAAGCGTCTTTCCATCGTCCTTGTGAGCACTTCGGATGCACACGGGCTTCACAAGCAGCGACTCCGTGGCGCAGACCTTTCAATATACTGATTCTCGGGTTCTTCAAAAATTCCAGTGTTGTCTGAAAAGGCAGCTCAATCATTTCCTTTATTTTCCCTTAATGTCACAGCTCTGAGTCAGCCACACGTGGACGGATCTGTAACGGCAACGATAATAACCACGGAAGCACAGTCCATAGATGTCCAGGTGCCAGCTGCAAGTGCCAGTGCTCAGCACACGGGGTCTGCTTCCATCCTCCCTGCCGTGTGCGGCGGGCACCGGGA
The DNA here is from genome assembly GCF_028878055.3 of Symphalangus syndactylus. Taxonomy (NCBI): domain Eukaryota; kingdom Metazoa; phylum Chordata; class Mammalia; order Primates; family Hylobatidae; genus Symphalangus; species Symphalangus syndactylus. Next base: position 12,512,497 of record NC_072430.2, read on the forward strand.
CCCCCACTTTACAGAGCACGCTGAGACCCAGGGAAGGGCAGCACCCTTCCAGCCCGGCCCTGAGTGCGGTCTAGCCGTGTTACTCTGAGCTATCCCAGGCTCACCAACATTTTGGAGGCCCCAGCCACTAGCGCAGGCTGCATGCACAGATGACCCCTCAGTTCAACCCAGACGCGATAATCCTAGGGTTGGCTGACTTTCTTCCATCCTGGAGGCTAGACTTGTCTGGGAGGGAAGTGAGGATTTTAGGAGTGGCCACTGCTGGGGTGGCCCTTCCCCTAGGTGAGGGCTTGGTTTCACAGTGAGCATTCCTGAGTTAGGGTAAATAATTCCCCAGTTCTTACAGAACCTCCTAGTTTCACTGCTAGCTTGGAAGTATATCAGACTCTTTCTTCCCACCTTGATGGGACCTGCTGCCAGGTTATGGCTGGATTCTGGCCTGTGTTCTCCCCTCACCTGGCCTGCAGGCCAGGCAGCCTGCTCTGGCTTCCCTATGCCTCCAGGGGTGCTGCCCATCCCAAAGGCTGGATGGCTGTCCCTGCTCCCTGCCACCCTCCCGCCTCCTGGCCCTGCTCCGCGCCCCACTGCAGGCAGCTGCCCGCTCATCTGGGGCACCTTATCTGCCAGTCTTGGCTTTGCTTAGCCCCAGGCACCATGCTTTTTTGGAATCCATTTGCTCCTGAGCTCTTCCAGGATGACAGATGACAGATTCCAGAGGGGAGGTGGAAAGGGCAGCGCTTCCCCGCTAAAGCCCCTTGGGCAAGGCTCTGACCCAGCCCCTAGGCCCTCCCTGCCCCTCCCCACACTGCTGCCTCCTGCCTGCATCTTCCTGAGCGCCCAGCACAGCGTTCCCTTTCTCCTGTAGAATAGCAGGGAGACTTACGGGTTAAAAATAACCCAAAACCCCAAACCCCTATCTGACTCTGCATACACTGGCTATGCCAATTCCTCGCCAGGCACTGGGGTCTTTCCCATGCCGCTGCACAGGCTGCTGGCTCTTCTGGGACCCCCACCCCAGGGAACTCCTCCAGGCCCTCCTCCCCTCCCTGGAGACTCCCAGCCCCTCCCACTTCCCGCCTTGGGAGAGTGACAGCTCCCCTCCTTCCCACAGCGCCTCAGCCTGGAATCTCCACTTGCATGCATCCGGTTTCCTGTCTGACTCCCTGCCTGGCTCCCCAGTTAAACTTCCAGTTCCAGGCCCGGTGTGGCCAGGGGTCAGCCATGCTCAGCAACCAAGGGGATGTCATGGGCTCCAGCCCCCATCCTCACCTGCCCCGCCCACCCTGCCTCTCCAGGAGTGCCTTAGAGTGAACCCCAGGCCCTGCCTCTGGGGCCTCCGGGGCCTGCGCCTCCTGCATTCAGACGCCTGCAGCCACCTCTCCGCCCCCGTGTCTGCTCTGCTTTCTCGGCTACCCCAGCTTGGCCTTGTCGTTCCTGATGTCTTACCTTGGCCATATTTTCAAAATAAAGTGGAATTCCAGTCCTAATTTCATAAAACGTGGAGTTTGCTGAGAGGGGGCGCTGGTGCCCGTGTGCGGGTAACTAGGGCTTAGCCGAACGCCTTCTACATCAGGCCTCCTAGACGCTGCCCCCAGCTCTGAGAGCCAGATGTGACATAACCAGCTCCGTGTCCAAGGTCCCCAAGGTGAGGGCCAAGCCTGCAGGCGGCTTTCTGTGGGTGGCGTCCAGGAGAATGTTCTTTGTTCCTCTTTTCACCTTTCACTGGCAGTGCTTTATTCAGTGAGCACGGGGCATTGATGAGGCCCCTGTTACTGTGGGGCGCTGGGAGGGCCCTTCCCTGCCCCTGCTTTGTGGGGTCCTTATCCCTCGCCCGCCCCATTTCCTCCTGCATATGCCAGTCTGTGGATCCTTCACAGCCTGGTGCCACCCCCCAGATGGCAGCTCGTGATGTCGACTTCTCTTCCAGGGCCTGGCTCTGGGAGGAGCTGGTGTTTGCTGGGAGAGTGAGTCAGCTGGTAGCTCTGTTTCCTTGGCCTGTGTGGAGTTTCTGTTTAGGAGGCACATGGGTGCTCCACAGTCTGAGTGAGCCCCTCCAGCCGAGACCCCACCTCACTGCCCACCACGCCCCACCATCTCTGGTTTCTCTTCCCTGGGCTGGTGTTAGTCCAGCCCCACCCACCCTGATGGCAGGCCTCCTCTGTGTGCATGCGTGTGCTTGTGTGTGTGCGTGTGAATTTTCCCTGGGAGGTGGCTCCTGAGTGCTGATGAGCCTGGTTCAGTTCCAGCCAAGGGTCCCCACAAGCCCAGCTAGCAGAGCTCGGAGCCTTCTGGGGCTCCCTTATGCTGGCAGAGGGTTGGCTGCGTCCTCATCCAATGCTGCTGACTCAAGGCCTGAGTCATCGCCAACCTCCCTCTGACGGTGGCTGGGCCTGGGTGGGCTGGGCAGGTTGGGCATGGCGGGTGCATGGGCCCTGAGAGGTGGGAGCTGTCAGACCACCGCCCTGCCCTGTGCAGCAGGGAGCCCTGCGTGGGCTGCATTACAGAGCACAGGCCTGGCCTGGCCTACCTGGAGGGACTCCCCAGAGGCCAGGAGTGGCCCTGTGAACAGCACAGTCCCATGGTACAGTGGCAGGGTGCTGTGGCTGGGCAGGTCTGGGTCCTGGCTCTGCTGCGTGCTGAGATGGGGGTGATGATAACAGTTCCACCTCCTAGGGCTGCTGGATGGGAGGTGTGTGTGAAGCCCCCAAGCCGGGCCAAGCTACCATCAATAAAAATGACCCAGAAGCCAAGGCATGGGTGCAGGCAGCAGCCTGGTCAATGGCCTGGCCAAAGTCCGGGGTAGGGGCCACAGGGCCACTTCAGCTGTGTGCAGGGAAGGCTCCTCTGCACACACTGAGGTGGCAGGGGTGAGAGTCAGAAGAAGGAGGGTGGGTTTGTTCCACAAGCAAGGAAAGGTGACGGAGGCTTTGAGTGCAGCTCGGGGACCCTGATTTATGGGATTGGATTGGAGGGTCCCCCTTGGTGAGGGGCAGAGGATGGTAGGGCCAGGCGGAGGGGGTGAGCTGGGACAGAGCCGGTGGGGTCTGCCGAATGGTAAGGGGATGTGTGATCGTGAACCTGAGAGAGTGCATATGTTTGAGCAGAGGCCGAGGAATCAGCATTCACTCTTTGCAGAGGGCAGAGGTAATTTACAAATGACTGGGGACCCTCAGGGATCTGTCTTGACCCTTCCTCTGGGGCCTCAGTCCCCTGTTCAGCCCAAGATCCCCTAGAGAAGAGCCAGGACATCTGGGGTCCCCCAGGAGCAGCCTGGTCCCCTGCAGTCCTTTCTGGGGCCTGGAGTTGACACTACGGGAGCCACAGAGCTGTGCTGGCCCCGGAATCCTGGGAGCCCTGTTTGCCTCTGTCCCTGTCAGGGTAGCCCAGCTGGAGGTTTGTCCCCATCCATGTGGTGTGGGCCGGGTGCCCTGCCCCAGCACTGGGCCTGATGAGTGCCTAGGGAGGGCAGCTGGGCTGGGTCCACCCTCAGCCACTGCGCCCGGCAGTGCCATCACCCTGCTTACAGATGGACAGGCCCAGGGCCTGGGGCTCGCTTGGGCCCACAGAGTGGCTGCTGCAGCTGGGGCTGAGCCTGTGCCTCCCTGACCTGGTTCCACCCAGCTCCTGGCATTTCCTTCCCCTTCCCTCCCCCAGGACGCCCAGCTTTCCCAGCGGGCCGGCTGGGGAATCTCATTACTCCCAACCTACAGATGCAGAAACTGAGGCTGCAAGAGGGGAATGGCTGGCAGCCAGGAGAATGGGAAGGCACCCGGTGGCAAGGTCGGAGTCTGCCCAGCTGGGTGGGGATGAGGCCTCTGTGCAGAGCTGTCCGGAGTCCTGGGGGAGAGTAGAGGGGCCACTGCCAGCAAACAGAGGATGAGCTGGGGCTGGGACCCACCCGGACCTGTGAGCACTGGAGTCCCTGGCTAGGTCACCCTCAGGGCCTCCGGGCAGGAAGCCTCTCACCTGGGCTGGCCCGTCTGGTCCTGGGCACCCGCTCAAGCCTCACAGGAGGGGCTTCCCATGTTAGGGCGGGAGCCTTCAGCTGGGGTCTAGGGTCTCTGACCACCCCAGCTCTGCCACATGGAGTGAAGGGAATTGACCTCTTTGAGCCTTAGTTTCTGCAGCTGTACCTAGGGCTGTGGGGAGGGGGATAGAACGGAGAGAAAGGGGTGGGGGCGCCGGCAGGTCTTGTTTTGGGGGTTGGGAAGGGGACTCTCAGGAGAGCCCAGTTGCTGAGACGGTGTGCGTGTGCACGAGTGTGTGCCCACATCCCGAGGCACGGCTCCGTGATTATGGCCAGGCAGGAGTGGGGAGCCCCCCCCCAGCTGGCCACCCCCAGGGGCTTACAGAGCAGCTGGCGGTGCCAGGACTCTCCTGGGCCAAGCCCACCACAAAGGGAGTGAGGAGGAGAGAGGGAGCCAAGTGGGGGAGTGGGAGGAGCCCCCAGGGGCTCTCAGCAGTGAGGGTTCCTTTGTCCCGAGAAGGAGCTGAGGGGATCTCTGGGGCTCCCAGGGGAGGCTCTGATGTAGGCAGGAGGAGGGCCGACCGGAGCTCAGAGCAGGCCCCGGGGCCGCGTTGGTGGGCTGCGGTCAGGGTTCTCAGAGATTCTCCCGTGGGTTGAGGCCTGGCTATGCGGCGCATGGGCCAAGCCTCTTGCTTCTGGAAATTTCTCTAATTTTCCTACTTCCCTGTGTTTTCTGATGGGTCCTTTCTTGGGGTCCCTCCTAGGCCTTCCCCTCCTCTTCGCTCAGCCCAGTCTCCTGGGCAGGGGGGCCACCCAGAAGCTAAGAAGCCCTGTGGTGGCCTCTGTGTGTCCCTGAGATCTGGGGCGCAGCCCCGCCCACCTGCCCGCACTCTGCCCCGGCACCCGCCCTCTGCCGTCGCCGGGTGGGCGGGAAATTAGCTGCCTAGGAGGGGTCCGCTGGGCTGGGGGCTCCGGGAAGGTGGGCTAGGCAGCCCGCAGCCCTGGTTCTCCAGATGAGTTGAGGGAGGGGTGCTTTGGGGAGTCCCCGGGCTCCGCTGTAGGGGAGGGCAGGCTTCGCGCTGCTGCGTGGGGGCCGAGGCGGCAGCTGCGGTGCTGAGTCACGCTCCGGAAAATGAAGGAAGCAGAGTTTCCACCACCATCTGCCTCCTCCTTGGGAGGAGGAGGAAGGGGAGGAGGTGGAAAGAGGTGGAGTAAGGGAGCAGGGCGCAGAGCAGGGCTGCAGGCACAGGGGTGGGGGCACCCGGCAGGCCAGTGCCCTGCCTGTTCCAGACCGAGTGGGGTGAGGACAGGTGGTTCTTCCCGAAGCAGCTCTCGCCTCTTCGTCAGGGAAGGGGGTGTTCAGTGTTCCGCCCAGCAGAACCAGGCCACACCAGGGACTCCCTCCTCCCTGCCCCACCTCAGGGAACCAAGAACTTCCAGGGCTTTCCCGAGCTCAGCAGGCTCCGGTGCTAAGTCCCACTGCCCCCGCATGTGGCCTGGCTGTCCCCAGTCCCCAGAGGCAGTGGGAACATTGGCACAAAGTCCTCAGCCAGCCACAGCGTCCTGTCCCCCATAGCCCTAGGAACCTCCAGCCTGCTGGCTGCAGAGTCCAGGGCAGCGGTGGGGGGAGGGGGCTACTCTGAAGGGGGTGTGGTAAGGTCCCTCCAGCGCTCTGCCTGGAAGGCGGCTGCTGCCTGTCAAACCCAGGGGTGCGGCCCCTCCTCTTGCTTCCACAGGACGGGGGTGGGTACCGGGGATACCCCTATATCTGGGGATCCCCCCTCAGGTGCCCTGCCCTCCTGTCCTCCTGGAATGACACGTTTCTCCCCGTCACGTGCAGATGTGGCAACCAACGCCCAAGGCGGGAGGGCCCCCCCAGGCCCCTTGATCTCCCCGTGGATCTCCCCAGCGGCAAAAACGGGAGCTGGGTAGGTCCGTAGGTTTCAGCTCTAGTAACCGCAGACCCCAGCCTCAGCCCTCCCACCCCGCAGGCGGCCCTGGGGCGGGGATCCGTCTTTGCTTCCTAGACGCCGATTTGCCTCTCTGGGCTTCCTGCTCCTCTGCTAGAATGGGTGGTCCTGACACACGGAATCCAGCAGGAATCCTGGGCTGGTCCTGGCGGGGGCAGTCCCCCTGCTGCTGTGTATGGCTCTTTCACAAGGACACAGGAGTCAGGAACCTTGTGGCTGCAAGGGCCAGAGACCTGACCTAGTGAGGGCAAAAGAGGGAGGGAATTGATGGGCTGATGTCACAGGAGGCAGGGAAGGTGGCTGGGCCAGGACAGCCGTCCCCGCGCCCCCCGCCCCAGGGCACCCACCCGACTCCACTTCGCCCTGATTGTGCTGTCCCCTCCCCCAGGCTGGGGCTACAGTGGCTGCAGGTCCAGGCTCGCTGCTCCTTGCCCTGGGGACCTGGGAGGAGGGGCAATATTGTTTATGAGAAGTCCATCCCTAGGAATAACCCTGGGAACACTGGGGGTCCCACGACCACCTTTAAACAGCCTCTGGGAGGAGGACTGGGGAGAGGGAGATGCTGTGAATGGAAGACCCTTTCTAAAACACGAGGTTCAACAAGTGGGGTGGCAGCTTCTGAGTGCGGGGTCTGTGGGTGCTTCCGGCCTGCCTGCCTGAGGCCCTTCCCCACAGGCAGAGGTGGCCTTGCTGGAAGGGCACCGTGCTCATGACCACCTGACACACTTGTGTCAGACTGGACACAGGGCTGTGGAGGCCTCTGAAGGGCTGCTGGGGAGGCGCTGGCCAGCCTAGCCTTGGCCATCAGGGTGGTCAGGGTCCAAAGGCAACTCCTTGGTGCTGGGAGTGGGGAGGTCACCTTTGAGTGATGTCTGATTGGGGCTGGGAAGTCAAGGATCTCGGCAGGCAGGGCTTTGAAGTCTGCAGGTGAATCACTCCCCACCACCCCCAGCAAGGCATCCACATCAGGACATATAACTTGTGTTGTGGCACATGGAGCTTCTTCTTGCTGGAGCATAACCGCATATCCTCTTTGGTAAAGTGTCTTCAAATCTTTTTGCTCACTTCCTAGGGAGTCATCTATCCTTTTCTTGTTGATTTGTAGGAGCTCTTTACGTATGTTTTGGACATAAGTCTTTTGTACTTGGCTGTACACTTGTATCGCAAATATCCCCGACTTCCTTTGTTGTAATTGTTATACACGTGGTTTTACTTGTATTAAATTAAATTAAATTAATGAATTAATTAATTTTTTGAGACAGGATCTCACTCTTTTCCCTGGCTGGAGTGCGGTGGCACAATCTCAGCTCACTGCAACCTCTGCCTCCTGGGTTCAAGTGATTCTTGTGCCTCAGCCTCCCGAGTAGCTGAGATTACAGGCGTGCACCACCATGCCCAACTAATTTTTTGTATTTTTAGTAGAGATGGGGTTTCGCCACGTTGCCCAGGCTGGTATCGAACTTCTGAGCTCAGGCAATCTGCCCGCTTTGGCCTCCCAAAGTGCTAGGATTACAGGCGTGAGCCATTGCTCCTGGCCTACTTGTATTTTAAACTCTATAAGGTACTACAAGTATTGTTCTGAGCAGTCCATATTCCATTGAATTTACCCACATATTTTACTTTTTCTGGTATTCTTCATTTTTTTCTACATGTTCATGTTTACATCTGCGATCATTTTCCTCATGCCTAGATATATTTCCTTTAATATTCCGTTTATGCAGATCTGTCAAAGATGAATTCTCCTGGCTTTTGTTTGTCTGAATAGTCTTTATTTCATTTTCATCTCAGAAGGATATTTTTTCTGGGTGTAGAATTTTAGGTTGGCCATGTTTTTTCTTTTAGCACTTTAAGGATATATTTCTTTGTCTTCTGGCTCCCATCAATTCTCGTTCTTGATTCTCGGTCACATTTGCCTGCTTCTTGGTGTGTCTGTCGATTTGGGGTTGACCCTGTGCATTGTGAACATTACGTTGTAAGGACGTGCGATTCCGTATCTTCCTCTCCAGATTATTAACTGTTTTGGTTTCGTGTCATCAAGCAGTTAACCTGACTGAACTCAAACGGTAAATGCTGCCTCCTTTGTGTGGCTGGCAGGTAAATCTCTCTTCAGTTATGTGAGTTGCTGGGGATCTGTCCTGTGTGCACATAGCTCGAGGTTCTGCCAGAGATCTGAGCTGAGTTTTTCATGCAGTCTTTGGGGAATCCCTCTCCATGGCGCTCTCCTTTCTGAGATTTCCCCCTCACATTCCAGCTGCCATGCTCACCCCAAACTCTGTCCTCTGGTTCTTCGGGTCATTCCATTTCCTGTAGTCAACCCTCTACAGCCTCTGTCTGGTTTTGGTCACTCAGAATGCAGTGAGTTTATGTATATATTATATATATAACATATATAAAATATATATATATATGGAGAGAGAGGTGGAGCCTTGCTCTGTCGCCCAGGCTGGAGTGCAGTGGCGTGATCTCGGCTCACTGTAACTTCTGCCTCCCAGGTTCAAGTGATTCTCCTGCCTCGGCCTCCCGAGTAACTGGGACTACAGGCACATGCCACCAAGCCCAGCTAAATTTTTTTTTTTTTTGTATTTTAGTAGAGATGGGGTTTCTCCGTGGTGGCCAGGCTGGTCTCGAACTCCTGACCTCAAGCGCTCCACCTGCCTCGGCCTCCCAAAGTGCTGGGTTTACAGGTGTGAGCCACCGCGCCCAGCCGGAAGTCCAGGGATTAGTTTTATACTGTCAAGGTGTATTGCATTCTGGTCTGCATCCAGTAGGTTAGCCTTATTTCCAAGGCCGAATGGTTCTCGTGTTCCCCCGCAGGCTCAGCGTCTGCCAGGCTCTTCGGAGTTCTAAAATCAAGGAAGAGACTGGACTGGAAAGCCTATTGGAACCCCTGCTTTCCATAAGGCGTTAAAAATACCCTTTAAGGCTGGGCACGGTGGCTCATGCCCGTAATCCCAGCACTGTGGGAGGCCGAGGCAGGTGGATCACCTGAGGTTGGGAGTTCGAGACCAGCCTCACCAACATGGTGAAACCCTGTCTCTACTAAAAATGCAAAAATTTGCCAGATGTGGTGGCAGGCGCCTGTCATCCTAACTACTTGGGAGGCTGAGATAGGAGAATCGCTCGAACCCCTGAAGCGGAGGTTGCAGTAAGCTGAGATCGTACCACTGCACTCCAGCCTGGGTGACAGAGCGAGACTCCGTCTCAGAAAAAAACAAAAACAAAGAACCCTTTAAAATGCAGGTGAGTGTCTTTTGCCCTGGCAGCACCAATCCTGGGTCTTTACCTCAAGATAGCACCTTAAAGGTGCTCAAAGACCAAGCTACTGGGATATTTGCGGCACTACTGCTTAGAATTCTAAAAGAATAACCCCAGAAGGAGTCAATTTCCAACAATACATGGATTTGTTGAATACAAATTGGCTTATGCACACAGCATAATGTGCAATCATTTAAAATATTGTGTCAGAGTTAGTGGAAACACGGTCAGGTTTTGTCACTGACAGATGTAAGTGGCATTCACGGCGGCCTGCGTTGTGTGATTGGTGTTGCGTGTGTGTCACATGCGTGGAGGCATCTGGACAGGTGGAAAGTACCTGCATTCACAGCAACTGGCCTTGGGCAGCGGCCGTTGGTTGTTCAGAATTCTTTCAGCTTGCCTATATTTTCTGGTGTTTTAAAACAATGACTATGTATTTTTTTGCGGCCATGTATTTTTGAGATACGATTTTTTTTTTTTTTTTTGAGACAGAGTCTTGCTCTGTCACCCAGGCTGGAATGCAGTGGTACAATCTTGACTCACTGCAACCTCCACCTCCCGGGTTCAAGCGATTCTCTTGCCTCAACCTCCTGAGTAGCTGGGACTACAGGCGCCTGCCACCACGCCTGGCTAATTTTTGTATTTTTAGTAGAGACGGGTTTCACCATTTCGGCCAGGCTGGTCTCAAACTCCTGACCTCAAATGATCCACCCACCTTGGCCTCCCAAAGTGCTGGGATTACAGGCATGAGCCACCGCGCCTGGCCTGAGATACAGTTTACCCGGAGTAAAATGCGTAGAACTGAAGTATATGAGTTTTGAAAAATAAAGAGGTCCGTGGAGCCCACACCCAGAACAAGACTGGGGGCACTGCACCACCTCAGAGGGTCCTGGCCTTCTCTAGTCTACAGTGTATTGTGGGTAACACAAGTTAATCAGAAACGTAATTTCTCAGCTGGCAGAGAGAAGTTGTGTATAAGCCTGGGCTCTCCGATTAGATCATTCTCACCAGGGTGCTCTGCAGACGGGGTGCCAGGGAAGATGCCCCGCAGGTGCCCTCTGCCCGGCCCTGGGGGAGGAGGGAGGCCCTGCTGCAGGGGAGCTGGGAGCCACTGTGGCCACCATGGAGGCTGCCACTCTCCCAGCTCCTGCGTCACCTCAGCGGGTTGGGCGAGGGGTTTGTTGTGGGGACAAAAGGCCTTTGTACCCGGGACAACCTCAGCCCTGCTGTAGGGGTGGGAGGAGAGAACGGCCACATTCCGGGGTGGGGTGGGGTCACCGGACACAAGGCATTTCTTTCTGAGCTGCTAGTGCATGTCGGCCTGGCTGGGGACCCCGCTGGGGCCTCTGTGGCTGCTGAGGGCAATTCCAACCAGCTTCATGGGCAATGGCCGGTGGGGCTGGGGGTGACTCCTGCTCTGGGGCTAGAGAGAGGGGCTCAGTCTCAGGAAGAGGGGTAGGGGTGGTGTGTGGGACTCAGCCACCCTCTGATGCTGAGGCCTGCCACTAGCCGGTGCCAGCCCTTGGGGACGGTGCCACGCCAGGGCCTGCGGAGTGGTGGTGGAGCTCCCTGGTGGTGGAGGGTTGCCCACATCCTTCTCCTCTTCCTTGCCCTGGTCTACACCTGCCCAAGGTGTGAAAAAGCCCAGGCCCTCTCTACAGCCTGCAGGCAGCGCCATGCCGGGGAAGGTGCAGTTTGAGGAGGGGAGGGGCCGCCTCGGGATGTTTGCATTTGGAACTGGGACCTGTGGGCCACCAGAGAACCTAAAAGCAAACATGTCTGGTCAGCGACGGGATGAACTCTCAGCCTGCGAAATCAAAACACTTCCTGTTAGTGTGAGCTCACTCAGTTATTTACGCGAAAGCACGCTGCCTTCCTCAGCTGGGAGAGTTGGTCTCTCCCTGCCCTGGGGTCCCTCCTGGATCTTCCTGCCTTGATAGCTCTGCAGAAAATGCTAAGAGCCCGAGAAGGTTGTGAAGGGTGTGTGTGTGTTTGTGTGTGTGTCTGTGTGTTTGTGTGTTTGTGTGTCTGTGTGTTTGTGTGTCTGTGTGTCTGTGTGTGTTTGTGTGTGTGTGTGTGCTGTGTGCCTGTGTGTTTGTGTGTCTATGTTTGTGTGTGTCTGTGTGTTTGTGTGTGTCTGTGTGTTTGTGTGTCTGTGTGTGTGCGTCTGTGTTTGTGTGTGTTTGTGTGTGTCTGTGTGTGTTTGTGTTTGTGTCAGTGTGTGTCTCTGTGTGTGTTTGTGTGTGTGTGTATGTGTGTATGTGTATTGGGAGGGCAGTGGTCCCAGCTCCTCAGGGGCATCAGGCTCTGTAGCAGGGCCCACCATCTCGGCAGGAGGGTGCAATGGTCTCACCCACACTGTCCAGGCAGTTCTGTCGGGACCCCTTTTAGCCAGCACAGTTGCCTTCTCCCTAGGCTAAGACATAATCTGTCATGGTGGTGTTTCAGATGGCAGCGCGGGGAGTGGAGATTTTGGGGCCACAGTCTTCCCCAGCCCAAGGTGCTCCAGGGCCTGCCCTGGGATGTGGGTTCCTGCCAGAAGTGCCTTTTGCTGCCTGGAATCATGGGGAATGTGGGCTCCTCCCCAGTCAACTTGGGGAGCCCTAGCAGGGAGGTGAAGATGGGTTTAGGGGATCATAAATAGCAAAAACCAAACCAGATCCCAGTAGAAATTCCCTGGGGAGTTGCGGTCATCTTGAACCAAGGGGAGGGAGGAGAGGGGCTGCAGCTGGGGTGGGGGGTAGTGAGAGGGGAAGAGGGTGAAGCCCTGCTCACAGGAGTCGCCCATGGCCCAGGCTTTGTGTGGTGGGCACACAGATGCCAGCAGGTGGAAGCTGAGCAGGGAAGAGGTTCTCATCAGCTCACCCGCCCTCCTCCAAGCCCCAGGCTGGCCTGGACTACGTAGGGAGCCCTTGGGGTCAAAAGCACATCCACCCCTATAACCTTCCCCAAGGGCGTGGACACCTGTAGGAAGGGAGGGAGATGAGTTACCTTGGTTCAGATTACAGGTTGTTTTTTTTTTTTTTTTTTTTTTTTTCTAAAAATCAAGAAACAGTGAAGATGTAATCCCCACACTCGGGTGTAAACTCTGTAGCCGGGTTTCTAAACTAGAACCTATTGATCATGGGATTCAGGTGTCTCTGAACTTGGATGGAAAAACGTTGCATCTTTATTTTCCCCAACCTCTAGCCTAAAGTGAGTGTTCCTCAATAATGAATGTGGCCAAAGGACCTAGCGGTCTCCACAGAACCTGGGACTCCACCGTCAGCAAAGTCCTGTGTATTTTCCCATTGTGTTTTAGTTCTTCGGTGTCTTGAAGCCTCATTTTTGTTCCTGCTTCAACACTGTTGGTCATGACAGCTGCTGCTAGATCTGGATCAGTAGGTTATTTTTTTATCTGTTGCCCAGGCTGGAGTGCAGTGGCACAATCTCGGCTCACTGCAACCTCCGACTCCCAGGTTCAAGTGATTCTCCTGCCTCAGCCTCCCGAGTAGCTGGCACTACAGGCATGTGCCACCACACCCAGCTGATTTTTGTATTTTTAGTAGAGATGGGAGTCTCACCATGTTGGCCAGCCTAGTCTTGAACCCCTGACCTCAGGTGATCCACCCACCTTGGCCTCCCAAAGTGCTGGGATTACAGGTGTGAGCCATCGCACCCGGCCTGAATCAGTAGATTAACAAGAAATCCAATAAAATTACTTTATTATTTTGGCAACCGTATTTCAATATAGTTGGTGTATGAGTTGGTTCTCACACCGCTATAAAGATACTACAAGAGACTGGGTAATTTATAAACAAAGGAGATTTTATTTATTTATTGAGACAGAGTCTTGTTTTGTCCCCCAGGCTGGAGTGCAACGGTGCAGTCTCAGCTCACTGCAACCTCTGCCTCCTGGTTTCAAGTGAGTCTCCTGCCTCAGCCTCCCAAGTAACTGGGATTACAGGTGCGTGCCACCATGCCCGGCTAATTTTTGTATTTTTAGTAGGACGGGGTTTCACCATGTTGGCCAGGCTGGTCTCGAACTCCTGACCTCAAGTGATCCACCCACCTCAGCCTCCCAAAGTGCTGGTATTACAGGCGTGAGCCACCTTGCCCAGCCCACAAAGGAGGTTTAATTGACTCACAGTTCTGCATGGCTGGGGAGGCCTCAGGAAACTTACAATCATGGTGGAAGGGAAGCAGGCGTCTTCTCACAAGGTGGCAGGAGAAAGAAGTTCAAGCAGGGGAAATGCCAGCTGAAGCCTGGGCCCAGGTGGTTACTGAGGCCGAGAGGTCCCAAGCCTACCGCCTGCTCGCTGGGACTCAGGGAAGTTGGTGGTGCAGTGCGGTCCGAGTCTGAAGGCCTGAGAGCAAGAGGGCTGATGGCATTAATCTCAGTGTCAGGGCCAGAGAAGGTGAGGTGAGTGTCCCAGCTCAAGCAGGGTGGCAGGAAGAGGGGGGCAAATTCACCTTTCTCTGCCTTCCGCGCTATTCGGGTCCTCAGCGGATTGGGCGACACCACCCACCCTGGGGAGGGCGGCCTGCTTTACAGAGCCCACTGATTCAAATGCTAATCTCATCCAGAACACCCTCAGACATCCCCAGAAATAACGTTCAACCCGGCTCCCCACGGCCAGGGGAGCTGACACATAAAGTTAACCGTCACACCGCCCGCATGGAGAGGGAGCCCACAGGAAGCAGCTGGTGCTGCTGTCTCGACTCTGACCCTCGGCCGTGTGGGTCGTTCTGGCCCCTGCCCCTGCTTGTCTGTAGCTCCCACCCCACAGTGAGGAACCTGCCCCACCACCCACCATCCATGGACCTAATCGCCAAGCTGCAGTGTGCAGGGGCAGCGGTGGAGGAGCTGCTCGCCTGTACCCCGTGGCAGAAGCATGTGTCTACCGGGGTACAGGGCTCATGTGCGGGTCCATTTGCTTTTGGCTTCACAGACTTCATCATTTGTGAGGGTACCCAGGTCAGCCCCATCCCCCAGCCCCTCCAGTGTGGCTGCTCCCTACGTCTGTAATATAACCAGAGGCTCTCGCCACACACGGCCCGCCTTCCGTCCTAGACACCCGGCCTCTTGACTGAACTTTAAAATTTGCATACAGTAAGGCTCACTCTTGCTGTAAAGTTTTGTGGGTTTTGACAGATGCATAGTGTCGTGTCTCTGCCATTACAGTGTCGTTCACATCAGTTTCACAGCCCTAAAAACCCCCCTGTGCTCCACCGATGGAGCCATGACATTCCCAAGGTCACCTCACACAGTCATCTGCCATCATTTGCAGATCACATGTCAGCTTACTTAGCAAGCCCAACAGAATGGACGGGAAAACTTAATGTTACAAACACGTAGTTCTCCCCAGAGGGACATAATAAATTCAATGCAATCCTAATCGGAGTCTCATTTGGGCTTCAATTTTTTTTAAAGAAATCAATAAATGTACTCTACATTTTACATGGAAGAATACAGATCAAAAGCAGCTGAGATGGCTTGAGAAAGAAGAAAACAGACAGGGTGCTTGCTCCTACAAAGCCGGGTAACTGAAAGCAGCAGTGGAAGAGGCTGGGCCGGTGGAGGGAGACCCAGGCTGCATGGGGTGGGACGGAGGGCTCTGCCAGGCATTTCCTCCTGGCCCCCCCCGGGGAGCTGAGGTTTGTGTAATTAATACTTGTGCTTGGTGGGGAGGAAGTGAGAGGGCGCTGGGCCACTGCTTCTCACTTTCTGGGACTCCAGCATCCCCAGGCAGGAGTGTCCCTGTCCTGGCAGGCAGGTCTTGGGCCTCAGGTCTGAACATCTGAATGTCTGTGCACCCCTGCCAGGGCCCCTCTCGGTCCTGCAGGCTCCTGGCGCTGGCTGGGGGCACAGGGAGCCCTGAAGATGCCTGGGGGTCTGTGGGTGCTGCAGGCACCGCTGGCTGGTTATAGTCACAACAGCCCCCCAGGTGGGCAATCTTCCTTCCACTTCACAGTGAAGGAAACGGGTTCTGAGAGGTAGCAGCTTTCCCAAGTGCAGGTGGGGCCAGGACTTGAACCCAGATCCCTGAGAACCTGAACCCAGGCCTCTGCTCTCGCTCTCCAAGCTTCCAGACAGAGAAGGAGAGTGGGTGGCGACGGCCATCGGGAGGGGCTCCAGACGGAGGACGGGGCAAGGGAGCGCCTGGTGGGCGGCCTGGGGCGGAGGCACCCAGGGAGCCCAAATCAGGGCACCTGAGAGGAGGAAGTTCCCAGAGGACTGCAGACCCTGCAGCTGTGCCTCCAAGGTCAGAACCACCCACGCCCGCCAGGCAGGACGTTCGGCTCCTGGCTGCAGCCGTCAGGGCGGAAATTCACATCTCATCTGAGGTTTAAGACGCACCTGACCCTCTGCTAAAAATACTCGGGCAGCGTGGGTCGGGTGGAGTTCGCTGTGGGGTGTGTCTGGGTGGGGGTCCCAGCGAGGCCAGAACAGGCGCCAGCGACCTGCAGAGTGGTGCAGTGCGGTGGGGCATATGGATGCTGGGCCTGCAGACCAGCTCCATGGGGGAAACTGGGGCGGGGTGGGGAGGGCGCGGTGAGTTGCCGGCCCTCGGAGCCCCCGTTTGTGGCTTCGCTGGCAAACTGTGAAGCCTGTACAAGGTGGGAGAGGCCACGGGCTGGCGGGAACCTGGGCGTCCTGGGCTGCCCAGAATGTGCTGCCTCAGTTTACCCAGCTCTACCATGCAGAGGCCAACCTCAACCCTCCCTTTCTCACCAGTGGTCAGTAAGATTCGGGTGGTGTTGGACATCGCCTAAACAGATGTGGAGGTGGAGGGGGGTTGAGGTGTAGGCGGGGGCTGTGGAGCACCCTGCAGTAAAGGGGGGCAGGTGTTGTACACTGGGGTGCCGGAATCAGGCCCTGCAACCTCAGGGAGGCTCACCTGGCTTCTGGTTCCCAATCCCCTTCTGGGTGAGTGGACGTGCTCCCCTCCCCCATTGCAGAGGGCCTGTTGGGGTACTCTGCAGGTCTTTTCTCCCCACAACAAGGGTGGAGTAGGGGCAGGGAAGCTTCGGAGGGTGGGCTGGGAAGGAGGGAGGATCTGAGGAGCAGGGAGCCCTGGGACTAGTCGGGGCGGGTCACTTTGACACAGTCTCACTGTGGAGGGGTTGATGTTGCTGAGACCTGCATGGGCCCGGACTTCCAGTGGCCCCACCAGAATCCAGGGCCACCACGGCGGGGGCTGCTGGTGGTTTCTGAGTACCTACCCACACTGCCCCCATGGCAGACCCGTCCCAGCAGATCCCAAACATTCCCCACTACGCAGGGGAAGGGTGGAGCCCCCTTCCTCCGGGACCACCCGCCTGGAGTCACCTCCTCTGGGCCTGCGTATCCCTCCTGGGGAGGGACAGAAAGGAAGGTGGCAGCTGGAGGGCTTCCAGAGACCACCAACCAGCACCAGGCAGAAAGGAAGACTCTGGAAGTCAAGCTATGACTTTTTTTGAGACAGGGTCTCGCTTTGTCACCCAGGCTGGAATGCAGTGGTGCGATCTCAGCTCACTGCAACCTCCATCTCCTGGGCTCAAGTGATTCTCCTGCTTCAGCCTCCCAAAGTGCTGGAATTATCCACGTGAGCCACCGCTGCCATCCTAAAGGGGACATTTTCATTGTCAGTTTCTTAATTTCTACTTTAGAGGGCAGGAAACTAAATTAGCCAGTTTGGTCCAATGGCAGGGGTTTGGGCCCCTTGTGAGGGCAGCCTGCTCTTTAGTTGTGGGGGCCGCCTCAGGGGGCCTTTGATTTTGCATTGATGGGATGGCCATGCCACTCATCTTCCAAACCAGGACACCTTTGAGAGAGAAACAGGTGCTCCTACCAGTGACGCCAGGACACCGGGGTGGTGCACCCCACCTGTATAGCTGAGGCCAGGTTCTGTTGTGGGCTAATGCACCACAGGCAAAATGCATCTGTTTGTCGCGGCGTAACAAATGACCCTGAAACGTAAATCCCAGAGACCATGTATTTTGCTCCCAAATCTGCAATTTGGGCAGGGCTCAGCAGGACTGTCTCATCTCTGTCCACACGGCATCAGCCGGGGTGCCTGAGTGGGGGCTGGAGGGCCGCCTCTGTGACGGTTCACTCAGCATGGTGGCTGCAGCCCAAGTCAGCCTCCCAGGAGAACAGGATGAAGGTGTGTGGACTCCAGAGCTGTGAAAGGAAAATCCACAATGGAGATGGTTACGTCAGGGCTATCTAAAAAGGAGCTGGGAGGGCAAGAGGAGCTGGACCCAGTCCAACTCGCCAGATAGAATTGACCTGTTGACCTGGGCCAAATTGTGAACCAGCTGCATTTGATTTGAACCATTCACACCAGGCCTGATCACCGGTCTCCTGGAGACGGGCACACCTGACTAGATTGATCATCAGCCAGAGCTGTCCTAAGCTGTTAAGCCCCCACCATCGGTCGTGGACCATACCAACAGCTTCCGGATGTGTAGACTCACAGCAAACCTTTGTAAGCCCCTGCCCGGCCTCCCCTGCACAGACACGATTGAGCTCCTTGCTAGATCTGTGTCTCCTGAATTGCAGTTCCTGAGGCCCTCCTTTTCTTCTGTTCCTGATCTACAGTGTTGATCTATTTCTTGTTAGTGGACATAGCATAGCCTTGCAAGTCACCCAGTCACTTTTTTTATTTTTTTTGAGATAGGGTCTTGCTGTGTTGCCCAGGTTGGAGTGCAGTGGTGCATCATGGCACACTACAGCCTCGACCTCCTAGGCTCAAGCGATCCTCCTGCTTCAGCCTTGTGAGTAGCTGGGACTACGGATGTGTGTCACCATGCCTGGCTAATTAAAACAATTTTGTTTTTTTTTGTAGAGAGGGGGGTCTCACTATGTTGCCCAGGCTGGTCTTGAACTCCTAGGCTTAAGTGACCGTCTTGCCTCGGCCTCCCAAAGTGCTGGGATTACAGGCGTGAGCACCTGTAATGCACCAAGCTAACCCAGCTCACTTCTGCTATCCTCTGTAGGCAGAGACCCAAAGGCCTGGCCAGGCTCAAGGGGAGGGGACACAGCCCCTGCCTCTTGAAGGGGGAGAGGCAGGGTTAGGAGGGCTTGTGAGATAGGAGATGGCGTGGTGGCCATTATGGGACCCAGGCAGCCTCAGGAGGCGTGGGGGATGGCGCTGCTCTCACAGGGAACATCTGAGGCCTGCGGGGGCAGGTGCATCTCAGCAGTGCGGGTGTGCACCCAGAGAGATGCTTCTCTGCTCACATGGGTTTGTGCCCGTGCCCTGTCTGCACAGTTTTCTGCAGGCTCTGAAGGAGCAGCCATGCACACGGTTTCTGCTTCCTCTTTCTTGACACGTGCTCCCCTGTGGGTGCCAGGACCCTGCATGCTTTTGGTTCCCCTCTGGATGAGTGAACCCAGGTTACCGTAACAGAAGACCTCAGCCTGGGCAGCTTAGACAATAGGCATTTACTTTCTCACAGCTCTGGAGCCTGGAAGTCCAAGATCAAGGTGCCATCAGTGTCAGTGTTGGTTTCTGATGGGACCTTTCTCCCGGCCTTGCTGCGTCCACCTCTGGTGTCTCCTCCTCTTCTTGGAAGGCCACAGCCCTGTTGGATTAGGGCCTACCCTTATGACTTCGTAAAGTTCGTAGTTACCTTCTAAAGACCCTATTTCCCAATCAGTCACATTGGGGGTTGTGGCTTGACATAAGGATTTGGGGGGGTCACACTTCAGTCCATAGCACCCTCCTACCTCCCTGGCTGCCCCACCTCTGCCTCTGCCATCCCCTCCTCTCCCCTCTCCGGAGGGGCCGTGCCCCATCTCATCTATGAAGACTGCCCCCCGCCCCCGCTCCTGCTCCCGCACTGTCTCCGCACCGTCAGCCTCCCGCCGCCCTCCACGTCCTCAGAAACACACACTTGACGAGGCTGAAAGAACCGTGACTCTCTCGCCCGCCCCCACCATCTGCTTTTGCCTCCCGTGGGACACCCCACCACTTTGTCAAGCCCCAAGCCAGCCTCTCTCCGTGTTCTTCCCTCCCCTCACTGCCCCCACACCGAGGAGCTAGGCACTGCTTCCTAAATCTCCCTTCCTCCATTGCTCACCACCTCCCCTGCCGCCACCATGTCCAGGGGCCGAAATTGTTCTGTCTGCTTTCCCTCCCTCCGCTGGGGCCTGAGGGCAGTCTGCTCCCATGGGAGCCGGCGGGATGCTGGCAAGCCACAGATGCAATCCTGTCCATGGCTCCCGCCTCTCTGCAGGTTACAAACATGCCGCCCTTTTCCTGCTGTTGGAATGAAGTTCAGAACCACGGCCCTGAGGCCCCATCCTGTCTGGTCCTGCTGCCTCCAGCCATGTCTCAGACCCCTTTCTGCGCCCGTCTGCCTCCAGCCGCACTGACATCAGTGCCAGGCGTGGGCCTCTTCCCTCCTTCCCCAGGGCCTTTGCACGTGTAGCTCCCACTGCCTGAGCACTCTTCCATGGCTCTGGCTCAATCTGACATTCTATTTTTTCCTTGGAGAGTTAAGTGGAAGTTATATGCTCTATTTCTATTTTAAAATAGTCACTCTTAGAATTTTAACAAGTATATTTAGAATACAAAGATAGCCAGTGTTTCCATCCTCCTCCTGGTAGATCACGCCCCTCCTAGCTCACAGATCATTACGACTGCCCAATACTCAGGTCTGTCTTGCCTTTATTACCCTCCGCTTTCCACAGGGCTTTGTTGAACACAGCCAGTACCCGTTGAGGTTTGCACATGTTTGCACCCCACTCTTTCTGGCAGCCCAGGTGTCCCCTCTTTCTGAGTTGTATTCTGTGGAGGTTCCTCTACTAAGGAACTGGTTGGTGGTGCAGTCATTTTGCTCATCTGATGCTTCTCCCACGCCCGTAAGTGGGAGTGGAGCAGGGTGTGTGGGTCCGGCTGCTGCCTCTGCCTCAGCACTTCACAGACGTTCATCTGCTTCTGTTCTTGCCGTTCGCGGGGTCTGCCTCCAGCAAGTTCTTCAGCATTCTGAGTGTACCATGGGAGAGCTAGGTATGGGCTGCTTTTATTCTTCCTGCTTGAGAGTGCTGCACTCTTGAGGCTGAAGTTTCCATATTTTATCAGTTCTGGAAAATTCTCAGCCATATTGTCAGGGAGCTGGTGGGCTCTCCCCGTTTTATCTATTTCCACCTCTTGGAATTCCTTCCTTCCTTCCTTCCTTCCTTCCTTCCTTCCTTCCTTCCTTCCTTCCTTCCTTCCTTCCCTCCTTCCCTCCTTCTCTCCTTCCCTCCCTCTTCCCTCCCCTCCCCTCTCCCCCCCTCCCCTCCCCTCCCCTCCCCTTCCCTTCCCTTCTCTTTTCTTTTTGAGACAAGTCTTGCTCTGTCTCCCAGGCTGGAGTGCAGTGGCACGATCTCTGCTCACTGCAAGCTCCAACTCCCGGGTTCACGCCATTCTCCTGCCTTAGCCTCCCGAGTAGCTGGGACTAGAGGTGCCCGCCACCACGTCCGGCTAATTTTTTTGTATTTTTAGTAGAGGGGTTTCACTATGTTAGCCAGGATGGTCTCGATCTCCTGACCTCGTGATCCGCCCACCTCGGCCTCCCAAACTGCTGGGATTACAGGCGTGAGCCACCTCGCCCAGCCTGGATACACCACGTTCACCCTGCCGCCGTGCCCGGCCTGGATACACCAGGTTCATCCATCCGTGAGCACCTGGGCTGCTTCTACCTTCGGGTGTTGGTGAATGATGCTGCTGTGGACACGGGTGTGCAGATATCTGTTCAAATCCTTGCACTCAGTTCTTGGGAGAATACCCAGAAGTGAAATGGCCGGATGACGTGGCAATTCTATTTTAAGTTTTTGAAATACTGTTTGAAATATCGCCATTCTGGTCTCCATAGTGGCTGCACCGGTTTGCCCTCTCTACCCTAAACACCCTCCATGCTCTGCTGATTCATCCCTTCTTCCCCACTAACCCTGGCAACCACGGGTCCTTTTGCTGTCTCCGTAATTTCCCCTTCTCTGGGATGTCCTAGAGTTGGAATCATATAGCATGTGGCCTCTTCAGACTGGCTTATTTCACTCAGTAACATGCATTTAGGGTTCTTCCATGGATTTTCATGGCTTCACAGCTGTCTTTTAAGTTTATCAACTTTATATACACACGCTGCCCCCCTTTGTCCCCAGGTTCTGTGAGTTTCGAAGAGGTAGTTTAAGGGGTCAACTGGGTTGGCCTACAAGTTTTTGTTCCTTTTCTGTTTGGAAAAGCAACAGTGCATACCACCAGCTCAGGATTCCTGGCTCAATACCACCAGCTCGGGATTCCTGGCCCACAGGCCTTGAGCATGAGACGACTGTGGTTCTGAGGCTAAATATCATAACCTCTCGATATGGAGAAGGATGCGGGAGAAGTGATCCCAGGCTTGGCTCTCCCCAACTCCCCTGTAAAACATGAGTCACCGAGATTGCACAACTGGAGACACAGAGGACACTGTCCACAGTAAAGCCTGGTGGCAGCATGTTCCCCTGGAACACAAAATAAAAGTGGGCAGGAAGAGACCACCAACCTGGTGGCTGGTGAGCACGAGGAAGCTGAAAGCAGTGGTGGACATCGGTGGGCTTGGGACGCCATGGACCTCCTCAGGGGCTCCCTGAGCCAACGTGGGGAGCAGCCATGGTGGGAGGGGTGGACACACACTTGGTGGGGAGCC
Source organism: Symphalangus syndactylus (assembly GCF_028878055.3). Classification (NCBI taxonomy): domain Eukaryota; kingdom Metazoa; phylum Chordata; class Mammalia; order Primates; family Hylobatidae; genus Symphalangus; species Symphalangus syndactylus. The sequence goes on from NC_072430.2 coordinate 12,534,328, forward strand.
AGGACAGCCCGGTCGGAAACGTTCACAACCACCAGCCCAAGCCTCCTAAGGGGAGAGTGCTGGGACATAGCGACCAGGAGAAAGGTGCCCAGGCTGGGCCGGGAGAGGGGCGGGCGGGAGCACCCAGAGCCGCACACGAGGGCGCTGTAGAGTCACCGCCGTGCCACGTGGTGCCGGGTCTCCAGCCCCAGCTAGAGGATGCACCTGCTGGGAACAAGCTCTGCAGGAGGGGAGCAGGGGGGCAGCCCTGGACAGCGGGAACCCCTGGGAGATGAACCCGCGCACGCCAGCAGCTTGGTCCCTTTGCTGCATGGCCAGCCGCTCCGATGCGTAACCAGTGGACAATTATTTCATGGTTTCTGGAGTTGGCATTTAGGAGGGGCTCATTTGGGAAGCTCAGGTGCGGGGTCTTGCACATGGTCAGATGCTTGCGGGGATGGCTGTTATCTGAAGGCCTGGCTGTGCTCAAGCATCCGTCCGGGTGCCCCGTGTCAGAGCGAGCCCAGGCCTGGCTGTGCCCAGGGTGTCTGGTGCCTGTGGGCCGGGCCGTGGGTCTGCTCCTGTACTTGGTGCTGGTCCCTGGGCCCCTCCTGCGGCCACCTCTCACTGACAAAATGCTGCCTCGCTTTGTCCCCAGGTTCTGTGAGTTTTGAAGAGGGGTTTCACAGCATCCCCTCCACCATGTGGTGGGATGCTGACTCCGGAGCATGGACACTGTGCTGGCAGCACGTGGACTCTGCAAAGACAGACTGGCTTAGCCTTTCCAGCCAAAGCCGTCAACACCTCTGCTCTACGGAGGGGGAAACAGAGGCCCAGGGAGGTGAGGTGGCTCCAGGAGGAGCTAGGCTGTGATGGACAGGGCCAGGGAGGTGAGGGCTGTGGGGACCCAGCTCTGTACCCCAGCCTCACGGCACCTCATGGAGGCCAGCCTGAGGGCCCTCCAGACCGGGGAGTCCTGCCCTGTGGCCCACAGGCCCGATGGCTTCACAGGTGATGGAGGCCTCCAGTACAGACACTCATCCACGCCCTCCTCCTTCTGGACTCCCGGAGACCCCCCATCCACGCCCTCCTGCTTCTGGACTTCCGGAGACCCCCCATCCACGCCCTCCTGCTTCTGGACTTCCGGAGACCCCCCATCCACGCCCTCCTGCCTCTGGACTCCCGGAGACCCCCCACGCCCTCCTGCTTCTGGACTTCCGGAGACCCCCATCCATGCCCTCCTGCTTCTGGACTTCCGGAGACCCCCCATCCACGCCCTCCTGCTTCTGGACTTCCTAGCTGAGGCCTTATATGTCAAGGGTGGGAAGGGGTGGGGAGGCTAGATGTGCCCCCACTGTGCCCGGCAGATGCTGGGGATGGGGTGGTGCTGGCAGGTGGGCTGGGGCCGCCCTTGGTCCCACCTTTCCAGTGTGGAGTTTGTGCAGCTTCTGCCTGGCCCAGTCAGGGTGTGACTGGCCACAGGTGTGGGCCGTGAAACCCCAGGCCCACCCTCCCACTCCCAGCCATTCCTTGAAGGGGCCCAGGCCACCCACACTGGAGTGGGACGCAGGTGTCTGCAGCGTTCCAGAAAGATGGCAGGTGTCCACGACAGCCCAGCCACGCCCAGGACCTTCTGGACAGGCTCCTGTAGGGGTGGGGGTGGGGGTCCTAATTATAGGGAGCCTGGAAACCAGGCCAGGACTTCGAGGCATCTTGATGCTACCAGTCCCCAGACCCAGCGGCTCTGCCCCAGGGTGGGCCCCAGCCAGCCAGAGGAGCCCCGAGGCTGGGAGATGGGGAGACTGAGGCAGGGTGGGCAAGCGTTGGGTGGTGCGGGGGCAACCAAACCAGGACCCAGGCAGGAGGCTCGAAGCCCCCTGGGACCCCTCTGTCCCTGCACCTCCTCTCCCCTTCCTCCCCCTCTTCCCCTGCGCCCCGCTCGGCCAGGGGACGCCATGCTTCAGGGTCCGTTTGGGGGCGCTGCGCGCCCTCTGGCGGTAAGCAGTGGCATCGCCCTCCTCTGTCAAGGTTGACGACGGGGGGAGGAGGAGGGGCAGGGAGAGGGAAGCGGGGATGGAAGGACAGTGTGGGGAGTGGAGGGTCCCCACTCAGGCGGGGGCTGCAAAGACGAGAACGTCTGGGAGGACGTTCCGGGGCGGGGCGGGCTCACGCGGCTCCAGGGCGGCGAATGTCCAGACCCTCGACTTCCTCGGCCCCTCGGCCTCCCCGCCCGGAGCATGGACTTGCCCGGACGCCCAGGAAGCCGCTCTCCACCCTGGGGCTGGTGGCGTCGCAGTCCCCGACCGCAGCAGCGATTCCCGGTGGCCCGTCTCAGATTTGCGGAACTGCTGTCCCAATCCTCCTTTGTCCCGTAGACTTGTTCGTGTGAACAAAGACGCTCAGTGCTAGCCCCTAAAACCCAAAAAGCAGGAGGACCTTCCATGCGGAATAGTGAGGCTTTTAAAAGTCGTGGTCACCCATGGAAACAGGGGCTACTTGGAAAAAAGCCCGTCCCCTTCATCAGGAGGTGCATCCCCAATGAAAACTTCTTTTCTGTGTAACAATTTTAAATCAAAATGTATAATATAGATTGTTTATATCCAAATCAGTGGTTTTGAGAAACTGTGGGCTAATAATTGAAAAATAATGCATCCAGTAGAAACATTTAAAGATAAGAGACTTATGAAGTAAAGAATGAAAAGGGGCATTTCAATTTATACACATATTTCCATTACAGAAAAGCACAGTGAGGCCGGTGGAGGACTTCGAGCAGATGTGTCATGTTGGCATAAAATTCTGTGGGCAAAGTGGAGTGAAAATACAAGGCAAAGGAGAAAACATTTAAGTCTGTTAAAAAATTGTCTCTTAAAAATTGTTGATGATTAAATCACCATGATATTTAGATTTCGTTGGATTCCTTTAAAAGACTGGCCAGCCTGGCCAACAAGGTGAAAACCCGTCTCTACTAAAAATACAAAAATTAGCTGGGTGTGGTGGCGGGCCCCTCTAATCGCAGCTACTTGGGAGGCCGAGGCAGGAGAATTGCTTGAACCTGGGAAGCAGAGGTTGCAGTGAGCCGAGATCACACCATTGCACTCCTGCCTGGGTCACAGAGCAAGACTCCATCTCAAGAAAGAAAGAAAGAGAGAGGGAGACAGAGAGAGAGAGAGAGAGAGAGAGATGGGGGGGAGGGTGGGAGGACTGGTCCAACCATTATTTAATGAATGTATGAACGAGCGATCCATGCAGCAATATGGGTGACTTTATAAACATGGTGCTGAGCGAAAGAGACCTATCACAGAACAGGACCTGCTGTGTGATTCCTTTTATGTGGTGTTCTAGAACAGGCAAGAAATCGTACCAGGGGGTGTCTTTTGGGGTAGGGTGGGGGTGGGGCTTTGCCGGGAGAGGGCATGAGGGAACATTCTGGATTGGTGGCGGTGTTCTCCCTCTTCATAGGTGTATGCATTTGTTAAAAGTCATCTAGGCAACCACTAATCTATTCTCTTTTTTTTTTTTTTTTGAGATGGAGTCTTGCTGTCTCGCCCAGGCTGGAGTGCAGTGGTGCGATCTCAGCTCAGTGCAACCTCCACCTCCCAGGTTCAAGCAATTCTCCTACCTCAGCAGCCGAGTAGCTGAGATTACAGGTGTGCACCCCCACACCCAACTAATCTTTGTATTTTTAGTAGAGATGGGGTTTCACTATGTTGGCCAGGATGGTCTTGAACTCCTGACCTCAGGGGATCTGCCGCCTCGGCCTCCCAAAGTGCTGGGATTACAGGCGTGAGCCACCGCGCCCGGCCTTTACTTTCTGTCTCTATGGATTTCTCTCTTCTGGACTTTCATGTGGATGGAGTCATGTAGTGGGTAGCCCTTTATGTCTACCTCTTTTCCCTTAGCTTAATGTTTTCAAAGTTCATCCACATTGTAGCATGTATCAGTAATTCATTCCCTTTATGGCCAAATACTATTTACTACATGTAAATTTTACTTTAAAGAAAAAAAGGAGGCCAGGCCCGGTGGCTCACACCTGTAATCCCAGCACTTTGGGAGGCCAATGTGGGCGGATCACTTGAGGTCAGGAGTTCAGGACCAGCCTGGCCACTACAGCAAAACCTCATCTCTACTTAAAATAAAATAAAATAAAAAGCTTAGCCGAGCGTGGTTGTGGGTGCCTGTAGTCCCAGCTACGCGGGAGGCTGAGGCAGGAGAATTGCTTGAACCCAGGAGGCGGAGGTTGCAGTGAGCTGAGATTGCGCCATTGCACTCCAGCCTGGGCGACAGAGTGAGACTCCATCTCAAAGGAAAAAAAAAAAAAAAGAAAAGGGCCAGGTGCTGTGGCTCACGCCTATAATCCCAACCCTTTGGGAGGCTGAGGCAGAAAGATCACTTGAGCCCAGGAGTTCAAGATCAGCCTGGGCAACATAGGGAGACACCAGCTCTACAAAAAATAAAAAAAATTAGCTGAGTTGTGGTGGTGTATGACTGTAGTCTCAGCTACTTGGGAGGCTGAGGTGGGAGGATCACTTGAGCCTGGGAGGTCAAGGCTGCAGTGACCCACGATTGCACCACACTGTACTCCATCCAGTCTGGGTGACAGGGTAAGACACCAGTGAATCATAAATGAATATTGAACTTCAGTTCCCTGTGTAGAAAGTAAAACTTCCTGTTCAAAATTTCCCTTCTTGTTAAAAAATAAGTCATGAGTGTTAAAAAAATAGTTTCTTTTAAAGACTAACTTCCTTCAAGACTCCCTGCTTTGTGCTAGTAACTCTTTGTTAAGCCCTATCCTATGTAGCTGTTAAACATGCTCACAGGCACGTAATACATTCTATGTCTTTGTACTTTAACCAAAATATCTGTACTGGACGTGCTCGCAGGCATATTCCAGCTCGCAGCCTATGCCCCTTCCCTATTTGGCAAAAGCAACTTCTTCTTTTCCTTTGTCTTTCCGTTACTTTTACCTATTTAGAAAAGTTTTAAACTTTTAGCCAATTGGGTTTTAGTTTAGATTGTGAGGTCTGGCTCCAGCCAATGGAGACAGGACACAGTAGCAGGGACAAACTGCGTACGGGATAAAAATTGCTTCCCTCCTTTGTTCAGATGTGCTCTCGCCATCGTTGCATCTGCGATGAGCACTGTTTCTGCAGAAAGTGAAAACGGCCTTGCTGAGAGAATTAAATTTATGTTCAAGTGCTGTTTCTTTGCAGCACCAGGGAACAAGCATTCTATTTCTAAACAAACATTTTTACATATAACACCCTATAATCTGTCTGCTGAAGGGCTCAGAGGGAGTGGACTGCAATTTACTTTAAAATGTATTAAGGGCCATGCACAGTGACTGACGGCTGTAATCCCAGCACTTTGGGAGGCCAAGATGGATGGATCACCTGAGGTCAGGAGTTCAAGACCAGCCTGGCCAACATGGGAAACCCTGTCTCCACTAAAAATAAAAAAAAATTAGCTGGGAGTGGCGGCGGGTGCCTGTAATCCCAGCTACTAGGAAGGTTGAGACATGAGAATTGCTTGAACTCAGGAAGCAGAGGTTCCAGTGAGCTGAGATTGTGCCACTGCACTCCAGCCTGGGTGGCAGGGCGAGACAATGTCTCAAAAAAAAAAAAAAAAAAAAGTGTTAGGAGGCTGGGCACAGTGGCTCACGCCTGTAATCCCAGCACTTTGGGGGGCCGAGGTAGGCGGATCACTTGAGCTCAGGAGTTCAAGACCAGCCCGGACAACATGGCAAAACCCCGTCTCTACAAAAAATACAAAAATTAGCTGGTGTGTTGGTGTTGGCACCTGTAAATACAAGCCCAACTACTCGGGAGGCTGAGGTGGGAGGCTCCCTTGAGCCCAGGAGTGAGCTGAGATCACGCCACTGCACTCCAGCCTGGGTGACACAGTGAGACTCTGTCTCAAAAAATAAAACAAAATAAAAATAAATTAAAATAAAACGTATTTAAAAAAATAAGATGGCCGAGGGACGCATAGCTAGTGGGGAGAGGGAGCAACCAGGGCAGAGCTTGGACCATATATGCATTAATGGGAGACTCTAGAAGGAGGTAGATGGTGTCTGCTGTACAGTTCTTTCAACTTGGCTGTGTGTTTACAAAGGTTCAGAATAAAATAGTAGGGAAGATGTTTGAAGAGCCCTGTGGAAGAAGGCTTGGGTTTCGGAGTTGGCGTGGTGGTCCCTCTGCCTGGTCCAAGCTGGCTGCCCCTCCAACGTCCCTGATCTTGAGAAGTTGCTGGCTGAGCTCCTGGAGGCCCTGCGTGTGAGTGGGTAATGAAGAGTGCGAATACCTGCGCTGTGGAGGCCTGGGGTTGACTCCTGGCATGTAAAGCCTGTTTCTGTTCGAGTTTGGAAGTAACATGTGTTCCCTATTTGTGAGGAACAATACAATAATACAGCCCAACAATACAATAACAAGTGGCATCACTACAGCTGGGGAGGAGATAGAGAGGGAGGAATCAGGGTGTGGACCAGGTTCCCCTAAATTTCTTTTGAGTCATATTTTCTTTCTTCTTCTAGTTTCTTAAATGAAAGCATACTTTCATCCTTTCTTACCTTCTATTAGAATTACTTAAGGCTAGGCTAGGCACGGTGGCTCACACCTGTAATTCCAGCACTTTGAGAGGCCGAGGCAGGTGGGTCATGAGGTCAAGAGATGGAGACCATCCTGGCTAACATGGTGAAACCCCGTCTCTACTAAAAATACAAAAAAAAAAAAAAAAAAAAAATAGCCAGGCATGGTGGCGGGTGCCTGTAGTCCCAGCTACTTGGGAGGCTGAGGCAGGAGAATGGCATGAACCCGGGAGGCGGAGCTTGCAGTGAGCGGAGATCACGCCAGTGCATTCCAGGCTGGGTGACAGAATGAGATTCTGTTTCAAAAAAAGAAAAGAATTACTTAAGGCTATACTTTGTCCTTTGAGAGCCACTTTGGCTGCGTCCCAGGGTTTTTGATGTGTAGTGCTCTTGTTATCAAATTAGTTGAGCCTCTAATTTGATGTTTCATTTCCTCTAACTCAGAGTCATTCGGAAGAGTGTGTGTCTCATCTTACACTAGTGTTGGCAGCTAACATTCACTGAGTGCTGTCTGTGTGTGTCATGCTCTGTGTGCTGTGGATATTAAGTGTTTCACTGCCTTTAACTTGCAGAACACAAAGATGTATAGGTAACAGCCTGGTCCTCATTCCGCCAACAAGGAAGCAGAGTCATCTAGCCTGTAAGTAGAAAACGTGTCAGACATAGTGTCTATCCCATGTCCAAGCTGACAAGAGGTGAGGACTTTAAAGAAGATGATCTATTGTTAGTTCCCTGTTTTATTGCACTGTGATCAGAATTTCACAATTTCCCCTTTAGGGACCTACTGGGATTTCCTTGGGGTTCTTGAACATGCTGTTTTTTTCATTTGTTTGTTATTCGAAAGGAATGCACTTTCTTTTTTTGTTGAGTGTGAAGTCCTGTAGATCTAGTAATTTATGGTGGTTAATTGTTCTATTAATATTCTTTTTTCCTTTACTCATTCTTTGATCTGACAATTACCGAGCGAGGTGTGTTGAAGTCTCCAACTGTGACTGTGGTTTAGAAAATTCTCCCTGTGTTTCTAGCAGCTTTTCTCCATATGTTTTGGAGCAAAATGTTAATAACTGTGATGTGGTCTCAATGGATGTCAGCCTGGCCCTGTGGGGGGCCCTGTCAAGGTCCCTGCCAAGCCTAGCATCTAATTTCTAAATTTAATCTCCTTCAAGATCGTGTGGGATTTTGCTCCTTAAGGGTTTTAGAAAACAAAAGCAACCATCACAGCCTCTTACGCCAGTAAAATGAACCCTGAAAACCAGGAACCAATAGAGCACCGTGATGCCCGCCTGTGTCACGCTCAAGCCGGGCGTTCTCTAGCTCCAAGATTTGCTGTCCTCTGGGCCTGCCTGGGGGCTGCTTGGCTGGTAGGGAGAGAAGGGTTCAAGTCTCATGAAATAATCAATGAGGACTTCTAGGGCTCAGTTCCTAATCCACGTGCTGAGACTTTTGAGTTGATGGCTCCAATGCTGACTGCTGCCAAGTCCAGGTTGCAGGTGCCCAATTGCACGGGGTGGCTGTGGGGGCAGCCTGGGGAGAGGTCTGCTTCCGGCTGGGCCTCGGGGAGCCTCACAGACTGGGCAGTATTTGCCATCTGAGCAAAGCAGATTGCCCTCTCCAGTGTGGGTGCCACATCCAATCAACTGGAGACCCAAATAGAACAAAGAGGGTGAGTAAGAGTGAGCTTTTCTGGCTTGACTGAGCTGGGACATGGGTCTTCTCCTGGCCTTGGATTACAACTGACACCACTGGCCCTCCTGTCTCCCGCAGGCTGACTGCAGATCTGGGGGCTTCTCAGCGCCGTAATCACACGAGCCAATCCTTGCGATCAGTCTCTCTCATATGCATACGAAGATAGGCGTTCACACATCTGATTGGCTCTGTTTCTCTAGAGAATCCTGGTACACATTCTGGACCACTGGCCTCTCCCACATTAACTTCGTATTCTGAGATGCCCGGGCTGACTTTCCTGCAGGCACAGGGGAAACGAATGAGTGTTGGAGTCAGCTCAGGCAGACGTGTGCGTGTAGCATTTGCACAAGTGCAATTAAAAGGATTGCAGAGGGTTTCTCTCCTTGGAGGCCAATATCTGGGTGAAACACATCCCTGGGCTTGCCGATAGGGCGAATTGCACTTCTGACCTAAATAGAATACTCTCTTTATTCCATTAATACTTTTGCCCTGAAATCTACTTTCAGGGCAAAGTATGATGGTAATATTCCCACAATTCCACCTCCTTCTTCTCTTTCTTTTTGAACTCCCCTGGTAGAGCCCCCTGGGTTGGGACCCTGGCTCTCCTTAGGCCTGTGATCCCCCCAGAGCACGAGGAGCTGGTGGAGGGGAAGGGATGGGGCCTGGCTCTCTAGGGAGACCACAGAGGGGACTATGTTCTGGGCCGTGTCACCCTGATAGCATCAGGACGCCGGTCCCACCCACATTTTTGTTCTTTGCCCTTCCCTGTCCTGGGGAGGGGCACCAGCACCCAAAGCAACCTGACACAAGACCCCTCCCTGACCCTCCAGGTCAGCTTGTCATAACGCGAGGCTGGGGGGCGGGTGGGTAGCAGGTGGGGGAGTGGCACGGGGCCTTGCCGCCTCTCTGCACAATGCCAGATCCCAGAAGGGGGCTCTGGGGTGGGCTTCCGGACTGATGGACGGCCTCCTGTGCTTCCTTTAGGCTTTCCTTTCTTTTTTTTTTTTTTTTTTTTTTTTTTTGAGATGGAGTTTCACTCTTGTCTTCCAGGCTGCAGTGCAATGGTGTGATCTCGGCTTACTGCAACCTCAGCCTCCCGGGTTCAAGTGATTCTCCTGCCTCAGCCTCCCCAGTAGCTGGAATTACAGGCACCCGTCACCATGCCCAGCTAATTTTTTTGTATTTTTAGTAGAGATGGGGTTTCACTATGTTGGCCAGGCTGGTCTCAAACTCCTGAACTTGTGATCCGCCCGCATTGGCCTCCCAAAGTGTTGGGATTACAGGCGTGCGCCACCACGCCTAGTCCTCTTTACGCTTTTCAACAAACAGCCAAGGACTTTCTCCAAAGCGGAGAAATTCCCTTCCGGTTCATAACACGATTCCCCTTAAGCCTGCGGAAGCACCAGCGGTCGCCAGAGCTGGGTTTTGAGGAGTGAACGCTGTGGGGAGGAAGCTGAGCCAGTGGGTCCCCAGTGGTAGGTGTAACTGCCCGGGGCCATGGTGACTGCCCAGGGGCGGCCGTGGATGGCGTCCTCCATGCAGCCCAGTCCTGCCTCTCCCACCTCTTCCAGCACCCAAGTGCCCGAGCCCTTCTGGGGTCGGACCGTTCCGGGTGCTTCCATGTGCCCCTCTGGGGGGCTGTCACTACATGGCAACTCTCCTCCTCTGGGACCACTGTGGGCTGCCCAGCCCCAGGCCAGGCGGTGGCTCCACTGACTTGACCAGGTTGGGTGTGGGGGAGGGTGCCATTCCCCTTGGGGCCTCTGGTCTCTGGGCTCTGAGCATGGCTGTCTCTGGCTCGGGGGCTGTCCTGTGTGTGGGTGACCAGCACCGCCCCCAGGCCTCCCTGCTCCAGGGGACTGGTCCCAGAGAGTGCTCAGAGCTGGTCAGAAAAGGCCCCGAGAACAGCTTCCTCCCCGCGAGCCCTGGGCAGGCTGCCCTCTCCCACCACCCAGATGGTGCTCAGTTCCACCTTGGCGGAAATGTCTCCACAAGGCCCGCCCTGTGGGCCCGGAGCCCTTCCGACCTTGAGGGATCCTGGATGGAGCCCTGTGCTGAGATTTTTCTGGGAGGAAGGAAGTGGAGCTTTAGCCGTGGAACCCGCAGTGGTGGCTGACACAGGGGCGCAGCCACAGGCAGTCGGGTTCACCTCCCAGCAGCCCTGCGCTGAGCATGGACTCCTCCCCCCTGGGTGGAGGAGAGAGGGGGTCCCAGGACCAGGGCAGACGGAGGGGACTCTGCTCAGACTCTGCTGGACAAAGACCAGGCCGCGCGAATGGGGGCTTGTGAGACTCACCAGGCCCCGGGCAGGCTGCAGAGCCACCTTCACTCCTCACTCACGCTGTGGAGCCTTCACTCATTCATTCACCCTGATGGGGCCTTCACTCATTCATTCAAGCTGATGGGGCCTTCACTCATTCATTCACCTGACGGGGCCTTCACTCATTCATTCACCTCGATGGGGCCTTCACTCACTCATTCATTCACCTGACGGGGCCTTCACTCATTCATTCACCCCGACGGGGCCCTCACTCATTCATTCACCCCAACGGGGCCTTCACTCACTCATTCATTCACCTGACGGGGCCTTCACTCATTCATTCACCCCGACGGGGCCCTCACTCATTCATTCACCCTGATGGGGCTTTCACTCATTCATTCACCCTGATGGGGCCTTCACTCATTCGTTCACCCTGATGGGGCCTTCACTCATTCGTTCACCCTGATGGGGCCTTCACTCATTCGTTCACCCTGATGGGGCCTTCACTCATTCATTCACCTGACGGGGCCTTCACTCATTCATTCACCCTGATGGGGCCTTCACTCATTCATTCACCCTGATGGGGCCTTCACTCATTCATTCACCCTCATGGGGCCTTCACTCATTCATTCACCCTGATGTGGTCACAGCTGTGGGATGCCAGGGAGGGGTGGCAGGAGTGGGCAGACTGGGTGTGGAGGGGGCAGGCTGGACAGAGGCCGGGGCTTAAGGGACGGAGTGAGAGTGGCCCAGCCCCAGCACAGCCCCGGTCCCCTTCGCCCTAACTGTCCTCTCCCTGTCTCCCCAGCCTGCCTTCTCAGGGGATGCCTGGGCTGGGAGTGGGTGGGGGCAGTGGGGATTGTGAGGGCTGGGAAGGATGGGGATCTGGCCTTCTCACTCATTGGGGTCTTTCCAGCCTGAGGTCCTTCACCCCCATGACCCTCACAGGTCTGTGCCCCCAGCACCCTCTGCTCCTGCCCCCGGCCCAGGCCCTTGTCTGTCTGGCCAGGCTGGGTGGTATGAGGGTGGTGCTGAGTGAGTGCAGGGGGCATCTTGAAGCCCCTGGGGACAGCTGGCCTCTTAGGACCCCCCGCTTCTGCCTCTGTGTGGGTGCTTTGCTGGGGTCAACTCAGGAGCCATTGGGGGCTGTTTCCCCTGCCTCCCCTCCTCCTGGCTTTGGTGGGGACCCAGGGGAGGAGGAACAGATGAAGGGGTGGAGTGGGCACAGATGCCCATCAGTCCTGCCCCTTGAGGGTGGAGCAGGCACTAGGGGGTGGGTCTTGTACTTCCCATGGAGATTATGGAGGGTCCTGTTAAGTCCACAAAGCCATCCACGCTAGGGATGGCGGGCCGTGCGCACCAGGGATGAGGGGCCATTCTCACTAGGGATGAGGAGGGTGGGCAGGGCACAGGACTGGGCCTTTGAGACCCCGCACATGGTGGGCATCATTAGAGGGGGTTGGCATCCCATGGATGGGAGGGGCCGTGCGGCCTCTAGGCACACGTGCTCAGGGGCGTGTAGGAGCCAAGGGGACGTAGGGTCAGGGCTTTGGGCTGCCCAATATTCAGTGGGCCTGGGCAGCAGAGGTCCCGGGCTCCACCCCCCAATCCCTGCAAGGAATTCCGGGGGCAGCTGCAGCAGAGGGGGCCCGACCAGTGTAGGGGAGGAAGCCCAGGCAGGAGGGCTGTTCCTCTGTGTGGACAGGGACATCCTCAGGTTATGAAACGAGTGCACTGCCGGGAGTGTGCAAACCCAGGCTGAGGGTGAGGCTCGGTCCCAGTGCCACACGCGGGGTCTGTGCATCCTTGGACTGTGACCTGGGTATCGCTCATCTTGTGCTCGGCTCCCTGGATCCTCCCATAGGGGCAGCACGGCTGAGGTCCTGCACACACACGGGCCACACGAGGGCGCCAGAGCTCCACTCGCGGCCCAGCCAGGCAGCAGTGTGGGTGGAGTCCAGAGAACTGGGTCCCCTCGGAGCAGCCCACCTGCAGCGGGCTGGGTGGGGTCGCTGGGTCTCCCAGCCCTTGCCAGGTCAGGAGAGAGGATTGTGGCTGCCCTGAGGGATGGGTGCTGCTCCCTGTGGGCAGACCAGGTGGGCTTCCTGGTGGAGGTGGCATCAGTGGCAGGAGCCCAGTTGGGCTGAAGGTAAGACTGGAATATAGATTTCCTGGTCAGTGAGTGTGTGTCTGTGCCAATGGAAGATGGGCCAGTGAGCGTCCTTGTGGTCAGAGTTCCACACCCACAGAAAGCCGATCCATCCATCCTGTAGTGGAACCCTCAGTCCCCGAGGCCAGGGATTCAAAGTACCTCCATGGAAGGAGCCCCAGGAGGAAGGACCCCACCCCCATCCCCGGGGTTGGCGTTGAGAAACATGGTGAATAACGGATGCTACACAAACAGAGGGATTAGCACAGAGCACAGGAAGGGGAGGCCCATTCCTTGTTAATATTTATTAAACCCACAGCCTCCTCACTCCAGAGCCTCATCCATATTAATTCCCAATTAAACATTTATATGAAGGAGATTGCTTCTCCTCCCCCTCAAAGAACCTGTTTGAAGCTGGGACTGCGGGTGGCCATCAGGGAAGTGGGGTCTACAGGGGGACCTGGGAGTGGGGGCTGGAACAATCCCTGGACTTGCCCCTGAGGCCCCCCCGCTGCAGCCCATGGCGCCAGCTACATCCTGGCCTGCACCTGCTCTCCATGCCCAAGTCCCACAGAATGGCTCCCCACTGACCGGTCCCAACACCTCCGAAGTCCCTGAGGTTAAAGCCCTGTCTCCAGCTGCAAAGTCAGTGCCTGAACTCTGTCGGCCATGCACACCTTGGTAAGACTGAGTGGGCAGGGGGTGGCTGAGTGCTGGCAGAAGGGGTCCAGAGTGCTGACGTTGTCTGGGGTGGGCCTCAGGCCCAGCAGATGATGCCTTCCAGCAGGCTTGGTGCCACTTTCAGGGGACAGCCCAGCAGGGTCCCCAGGCTCCCTCTCGCCCACTCTCCACCTGTGGCTGGGGGCATCCTTCTTTTGTTGACTTTGGTGTGGACATGGAGGGTGGTTACTGGTGGTCTTTGGTGCTAGGGTTGTGTGAGCACTGTCCTGAGGGTGCGCCTCCTCCCTGAGCCCTGCCTAGCCTCTCTGCTGTCTTTGTCAATTTCCCCTTTAGTCCATCTGTGGCCGGCGTGACTTGATTTGTCTCCGTATAATGAGCCACTTTCCCCTACACTGTGTTCTCCTTGATTTGTGGGAGTCGACTTTTACCTAAGGAGTTCCCACATGTGCCTAAGTCTGTTCAGGGTGGGCTTGCTCTGTCGCCGGCAGCATGCTGGCTTTTGTTTTTATCTTTCATTTCCACGGCTTTGTAGTCTGTCTTCATTCTGGTGGAGTGAGTCTCTTGGCTTTTCAATTAGCCTCTCATTCAGGGACGCTCATTCTTCTATCGCGTGCTGAGAATAGGGCTGTGGTTGGGTGTCTTTAAAATGCCTGCTGGAACTTTGCTTTGCGTTGCACTAATATAGAAGCTAATTTGGAGACGTCGTGGGCTGTGCTGCTGGTCACTCCCAAGCTGACCATGTTGCCTTCTCCTTTCAGTGGCTTGGCTGGGTCCTTTCACTGAGTTCCAGAATTTTCTTAGCAAACGGCCAGCCCGTCTCTTGGTAATTTAATTCTTATCCACTTAATTGCTTCAGTTGCTGAATGGTATCTTATTTTCTGGCTGATTATTGTTGCCATAGAGTCACGTTATTGATTTTTGTAGGTTTATCTTGTAACTGTTCGTCCTAGTAGTTTGTTGATTCAGTGACATTTTCTACATAGATGGCCACGTTATCCACCAGTCGTGACAGTTTTATCTCTTCCTTTCCAGTCCTTACACCTCTTCATTCTTAATTTTTTTTTTTGTTTCTTTGCAGTGTTTCCCGGGGCTTTCGAGATTATGTTACACCGAGTGGCGATAAGGGTCGCCCTTGACTTCTAGTCTGGAAGAGATTGTGTCTTAGATTTCTCTGTGAAGTCTGATGCTTCCTGGGTGTTTCTGGAAAGTAGGTTTTATCAGGTTAAAGATGTTCTCTTTTATTTGTAGCCTTCTGAGAGTTTTTAGAAATTATAAATAGGTGTTGAACTTTACACAGGTCTTGTGTGTCTGTTGAGATAATTCATGTGTTTTTTTTGTGCTTTAGTCCTTTTGGCAGACTGTTGAGTCACCTGAGGGACTGATCTAATGTGAGCCGTTCTTCCTCCTCCTGGATAGACCCTGCTGGACTGCGGGGTATTATTTTTAACCATTTTGTCGAATGCCATTGATTATAAGGTGCGCTGTTGTTTTATGCACCTCTAAGAAAGAAAAAATGCTGCCTGTAAAACTATGACACAGTGCTTTATCACATGGAAGCTCCACTTCACACGCATCAGAGAGCTCTTAGACTTATTTGCTCATAGGATTCTATCATAGCTCACTCTCATGCATCCATAAACAGGGAAAAAAAGCACAATCACAGAATGAAGGTGCCCTGACGCCCCACTCCCAGAGCTGGGCTCCCCTGAATCGCATTTGGACTTAGCATCCCCAATGCCCTCGTTTCTCTGTGTGGAGCCTTGGAGTGCAGAGTCCGTGGGTGGCAACACAGGTCTCAGATAACGGGTGGTGCCCGTTCCTCAGTGGGTGGTGACACACGTCTCGGACGATGGGTGGTGCCCATTCCTCAGGTTTTGCTGCCAGACCGTGTGGGATGCTCTGTCCTGAGAAGAGGTGCCATCATCACACTGGGAAGTTTGACACTGCTGCTTCCTGGATCTCAGCAGGACCCGCGGGGGCTCTCAGACAATGGGTGGTACTCATTCCTCATGTTTTCTTGCCAGGCTGCTTGGGCCCTCCAGGGCCCCAGAGACGCGAGGATCTGCACCCATGCAGGTGACATGGCTGCCGTCTGGCCGCCCAGGGTGGAGGTCACCACTGCGCCGACACAGACGGCCCGTCCCCACTCCAGCTACTGTGCTGTGCCTCGGCTCTGCAGAAATCACCCGCAGGTCAAACAGACAAAACTGCCCCTACTGCAGATGCCGGCTGCAAGGTAGGGAGTCCCAGGTTCACACTTCTGACCAACTGGCTGCAAATCCAGGGGCTCCCGTGACCCCCCCTCAGGCTTGACAGTTTCCTGGACTCTCAGAATCAGGAGAGAGTTACGGTCATGATGACTGCTTTCTTACAAACAACGCACTCGGCTCCGAGAGGCAGGGCCTGCTCTCCGTCTCTTCCGGAGAGGGGATTTCTAAAGGGGAGATGGGCCTGCCTCGGGGCCGGGGCTCCACTGGCGAGGGAGTCGGGCTGATTCCTTGGCCTGGCTTTCAAGGCCTGTCATGGGCGGAATGTGTGGGTCCCCCCAGTTCCAGGGTTGAAGCCCTAACCCTCATGTGATGGTGACTGAGATGGGGCCAGGGTCGGATCCTGACAGTGGGGCCCCTGATGGGATGAGGGCCCTTATAGGAAGAGGAAGAGTGACATCGGCTGTGCCCCCAGCCTGTGCCCAGGAAAAAGCCACGTGAGGACACAGCCAGGGACAGCGTCTGCAGCCCGGGAAGCTGCCCTCTCCAGGAGCCGAGCTGCTGGCGCCTTGATCCTGGACTTCCAGCCTCCCGTGCTGTGAGGAATAGAAGTCTGTTGCTGCAGCCGCCCTGTCTGCGGGTTCTGTTGGGGCAGCCCGCACTGGCTGAGACAGGCCCCCTCCGAGTCCTGGCACCGTCCCCACCCCCAGCACACGGGCTGGGCCTCAGGTGCTCACTGCCCCACCTTTGCTTCTGCTGACCACCTTCGCTCCTTGCCGGCCACTGGGCAGGTCCTGACTCCTCTCCCAAGGTCTGGTTTGAAGCCGTCGCCTCTTCTAAGCTTTCACAGCCCTCAGGGAGCAAAGCCCTCATGGGGTCCAAGCTCTGAGGCCTGTGCCCATCTTCCCTCCAAGCCTTGCCTGAAAAACAGGAAAATACTAGAACCTCCACACGGGGCCAGGGGTGCGGGACTGTGATTAAAGCCCCTGAAGGGCTCCCTTGCCTGTCCTGGAAAGATCCTTGCTGCTCCTGGGGAGGCCAGGCTCCGGGAGAGTGGGGACAGTGAATGAGATGGGCCCGCGTATGGTGCTCTGGAATTCTGCTGGGAACAGCTGCCTCCAGCATGTGGTGGGAGGTGCATGGTGGAGGCCGACCTGGGTTGGGGCTGGAGAGTGGAGCAGGTCGGCCTCCCTCTGCAGGGACCTCTGGGGGCTGGGACTGTGCCTCCTTTCTCTGCCTCTGTGTCTCTAGTGCTCTGCAACGGCCAGGCGCCCCCTGCACATTCAGGCAGCTGGATGACTTGGTGGAGGGAGGGAGGGAGGGAGCAACAGAAGGAGGGAAGAAGGAAGGGAGGGTTGGAAGGACAGATGAATGGAGTAAGGGAGGGAGGGGAGGAGGGAGGGGTGGAGAGAGGGATGGAAGGACAGATGCATGGATGGGGAGGGAGGGGAGGAGGGAAGAATGGAAGGACAGATGCATGGATGGAGGGAGGAGGGAGGGGAGGAGGGAGGGAAGGAGGGAGGAGAGGAGGGAGGGATGGAAAGACAGATGTGTGGATGGATAGAGAAGGACGGGAGGAGGGAAGAATGGAAGGACAGATGCATGGATGGATGGAGGAGGGAGGGGAGGAGAGAGCTTGGGAGGAGGGAGGGGTGGAGGGACAGGTGGAAGGACAGATGCATGGATGGAGGGAGGAGGGGAGGGAGGAGGGAAGTGAGGAAGGAGGGAAGGGAGGAAGGAGGGAAGGAGGGAGGGATGGAAAGACAGATGCATGAATGGATAGAGAAGGAGGGGAGGAGGGAAGAATGGAAAGGCAGATGCATGGATGGATGGAGGAGGGAGGAGAGGAGGGAGTTTGGGAGGAGGGAGGGGTGGAGAGAGGGGGTGGAAGGACAGATGCGTGGATGGAGGCAGGAGGGAGGGGAGGAGAGAGCTTGGGAGGGTGCAGGGGTGCTTCTCAGTGGTCTTGTGGGTTCCACATCACTGGACAGTGGCTCTGCCCTTTTGTCTAGGGAATCTCTCTTACAGCCTGTGCTGTTCTCTCTGAGACCGAGGGTGAAGCACTGTCTGGGATTGGGGCTGGGGTCTTTGCAGGTCAGACCATTGCTCTGACCACATCCCAGAAGAGGTGTGTCAGCCCCCCAGGCCTCCTGGGTCCAGCAGATCCGGTGCCCACTGTGGGGGCAGTCTGTCCAGAGGGGGCCCTGGGACCCTGCTCTCCTGGTCAGCGCTGGCCCCTCTCACTTCCAGGGATTTGAGGAGAATGGAGGTGGGCTGGATAGCCTGGTTAATTATTCAGAGATTTAAATGAGATAGCAAAGGGCTTTTTATTGATTTGAATATAAAAATTATGAAACCCAATATATCCTGATCACGCACAAATTAGTGGGCCGCAAAGACACGTGAGGCGGGCGATGCCAGGAGCTTCAGGCCCCAGGCGCCAGGACGGGATTAAGGTCAGCTGCGGAGAAAGACAGACGCGCGGCCCGTTAATGGCCCGGAGACGTGTGTGCGTAAAAATTTATCCTTTCCCATACAACCCCCGTTCCTGCTCCTCTGGCGGGTGTCTTAAATGTGCTCTTGTATGTGTAATATTAATTTAGTCATAAAATAAAAGGCAGTAGCTCAGAGAGAAGCCCATGTGAACCATTAAATTCAAAGTACCGTGTGAAGTATTTGCGGTTCTGGTTGCCGGGTGGGGTGAGGGGAAGGGGCCCTGGAGGGGCCTCTCCATGTCCATGAAGAATGAACGTCAAGGCTGGGCGCGGTGGCTCACGCTTGTAATCCCAGCACTTTGGGAGGCCGAGGCGGGCGGATCACGAGGTCAGGAGATCAAGACCACGGTGAAACCCCGTCTCTACTAAAAAATACAAAAAATTAGCCGGGCGCGGTGGCGGGCGCCTGTAGTCCCAGCTACTCAGAGAGGCTGAGGCAGGGGAATGGCGTGAACCCGGGAGGCGGAGCTTGCAGTGAGCCGAGATTGCGCCACTGCACTCCAGCCTGGGCGACAGAGCGAGACTTCGTCTCAAAAAAAAAAAAAAAAAAAGAATGAACGTCAAGCAAAACCTCCATCTCCTTCTTCCAGAGCCAAGAGCACTGGCCGTGGGTGCCAGTCAGAAGCTGGCTGGGGACCCGGGTGGCCCCAGGACGGGGTGGCTGGACGCTGGGTGGATGAGGACCCCGCTGTAGCAGGCATCTTTCGGGGTGGAGAGTGGAGGTGTTGTGTGTGCCGCTGTGCACCTAGAGGCTCCAGGTGGATACAGCAGAGCCAGAAGGCGTTTCTGGGGATTGGGAGAGCTAGTGGGGGCCCCAGCAATCCACAGCACCCAGGAGATGTGCCAGGATCCGTCATCTGCTTCCCGGGGCCTCAGTGTGGCACTGAGCCTGATCTCCACCCCCTGGGACGGTGAGGTGTCTGTGGTTTAAACCCCCAGTGGGTGGTACTCAGTCACGGTGCCCAAGCCAGCTCACACAGTTGGAATGGAAGGAGAGGGGAGGGAAGAAAGGATGGAGGGATGGGTGCAAGAACCGGGGCTGGGATGCTGGTGGAGCACGGGTGAGGATGTGGGACAGGAGAGGGGACACTCGTGGGATCCTCTCACCTCGACCTCAGAGGGGATGCGGAGCCAGGATCACACAGCCCAGACCCTCGGAGGGGTTGTGGGGCCAGGATCACATGACCCAGCTCCTTGGAGCCCTGTCCTCTCATCACTGGCGACCCTAGGCTTCCTGTGTGACCCTTGCAAGCTGGAAAGCCCCCTCCACTCAGGACGCGTCCCCAGCAGGGCGAGACTGAACCAACCTCCTGGCAAGCCCGGCCAGTCCTGCGGGCGAGGCCCTTCCTCCCCCACCTTCTGGACAGCCTTCAACTGTGGATGAAGCTGAAGCTACCCCCACTGGCTGCCACACCCCAACCCTCCCGGAGCGGGGACTTCCCTGGGGCGGCAGGTGCATCTCCTGGCTCCGGACTACTTGTTCAGGCTGCTATTGAGAGCCCATTCTCCGGGCGTGCACCAGGCCCCATCAACTGCAGGTCCATGGGGTGCCTAGGCTGGCCCCCGGGGGCTTTCGGGGTTGATGGGATTGGAGATGCCCCTCCATGACCTTTGCCTCCTGTGTGTGCTGACTCCCAGCCCCTCCCCGCTTCAGGCAGCTTGGCGTTCCGGGACGTGTGGAGCCCACTACTGCTCCCCTGCCTGGTCCACCCTGGGCTATGGGCTCGTGTCCTGGAATCTTCTGTGGGTTGCCGCAGCGTCTCGGCTGTGCTCTGGCCCTGTCAGCCCCTCCTGTGTGGGGCGACTGCCCCCTCTACACGCAAAGCAGATCCCAGGTGCAGGCACAGCTTCTCCGCTGGGGAGCAGAGGGCTTTTCTGCAGAGAAAACACCCCCCTAAGCTGTGGGCTTGAAGCCCCTGGTCCCGCTGGCCCTCCCTGTAGTGTCCCGGCCATGACAACCGATCTCTGTGCTCCCTCTGGGGTGGTGCGGGGCGGGGCTGCTGGAGCTGGGCCCTCTCCCCTTTGGGGTCAGCAGGTCATAGGGGACCTGGGTGTTCATGTCCACCCCGGGGCCCTGCCGCAGGGGAACACACCCCTTGGCGTGGGGATTGCGCTGTAGAATGCATTTACCTCTTTCTTCTCTTTCCCCAGGGGCACAGATTTTGGGGTCAGGAGGCCAGGCCAGTGCTCGGTCAGTTTGTCTGGCCTTGCTGAGCCTCAGTTTCCCTCTCTGCAGCACAGGAAAGGTCATGGCTGTTGTCAGGTGCGCCAGTGTGGGCTCCTCCCTGTCAGATCCCAGTGGGGCAGCTTGGCGGGGTGGGCAGGTGGTGGCCGGGAGCCCGTGCTGGCTCCTGTCCACTCACAGCAGGACCCTGGGCAGTGGCTCAGTCGAGGCCCTGGGGGGGCTGGAGAGAACAGGGTTGGTGGCAGAGCTGACCCAGGTCAGTCGGAGTTGGGGGGCCTGACAGGGGAGGAGGTGAAGGCAGGGGACCCAGCCCACCTTCGGGGTCCGCCGCTCACCTGAGTGGTCTGAGAAAGGCAGCTGGCCTGTGGGGACAGGCTCCTGGTCAGCTCTGGGCAGGCTCAGAGATGGCCCTTATGGCCCCACCGGCCTCATCTGTCTCCACCTCAGTCTGAGGCCCTGCTTGGAGACCTCAGGCCAGGGGGCAGCCAGGGACTCGGGGTCCCAGCCAGGCGGGCTCCCATGCTGCTCGTAGATTCTGACAGGACAGATGACAGCGGCGAGTTTTCATCTGATGGGCAGATGGCTGTCATCTGTTACTGTCATTAATCAGTGCCAGCTTCCCCAGAGCCACTAACAGGCTGCCAGGAGGGGATGGATGGGGCTGAATTCGTCAAGAACCAGGTAGAGGCCGGCAAGGGTGTGCTCTCAGCTGGGAAGCGATGGTGGTCACGGCAGCAAGGGGCGGGCTCCTGGGGGAACCCTGAGTAGCTGTGGGAGGCAACAGGACAGTGGATTGGGGCTGGTGGCCGTGGGCTCAGCTCCCTGGAGCCCGCCCTGGCAGCACGGCTGCCTCGCACCGTGGGGGCCTCTGCTGTTGGCACTGCAGGGCCTCAGGCCAGGTCAGGGGCCGCTGGGCCTGAAGGCCCTGGTCTGCTGCCATTTCCGTGCCTGCCTGGCCCCAGCGCAATGGCGGAGGCCATCAGGACGTGACTATGTTGCAAGGGGCTCTGCGTTCTCACCAGTGGCAATGTCACTCCCGTGGGGCAAACATCGGCCCTGGTGGCAGCCAAATATCTTACTCTTTTTCTGTACAAAGCACAGAGGCACATTCGGAAAACAAGCAAGTAAACAAGACCAAGAGGAGCTCTGGTGGCCGCTTGTGGTATATTCCACTGGAAACGTGAGTCAGTGGTGCGACGCGACCGGCCTCCACAGAAGTGCAGAAAATAACGCAAGAGCAGAGGCCACCGTTGTGTGCTATTTGTTGTTGACAGCTCCCTCTGGAATAAATCAAGCATGACAGCTTCATCCCATTGCCCCACCCCTGGAGGATGTAGGATTTTCTGAACCCCGCGCTCCGTGGGTGCCCCCAGGCCGGTGGCTGGGAAGTAGCTTCTCTGTTTTCTAGTTGGCATTTTGTGCACCTGGAGCAGCACTGTACATGTGCATTGGCCGGTCCTGGTTCTTCTCCTTGAGAATTACCTGCTCCTTCCTGTTGAGGTTTCAGGAAATCAGCAAAGACCCTCTGGCGTCCCTCATCTGAGTAGGACAGGGAAGCCTGAGCGCCAGGGTCTACAGGTGTTAGGAAATCACCCTCTACACTGCAAAAGCAAGGGCGGAGGAGGGACAAAGCTATGCACGGGTGTGTGGCAGGGCCTTCTACCTGGAGGTGGGTCGGGAGGCACAGCTGGCAGCCTCTCCAGGGTTGCTGCTTTGCAAAGGTTGAGGGCAGAGACAGGAGAAGAAAAGAGCCCATGTCCTGAGCACATGGCCTTTGAAGAGATTTCTTCCATGCCACAGAGGCGGAGACCCACGCCTGCTACCTGCCTGTCTGGGGGCTCAGTCCTCTCCCGAGAGGAGTCAGGCAGGGCTGGAGGGTGGCAGGGGCCCAGCGTGCCTTGTGTGAAGAGCTGGGGACACAATGACCTTGACCATACCCTCTTCTCACTTTTCAGCTGGGTTGATGTCTTTTTTGTTAAAATTGACTTTTATAAGAGTTCTTTATTAGTCACGTGCGTTGCAGATTTTCTCCAAGTCTGTGTTTGCCTTTCACTTTGTAGTCTGTTTTTGACTTTCAGACATTTTACATTTTGATCCAGACAAATTTATCAGTATGTTCCATTATTGCTTGTTAACACTGTGACTGACTTGTTTAGGAAATCATCCTGCTCATCAATATCATAAGCGTGTTCTCCCAAGCTTTCTTTGAAAAGTTTTATAGTTTTGCTTTTCACCTTTAGTCTTTGATCCATGTGGAATTTAATGTACATGTGGTATAAAATAGGAATTTAATTAATTAATGTATTTATTTGAGACAGAGTCTCACTCTCTTGCTCTGTCACCAGAGTGGAGTGCAGTGGTACAGCCTTGTCTCACTGCAACCTCTGCCTCCCGGATTCAAGTGATTCTCATGTCTCAGCCTCTCAAGTATCTGGGATTACAGGCGCAAGCCACCACGCCCAGCAGGAATTGAATTTAATGCATCCTGTGCGGAAAGCCAAAGTTCCCCATGCCGCTTGTTAAACAGCAGCTTTGATGCCTGCCCTGTGCACTGTGCAGCCCTGCAGCCACTAGGCACATGGAACTATTTAAATTCCATGAACTGGCAGGGTGCAGTGGCTCACACCTGTAATCTCAGCACTTGGGAGGCCGAGGTGGATGGATCACCCGAGGTCAGGAGTTCGAGACCAGCCTGACCAACATATACTAAAAATATAAAAATTAGCCAGGCATGGTGGTTGGCGCCTGTAATCCCAGCCACTCGGGAGACTGAGGAAGGAGAATCGCTTGAAGCCGTCAGGTGGAGGTTACAGTGAGCCGAGATGGCACCACTGCACTCAGCCGATGCGACAGAGTGAGACTCTGTCTCAAAATAAATAAATAAATAAATTCCATGAACTAACACTGAATAACATTTAAGATTCAGCTTCTCACGCCAGTTGTACCAGTCACATTTCAAGTGCTCGGCAGTCACAAATAACTGACAACTATAAAAATGAACAAGGATAGGGAAGATGTGAAAAGCACAATTAAGTTTGTTTGAATAGACACCTGGGGCAACTGCACTCAATCCGAAGCCACACCTGCTTTCTAGGCACCCATGGGGCATTTTCAAAAGTTGGCCACATTTCAAAAATACCAAAAAGTGGATTGTCCGGGCCATATTCTCTGATCAAACTGTGGTAAACTTGGAAATCAGTAACAAAAGGT
Organism: Symphalangus syndactylus; assembly: GCF_028878055.3. Classification (NCBI taxonomy): domain Eukaryota; kingdom Metazoa; phylum Chordata; class Mammalia; order Primates; family Hylobatidae; genus Symphalangus; species Symphalangus syndactylus. The sequence continues at coordinate 12,557,763 of NC_072430.2, forward strand.
AGTAACAAAATCCATAGTTGTCAAATGAAAAACAGACATATAAATAATTCATTTTCAAAGACAAAATCATAAAGGAAATTAGAAAATGTTTAGATTTGCATATTAACTACTTATCAAAACTTGTGGGGTTCAGCTAAAACAGTAATTACAGAGAGGTTAGTCTATTTTACCATTTTGCTTTTCAAAAATCTAGTTTTGGCTGGGCTCGGTGGCTCACACCTGTAATCCCAGCACTTTGGGGGGCCGAAGCCAGTGGATCACCTGAGGTCAGGAGTTCAAGACCAGCCTGGGCAACACGGTGAAACTCCGTCTCTACTAAAAATACAAAAATCAGCCAGGCACGGTGGTGCGCACCTGTAGTCCCGGCTACTCGGGAGGCTGAGGTGGGAGAATTGCTTGAACCTGGGAGGCGGAGGTTGCAGTGAGCCACGATCATGCCACTGCACTCCAGCCTGGGCAACAGAATGAGACACCATCTCAAAAAAAAAAAAGAAAAAAAAATCTAGTTTTGGCCAGTCATTCTTAGCGATTTTTGTTCTCTGTTCCATTCATTTCTGCACATACCTTTATGGTTCTGTTTCTTCTACTTTCTTGAGTTTGCAGTTTGGTTGTTTTCGTGTTTCTTGATTTGGATTCTTAACTCGAGATTTTAAATATCTATTGTATGACAATATGTGCAGTTTTAGGTTACATAGTTCCCTTCCCAGCATTACTTCAGCTGCATCTCCTTAGACTGTGCTGCTTCACTGCGCTTTTCTTTTCTTTCTGATCCTTATTAGTTTTTATGATTTTCAGTTGTGAAGTGGAACATCTTCCACTCTGATGTCAACTTGCCAATTTTTCATCGTAATACTGAACCTTTTTTATTTATATATTTGAGCTATGTTTGTCATTCGATGGTAATCTCTGAATCTTTGCTAATGCTTTTTTACTTGAAATCTATTTTGTTTGATATTAATATAACTTCATAAACTTTAAGAGAATAAAGTATTTGCTAATTTTTAAAATTTCTTTTTGAAACCTAAATTGTTGGTGTTTTTGTATTTTGCATCTCCTAGGAAAGTGTATAGCTGGATTTGGTTTTGTTGAAGCTCTATTTTAACACGCAAGTTCAGTTTATTCATATTTATTGACACATTTGGATTCACTTCTGCAATTTTATTTTGTGATTTTTATTTCTTGTGATTTTCCTTGGCTTCTTTCTCCCTCGTTTTCTGTTTTCTGTGGGGCTGAGGCATTTTTTTCCTTCTTCCTTTTTCTTTCCAAATTCTATTTTTATTTTTAGTAGATACATGCATACTTGGCTTAAAGGCTAAATGCAATCAAAATCTATACAATCCTCTAGAATATTAAAAGGATGTTGGAATATTTTAATGGTAGTTATACTATTCTGTACATATTTTTCTGAACTGTTATTTTAGTTTCATCTTATTTCTTGTTTTCATATCACAAAATTTGTCCTTATCGTTATTTAATAACAATTAATCTCATTTGGATTTACTTACATATTTTATATTTTCTCCTCACCACTACATTTTTTTTTCTTTTTTGAGGCAGCGTCTCACTCTGTCACCCAGGCTGAAGTGCAATGGCGTGATCTCAGCTCATTTCAACCTCCGCCTCCTGGGTTCAAGCAATTCTCGTGCTTCAGCCTCTTGAGTAGATGGGATTGCAGGCTCCCACCACCATGCCTGAATAATTTTTGTATTTTTAGTAGAGACATGGTTTCACCATGTTGCCCAGGCTGGTCTTGAACTCTTGACCTCAGGTGATCCACTGGCCTTGGCCTCCCAAAGTTCTGGGATTGCAGGCATGAGCCACCATGCCCAGCACCCCACCACTACTTCTTGACTCTCACTCCTTCCTTTGGATTTAATTTGTTTCTCTCTGAAAAATATCCATTAGGAATTCTTTCAGTGAAGGAATGTAATTGTTCAATTTTTAATTTTTGTTTGATGAAAGTGTTTTAAAAAATATAGTTGCCACCCTGACTGACAATGTTGTTGCGTATAAAATTCCAGGTTGACACATATTTTCTCTCAGCATGGTGAAGACATTTCCTCACTCCGTTCTGGCTTCTATTGTTGTTGTTAAGAAGTCAGCTGAATTATAGTTCCCTTGTAGGTTATCTGCCGTTATGGGCTAAATTGTGCCCCACTCCCCAGTGTGACATCCCAATCCCCAGTACCTCAGAATGTAATTGTGCTTGGATAAGGTCTGTAAAAGGTGATTAAGTTAAAAACGAGGCCACTGAGGGGGACCCTAATCCAATCTGACTGGTGTCCTTATAAGAAGAGGCAGAGACACACGGAGGAAAGGCCATGGAAGGGCACGGTGGGAAGGTGGCTATCCACCAGGCAAGGAGAGAGGCCTCAGCACAAACCACACCTGCCAACACCGACAGCGTGAGCGTGGACTTCCAGCCTCCAGAACTGTGAGAAAAGGAATTTCTGTTGTTTAAGCCTCCCAGTCTGTGGTATTTTGTTACGGCAGGCCTAGCAAACCAATACTTCCGGTTTTTGCTGTTTACGCTGTTTTTTTTTTTTTTTGACAGAGTCTCACTCTGTCGCCCAGGCTGGAGTGCAGTGGCGTGATCTGGGCTCACTGCAAGCTCCGCCTCCCGGGTTCACGCCATTCTCCTGCCTCAGCCTCTCCGAGTAGCTGGGACTACAGGCGCCCGCCACCGGGCCCGGCTAATTTTTTTTTGTATTTTTTAGTAGAGACGGGGTTTCACCGTGGTCTCGATCTCCTGACCTCGTGATCCGCCCGCCTTGGCCTCCCAAAGTGCTGGGATTACAAGCGTGAGCCACCGCGCCCGGCCAAGACATTAGATCTTTTGTGGTTTGCTTTCTGAGTCTCCACTGACCCCTTCCCAGCCCCGATCTTTTCCAGCCTTGCTTCTTCCTCCAGCCATGTCCCTCCTCCCCTTCGACCAGAGGCCTTGCAGCGCCATCCATGGGCCCTGCCTCGAGTCCTAGGGCACTGCCTGCTGGCCTGGCTGTTCTACCCAATCCACACTTCCCTCACATGGGATGTGGTGGGGGTGAGGAAGTGCCTGCCGAGGAGAATCTTTCTGGAGTGTTCTATTTATACCCTCCTGCTTTAGAGAAGTTCCAGGTGCACCTGGGCCCTGTACTATGTATTTCTGGACTCTTTCCCACACCTGGCCAAAGCCAGCTGTCCTGGATCCTTCCAGGTCTCAGGCGACAGGACAGACAGGCCCTGACTGGGAGCTGGCAGGAAGGAGAAAAGCAAAGCATCCCTGAGGTGGGGGCGGCACTGCAGCAGAGGACAAGGATAGGAGGGAGCTCTGCAGCCTGGGGGTCAGTGGGGGGAGCCATATCACCCCTGAAGCTCCAGGCTGACATCCCCTCCATAGAGGGAGCTGGGAGTGTCCTCCCCTAGCCCCAGTGACAGCGGCTGGAGCACAGTGTCTCTCTCCCCTCACACATGTATGCAGAGGGTAGTCACAAGCAGGTGAGGCTGTGGAGAAGTAGGAACACTTTTATACTGTTGGTGGGAGTGTAAATTAGTTCAACCATTGTGGAAGACAGTGTGGTGTTTCCTCAGGGATCTAGAACCAGAAATACCATTGGATCCAGCCATCCCATTACTGGGTATATACTCAAAGGCTAGTAAATCATTCTACTATAAAGACACATGCACATGTATGTTTATTGCAACACTATTTACAATAGCAAAGACTTGGAACGAACTCAAGTGATAGACTGGATTAAGTGATCAGTGATAGACTGGATTAAGAAAATGTGGCACATATACACCATGGAATACCATGCAGCCATAAAGAAGAATGAGTTCATGTCCAAAACCAAACACCGGATGTTCTCACTCATAAGTGGGAATTGAACAATGAGAACACATGGACACAGGGAGGGGAACATCACACACTGGGGCCTGTTGGGGGATAGGGGGTAAGGGGAGGGAGAGCATTAGAACAAATACCTAATGCGTACAGGACTTAAAACCTAGATGACCGGTTGATGGGTGCAGCAAACCACCATGGCACCTGTATACCTATGTAACAAACCTGCACGTTCTGCACGTGTATCCCAGAACTTAAAGTAAAATAATAAAAAGAATTATATCAAAAAAGATGAAATAAATAGCCAATGTCCATATGAAAAAATGTGCTATTTGTATAATACACCAAAGATACAAGGAAGAGCAGTTCCAGAAGCAAATCCACTTATAAGTGAATTTAAAATATTTTAAAGTTAAAATTTTTAAAAAGTAAAAGAAGTTCAATATACAATTGCCGCCCACATAAGATGAAAAAGTTGATCACCTTTCACAATATCCAAAACATTGAATTGAAAGTTATTTAAGCTTTAAAAGAGATTTTGTAAATAGCAAAAGTATTAAATTTTTAAAGACTACAAAAAATAAAACGGGATAATACAAACACGACTTTACAATTTGCTTTAAATATAGCCCTAGACAGATAATCCTTCAAGCCAATACTCACAGACAAGACTCCTGTTTAATAGCTCAAAACTTTCCATTATAAGGAGGTGCCAGAATTTATTAAATTGCTCCCTGGTTTATAAGCATTCTGGTTGTTTTCCATTTTTGGCTGGTACAAACCGTTGTAATAAACATTCATGTACACGTCCTTATGAAATGAGGCTTTTCTGTTGAGCCTCCGTGTTTCAGAAGTGGTGGATCTGGGTCAAAGCATGTGCTGCGATCTTAGCTTCTACCGACTGTGCCAGTTCCCTCCAGAAGACCACGGGGCTCCCTCCTCCCTGGGGTCCCCAGCTTTGGCAGGCCAGGAGGGGGCATTATCAGCCTTTTAAAGCTTTGGGATTTAATTTTGGAGGCAGCCTGCATCCAATGATGGGTCAGTGTCGGGGTACAAAGGTCCGGCTCCTGCTACTCTGTGGGGCCACTCTGAAGGGGCTGTTCCCAGGGGATTGCCGCCGTGTCACTAAGCATTTCTCCCTTGGCCCAGTCCTGCTGCTCTTGGTGGCTCACAGGTGTTGCTCCTGAGCGGAACCCGCCCCCTCAGTCCTCCCGTCTACAAACCTCGAGGTCCAGCGTCAGTTCTCCTAAACTAGGGGTGGTCCTAGGAAGCAGACACACATGGGATTTGGGGCTAGACTAACCACTGGCAGTCACTGGCTGTGGTCCCTGTTGCTGTGGCTGGTGCAGAAGTGGTAGCCCTGCTGTGTCACGGACGCTCTCACTGTGGTGCCCCGGTGCTGTATTGGATAGGGGAGAAACTGCACTGGTTGGTGCCTTATCTCAGAAGCACGAGAGGCGGAGGCAATGAAGGAATCACAGAGCCATGGATCAGATGGCTGTTGCTGGGTGCTGCAAATTCCTGGAGAAAGATGATGGGAGCCGAGCTTGATTCATCTCCACTCAAGGCTGGGTGTGGGGGCAGTGGGCCTGCTTGGCAGCCTGTCCCGAGAATCTCATCCCCTATGGTTGGAGGCTGGGACAGGTGGGGGTCCAGCCCAGGGCTTAATTCTAAGGGCAATGTAGCTCCTGAGGTGATGGCACCCTCAGCCTTGGCAAGGCTGCCATGCCGGCCTCAGGCCTCCATGGTGGGCCCCTTTAGGAGAGAACTTATTCCCCAAACTACCATATGAGCTGCCGTCGAAGGCTCCTGGCTTCCAGCCTCTTCTGATGCTGCCTCATCCCAGGTCACTCCCTGTCCCAGGCCAGCTGCTTCCAGTGACTGGTCAACATGTGCTTACAAAGGCCCAAGACCCTTGACCCTGGGGTCAGCTGAGCCACCACTGAGACTGTGTCTCGGCCAGCAGCCCCTCTGCCCTCTCCTGTTTTTGTCTTTTCTTCCCCATCTGTGCTCACAGAGTCCTTCCAACAACCTCTCTGGGTACTTCTCCACCTTAGAGTCTGCTTTCTAGGGAACCCCACCTGTGATGACATGCTCAGAGGTTGGGGCTCTCCCATGCCTTCTGGAAGCCTCTGGGCCTACAGAAGGGGCTTGCTCCTCCCTGTCAGAGACAGGCACTTCCTTGTGTATGAGTTTTCTGGGACTGCTGAGTCTAAGTGCCATAGATGGGGCAGCTTAAACAACATTTATTTTCTCACAGTTCTGGAGGCTGGGAGTCCAATATCCAGATGCCAGCATCTGCTGAGGGCCTTCCTGCTATGTCATCTCATGGTGAAGGTAGAAGGGCAGGAGAGCCCACACATGCAAGAGAGAGAGGGGTTCAATTCTTTCTTTATAGGGAATCCATTTCCAAGGTAAATAACCTACTTTCCCAGTAATGGCAGTAATCCATTCATGAGCCCTCCTGACCTCGTCACCTCTTAAAGTCCCCACCTCTCAGCAGTGTCACGCTGGGGATTGAATTTCCAACATATGAATTTTGGTGGACAAATTCCTAGCAGGAATCATCATCCCAATCTCTGCCTGCATCTTCTCATGGTGTTCTACTTCTATGTATGTCTATCACCAAAGTTTTTTACAAAGATATCAATTACAATGGCTGAGGGCCCACCCTAAAGACCTTCTTTTAACTTGATTACCTCTGTAAAGACCCCATCTCCAAATAAGACCACATTCTAACCTGCTGAGGGTCCGGACTTCAACAGGTCTTTGTTGGGGTCGCAGTCAACCCATGACACCTGTTGGAAGATGATTCACAGGTTTGCTTTGCAAGGAGAATGCATGGCCTCTAAGGAGGGGCCACTCCACCTCTCCTGCTGGTGACCAATGTCAAAGAATGAGTTCTGCTGAGAGAGGGAGGCCAGGATGCCCCGACGGCTCTGCAGGATCTGAAGACCATGTACCAACAGGCGGCAGGGATATGTGTGTGCCTGGACCAGAGCGTGCTGGATCGGGGCAGGGGAGTAGAACATAAATGTTGGGTAAGAAAGAATTTATCCAGAAGGTAGAGGTGTCCTGGAATACAAAGGTTTAACACCAGGCAAGAGCCCTGGGAGGCAGGGCTAACTTGTTCCTAGGATGGTGGGGCAGGCAGAATAATGCCCCAAAGATGTTCGCACCCCAATTCCTGCAACCCATAAGTGTGTTACCTATTATGGAAAAAGGGACTCCGTGCATGTGATTAAGGTTGAGGATCTCAGGTTGCGGGGCATCCTGGATTTTCCAGATGGGTCTAATGTCAACGTAATTAGTCTTCTAGCTGCAGAGACCAGAGGGGTGGAGCATGAGAAGGGCTGGACTGGTGTTACGGGCTTCGAAGATGGAGCAAGGAGGTCAGTAGCCAAGGAATGCAGAAACCTCTAGAAACTGAAAAGGCGAGGAAACAGATTCTCCCCTGGAGCTTCCAGAGGGAACAAAGCCCTGTAGATGCCTTGATTTTAGACTTCTGACCCTGGGATGTTCTCACCTCCCAGAACTGTCAGATAATCCATTTGTGCTGTTGTGGCAATTTGTTGCAGCAGTGACAGAAAACTCATCTAAGTGGCTCTAAGAAGCTTGGAAAGTGGATGCTCAACCCTGTAAAATAGAACGGCTAGGACAGATGGCGGGAGAGGGGGCAAGGGCTCAGGGACGGGGGCGTGCTTGAGTGTCTGTGCTACAAAGGCTGCAGCACCCACCGAGGCCTCATTCCTGGGTGAATGCAGGGTGGTTGCAGAGGAGTCTCCATTTACCAGAGCAAGAAAGTTGCACTGGGGAGGGGGCAGAATCACTGAGAAGCTCAGTGGGACGATGGTTGGAGCTGCTGTCACAGGACTGGGTGCCCTGAGAACAATGCAGCTGGTGGGATCCCCAGATAAGACAGACCAGGTGGTGCCACCTAATTGTCGGGAGCAAGGTGAGCTCAGGTAACCTAATGAGCAGCAAAGTCAAAGAAGGAGCCAGCGTGTCCTGAGCAACAGAAAGTGGAGGAGATGGGCAACAGGACTGGGCATCCCTGGAGGAAAGGCAGAGGCATCGCTCACTCTGGTGCACTTGACACCATCATAGGACGTGAAGGGGAAGCATCCCAAGGGCAGCCTGACAGGAGACGTCATGACACCTGGCCCAGTTTCTGGACCTAAGCCAGGTTTTAGACCCAGAACAAAATTAACTTGCAAATTATAATATTTTTATAGAGTATCTTTAGATTTCTAGGTATAGAATCATATTATTCTCCAATAAAGAGAGTTTTGCCTCTCTGTTTCCATAGTTACACGGCTTATTTTATTTTCTTGTCTTGGGTTCATTAGGTAGAATTGCCCCAAAATGGTCAATAATAGTTGCAACAGCGAGCATTCCTGTGTTGTTCCTGATTTGAACGGGTGCAGATTTATAATGTGGTTTAAGGTAGTCTTGACCACATTTAGGTAGTTTTATTTTACATAGAGGTTTTTTTTTTTTTAAATCAGGAGTGGATATTCAATGATACGAAGTGCATTTTGATATTCCTTGATACACAAAGGTGGGTTTGCCTCCTTTATTTGTTGATGTAGCATATCATTGATAGATTTCCTAAAGCAAAGCTATTCTCTTATTTGTAACTTAAAGTCTACCCATTCATGTTTTCTTACTTTCTTAATATATTGGGTTGTGTTCAATGTGCTAATATTTTATTTGAAAGTGTTCTGCTTCCAAATTTGTATATGAAATTTCCTATTTCTTTCTTTTCCCCACAATTTTGATAAGATGTTGGTATTAATGTAATGTTGGCTTTTAAAAGTAAATTTTGGAGTTTTCCACATTTTCTGTAGATGGAAATTTCTTCAATAAAGAGATGGTTAATTTTATGTGTTAACTTGGCTGGGCCAAGGTGCCAGGTATGTAGTCAAACATTATTCTGGATGTTTCTGTGGGGGTATTTTTGGACAAGGTTAACACTTAAATGGTGAACTTTGAGTAAAGCAGATTGTCCTCCATAATGTGGATGGGAGTCTTAGTCGGTTTTCTGTTGCTAAAACTGAATACTAGAGACTGGGTAATCTATAAAGGAAAGATGTTTATTTCTCACAGTTTCTGGAGGCTGGGAAGTCAAAGGTCGAGGTGCTGCATCTGGTGAGGGCCTTCTTGCTGGTGGAAACTCCCTGCAGAGACCTAAGGTGGTGCAGGACATCCATGGTGGGAGGCTGAGTGTGCCAGCTCATCTCTCTTCCTCTTGTTATAAAGCCATCAGTCCCAGTCCTGGGACAACCCATTAATCCATTAGGCCACTAATCCATGAAAAGATTCATCCATTCATAAGGACAGGACCAAATCACCTCATAAAGGCCCCACTGTCACACTGGGGATTAAGTTTCTACATGAATTTCAGAAGAGACAAACATTCAAACTATAGCAGTGACCTCATCCAACCAGTTGAAGGCCTGAATAGAACCAAAGACTGACCCCACCTCCCAATCCCCATCCCCCCACCAGTAAGAGGGAATTCTGTAGCCACGACATAGAACCACACCATTGACTTTTCCTGGGTCTCCAGCCTGCTGGCCCACCCTGCAGATTTGAGACTTACCAGTCTCCAAAATGACATGAGCCAATTCTTTAAAATAAATCTCTTTCTTTCTCTCTTTCTCCATCTTATTGGTTCTGTTTCTCTGGAGAACCCTGACTAATACAAACAAGATAAGTCTTTGATTTTTGAAGGTTAAATAGAACTAATCACAGACATGCCAGAGTCTCGCACCTTTGACCTTTGAAAACGGCAGGTACTTAATCATCTTTCCAACCTAGTCTCTGGTTTCCAGTGCTGGCGGTTCCCTGTCAGCTGTCATGGTCTCCTTCATGTTGGCCAGAGTCTAGAAGTGTAACACCCCCAGATGTGTTCAGATTGGTCAAACTGCTGGATAATGAGTGAATGGGACTTCCACTCTTGCCCAAGTTAGGGGAGGGGGTGAATTTCCTGAGTGAGCTCCCTTTGGGAGAATTGGGGATACTCCAAGAGTGGTAAAAACCCTGAATGGATTCTCCAAGAGAAGAGTGGCCATTGCTGACCTCATGGCTGGCCTTCAAGGCCCGACTTTAAAGTGATTGCAAAATGAAGAACAATCCACAGAAGAGAAGAAGTTGCAAATGGTAGCAAGCGTAAGATGTGCTCAGCCTCGTGATGCCAAAGCAAGTCCAAGTTCACACAGCAACAAGCACATTCTGTGGAAACTGGCAGGATTTGAATACAGTTGCTGTTTCTCAGCCGGGGATGGGAGGGGTTTACAACCCAGATGTGAGGGTAAATTTGAACAACGTTTTTATTTTTATTTTTTTTGAGACCGAGTCTCGCTCTGTCACCCAAGCTGGAGTGCAGTGGCGCGATCTCAGCTCACTGCAACCTCTGCCTCCTGGGTTCAAGCGATTCTCCTGTCTTGCCCTCCCGAGTAGCTGGGACTACAGGCGCGTGCCACCACACCCGGCTGACTTTTTTTATTTTTAGTAGAGATGGGGTTTCACCATGTTAGCCAGGATGGTCTCGATCTCCTGACCTCGTGGTCTGCCCGCCTCGGCCTCTAAAAGTGCTGGGATTACAGGTGTGAGCCACCGTGCCTGGCTGAACAACATTTTTAAAGCTGGTTTGGCAATTTTTGTCAACATTTTAAATGTGCATACCCCATAACCCAGCAATTCCTCTTCTAAGAATTTCTCTTATAAAAGTGCCTGTGCAAGCACACAAACATATGTGTACAAGGATGTTCACATGACAGCATTTGAGACAGGAAAAACTGGAGACACCAAACATCCATCTTAAGAGGAATAGTTATGCAAATTGTGGAATCATCGTTATAATGGAGTCTTAGGCAGTTATTAAAAAGAACAAAATAGGTGTATGTGTAGGCAGGGAATAATCTCCTTGACATTTTATTGAATAAAAGAATCAGCCTTCAAAAAACTATGTATAGTATGAAGCATTTTTGTTAATTGTGTATGTGTGCTTATGTGCTTAGCAAAATGTCTAGAAAAATAGATGCCAGGCTATTAAAGTGGTCACCCCGGTAGTGTGATGGGGTAGGGGAGGGGGATGAGGAGAAGGCTTTGTATTTTATTGTATACATATCTCTATTACTTGACTTAAGAAATGAGCATATATTACTTAGCCAATAAAACAAAAAGATTTTTTAGTGCTTGCAACAAAAATGCTGATGTAATTTTAAACCAGGAGGAGCAATGTTAGGGCTTCCTCACTCTGGGAATTGGACTAAAGGTGATTTAGTCTTAAAGGCAACTAGAAAATGCAGTAATTCTATTAATTAATGCCTCAGCGATTTCCATCTCAGCAAAGATGCCTTAATGAGGCGCTCGGGGCACCCATTATTTATCTTACAAATGCAGCTCCAGGGTCCTGCCCGTGTCAGGCAGTGTAACACACGTCCCCGCGGAGGGCTGGCGCTGCAGAAGCTCCCGGTCCACCCCCTGCTGCCCACACCCGGCCTCACTCTCCCCATCTCCTTGAGGATGACCTCTGTCCCAGTCCCTTGGACCCCGACTCCTCCACGATCTGGCCCCTCCCCTCATACGTTGCATTCCGGGACCCCCGCAAAGGAATCACTTCAGCCTGGACTGCAAACCGCACTCCTACACCTCACTACGAGCACCTTGGGGGTGTCCTCCAACACCCCCCGCCCCGCCCTCTCTCTCCTGGTCTCCTTTCTTTCTTGCTGATGAGGAACTGGGGACCCAGAGTCGGCCTGTGTGAGGTCCTTACGGGTGGCTCCTACAGTCTTTAGTGGCACAGGGTCGGTCTCCCCAGGCCGACCTGGTAAAATTCCCGCATCTCCCGCAGGCCGCCCTTCTCTGTCTTGGCCGGGACCAGCCCCTGGACCCCGGGATCCTGGCCCGCGCGCACCAGGAGCTGTCCGCGGTGCTGACCGCAGGAGCTTCCCGCGCTCGGCCGATGCGCACGCGTCCCGGGAGGGGCGCGCGGGACCCGCCCGCGCCGCCACTGCGCAGCCTCCCGCGGCCTCCCCGCCCGGCGCAGCCTCCCGCAGCCTCCCCGCCGCCGCTCTCGCCCCGGCCGGCCATGGCGCTCAACAATTTCCTTTTCGCGCAGTGCGCCTGCTACTTCTTGGCCTTCCTGTTCAGCTTCGTGGTGGTGGTCCCGCTGTCCGAGAACGGCCACGGCTTCCGCGGCCGCTGCCTGCTCTTCACCGAGGGCATGTGGCTGAGCGCCAACCTCACGGTGCAGGAGCGCGAGCGCTTCACGGTGCAGGAGTGGGGCCCGCCGGCCGCCTGCCGCTTCAGCCTGCTCGCCAGTCTCCTGTCTCTGCTGCTGGCCGCCGCGCACGCCTGGCGCACGCTCTTCTTCCTCTGCAAGGGACACGAGGGGTAAGTGGGGGCCGCTCCCGGCGCGGCGCCCCTTCCATGCCCCCAGCGCCCCCAGACCCACCTCCCCAGGGAGGCGCTCGAGTCCCTCCGTCTCTCAGGCAGCTCCCAGGCCCGCAAATGTCAACAATCCGCCCTCAGCCCCTCCACGCAGACCGCCCTTTGTCTACACACACATCCAGGGACCATGACGACCACCGGTCCTGCGTACAAGGCCAGTGCCTCCCCTCCCCAAGTGCACATCACCTCCCACTTCCGGGCATCGGCCCCCTTGGTTGCAGATGTTGCACCGTCATCGCCGAGCAGGCCTGGATCTTCCTGGGGGGGCTCAGCCGGGCCACACTCGCCAGGACCGGCGACAGCTCCCAGCCCGGTCTAGGGCTTGCGCTGGGCTCTCCAGGCCCCAGTGACAAGGCGTACTGGGGAGCCCCACCTGGCACCATCGCCCCGGGAAAGGGACCGCAGGCGGCTGTCTGGAGGGGAGCCACCCAGGCCCACCTCGAGCTCAGGCCTTGGCTGGGGAGCGTGGAGAGAGACGGCAGGGCGAGGGCTGTTCCCTGTGGGCTCAGCGCCTTCCTCCTCCTGGCCTCCATTTTCCTCTTTTTCTTTCCTGCTCCGGCAGGATACGGGAGCCCATACAACCTGGTTCACCTGGGGTGTGGTGGCACCCTTAGCCAGTGGCGCCCGGGGGGCCCCTGGGGGCCCACCCACTCCCTCTGCAGGTGTTGTGAACCCTCCCACTCCCTCTGTGAGCCCACCCACTCCCTCTGTGAATCTACCCACCCTCTCTGTGAAGCCACCCACTCCCTCTGTGAGACCACCCACTCCCTCTGTGAGCCCACCCACTCCCTCTGTGAATCCACCCATCCCCTCTGTGAACCCACCCGCCCATTCTGCGAGCTCACCCACCCCCTCTGTGAATCCACCCACCCCCTCCCTCTGTGAACCCACCCACTCCCTCTGTGAGCCCACCCACTCCCTCTGTGAATCCACCCACCCCCTCTGTGAGCCCACCCACCCCTTCTGTGAACCCACCCACTCCCTCTGTGGGTGCCCTCTGTGGGCCCTCCCACTCCCCGGGCGGAGGCCTGCTGTGCCCAGGAGCAGCCCGAGATCCTGCAGAGGTTCCAGGAGAGCACTCAAGAAACCCAGGCTCCTCTGCCACCACCCCCATTCTTTGTTGTAGGTTTTCACTCCCTGCACGCAGGTGGGAGATGAGAAGGGCTCAGAGGGGTGCGGGTGGCAGGAGTGGGGAGGCCCTCCTGTTGCCCACCCCCTGTGAGCCCACAGCTTGGTTTTGGCTGAGAGAGGGGCCAGAGAGGGGAAGAAGAGGGGCTTCAGGGAGAAGGGAGGGAGCCAGGACTATGCCGAGTGGGGCTGCAAAATCTGGAGGAAGGGTGAGAATCCCAGCACCTGTGGGTAGGAGCGCGCTGGGGCTGCTGCAGCACAGTTCCGCCAACTGGACTTAAACCCACTTGTCCCACCACCCTCTGCCTCTGTCCTCACAGAGTGTCTTCTCTCTGCTTCTCTGTCCTCCATCTTTTTACAGGGACACCAGTTACTGGATTCAGGGCCCACTCTAAACTCAGGGAGATATTCTGAGATCCAGAGCTTAATTACACCTGCAAAGATGCTATTTCCAAATAAAGTCACAGTCACGGGTACCAGGAGTGGGACTTGGGCATATCTTTCGGGGGATACCATTCAACCCACGACACTAAGGTTCTGGATGGGGGTCAGTAGCAAGCTGGCTGTCAGCCTGGGAGGACCCAGATACTGTGGGGCCATGGGCCCAAATTGTGTGGCTGGAGCCGTGCTCAAGGTGGGGGTCAGGCCGGGCGCAGGGTGGTGTCCTGCCCATGTGCAGCCGTCCTCCTTCCCTCAGCCCACTCCAGGGCTGGTGTCCCAAGAAGAGGCTTGAGACGTCATCTGCACCCATGTTGCCAAACCTGAGAGTTGCCCAGTCCATGCTGTGCGTGCAGGGCAGGCAGGTGGAAGCCGCCCTGAATGAGACATGGTGAGAAGAGGGAGTGGGACAGCCAGCGACTAGGGTCAGCCTCCCAACGCTTGAGGTCCCTTTAGTCTGGGAAGCTGAGGGTGAAGGATGCAGACCAGGTGGGGCCACAGTTGGTTCACTGCTCATGCACGTCTTCCCCACCTCCTGGGTGTCCCTCAGGGCGCCTATGGTCCAGCTGGGGCTGACAGAGGGTGGCTCTCTCGATAGGACCCAGCTATTTGGTCAGAGTGATGCGAGATTTTATAGGGGGTTCCACCAGAAGCTGGGGGACAGGGAGAGGGGAGAAAAGAGCCCCAGAGCTTGCAAGACAGGAGTCCAGGTCGCACAGGGTATGGTCTATTTCGCACACACTGGGCAGCAGACCCAGGGATGCCGTAACAGCAGCTCTGCCTCTCACCATCTCACGGAAGGTGTCTGTCTGTCAGCTGTGGCAAACTGCCAGCACCATCTCCTTCCAAAGGCAGAAAACAGGTTCCTGGGGAGTCTGCAGGCCTTCCCAGCACTCTTTGTGGTATTCCATCCTCCCAAGGGGTGGAGCCGGCTGGGATGCAGGGCGGCTGTGTGGCCTCTGCTGCAGCCCTGCTGACCGGCCCATATGGGATTTAAGAAGCCTTAGATGACCTGGTGTGCTCAGGGCCTGTGGGGGTTAGGGTGAGGGTTAGGGTTGTCGAGGGGGGCTACATTGTGGAGGCTCACCATGGCCTTGACCCCACTGGAGGTCAGGTCTGGGCAGCTCCTGCTGTCAGGGAGGGGCCTGTGGTGGAGCATTTCAGGTTCAGCCCCTTTGCTTCAGTTCAGGGGTTCACCAATCCTCACACCACTGACCTCCGCCCAGCCTGCTCTTTTCCAGGGACATCTGGTGCCTGTGTCCTTCTTGACCATCACGAATTAGTGGCTCAGGTCACGTGGTCATGTGGCCACCTGTCCCCCACCTCATGCACTGCACAGTGCATTGGCAGACGGCTTGTGCAATGACATCTGTCAAACGTGTCAGCACTCCATTGAGTTCTGGTTGTAGGCGAAGGTTAACGCTCTCAAGAGCCATCTCAGGCCATGGGTCCCCACCCTAGGGGACCCCACCGTAGGGGACCCACGGCTGGGTGAAGCCAAGGCAGACATGCACCTTATTCATCTCTGTGTCCTTAGGGCTGAGCACAGGGGATGGTGCATAGGAGTCCCCAGATAATGTTTGTTGAATGACTGACAGAAAGATACCTGGGTCCTGAGGCCTGCTGCCTTGTGTTCAGTCGCCTGGCCCTGATACCTGTGCACACTCAGTTATCTGGCCAACAGGTCCACCCTTCAGACTTGCCGTGTCAGGAAGTTCTGGACCCCTGGGAAGATTGGGTCTGCAGGGTCCAGCGATAGAGCAGCCAATTCCAACTCAATTGTTGGTCCAGCTGCATAGACTAGGTGAGCAAGTGCCAGGTAGGTAAAGGGGACTCAGGACCAGCCAAGGGGCTGAGACAGGCCTTTACAGGAAGCTCATGTGGTGGACAAGGGCTCTCGGGGCCATCGATGGCCACTGGATGTCCAGCCCGTGGAGGAGCCCGCTGACCCCATCAGACTCTGGCCGCTAGAGGTCTGGGCCTGGTTAGGACAGCACACGCTCTAATCCTCTAAAGTGGACTCCACCTTCACGGGCCACCCAGCTGCCCTCCCGCCAATGTGAGGGCAGGGCCTGTTTGAGGTCTGTTTGAGGGGCACACGGCAGGTCCAGAGCTTGTGGAGCAGAGGCTGGGTCTCAGGTGCCAGCTTCCTCTTCCTACAGAGGTGTCTTTCGTGCAGAGTCCAGACCCTGAGAGCTCGTGCCCAGAAGTGTGAAAATTAGAGTCTGGGGGGAGCTTTTTGCAGAGGGGTGTCATCTTGATGCTCCATTATAGGCTGCTGAGTGAATGAATGAATGAACGAATGAATGAATGAATGGATGAATGAATGAATGAATGGATGGATGAATGAATGAATGAATGGATGAATGGATGGATGAATGGATGAATGAATGAATGGATGAATGAATGAATGAATGGATGAATGAATGAATGAATGGAATGGCACCTGTGCTTCAGAGGGGCTTGCCATTTCGGGGCAGAAGGGTTTGCTGAGGCAGCCGTGGGCCTGGGGCAGCTGTGCTGAGGGAGCATTGAGCATGTGGGCTGGCAGCAGTTTGTGGTTGGCCGGCCGGAGGGGCGCTGCGTTAAACTCATCTGCCTGCCCGTGCTGGCGCTGAGCCTTCACATTGCTGGGCTTTCCAGGACAGCAGTCACCATGGAGATGGCACATCCTGGCAGGGCACCCTGAGCGGCAGTGAAGAGAGACAGGGTTAACCCTGTGTGTGCCGGGCTCCTGTTCCTGATCACTGTCCTGGCCTGGCCTTGGTGAGGGAGGGGCTGGGTGGCCCTGTGACCTCTGGCGAGCTGGATCCGGGGATGCTCTGGACACATCCAATTCTTCAACGACCTGGACAGCCTGGGCAGGATCCCTGGAAACCGACCAGAAAGGAATGAGAGGAGCACACCGAGGCTGTCAGCCGGCAGCGGCCCCAGCCTGGGGTCCCTTCCCTATCTCACGGGGAACTCCTCGAGCTGGTCGTGGGAGAAGACTCCAGAATCGGCCCATTTCACAGGGACGTGGCTGGATGTTTGAAGTCTCCAGATAATTGGCTTTTCTGCCTGTTGGAGGTTGTGTTGTGGCCCGTGCTCAGCGGTGGGAAGGGGACAGTGGGTTGCCTGGGCCCAGAGCCTCTGCCATATCTCAGGTGCACTGGGCCAGGTATTCACAGGCACCAGGGTGTTTCGGGGAGACCTTGCCCTTAGGCAGCCCGGCCACACAGGGAGGCTTGGGCCGTGCACGTGCCTGTCTAGAATTCGCATACTGTAGACGTGGAGGGTGCTGCCCCACCCTCTCGAGGAGGATTGGGATGTGGCACTGGGCAAGGGGCCCTACCCCAGCCTCCTCTCTTCACTGTGGTCAGCCTGGCCCTCCAGGGAGGTCTCTGGGATGGCCTGTCAGGGAAGTCTAGGAATGCCGGGTGCCGGACCGCGTCCCTGAGAGGACCGCAGGAGGGCTGTCCAGCAGGTGGAGGGGTGGATGTGTGCCGTGGGAGCCTGGCAAGGGGCTGTCCCCTGACCCAATCCAGCACCATCCAGCGGGCCGGGTTTGGTGAGTCTCAGAGCTGTCATACATGGGACTGGCTCCATCCGCCCTGCCCAAGCCTGAATCACCGTGTGCCAGTGTCTCCCGCCTGCTCTTCAGAGTGCGTCTCCTTCTCCATTCTCTGTCTGGAGGCTGAAAGATGTGGACCATGGCAATGACCCCTTGCTTCCTTGCCTCTGGCTGTGGAGCTGACCCTGGCCGTGCCTCGCCACCACCTCCTGCTTGGCTTGGGTGGAGCAGCTGGTTCAAGACTGCAGAGGTGGGGTGGGCTTACTATGCTCTGCTCTGTGACTATAGGCCCCTGGCCCCTCATTTGCACCCCCAGGCCAGATGGATTTTGGGGTTCAGAACTGTGTCCTCAGGGTCCTAGCAGCAGCAGATGGCTCACCCAAGGAAGGGTAATTGAAGGAGGGCTGGTTGACAAGAGATGAAGTTGTGGGGTTCCTGGGGTCAGTGGAGGTGGTGCTGTCCCCATCCCTGGCTAACAGGACCCCTGGACGGGTGGGTCACCTGGAGAGGAGCAGTGACTTTCAGTGGAGGGACCTGGTAGCAAATTCCCACCTTGCTCTCCCGCCCTCCCAACCCCATTGCCCAAACCCAGCCGGAAGCCAGAGGGCACAGGGTCATTGCCATGGTCCACACCTTTCAGCCTCCAGACAGAGAATGGAGAAGGAGACGCACTCTGAAGAGCATGTGGGAGTCACTGGCACACCGTGATTCAGGCTTGGGCAGGGCGGATGGAGCCAGTCCCATGTATGACAGCTCTGAGACTCACAGCACGCTGGACCAGAGGGGGACCGAGAATGGCCCCATGCCCATCCCAGCGAACTTTTGCCGCTGCTCTTTCTGTCTTCAGAGAGCTTTGGATGTGGCGCCGCGACGGGGGTTGTGGCTTGTCTACTGGCGCACGGTACCACCCTCCAGCCATCTTTGGCCGTGAGGCCCGGGCAGAGGCTTGGTCACCCCCCACACATATGTGTGTGAGTCCTGCTGGTCCTGCCCTCGTTGGTGTGATTGTTGGGATCACAGCCCATGGCTTTTAAGAGTGTCCCTGTGTCCTCTCCCCTTGTCTGGGACTCCTTGGGGTGGCTCAAGCCCTCCCGTTCCTGGGGGGTGGTTCTGCTGTCAGCCCAGCAGTCACCAAAACAGTGTGGTCGGGGCTGGAGCTAGTGGACAGGTTCCTTGGAGGCACCAGATATTACAAAGCACCTGGTGCCACCTGCTCTGAGTTGGGCACTGTGGCCTGGGTTTATCCTCAGCACGTTGGCTGGGGCACCTCCCGGGGCCAGGACTTCGTCTTTTGTATCACATGCCTTCTGTGCCCAGCACAGGGCGAGCAGGTGCTCAGAAAGTGCCTGCTGAATGAATGAACAGACAATGTGCTGGCCTCCACTTTGCCTCAGCAGCAGCTGCCGAGTTCGGATGACGGTGGCGTTGATGTTTTCTTGGCTGAGATTCCAGGGAGACCTTGTTTATTAAATGATCACTGTGAAGCTGTTTCCGTGGGTCACCTCCCTTAGATCCAGTGTGCTGACAGCACGCAGGCTAACATCGAGCCTGCTGGCAGGTGACAGGCGGGAGCAGCCCCTTCTCAGCCATGCTGCTAGTGCTGATGTCTGCCCGTGAGGAAGTCCCCCCTCGGGGCTCCCACTGGAGGGACAGTCCCTATCCCTACCCCCTCTCCCTACCCCCCTGGAGCCTCCGTGTGCATTCCAGGCTGAGCCCACCCCAGGCCCATTTGAGGGACTTTGAATCTTGATGGAGCAATTCAGAGATGGTGGACATTTGCAGGCCAGGCAGGAGCGCCGGGTGGGGCGGGTGTCCCGACCACGTGCCCGGTATCCTCAGGAGAGGAAACATGAGCATCCTCTGAAAGCCGTGGCCATGTGCGCCGTGGCAGAGGCCTCAGACCCCTGGGGCAGTGTGGCCCAGCCCTAAGTGAGCTCCTTCCTCATGGCCCTGCCTCCTGCGCTCCCCATGCTCTGGCCCTGGGCAGATGGGCCCAATCACAGCCTGGCCTTTTAAGTTTAAATGGATAAACCAGAGCCAGCCCATCAAGCAAGTCCTACCAGGGGTCCAGGCCACGCGCTGATGACCTGCGGGTGAATGGATGCTCTCAGCACCACAGGCTGGGGGCTTGTAAACAACAGGCATTTACTGCTCACACTTCTGGAGGCTGGAGGTCTGGGATCCAGGCTGGGATCCAGGTTCGATGCCTGCCGAGGGCCTGTTCCTCTTGCTGTGTCCTTATCTGCTGGGAGCTCGGTGGAGCCTCTTCTAGGAGGGCACTCATTTCATTCATGAGGCTTCACCCTCATGACCTCCTCTCCTCCCAAAGACCCCATTTTCTAACCCCTCAGCAGACTGCAACATATGGATTTGGGGGGACACAAGCACCTGGGCCAGAGTTGCTGGTGACTGTGGCCGGGCGGCTTTGGAAGGATGTCATTCATTTCCACCCTGGGTGCAGCCTCTTTTATGAAATGGTGGGGACCAGGGTTCCAGGTCCTGGGTCTTTGGGAAGGTGTGACCTGCAGCCCAGGGCGGGTACACGGAGCTGCCCGAGGGACTGCAGGAAGGGGGAACAGTGAGCCTGCCCCTCCTGTCTCTGGCTGCAGCCTGGGGGTTGGAGTCGCCCAGGAGGTGGCCTCCAGTGAGCCTGCGTCTCTGTCTCTGGCTGCAGCCTGGGGGTTGGAGTCGCCCAGGAGGTGGCCTCCAGTGAGCCTGCGCCTCTGTCTCTGGCTGCAGCTCCTTCTTCTCCGCCTTCCTGAACCTCCTGGTCGGCGCCTTCGTGGTCTTCCTGGTCTTCATTGCCAGCACCATCGTCAGCGTGGGCTTCACCATGTGGTGTGACACCATCACCGAGAAGGGCACCGTGCCCCACAGGTGCGCCCACCCCACCCGCCTCGGCCTCGGCCCACCTCCCTGGAAGATCCCTTGACACCCCTGCCCCTGCTCTGGGTGATCTTCCCTCATGAAGCCCATCCGGAGTCTGCGGTCCCTGGTCCCACTGTGCCCCTGTCTGTGCGTACCTGGGCAGCCCCTTCCCTGAGACCCGCCCCGCAATGTCAGACACCTTCCCCACTGTAGGAGCCGGCGGCATCACACGTCACACACGAGCGATCATCCCTAGGGCTGGATGCGGCTGGGGGTGGCTCCGAGTGGTCAGAGACTCCAGATGCCCCGTCCTTGCCACCAGGGCTTGGATGACAGATCCCATGCAGCATGGCCCCGGGTCCTGGGAGGCTCGGTGTGGCCACACAGCCGGAGACCTTGGGGCTTCTGTGCTGGCTGCATGGGAGAGCCCAGGGAGCATTAGGCTCAGGGCTTTGGTCCCCATGGTGGGGGGTTTGGAAGATGGTGGAGGGGACAGGGATGGTGAAGAATAAGAGCAGAGGAAGCTTCTGGCAGGGTGAGGGTCAGCTCCCAGGCAGGTTGGGGATGGAGGCCTTTGAGCCATGGTGGTCCCTCTGGGATCTTAGCAGGGGCATCATCTGGCTTGTAGGGGGCCCCAGAGTGGAGCACGGTGACTGCCTGCCCCCCCACAATGGGATACCCAGCCCTGAGGGGCACCATCCAGTGCCCCAGGCCAAAACCCTGGACGACAGGAACCCTCCAGAGTTTCCATGTTCTTCCTTTAAGCAAACCCAGACCTGAAACCCCAGCATCTGCAATAAATGGCAGCAGAGCCCAAGGGGCTCCCTGCCTGTCTGTTTCGTGCCTCCACCCTAGGGTACCTGGGGCACAAACCAGAGGAAGTGTGAGCACCTGGGTGTGTGGCCCTGCAGGGCCTCCTGTGCTGAGCTGTGCCCTGTGCCTCATCCTGCACTGTCCCAGCTCTGCCTGCTGGCTTGGGCCACTTGCTTCCCGAGAGTGTGGGCAACCTCTGGTAGACACACAAAGTTTCCTTGGCCTCACGGACACTGTTTCCAGCCCTTCAGCCCCTCCAGGGATTTGGGGCCACTGGGCCCCCTCTCTCTGGCACCCTGCTCCTGTCACTGTGTCCTGGCTTCACGTTTTATGTTGGGGGTGCAGGACACCTACCGGGAGTCCAGGCCTGGCTCACTCCCGGGCCCTCTGATGCCCACTGCTTCCACAGATGCCTCTGTGATGGGCGCAGAGCTTCTGGGCAGTGTTGGTGGGACGCCACCTCCATCTCTGTCTGGCTGAGGCAGCCCTGCATCTCCTGCCTCTGAGACCCGGTGATCCTCAGAGTGTGGGGCATGGGGGGCAGAGGGTCTGGGGGGGCAGAGGGTCTGCGAGAGCAGAGGCCGAGCTGGCGTCTTCTGGCCATCCAGGGCCAGGACAGGGAGGGGCCTGGAGGTTTCCTTCCCTGAAGGCTGTCCTGCTCCATGGAGGAGGCATCGAGGCTAACCCTCCGTGGTGTCCCCAGAGACTCCCTGCTTCCCCCCCCCAACCATTGTAGGGCAAAGCTCGTGGCTCTCTGGCCAGCGGCTCAGCCATGTCCCGCACTGGCTGTCCTGGTGGTCACCGTCCACCCTATGTTCTGCTGTTTTAGCTGTGAAGAGCTCCAGGACATCGACTTGGAGCTGGGCGTGGACAACTCCGCCTTCTACGATCAGTTTGCAATTGCCCAGGTAGGGGGCTGTGGGCAGGAAGGGAGGCTTGCAATGCTGGGAGGGGGCCATTTACTGCTGGACATTTGCTGAGCTCTCCCCATCCAGAGGAGGAGGCAGGCTCCTGTGTAGATTAGGTAGTTAGCAACGGGACCAGGCAGTGGGAGCAGTCGGGAAGGCTTCCTGCAGGAGGTAGGGGAGACCTGGGCTTTTGTAGGTGGGTTTGGGGAGGAGATGGCCACAGTGAGTTAGAATCAGGAAGTGGCAAGGCCCTGGGGTCTGGGGTGGGAAGTGTGCGGGTGTTGGGGGAGGTGGTGCCAGAAACAAAACCAGGCATCAGATCCTTGGGGTCCAGTGTAGGGACAAGGGCTTTGGACTTTGGTGCTGGCGCTAGGTGGTCCTGTTCAGATCAGAGTTGGAGGCTTAGAGACGTCCCCTAGCCAGGGGGAAGCTGATACAGAGTCCAAGGAAGGAGGCAGGGGATCCCATTTGTGAATTCAGATTTGCCACCCTGCCCTTGTATAAGCTGCGTCGCCCACCCCCTAGGAGACTTGGTGGGGGGCCATGGTGGCCCCCGCTCTGAGGGACGCTATTTGCTGAAATGCAGACATGTGGGGACACATCAGTGGTCCGTGAGGGCCGGAGGGGGATCCCTGGAATTGGGTTTGCCCCTTGAAATCTGCAGGTGTGCCCCAGACAGAGATGACGCAGATGAGGGGTGCCGGGTGGGGGTGGCTGAGACCAGACACCTGGCTCCTGCCAGCACTGATCAGGGCCTGCCAGCTTCAGGTCCAGTTCCGGACCCCAGACTGGCCTCTGAAGGCCCTTGCTGGCCATGGCTAGCCTGAGGACGCTTCTCCTGGCCAGGAGCCCTCCAAGGGTGCTGGACATGGGTGGGCCTGAATGCTCTTTGCTGAGATGAACTGGATCTGTCAAAGACAGCTTCATGCAAATTTAGTGACTGCAAGAGGCCTCAGGCCTAATTTGTGCCAATTGGATTAAGGTGTGAGTGCAGTCTGATGACAAATACGCTCAAACGAGAATCAGCTTAATGTGGCTCAGGCCTGGTTCTGATTAAATTGTTTCTCCTTCAGCTGTTTGGAAACAGCGGCTAAAGGTCAATTTATTCCGGTGGTTGGAGGAGCCTCTGCTGTTTACCCGCCCTCCTTAGAGCCAACAGGCCTGAGCTGCTGGAGCAGAAAGCACTTGCCACTGGCCACTGTCCCTCCTCAGGGCCTCTGGCCGGCCTGGAGTGAGGGTGGGTCTCAGTGCCCAGGGCTTTCGCACCTGTGGGTTCTGGGAGGGCCGCAGGTGCTGGAAAACGATGCCGGCTGCAGGAAGGAGCTCAGAAGCTTGATCTTGGGCAGGGTCTTCGGGAGCTGGCCCTGCCCCATGTCCCCGGCCTCCTCCTTCCTCTGAGTCCCGTCCTTTCCCTGCAGAGCAGAGCCTGGGGGCCGGTGGGAGGGGGTTGCACTGACAGCGGACCCCCAACGGCCTCTGATCCTGCCCCTGCCCTCTGTGCAGTTTGGCCTCTGGGCCTCATGGCTGGCCTGGCTGGCCATCACCACGCTGGCCTTCCTGAAGGTCTACCACAACTACCGTCAGGAGGACCTGCTGGACAGCCTGATCCACGAGAAGGAGCTGCTGCTGGCCCGGCCGTCCCCACGCACCTCCTTCCAAGAGGAGAAGAGCGCCGTCATTTAGGCACGGCGCGGGCAGGGGAGCTGGCCCCTGACCTCCCCGCTGCGCTCGGGGGCACGGGCCTGCCTGGGGAAGCAGCTGGGGGGCTCTGCCTGGGCCCTGACCACATGCAGCCCTGCGTGTGTCCCCTCGACACCACGTGTAGTGAGGCGAGCGCCCCAGTGCCCACCTGTGAGCCTAGCAGTGGACTGGGTGGGTGCCGGCTCCCTGATGAGGATGGTGCAGAGAGACTATGGGTATGGGTATGGGGCGGGGGGCACCTCCAGGCCTCGCACAGGGCCCCGTGGCTGTCGCAGCAGGACCTGACTGGCCAGCCTGTGTGGAGGGCGTCCAGCTTGTCTCCCCCAACCCTGGCTGGATGCTGTCTCCATGCCAGCTGGCCCAGGGGTGGCCAGACGTCACTGAGCCCTGAACGAATTCTGCATGAATTCTGCCATCCAGGCAGAGGCTGCGTGTGGGGAGGAGCTCATGGCGCCTTCCAGCCTCTGGCCCCAGGTTGGTCCCTTCCCCGGCTGAGTCCCCCTCCTGGGTGGGTGCCAAAGGCCTGGGAGACCCTGTGGCCAGGCTCAGGGAGGCTTCTGAGGCCTGTGAGTTCACCTCACTGTGTGCGGGTCCTGTCTGTGCTTGGCTGAGGGTCAGGGAAGTGGTAATCTGAGCTCCACAGAGTGGGGGGGCATCATCTGGTTGGGGATTTCGGGGGCACACGCACCACACAGAGGACTGCTCCAGGAGCCATGGCAGGGGTCTGTGTGTGGGTGGGTGTGGGAGGATGTGACTGTGAGTGCCTTTGTGCATGGGAGGGTGTGATTGTGTATGTGAGTGCATGAGAGGATGTGACTGAGTGTGCATGTGTGGGTGTGACGGTGCAGGTGTGACTGCATGTGAAGGTGTGACTGAGTGTGCACGAGAGGGTGTGACTGTGTGCATGTGAGTGTGAATGTGTGACTGCATGTGCGTGTGTGACTGCATGGGAGGATATGAGTGTGCATGAGTGTGCATGTGAGGGTGTGACTGCATGTGAGGGTGTGAATGCATATGAAGGTGTGACTGGGCATGTGAGGGT
This sequence comes from Symphalangus syndactylus, assembly GCF_028878055.3. Taxonomy (NCBI): domain Eukaryota; kingdom Metazoa; phylum Chordata; class Mammalia; order Primates; family Hylobatidae; genus Symphalangus; species Symphalangus syndactylus. The sequence continues at coordinate 12,582,497 of NC_072430.2, forward strand.
GTGACTGCATATGAAGGTGTCACTTGTGCATGTGATGGTGTGACTGTGCATATAAAAGGGTGTGACGGCATGTGTGGGTGTGACTGAGTGCATGTGTGGGTGTGACAGTGCAGGTGTGACTTGTGCATGTGATGGTGTGACTGAGTGTGCATATAAGGGTGTGACTGCATGTGCAGGTGTGACTGCATGTGTGGGTGTGACAGTGCAGGTGTGACTGCATGTGAAGGTGTGACTGAGTGTGCATGAGAGTGTGACTATGTGCATGTGAGAGTGCGAATGTGTGACTGCATGTGCAAGTGCATGGGAGGATATGAGTGTGCATGAGTGTGCATGTGGGTGTGACTGCATGTGAGGGTGTGACTTGTGCATGTGAAGGCTTGATTGTGAGTGTGCCTGGGAGGATGTGAGTGAGTGTGAGGGTGTGACTACCTGTGACATGAGTGTGCATGTATGTGTGAGGAGGAATGTGTAGGTGTGAGTGCCTAGGCAGGTGTGTCTGCAGTGTGTGCAGCATGAGTAAGTGCATGTGAGCATGTGCACACCTGTGCGTGTGCATGTGCCTGTGAGCATTGTGTGCATGATGGGAGCCATGGGTGCTGTGTGGACAGCCCCTCTGCCCCTCCCATGGGCTCCCGCGCCCAGCATCCACTTGAGAGAGGAGGGAGCTGCCTTCGAATTCTGCAGAGTCTGTGTGCTGAGGCCCCACAGAGGCAAGTGGAGGAGCTGGGATGTGAACCTGGGACCCCAGAGTAGGGGGCTGCTTGGCTGTGGACCCTGCCCCTCAGGAAAGCCCAGGGTCCACCTCCAGAGTACTCGTTCTGGGGCGGGGGCAGGGGCGGGGGCCTCCCCACCTGGGGCTTGATGAGGGGCTGTCCGTTTCTTGGCTCAAGTGCTGCCAAGTGCTCCCTGCTGCTGCGCCCACCTTCCCGGGGAGAGGCGAGCCCCTGGCTCCCTGTGTTTGTGACCCACCCTGTCCACCATCAGCAGCTGGCTTGTGTCTCTGGGTGGCCGGACACCAGCCTCCTGGAGGCCACGTGCCTGGGTCCACATGGAGGGTCCTGGTGGGGGCATCATCCTGGGTCCCGGGAGTGAGGCTGGCAGGTGAGCAGTCAGGCTGTGGCGAGGGCAGGTGCCCATCGGGGGTGTCAAGGCCGGGGGGATCAAGGCTCCGGAAGCTCAAGGGGGCTCTGGCCTTGGGGACGAGTTGAGTTTCCAGCTGGCAGCCAGGTCCTCGAGGGAAGGGATTGGGACAGAATCCGAGGCCCCCTGGGCTGATGGGTCCCCTGTCTCCCCTGCCAGCCCTGACCCACTGGACAGCCCTGACCCACTTTCCAGTGCAGAGAGCTCCTTGTCTGCGTCCCCAGCAGAAGGTGGGGTGGCTCCTGCCTCACCCTCTGCCCAGCCCTGATCCAGGCCACAGCCATCTGGGGCCCTGGAAGGAGGCGCAGGAGGCAGGGGTGGCTTCTGGAACCTGAGGGTTGGCTCCGGTTGGGTCTGTCCTTGGGGGCTGCACTGCTGGATCCCAGGAGCTGGTCTGGAACAGCCCCATGGCCAGGGTGACAGAAATCCTCAGCTGCATGCAGACACAGACCCACCCTGGACTGGGCTGTCCCGGGAGCCCAGACACATCGCCCTGCGAAGGGGCAGCTGGGCCTGGAGTGTGCTGGGCAGGGGCTGGGGGCCCTGGTTGTGGGCTGTCCACGGTCCCTCAGGGGGTTGGGCCTCTCCCCAGGCAGGAAGGTGGGAAGGGCAGGCATGACCCGGGGTTCCTGAGGCGGGTCCACCAAGTTGCTTCTGAGACGCCTTTGCTTCTCTCCTGGCTGTCTGTTAATGATATCCCTGTTCTAATTCCACTCTGGCTAAACTGAAAGTAAAGATCCTTAAGCTTACATGTGTCTATTCCTCAAAATCAAAATAAAAACAAAAGCACCCGAGTCTCCAACAGGGATGAGGAGGAGCGTGTGGGGCTTCTGTCTGCCCTCTCCGCCGTCGGCTGGCCTGGCTCGTGGTTCTAACTGTCTGTAATTTGTGGGTCACACACAGTGCGCTCAGGCTTTGAGCCTTTCGTGTCCGAGGCTTTTAGGAATTAGAAGTTGGCCTTCCCAAGGTTCTGCCTTCCTCTCTGTACATTTTCTAGTGGCTTTGAGTCTCACTGCTTCCCGTGCAGCTTCCCCAGGTGGGAGGATCCATTTCGAAGGATTTCTTGGGGGTGTGGTGCCCATCTTTGAGCAATGATTATTCAAAAACACCTGAGGTCGTAGCATGGGACCCCGCAAAGCCAGGCACGTCCTTGCGTTGCCTTTGCAGTGGACAGGCAGCAGCGGCTGGGGGAGATCGGCCTGGGCGGCGTCCCCCGTCAGAACCAGGGCTGGAGGGGTGGCCCAAGCACACAGGGCTGAGCTTGGGCCTGAGACTGCCCTGAGAGACCCAGCCTCTGGGAGGTGCTGCTTCCACATCCAGAATATGGGGCAGGAACCTGCCCATCCTTCTTCCTGGGGTGGAGTGGGATGGGCTGGGTCTGGGTGAGTGGGGCTTGGTGACCGTGGGGAGAGCATGATACTGGAGGGTCCCCAGGGGAGCCCCCACCGTGGTCCCTTCTGGGCCACTTCTGGAAACAGCCCCTTTGGTTACCTCCACCCGCAACTCTGGGCTCCCTGGATTCCAAAGCTGGAAGCGACCCTGGAGACCACTTCGCCTGTTCCCTGGCACCGGGAGTTGTGGGGACACACCCTGACTGCAGGGCAAAGGGAGCCAGCAGGCATCCCTCAAGACCCAGGGGCTTGCTCAGCCCCCTGCCTGAGCGGACACATCCACTCCCAGGCCTGCAGGAGACCAGGAGGTTCCAGGCGCCCAGGACATCCACTCTGGCCACTGAGGCCGATTCCTTAGCAAATCGGTTCTGGCTTTCTCGTTTCTATAAAAACACCAAGACTGAAGGAAGCCACGGTGTGTTTTAATAGAACGGTGTCTCCCAGTTAAGTGGTGGGACAGAGAGGAACCACCGGATGGATCGTCGGCCGTGCCCTGCGCCTCAGGCTGGCCTCGAGGACACTGGTCTGATTGTCCCTGTGTCTCTCCTGGGCAGTTCTGCCTGGTGTCTAACTGTGGGCCTCCCTGCTTTGTTCAGCCCTCCCCCTGCATAGGGTCTGGAGAGGCCCCTGGTGTTTGTCACCCACAGGGCTCCTTTCAGCTCTGCAATCTGGCTACAAAGCCACAACCACAGACAGTCTCCGGGACCCACAGGCCCCAGCTGGTGGGTGGCGCTGGCTGGCCCCAGGCTCGGCTGGGTGCGCCTGGCCTGCAGAGCTGGGCACAGATGGCTGTTCTGAAGGCCAGGGGTGTCTGGGCCCCTTGCTGTCCCCTCAGCTTCTACACCTGAAGCCGCCCCCAATGAGGGGTCCTCCCCTGGGGCCTCTCCAGACTCACGGGGCTGGGTAGGGGGTCAGACCTGGGCTCAGAGGATGGCACCTCACATCAAAGGGACCCACCTTGACAACCAGACCCTTCCCTCCCCATGGGGTTTCGAGGTCTGGGTTCCCCACAGGCCATAATCGCAAAAGGCTGGGTTTGCCTCCTCCAAGCAGCCGCTCAAACACAGGCAGTGTGTCCCCCTCCTCAAGAGGGTGCACACGGCGATGGCCGGGCCAGGCCCTAGCAGCAGGAGTTCCTGCTGGGACGAGGGAGGGGTCTTTGGGTGAGCCTCGGGAGCCCCAACTGTTAGCAGTCGAATCCTCTGATAAAATCTCACACGGACCCAACACAGGAGACAGGAGGGCTGTGCTGACTAGTGTGGTAGGGCCGCCCGCTGTGCCCCCCATGTCCGATCTCACGCCAAGGGGTCCCCCTTTTCCTAGTCAGCCCTCAGGCAGCAGCCCGTCTTGGCCCCCATGATTCACCAAGCAGCAGGGCCAAGGCTCAGGCTGTCTCCGAGCCCCCGGAGTGCTCGAGCTCTCCTGGAAGCCCTGCCCGTCCTGCCCGTCAGAGCCGCAGGAGGCCGCGCCAGCAGGTGAGGGCCACGTGCCGCAGGTGCAGGACAAGGCCGAGGAGCTGGGCCCGCAGGTCCTCCAGTGCCGTTGCCACGGGCTTGGCCCGGCCGCAGCATAGGCCCAGGGCCAGCACGAGCAGGACGCACACACACAGCTGCAGGAGCAGGGAGCCGCCGTGTGGCCTGGGCCGGCCGGGCACTGTGGCCAGAGGGCAGGCAGGGTCAGCGCCAGCCAGCTGACCCTTCCCTGGAGGACTGGGGCTGGTGGGGAAGGGATGGGGAGATTCCACCCTGTCCCTGCCCATGGCCCCTCCCTAGCCTCTTGGGGTCTTCTTGCAACAAGACCCCCCCCAACTGGGGACTCCTTAGAGGCCCTGGCCCTGTGACACCTCCCTCGGGGAGGGAGTGAGGGTGGGTGCACCCACGGAGGGGGCATTGGGGCACAGGGGATGTGGGCTCAGAACTCACCCCTGACAGTGGCTGTGGCGTTCCTGTCAGCAATGTCTGGGAAAGAGAATGGAGAGTCAGCTGGGGGCACCTGCCTCAGTCCATCGGGTGCCCCCGCCCTCTTGTCTCACCCTGCACCCCCGAAGGACCCTGAGACTATTCATCAGTGAGAGACCCAGGCCCAGCCGGGTCCTGACACTTCCTCAAGAGGACAGTCATGATTTGAGAATCCGCCCTCATGTTTTCCTCCAGTTGCTGTTTCACGGACCGGGACTGTGTGTCCAGATGACCCCAGGGGCCCAGGTCTTACTGGGGTTCTGCCCCTGAAGACAGGTGGCCACGGCCCCCCTGTGTCCTGGGCCCTGCCAGAGCTGTGTGGGTGTGGCTGGAGTCCCCGCCCCCCTCTGCCTGACCCCACCCTCTCCCAGCTGCTTGCTGCGGGTGCCCTCTTACAGTGGACAGTCACCGCTGGGGGTTCTCGGAACCGCACGCGCCTCAAGGTCCTCTGGGGCTTGGCCTCCGGGCGGTGGTGCTCTGGCCCGCCCCGTTTCAGGATGGAGGGGGGGCACTTCCTGTTGTCCTCCTGGGGTGGGGGTGGGAAGCAGACTGGTGAGTCCCCGGCAGGAGGCCAGCTGGGACCCAGGTCTGAGCCGTGTGGGGCCCAGCAGCACCGTCCTGGAACCTGTACCCTGTCCTGGCTGGTGCGCTATGCTGGGCCTGTCACTTCCTGTAGGGTGAGGGGCAGCTCCTGGACAGGGACTGCCGGGCGGCCAGACTCAGCCTCAGGGGCCCAGGCAAGACAGGAGCCCCTCCTGCCCCCGTCTCTTCATGCAAGGCCCCACCGAGCCTCTCTTCCTCTGCCCGCTGTCTCGGATTCAGGCTGCCGGACAGGGTCCCCAGGACCTGTGGACAGGGAGAGGGGGCTGCAATGGCAGAGGGGCTCTGGCTAAGGGGCCAAAGTTTGGAAGCTCCATGGGGCAGGGGCCGGGCCAGGGCGGTGAGGAGGGCTGGTTGGTGGCCTCGTTCTCCTTTTCCCTGGGGCTGAGCCTCCCAGGCTGCAGGCGGGGGCAGCTCCTGCACATTCGGCTACCTGGGCCCTTTCCGTGCTGGTCTGCTCACGTGTATGGGCCCAGCCTGAGTCTGGAAGATGGAGCGGGAGTTTCAGGCTGCTGTGAACCTCAGCATCCTTGTCTGTGACATGGTGACAACTGGGGCTGAGGCACCCTGGGAGCCGGGCCAGCTCTGAGGTTGTTCCTGGCGGGAGCATTGCTCGCTGCACACAGCCTGCTGCTCGGCGTCTGGCGAGGCTGCCCCGTGAGGGCGTGAGGCCTGCCCATGCTGAGTCCGGCCCAGTTCCTGCTGTGCCTGTGGCCCTAGCCTGGCAGTGCCTCAGAGGCTGGATGGAGCCTCAGGGTCTGAGGTCTGGGCCCCTAACCCTAACACTGACCCTTGGTGACAGTCTTGACCTGTCCTCTCTCCACCCTCTTCCCTCCTCCAACACCCTCCTCCCTGGGCTGCCTCTTCCACAGCCCTCCACGGCTCCCACTTCCTCTGCCAAGCTGTGCCCCACCTGGGGGCCTCCAACCCCCTCTGCCAGACCAAATCCTTCAAGGCACGCATTGCCCCCCCACGGCTCCCCCCAGTGCTCAGTGATCCCCCTGCCCTCCTCCTATCACCCCTTGATTCCTGGGGTGGAGGACGGCCTTTCCACCTCTGTTGCTCCCTGCCCCCTCCAGCCCCCAGTGGAAGGCCAGCTTGCAGAACTGCGTCCCGGCGGCCCGCCTTACCCTCTCTGCCCTGCACACCCACGGGCCCCATGTGGCCTCCTCATTCTTTCTGGTCTGACGTCGTGTCTCTGGCCGGGAGTCAGGGCTCAAGGCTCCTGCTGCAGTCCTCATTTACTGGAACATGGTCCTAAGATAAGCAAAGACGTTATTTCTTATTTACTGCACAAGTGGCACTCAGAGAAATGAAAATAAGAAAATAAGAGGAGGAGAAAATTCTTCCCCGGAAGCCAGGCTGGCTTCCCGGGGCCTGTGACCAGCCACACTGTTGAGCAGACACCACTTTTCCTCTGTGGTGTCCCCAGCGCAGATAAATCCTCTTCCCTGCTCATTCAGACATGCCATCGCAAGCAATTTCCTTTGCTGCCACAGTCTTCATAATTATCATCTTTAATGGCTGCATAATATTCCACTGGGCCAAGGTCCCGTCACTGAAAGTCACCCTCAATGATTGGGTATTCATGAGGGTTGCATTTTAGTATTGTCATTTTGGAGGTCATGGATAGGCATGTTTGGAGGTCATGGATAGGGCTGCAAGAAACATCTTCGCTTTGTCTCCTTTCCGTAGCGGGAAGCCCTGGGCCTGGGGACTGGGAATTACCAGGGCTCTGAGGCTGGGCCCACAGAAAGGCTTCCCAGAGGGTCATGCCCACCTTTTTGGGCTGGTGCTGGTGGGGCGCCCCTGGGCTCCTGGGGGCCCACCCCTCAGCACGGCTCACACTCTGTGTGTCTCTCTCTGCACCCCGCCCCCCCGATTCTGTGTCTCTATCTCTCTGTCTCCATCTCTCTGTTCCCCTGCCTCTCTCTGATTCTCTCTCTCTCTCTCTACTTCTATCTCTGTCTCTCTGTCCCCTCCACTGTTGCGCTGGTTGCTTCCTGGCTGTGAATGGCGCCTCCTCGCCTCCACCCCCGTGTCTTCGGCGGCAGAGGCTGTGCTCTCCTCATTCTTGCTCACTGGTGGAGCCCTCCAAATGTGAATTTTCTCTCACAGCCTTGGCAGGGTTCTTGACTTTTGGGCACTCCTCCCTACAGAGGGGTGCAGTGCCTACCGGGCATCTGTGCAGGTGCAGGTGTCTGTCTTTCAAGGGCTCTGGGGGTGATGAGCCTGCCTCTCTTGCTGCAGGTTGGGAAACTGAGGCCAGAGGGGGCTGGGGCTTTCCTGGGAGCTGATGCTAGGCCAGGTCCTCCCTGCCCTGCTCCCAGCTGGATAGGAGGCAGTGTGGGGGTCTCCTGCTGCCCTTCAGGTTGTCCCCTGCTCTGGGGTCCTTGGAGGGTCCTGCCACCCCTGCCCCTCACAGGGCAGGTGTTCGCATTTCCTGAGGTGCTTCCCTGGCTCCCGGTGGTCCTCTAAGGAGCCTGCCCCCAAGGGCTGAGAATGGGGAGGGTGAGAGTGAGGGGCCTACATGGTCCTCAAGGACAACTCCTCCAGGGTCCCCCAAAGGGATGGGTGCCTCAGAGGTGCAGGGCAGGCCTGTGGGGGCAGCTGGTTTGGGTGGATACTGCAGTGACTCCAGCAGCCGTGTGCCGTCCTCTACAGGAGATAACAGAGTGGCCGTGACCGCATCCCCAAGCAGGCATAAATACTGCAGACAAGCAGAGCGCCCTGTGAATGATGGCTGGGAGGACACTGTCTGGACGGGTTCAATTATTTCAAAAAAGGGCAATTTTCTACTATCGCAGGATCAGGTTTTTATTGCAAATAGGGTTGTGGCAGGAGCTGCCATCCAGGGGGGTGGCGGGGAAGGGCGGCTTATCTTCGGGACCTGCTCTCAGAGAGTGGCTGCGGGAGAGGTTGTGCTTGCAGGCCCAGCCGAGCTGGGGCCCCGACTCCTGGGGCCAGGTCACCTGGAATGTGGGCTCTGCGTGATCCCCAGGGTTAGGGAAGCCGCAGTGCCAGGCCTGTCCTGCTGTTTTGGGGATGCTTCCTGGCAGGGCAACCTTGGCCGCTTGTGCATAGCAGGGCTGGGGCTGGAAGGGCTCTCTGGATGCCCTGGACTCAGTTTCCACCCTGGGTGGGACAGAAACTCTGCTAAAGCTCGGGGTGGGGTTGGGGGTGGAGCAGAGCCCCCCAGTGACCTCTTGGACCCAGAGCCTGGGCTCTCCCACTGCCCGGCGGAAGGAGGCTTGTGCATTTGGGGTCATTTCCTGGGGCTGCACGGCCTGGGGCTGGCTGGTGTGCCCAGGGCCACAGCCCCTTGCCAGGTGACCCTGCAGCAGCATTCCAGGGGGCCCAGCCAGGTTCACTCCTCATGAGGAAACAGGCCTGGAGAGGTTGGGCCAATGGAGTCATGCAGGGATGCAGGGCTGGACGCAGTCTCCCCCAGCTCCTGCCAGCAGCTCTCGCTATTCACCCCTCCCTGGCCTGGGGTCTGTCCCAGGGATGGTGGGAAAACTGTGTGTGTGCACGTGTGTGAGTGAGTGCACACATGTGTGAGTATGCCCCTGAGTGTGCAAGTGTGTTTGCATGCAACGGAGTGTGCATGCATGTATGACCGTGCACATGTGTGAATGTGCAAGTGTGAGAGTGGGCATGTGTGTCAGAGGGTGAGTGTGCACGTGTGGGGTGTCTGTGTGTGCGAATGTGTGCATGGAGGTGTGGCTATGTGTGCATATGTGTACTTGCATTTGTGTGCGTGCATGTGAATGTGCATGTGTGTGTGAGTGTGTGTGTGGGTGTCCATGCATGTGCCCGTGTGCATGTGTGTGTGAGTGTATCTGCGTATGTGTGGGTGAATGTGTGTGTGTTTGTGTAGAGTGTGAGTATGTGAATATGCATGCGTGGGCAGTGTGTTTGTGAGGGTGCCTGGCTGTGGCATTAACTGTCTGTTGCTGAGCAGCACAACTTGGAGAGGACACGACTTCGCCTTCTGGGGCACAGAGCTCTGCTGGAGTGTGGACAATCAGGACTTCCTATGGGGCAGCACCTCCCCCTCTTCGGGTGCAGGCTTCAGAGCACCTTGTGTGGCCACGTGTGACCTTAGGCGAGTCTCCTAGTCTGCCTGGGCCTTGGTGTGCTCAGCTGTGAAATGGGGGTGAGGAGAGCAGCAGCCTCTGCAGGCTCGCGTGAGGGTGGGAGTCAGTGTGCAGCCCCGAGTCCACACCGTGCCTGTGCTCTGTGCCATCAGCCACTGTTGGCAGCACTCGGGGAGGGAATGTGCCCAGGAACAGAGCTCAGGTGGCTCTGGCTGTGTCTGGACAGTCAGAACTTCCTGTGGGATGACACCTCCCCTCTGGGAGCCCTGGGGCCCTCTCCAGAGATGCACCTTCCCCTGGGCCACGCTCTGCTCCCAGGCAGCCTCCCTGAGCCCTGGGGTCCCCTCTCCAGAGATGCACCTTCCCATGGGCCACGCTCTGCTCCCAGGCAGCCTCCCTGAGCCCTGCCATCGCCTCCCTAACTGGGCTTCACGCTTCCCCTTCTGGAAGGGAGGCCTGGCTCAAGTCCTGGGCTCTGTCCTTCTTTGGCTCTGTGACCTCGGGTAAGTGGTGTGACCTCCCTGGGCCTCATTTTCCCCACTGGAGGCAGGGAAGGAGTGGCTCTGGCACGCTCGGCAAGTGGGGGCGGGGACGCCTGGGGCCTCTGGCAGGGACAGTGTGTAACTGGAGGCCTCGTGACAGATGGGAGATAAAGGGCGGAAAATAGCTTCGGAGCCTGGACCTATAAGTGTCCCGCTAGGCCCGCTGCTGGGGAGGGTGCGTCCACCCGAGGGGACTCTACCCCCGCTCTGGGAACAGGAACCCCACGGTGCCTCCCTTGGTGCTGGCGGACTGGGGGGTTCTTACCAGCTCCTCTACTGAGAGGGGGCACCAAGCCCCCTGGCGGAGGGGAAACTGAGGCCCAGAGAGGGAGAAAGGCCTGCCAGGTTTCAGAGCCTGGGTTAGGACAGAGGCTGGAGTCAGGACCCAGAGCTGCCAGTTGTGGGCATGACCGGCCCGTACTGCTGGTGGGAGGTGGGGCCACGAGGGCCGAGGCCCAGGACCTTGGTCTGGGGTGTGACCCTCCAACAGTCTTCGGGGGTCTAGCCCAGTACCCCAGAGACCCCACCTCATCTTGAAGCTGTTGAGGACGTGAGGGCACTGATGGAGCCCAGCGGCCCTGGTAGTGCTGAGTCCTTCCTCATCGAGACCAGCCTGCAGTGGGGCGCAGGGGGGCCAGTGGTTCTCGCCTGGTTCAGTGGCTCGGATAACGCCAAGCTCTGGGGCCCAGCCACTGCTGCTCCCTCCCACTCCTGCCCCGTCCTCCAGGACGCCGCCCACTGGCTTCCCGCCTCTTCCCAGGCCGCTGCTTCTGCCTGCCCGCGCCACCCGCCCTTCACCCACAGCCCACCTCCTGATGTTTCTCTGTCCTCCCTGAGGGTTCCTCGAGGCGGGCAGGGTCCCCCATGCAGCAGCTGGCTAGTGAGAAATCCCGACACCCCACCCATCCCACATGGGAGAGCCCTTCCTCGGCTCTGAGCGTGCGGCCCCACACTCCTGGCTTACCCCTCACCTGCGCCCATTCACACGGCAGCCTCACAGCCTTCCAGAGGCAGAGGGTCCCGGGGCCTGAGCGAGCACAGGCTAGGCCGGGCTTCCCTGCTTCCCTGTTGCAGGTGCAGCGTCCCCCAGGGCAACTCACTTGGGGGCTGGAGACAGGGGGCCAGGCTCCTGGGAAGCCAGAGACCTCCCTGGGAGAAGCTGGAGACTCACAGCCCCCACCCCCACCACTTACACACACACACACACACACACATACACACACACACACACACACACACACACACTCTCTCTCTCTCTCTCTCTCTGCCCACCTGGGCTCCTGCTGGTGCTGTACCTCCAGGGTGGCTCACCCGCCTGACCGGCCCCGAGATCCACTGGCGGTCAGAGCCTCGCTGTTGCAGGGTGTGAACCAGAGCCGTTGCGGCTGACAACCAGCTGAGAAGTTTCCATTACGGCGACACTGAGCAGTGGCCTCAGCGGCCCTGAGGGCCCCAGCTGACTTGGTGCTCTCGGGACAGCCCGGTCCATGGGGAGGCTGTCAACCACGGGCTTGGTGGCCCCAGGTGGAGCTGGGCCTCCTCAGTCTCCCAGCACCTTGATAGTTTGGCCACAGGCCTAACCCAATGGCCCTGGGGCTGCAGGTGCAGGTTGCGCCTTCTTCCCATGGAAGAAGACCGGGACCATGGACACCGCCTTGCTCGCCTTTCCTCTGCAGGGTGGAGGCAGAGCACGGCCAGGCGGGGTGGCTGCGCTCCTGGGAAAAGCTGCGGCTCCCAGCCCAATGCTCACCACTGGAACCACGCTGGCAGCTCCCCAGACAACATGCGTGCTCGACTTAAGTAAGAGGGAGAACTTGTGGGGAGGACCCTGGCTGGGCTGACCGCCCGCTGGGCTTGCTCAGGTGCCTGCAGGCCCTACCGGGTAAGAACAGGAGCAGGAGCTGCCTGGTGGCCCTCTGAGGCCCCTCTCCATGCCTAGATGGGCCCTCACATCCCGAGGTGCAGTTAGGGCTCAGGGTCGCAGCAGTATCGGGTGATGGCTGCTCATCTGCTGGGTACAGGGGCCACCCTAGGCCTCGAGAGCTCCAGACAGACAGGGCGGGGGACCCTCCAGGCCCTCCCTCCCATATGTGGAATGGGGCTTGTTTGCCAACTGTCCAGGGCACTGCAAAGCTCGGTAGTGCCCAAGAAATGGTGTCCAGTGCTGGGTGGGGGTCCCATGGCCACACAGGGCAAGACAGGGATTCCTTCTAACTGACTCAGCTCAGAAAAGAGCCAGTTCTCAGGGATTCCCAAACGCTGAGAACTAGGCTCCAGTTACTGGAGTAACGAATCCATTCCTGCTAGGCTGGGCCTGCGTAGACTTGCCCTCGGAGGATGCACCCACCAGGGCCCTTTGGGGAAGGCTGGCCGGGTTCATGCCTGACACGGCTCCCTGCATTCCCCTGAGAATGCAGCCCCTTCTCCCACTGCCCAGGCTGTTTCGCTCAACATCAGGTGCACTTTGGAGGCTCCTGTGTGGCCAGAGACCTGTACCCCCGTTGCTAGGTTTGAAGTGGCCATGTTCCCTGCTTCCCCCAGAGGCGGCCCGGCCTCAGTGTGGACACAGGGGGGGCCTGGGACTGTCTCCGTTTTAGGGAAACCATCAGTCCCAGGAGAAGGGGGAAGGGTGGCCACCCTGGAGCTTGTCCAGGTCACTCAGGGTCATCAGTGTGTGCTCTGCCCAGTCTCTGCCCTCACCTGCTGCCCACCTGGAGCAGGTTCCCCACCTGCACCTGCCTTTGGCAATCTCTCTGCACTGGCATCTTCACACCCAAGCAGGAAGTGAGCCCCCTCTCCCTGGGGCTGGAACTCACCTGGCTCCCTCCTGGCTCCCTGAGGGACAGAAACAGGCGGAAGTGAGCCCCCTCTCCCTGGGGCCGGAACTCACCTGGTTCCCTCCTGGCTCCCTGAGGGACAGAAACAGGCTCTTCGGGATCTCCCTGTGGGGCACAGTCCAGTGAGGTCCTGGACCCTCTTGGCTGGCAGCACCCCTCCCAGGCCCTTGAGAGATGAGCCTCGGGCAGAACTGCAGGGCACACAGGTGAACGGGCCAGGCCCGCCCAGGCCTCCTTCCCGAGGGCTCTGGTCTGGAGGCGCCACCGCCCGCTGGCAGGGCCGGGTCTGTTGTGGCCTTCGTCCCGTCTCCAGCCCTCTCTGCTGGATCGCAAAGCTGGGCCAGCTGGCAGCGGCCGGGCTATAATTACCTCTCCCCTTTGGCAGAAATAGCAGTGACCCTGAGGACAGGCCGCTGGCCCCGGAGCAGAAGGGGGTGGCTGGTTCCCAGGCCCCCGGTGGACAACAGACCACGATTCCAGATAAGACCAGAGTTTGCTGCTGTTGCTACCCCTCCCGGCCCAAATGTGCCCCCTCCCAGGCCAATTCCAGAGCTGTGCAGCTCTTGGAAAAACCTACGGACCGGAATTCGGGACAGAGTGGGAGAGGGAGGGCACTGTGGGGCTGCAGGAGGTGAGGTGATCCCAGAGTCCAGCCTCCAATAAGACCCTGACCCAGCATGGGGCCTCCGCGGTGGAGAGGGTGCCCACCCTGCCCCAGGCCCTTGTGCCCCTGTGCCCCTGTGAGTCCTGACCTGGGGTTGCCAGAGGGAGAGGCAAAGAATGGGTCCTAAGCTGTTGTTTTGGGGCACACTGGCCGAGCCTGGATATTGCCCTGGCAGGAAGGGGCGATGTGTGGGTCAGTGAGGGATGGCAGGGGCAAGGGATCAGCCTTTCTCAGGGTCTGTCCTGGGTGGGCGTCCAACTGCCCTGCCTGGCAGCTGCTGAGTCTGCCCCTCATTTGTAGGTGAAAGTGCAGCTCAGAGAGTTGAGGCACCCTTTCCAGAGTCACACAGCCCGGAGCTGGCAGCCTGGCTCAGGCTTGGCGGCCCGTCCTCGCCAGCACCCCCGTCTGCTGGTGCACATAAAGGCAGGTCTGAAAGAGGCTGATGAGGGCATCACTGGTGCAGGGCACTACCACATGTGGGCAGACCCCTGCCTGGTTTGTGGGGCTTTGACCTATTTGAGAGGTCTGCTGGAGGAGGTGTGGAGAGACCTGTGTTTCTCCATTACGAGTGGGGGTGCATCTCCAGTGGGTAAAGCTACAGGACCCCCGGGAGCCCAGGGTGTGCCAGGCTGGAGGACAGTGTGCACAGAGGGTGACTGCTCAGGGCCAGCTGTGGGGCTGCCTGGACACAGTGGCCTGGAACCCACCGTCAGAGCATGCATAGTGCGGCCACTGGGATGGGGTTCAGCGGACCGGCTCTCCCCTCACTGCCGTCTTCAGTACAGGACACGGGGGAGCAAACTTTTATCTTAGAGGGCCATATGGCACACAGTGTGCTCTGTGTCTGCACAAACGGGGTGGGCCAGGTTGGCAGGAGGGCCGTGGCTTGCTGACCCTTGTTCGAGGGACAGCACTGAGGAAGGCTGGGTGGTCCTGCTGGCAGTCTGGCTTCTGGGAAGAGTGAGGTCCTGGAGCCAGATAAGACCCCTCTCCTGCTTATGCCGGATCTGGGCGCTTCTCCTCGGCTTCCCAGGGCTGGAGCTGCTCCTCCCAGATTTAAGAGGTCACGCTGCACTGCCTGAGGTCGGGGGGCTCCAGGACAACAACTTCCTGACTCTTCTCGTTGACGGAGGGGAGGGAACTGCCAGCCCACAGACCTTGGGTGCCGCCCCCTCTCTGTGCTCCCTGGAAAGGCGATGCGGGTGACCCTGTGGACACTCGCTCCGGGTAATTTATTAGTGAGCTGACGGCTCGGCTTGGGGCTCAGATCCCAGCAGGGTCGTATTTCTGGCCTTATCTGATAGGGCTCGGCTGCACCCTCCTCGCCTCCGTCCATTGCGCCTCACTCCAGCCTGGGCTCCCAGGGGAGTGCTGAGCTGCCAGGTCCGCAGAGGGTCCCCGGTGCCTGTGCCAGGCAGTGCCAGGGAGGAGCCCGGTTGTGTCAGGCCTGCCTGCAGCCGGCAGGTGGGCCCATGTGCCCACGGGCAGTGGCGCCAACGACGTGGTGCCCAGGTTTGGGCCCGGCTCTGTCACTGTTCAGCCAGGTGACCTCCGCCACACCCTCATCTCTCCCCGTGAGCTGGGAATGATCGGATGCCGCACCCTCCCCAGATCTTTGTGGTGCACCCACCCTGAGCAGTGCCCCGGGGACACAGCGACTGAGGCCAGCTGTCATTGAGTGGGAGGGCAGAGCACGTCCAGTGGCTGGGTGCTCCTGAGCGCTGGGAAAGTCCAGCGAGCTGGCTGGGCTGGGCTGTTTTCCTTGGGGTGGTCCTGGAAGGTGGCCGGGGTTGGGTAGGGCAGCATGTGGGAGCGGAGCCTGCAGGGGCTGGAGATTGGGGCTACTCTGGTCATGGCCGCGTGGTGCTGGCCTAGACTCCCAGCCCTCCCTGGACCACGGTCTGGCTGGAGTGTGGAGAGCTCTGGGCCTCAGCATGGCCTCATACATGGCTCCAGGCAGGGTCGGGGGTGAGGCTGGAGGGTATGGAGGCCCTAGGCTGACGTGGGCCAGAGAAGAAAGGGCCAGTGGGTCGGGGAGATGGGGGTGGGGTCCACAGCTGGTTGAAGCAGAAGAACCCCAGGCACAAGAGAAGCCAGCGTTGGCCCAGGGGGTGGGAGTTGGCCCTGGCCCTCTTGCACAGAGGCCTGGAGGCTGGCCCTTCCCCTGTCTGGCATACAGCCCGGGGGAAATTTGTGCAGGCTGTGCTGACTGCAGCACCGGGGCTTGTGGTGGAAATGGGTCCAAAGGTTCTCCAGGCATCTCCGGGGCTCAGGGCTGCACCCCTGTCAGCTGAGGCCTTCCTGAGCCTAGCCCCCTCTGCGGCAGTGGGAACGCGTCTTTGTAGCGCTCGTCTCTGCAGTGGGTAGTCAGCTGCTTCATGACCACTGGAAACCCCCTGAGAGGGCTTGGTCGAGGGTCTCCAGCCGGGTGGGGACGGTGGCTGATGGGGTCATGAGAGGCCCCATAAACCATGACCACGGTGAGAAGGCCCTGGAGAGGACCTCGGAAGAGGGCAGGCAGGGGTGGCGGTGGTGGGTGAGTCCAGGGCTGGTGGAGGCCGCATGAGCAGGTCTTTGCTGCTGGCACACTCAGAGCCAGTGCTAGGTCAGGAGGGACAAGGAGTGAAGTCCCCACAGGGCTTGCCACGTGGTGGTCACAGGTGGGCTCGGCCCGGACACCCTGGGGATTGGTGGGAGTGAAGCCTGAGGGTGGGGTCCAGGAGAAGAGGAGAGGAAATGGGGGAAATGAGGGAGGAGTGTGGGTTTGGGGTTAGAGGGGCTGATGCACGCTCTGGGTGAGAGCGGGAACCTGGGCTGGGGCTCCACAGGCATAGGCTGCTCTGAACAGGGGCTGGTGGGGAGAACTCCCACCAGGCAGAGCTGTCCATGGGGGGAACAGCCGACAGTAAGGTAGTGAGTTCCCCGTCACTGGAGGCAAGCAAGGGAGGATTTTTGCCTTTGGGGACTCTTCAGGGCCCCACAGACCGCAGGTGGGGAGGGAGGTGGGAGGACAGGGGAGCAGACTCTAGGCATGTGGGGGTGACCTGTGACGCTCTGGCCCCCATGTCTGCTCACTGGCCCCTGCCATATGGCTGCCTGGAGAGATGCTGCTCTTCCGGCTTGTGGATGCAGCTAGAGTCCTGCCCCAGGTCACAGCCGGGAGTGGGAGGTCCAGGCCCCTATCATGGAGCCTGCATCTTGTCATTCTCAGAATGAGGCAGGGCCCTTTGACAGGGCCATGTATGGTCACCCCGTCGCCAAGTCAGAGCCCTTATTAAGAATACAGGACGCATGGGCACTGCCCCAGCCCCGAGTATGGCGGGTGCCCTGGGTGATGACCACGCTGGTCTCCAGGAGTGACAGCCACAGGCTGCTGGGGCCCCCATCGCTCCCATCAGCTGAGATAATGGGGGGCCTCTGGGCCCCGTGGAACACTAACCAAAGCGGCCCCTTTCCTTCTCCTCCATTATTCATGACCTCCAAGAGGCTGTAAAAGTCCTCTTCTCTCTACAGGAGCCATCATTACGATGATAAATTTTGTCTATGAAGTTGGTCCCTCCCTGAAAGCCAGTTGGCTGGGGGGCCGTACATAAGCCATAATCGAGCCGGGGCTCCCGGAGCTGACTGCCACAGCTGTTTTTCCAGCAGCATCTTAGGGGCTGGCTGGAGGGGCCGGGAGATCCTTCCACCACCCCGCCTGACCTGCCAAAGGTTCCGGACTCCGAAGGGAGGCCGTGTGGGGGTCTGTCTGGGCTTCAGTGGGCCGATTGCAGGCGTGGGCCCTGGGGGCAGCCGGTCAGGCCAGGTTCCCACTGTGGGCGCCATCCCTGGTCTCCGGGCCTGAGGACCCACCGCAGGGACCTGGCTGTGGTCGGCCCGGGGCCGAGCATTCACACGCATCACACACAGCCTCATTCTCACACCAGAAGCGTGCATTCTCTGTGGTGCAGGCATGCCACACATCTGTGGACAGTGCGCAGAACGGTGTGGGCCACACTGTCCGTGTGCAAAAGTGCTGTACACTGTGAAATAAAAGTGAAACCCTAAGACCCCAACCGACTGAACAGGCCCCTCTCGGCCAAAGGGACTCCAGAGAAACCGGAACAACTGAGTTCCCGGTCCCGATGGGACGGGAGGGCAGACGCGCCTCGCTCTCCCCCTTCCCTGCAGGAGTTCAGGCAGGGCTGACCAGTAGTGACGTTAACCTAGTGATCAGAAGACTGTGACCCTAAGACACGAATTATAAACAGGACCAAAGGCCGCCAGCCCAGGGTCAAGTCACGCACCCCACAAGCCACTGTGACCCAGTGTATCGGTTAAAAGACTTCTTAATCTTAACTTAAAACATTCCTTTCTGATGACTCCACATTTATAGACAAAGCTTTACTTCTTTAACTAATTGCAAATGAAAGACTCTCTGGCCCCACTGATGACCTGTCAGCCCCCTGCTTCAAGAGACCCTGCCTTTCTGGGCTAAACCAATGTAGAAGCTCCTTGAATTATGACTGCCTGCAATTCTGTCACGCTAAAGTTGGTAGGAAGCAGAGCTGGGGTCTGGCTGCCTCAGGACCCCCCACTCAGGGCTCCCTGGGTGTGTGTACTTTTTCCTGGGCCGCGGTCACTCATATTGGCTCAGAATAAAGCTCCATATTCTACGGAGTTGGGTCTTTCCGTTAACCGTGCCCTCCAAGTGCTAGATGGGTAGAACGCATGCTGTGTGCAACGGCTTAGCTCCTCACAGGGCTTAGCTCCTCTTCCCTCCCCACCGCCCCCTGAGCCCCAGGCCTGGCCTCATTGGCAGATAAGGACAGGGGCTCTGTAGGGAGAAGCTCCTTGCCGGGCCGTGAGGCGGCAGCTTACGGAGTGGGCTCAGAGCCAGGGGACTGGGTGCTGCCCTTGGTCATGACTCCCCTGCACACAGCTGCTGGGACATGGGGCACAGGACACTGGGAAGAGCTTGGCACCAGAGCCAGGGGGAGGGAGGGCTCCGCCCACACCGTGTCCTGGCCCTGCGACCTTGAGCAGTCAGTGCCCGGCCGAGAGCCGCTGCCTCCTGCCCCAGGGGAATCCTCTCCTTGCAGGGCCGTGGCAGGTTCTGAGGGGCTACTGTGTGCCTCCTCGTGAAAGCGGCAAGGTCGGGCTGGCCGGGCAGGCACACAGTTCTGGTCCACGCGGGTGCCCGCCTGGCAGTGGATGAGTGGCCCAGAGCCTGGGTGCCCAAAGTTCCCTTGGCCCAGGTGTGCCCGTCACCGGTGCCACCCTCCCTGGTGCCGCCTGGAGCCCTCCGGCCCACTGGGGAGGGCAGCTTCTGCTGATCTTTCTGCCATGTCAGGAGCAGCTGGCCTGAAAGGGCGGAAGTCAGTGTCCAGGGCCCAGAGAAACTGTATGCTGGGCAGGAGATTCTCCCGATCTTTTGAGAGCTGTGGGTACGGGCTCTGAGCTGGCAGTGATATCAGGGGACCCCGAACACCGCCGTGGGTAGAGTAGGGGCTCCCAGAGACCTAGAGACAAGCCCGCCCTGCAGTGGCCCTGAGACCCTCAGCCTCTCGTGCCTAAGGGAAGGGGCTGCCTGTGCTCTGCAGTTGGCAGAGCCCACCTGGTGGTTCCTTGACCTAGTGATTATGAGCCATTTTGGCAGGAAAAAAAACCAAACAAACAAGTGGAAACTTCGAAGACCCTGGCTGAGAGAGTCATTCCACACATCCTGAACATCTGCAGAAATTAGGACCATCCCCGAAGACTCAAAAGATACAGGGATGGTCAATCCCACTGTCCCCACTGTTCCCACTCTGTTCACCCATATGGTCCACAAAAACCAGCAGCATCATGGCCGATGGTGATGGATGAACCCAACCCAACCCAGAGTCAGACCACATGGAAAATGCGCCGCCGGATGCGGTACCTTGACTGGACCAAGTCACCACATCCTCTGGCATTGGGTGTGTGCTGTGTGTCTAGCCAGTGTGTCCTTCTCAACCACCTCAGTAGAGAGGGTCCACCCAGCTGCCTGTGAGAGACAGCAGTGCTCCAGCCACTGGCACTTTCTTGCTACTTTTGCAGTCCAGTGCTCTGGGACACTCCTGGTCTGCAGAAAATGATGCTGATCAGCCACACTCATGACGTCATGCTTAGTACGTCACATGGCAGGTGGTCCAGACCTCCAGGAACCCACGCAACAATGATAGCCACGATTAGTGGACAATGGAGGAAAATCTCTAGCCCAGGTCCCCAGGCATTTGGCTGGGGAAGTCAGTGCAACATAACATGACTGGCTGTGGCACTGGTGACGCCTCAGGTGGCCCTGAGGGCAGGGATGAGCTGTGAGCACCGCCTTGGGTGTCACTGTGGCCAAGGGAAGGATGGATGCAGGCTCCTGGGCCATGGCAGCTGGCCCGGATGACCAGGTAGGGGCCTGTGGGAAGCATAGGCACGAGGACCAAGAGGTATGGGGGGAGGGGTGTGGGGGGGTATGCAGGGTGGGCACACAGCTTGTGGCTCTCTGGTCTTGTGCCTGCTGGAGAGCGTTGAAGGACAGGCTGGCTGGGGGAGGGGCTGCTGCAGGGCACCCTGGGCAGCAGCCAAGGCCCTCTCTTGGGACACAGAGGGAAGGGATGGGCAAGGCTCCTCTGCGGGGCAGTGCCTGCTTCCCCCTTGCCCCGTTCTGGGGCACATGCACCAGCAGCTCTGAGTGGAGGAAGCTGGGCAGGGCCAAGGAAGCTTGGCGGGGTCCGCTCAGCCCCGGGCCTTGGGGACTCAGGAGCGGCCCCTCCCTCGTTCCCAGGGCCTGACCTCGCTCAGAGCCCTCAGGAGGCCAGCCGGGGTGGCAGGAGGGCTCCCAGAGGTGGGGCAGCCAGGCAGGGACCTGTTGACCATGTCCTGTGGCCGGGGATGGGGATCTCAGGCCTGGACTCCAGGGGCCGCTGCATGGGCCGACAGAGCCTTTCCCTGCCCTTCCCAGAGCCCGAGGGGAGAAGCCTTGTTCCTGAAACTGGCTTTTCCTCGCCACATCCTGTTTCCATTTCTTACGAACGACAAAGTCGATTGGATGTGCCGGAAGTGCCATTGCTTGCAATTTAATGCCACCTTCCCTGGGGCTCTCGGGTCTTTCTGCAATCCCACGACGAAGCCAGCCACAAGAAGTTCAGAGAAAGTCACTAAAAGAGGGCCCAAGAAAAACCCTCTCAGGCGTTGGGCCCGAGTAGCCTCTGGCGGCAGCAGCGATGGGCTCACGACGGGGCCTCTCTACCCAGCACGGGGTGGGCACGAGGGGCCAGGCTGGGGCGCCAGGCAGAGGGCATAGGACGGTGGGCACTGGAAAGTCTGGCCAGGCCCATCCCACCTCTGCACCGGGGCTGCTGCAACTTCTGCTGAGGAGGGGCCTGAAGCCAGGGCCGCAGGAGAGGAGAGCGGGGACAGGAAAAAAAAAGGACCGAGAGAGGGAGGGCTGGGGAGGGCTGGGGAGGGCTGGGGAGGGAGGCCAGGGTCAGACTGAGGAGTGGGAGGTGGAGCTTAGCTCCGAGAGGAGCCACCAACCCAGTCCACGCTTTCCAGTCTCGGATGAGAGCGTGAGGTCTTTGTACAATCAGAAGCAGGGGGCTACACGCAGCTCAAGTGTGCCACAGAAGTTCCGCTGGACCGACGCCTGTCTGTGTTGCATACGCACGCAGTCACGTGCACAACCAGGCACACCGAGTCTCACACGTGTGCACACGCACACACACCTTCTCTCTCTGTCTCACATCCCCGGCGGGGCCCCAGCAAGCTCTGACCCTGAGAAGCTTTGTGTGGCCCCAGGCTTCAGCAGAGGTGGGCAGACGCGCCATGTGAGCCCCACTCTCCCAGTTCCCCCGCACTCGAGGTGCACGCGGCCGTGGTGTCTCCTCGCTCATAAGGGGAGGCCCGCGACGTATGCACGTCCGGGGCCCCCAGAGGCTGAGTGTGGCCAAGTGCTGCCACTGCCTTTGTCACCAGTGCCCAGCGCCTGCCCGTCACTTCAACAAGGCCCAGCCCGTAGAACCCACTGGGGTAAACGCAGGGAGAACGCACTGCTGCAAAGCCATTCCGCGACTCCTCCGGGCCCATGGGGACAGGGAGTCTGCAAATAGCCATTTAGGCCGAGAATTGCCCCAGACCCCTGCAGGAGTGCCCCTCATGCTACAGATATTGAATGAGATATCTGAGTATGCAGGGAGGTTTCTGGGCCCCATGCGTGAGCCCCGCGTACACATCCCACAGCTATGCTCATGCCCAGGCAGGGGTGCACACGCGTCTGGCCCATGGGTGCCTGTTCTCCTAGCATCTAGGGTGCTGTGAGGTTACTCATGTCTCCCCCTTACCCTCCCACTTCCCTTGCTCTTTTGTCTGGGGGAGAAGGCATGTGAGCAAGTGCCTGGCGTCAGGTGGGAGCAGCAGGGGCATGTGTGTGCTGCGTGTGTGACTTGTGTGTGCCATGTGTGTGTCATGTGTAAGCTGCAGTGCCTCACCTAGCACCACACAGGGAAGCCAGGCTCTGGCCTCCAATTTACAAGACAGTTTGTTGGGACCCCTGAATGTTGGCCATGTACAGTTGTCCAGGTTGCACAATAAGGAACTAATTTAGGTTTACTGGAGGAGGGGTCAGATGTGCCGTGGGGGCCCCTCGATGTGGAGCACCCAAGAGAGATGTTGGAGATCAAAGGGCACCAGCAGGCTCTTGTAGGAGGAACCGTGTCCGACCCTGCTCACCACGTCTGGCCTCACCTGCCCTGGCCCTGTCCCTCACTTGTGCTCCCAGCCCCCCGCAACTGTCCCCATTCCCACGTATGGTGCTGCTTCAGCCTCAGCATCTCTTCTTCCCACTGGAGTTGGAGCAGACCCACCGTGAGCCGGCACAGGAACCCACCCTGGGGCCTGGAAAACCGTGGAGGGCGGCACCCTCGCCAGCAGGGTTTGCACAGTCGCCTGGGCTTCCCCAGGAGCCCACACGGAGGTCATTCCCGAGACTGCCAGCTCCCACGTGGAGGTCATTCCCAAGACTGCCAGCTCCCTGCTGGGGATCACGCTTGCTTGTGAGGGATGTGTGTGTCCTGGCAGGAGAGCCATCAGGGAGCTGGGGATTAATAACCTGCACCCACTTGCCAGGCGGGAGGCCAGGAGCCCTCTGGGGTCCTGAGTGCTTCATGTTTCGGGTGTGCTGACCATGCCAGCCACAGGGACGCTGCCTTGAGACGGTCGGTGACTTCGTCATGGTGTGTGGTCTGCGGGTGCATGAACACACCCACTCCATAGCAGCCCGAGGAGCTGACGGTGGCTAATTAAGTTCTAGACTTTATATTACAAGAAATGGGGGAATCTTCTATAAAATCACCACGAAATGAGAGCCAAGTGCTGTGTGTGTGCAGAGCCGCCTATAAAGGATTCCCTGCCTGGCAGATACCCGAGAGGCTGAGGCTGTCTGGCAGACGTGGGGAGGGAGTTTATTGCTCACCGTATGATAAAATAGTGGAGTCATTAAGAGAAAATACTTTTCAGAGCATTAAAATTAGAGGTGAATTGATTCAGTGGTAAAACAGTCCCATTTTCCTTTTTGGGGTTTATTTAGAGCTTTTGTGCGGCGTTCTCGCTATGATCCTGTTTGAAAGCCGCACTGTGACGCGTCAGCTTCCCCGTGCTGGCTCTGGCCGCCCCGAGGCAGGATGGCTGCTGTGGGTGGGAGGGTGGTGGCCTCCAGAGACCCTGCACACACCTTCCTGCTGAAGGTACTGGGGAGGCTGAGGGCAGGAGGGGCTTTCGGGGGATGCGGGGACCCCCCTTTGCTGCGCAGGTCCTGTCACTGTTCATGTGGCACACTTGAACCCTGTGTCCAGTGCGCTGTGGCCCCAGGACCAACCGTGAGTGATGTCCAGGCAGGGCCTGCGGCTGAGGTGTGGCTCGGGGCAGGGCAGGGGTCCCATAGGGCTCAGGGGCACTGGGAGGGGCTGGTGGTGGGGGTGGCAGTGGGAGCAGGACAGAAGGGGCAGCTCGCCAAGTTGCGGTTGGAGGGGCTGAGTGCAGAGAAGGGCTGCTCTTCTCTGGGGAAGGGCTGGAGCAGAGAAATGGGGTGGATGAGCTGGAAAGGCAGCGAGCTGGCCTCACAGCCCCCGGGGTGCACCGCCCCGGGGTGCAGGGCCCCATTCTCCCAGTTCTCCCTGAAGGTGCAGGGCCCACCCAGCACCACTGCGGGGCTGCACGTGACCTCCCACGTGGACCGCGGCAGCAGCACGTGCCTGACTGAGGCCTCTGTGCTCCAGCTCCCTCTGCGCTTCACAAGTAGTGGCCCAAGCTCATGGCTCCCAAGGAGCTGTATGTCCCCTTTACAAGGGAGAAACAGGCTGAAGGTAGAGCAGGCGACCCTGTGGCCACAGGCAGCATCGCTGAGCTCCTGGGCAGAGGGGCTGACCCCTTAGGGTGGCCAGACAGGGCCTGAACGACCTCGGTTCCTCCTGCCCTGGCCCCAGCCTGGGTTCTGTCCTCACCTTGGTGTGGTGAAGGCAGAACAGCCCTGCCCCTGCCCAGCTCCATGTTTTTTTTTTTTTTTTGAGACGGAGTTTTGCTCTTGTTGCCCAGGCTGGAGTGCAATGGCACAATCTCGGCTCAGTGCAACCTCTGCCTCCCGGGTTCAAGCCATTCTCTTGCCTCAGCATCCCGAATAGCTGGGATTACAGGCATGTGCCACACGCCCGGCTAATTTTGTGTTTTTAGTAGAGATGGGGTTTCTCCATGTTGGCCAGGCTGGTCTCGAACTCCCGACCTCAGGTGATCTGCCCCTCTTGGCCTCCTAAAGTGCTGGGATTACAGCCGTGAGCCACCGCGCCCGGCCGCGTGCCCCGTCCTTTTATGGACGAGGATGCCAGGCTTGGCAAAAGCCTTTGAGACATGTCATGGCCATCTGGCCCTGTTCCCGGGGTCCCTGAGCTGCAGCAGGTGCCCCTCAGGGGCCGCCTCAGTTCATTGTCCAGCCTCCTGCCCCCACCGGACCCAAGCAAGCATTAGGGAGTGAGGGGCCTGTGTAGGGGGCTGTGATCCTCCAGAACCCCTGCTCCCCAGGCTGTCCTGGGGCTGGGAGTGGGGAGGATGCCCAGGGCCGCCAGCACTCTAGAGCTGCTGGGCATTTATCTGGGAGGCGATCTCCCTGCTTCTGGGCTGAGTTACAGTTCCATTTCTGTGGCTGAGGAGCGCCAGCCTCATGGGCCCCCATAACAGAGGACTGTGCATTTTAATCCCGGCAGGGTCTGGAGAGGGTGTGTGGCTCTAAAATTAGCCGGCGTGATGGATTTTTCTGGTCTTATCTTCATTTTGCCTGCCTCCTCAAAGACGGTGTGGCTTGGCCTCCTGCACACCACTATCTGGAAGCTGCTTTTGAAAGTGGGAATATTTGGATTCTGGACAATGCGGGGAGAATATTGGAAACGGAACTCTGAGAGGTGGAGCGAGCGACTGAGCTGCTGTCTAGAAGTGCTGGCCTCTCCTGGTTCCCACCTCAGGCCCCAGGGGGCCCATCCCTGCTGCACAGATGGCTGTGGCTCCTTCCGTCCCAGGCTGGGTGCCACACGCACTCCCACCTCCAGCCCTTCCTCCCCCAGGGGCCTCCTTGGGTGCTTGCGGGCCTGGGCCTCCTGTGCCAGCGTTTGATCCGCCTCGCTCCTGAGCCTCCTTCTTTGGCAAGTCTTGCTTGACGGGTCTCAGGTGTGTCCCCTGCCCGTCTGTACCCCCAGGCCAGGGCAGCCCTGGCTCCCAGGACCGGGGTGGCAGTGTCTGGGGCGCTGAGGGGTTGTGTGCACAGATGCCTTCCCGTGGGCTCCATCTTGCAGCGTGGGTGGAGGCAAGGAAGCCGGGTGCGGGGAGGCTGGTGAGGTGCAGTCTATTCCCTCTGTCATTGCTTCTGCCAGCCCCGGGTCCCCCACTTCAGAGGGGCTTCCCCACCATCCCCCACACAGCCCTCAATGAGCACAGGAGAAACCAAGGCCCTCACAAGTCAGGCAGGCCACGAGTCACCCCCAGATTGTCAGGCAGGCCACGAGTCACCCCCAGATTGTCAGGCAGGCCACGAGTCACCCCCAGATTGTCAGGCAGGCCAGGATTCACCCCCAGATTGTCAGGCAGGCCACGAGTCACCCCCAGATTGTCAGGCAGGCCAGGATTCACCCCCAGATTGTCAGGCAGGCCACGAGTCACCCCCAGATTGTCAGGCAGGCCACGAGTCACCCCCAGATTGTCAGGCAGGCCACGAGTCACCCCCAGATTGTCAGGAAGGCCACAAGTCACCCCCAGATTGTCCTCTGCCCTTTCTGACTTTTGCAGCTGCCTGAGCCTCCAGTGATAGGTCACTCCCGGGGAACCCTGCCCCCGGCTTGTCCTTAAACCACAAATCGGCCTCTCCAAAGCCTGAGGCAAGGCCTGTGTCTCACAGGTGGGCATTTCTGACAAATTTTCTCTCTGCTGTGGTCGGCGAGTTCAGGTCACGTTCACACAATTCGAAGGGAGAGAATTTGGGGTTCTCTGCATTCAGAGTCTGCGGAGCCCTGAGCCAACTGGTCAGTGCCCACCTGCAGAGCCTGTACCTGTGACTTAGCACCTGCTTACTCACACCTTGCACACCGGTGGTGAGTCAGAGACCCTCCTGACAGGGTCAGTCAAATGGCATGGGGCGCAAGAAAGCCCTGGGGGGCAGTCTCCAAGGCAGGGAGGCGGGCCTGTCTGTCACAAACGAGCCGCGGCCTCCGCAGAGGCCAAGACAGCAAACTGAAAAGGCCGCACGGCCGGGAGCCCTGGACCCCAGCAAGGCCGTCCTTCCAGCCCACTCGGGCGTGTAACTGACATCCAGGGGCACTCTGGGAAGCGCGAGAATCACCCCTAGAAAGAGCCTGTGTTAAGTGCAATCCCGTCTCTCCTTCCCAGAGAGCCTCCGGCTTGCCTCCATTGGGTGTGCACTAACCCGGTGGTCCCCCGCGGCCCGGGTTGAGCAGGGAATTCACACTGTCTTCTGGTCTCATCCATCCCGCCCAGCTCTGCTGCCTGGGAGCCTGAGTGTGCCAGGGCAGAGCCCTGCCAGGGAGTCAAAGGTGTGCGGAGGACAGGAGGCTGGGGTGGCGGTGGGAGGGAGCTCTGCCCAGCGGGGACGCTACCCTCAGGCTGAGATGGCTCTGCCCATGGGGTGAGTATCTGCCATCTGTCTTCCCCCTCATGGTGCCCTCCAGCCTGAGGGTGGGCCGGGTGGAGGCTGAGCAGAAAGGTCAGGCCGTGGCAGGGACAGGACCCCGGGCAGGAGCTGGCTGGAGCCCCACCGTCACTTTCGCACAGACCCCTGCGGGTGGTCGGAGGTGCTTAGAGCCGAGGGTGGGGGTGTTGTGAAGTTGTAAGCCAGCCAGCCAGGGAACCCACGTGGGCTGGGAAATGTGTCTGGATGGGGTGGGGGTGCCTGCCTGGGCCCCCCCTTTCTCAGTGCAGGGGGCATGCAGCAAATCACATCTTGTTCCCTCTCTGGGGAAGGAGAGGGTGCGGCCGCTGCTGCATTGAAGGCCTGAGGGCCCCGAGCGGCTGAGCACCGCCTGCCCTGCTGGTTCTGTCTCCAGGGCCCTGGCGCCTGTCTTTGGCCCTCAGGGCTGGGCTCCTGCCCTTGGGCCAAAGCTGGGGGTGGTTCAGGAGCCGACAGCCAGTGTGACCTCCATGGGGACACTGGCCAGAACCTGCAACTGGAGGGAATGGGAAAAGGCAAGCTGCCTTGGAGATGTGTCTGGGGAGGGACACTGAGGGGCCAGGTCCCCTACAGCTTGCACACTCATGGTGACAAAACTGCCTGCTTCCCCCGGCTCACAAGCTCCTTCTGGGGACAGGCTCCTTGGAAGCCCCGGGGCCCAGAGCTGGCTCGGCAGCCTCCTGCTGGGGACCCCCAGCTCGTGAGGAGTCAGACCCCCCAGATGGTGACTAAGGAGCCATGGGGCACGGGGTGCTCTGTCCCCAAAGGCTCTCCCTGGGCCCGTGGACTGCTCCCTCTGGGCTCTGAGGATGAGGGGTGCTCGGGTCACTCATGGTGCGTGGCTGAGCGTGACTCCAACCTGACTTCAAGACGGTGCCAATCTTGGAGCACCAGGTGGGGAGACTCGCCCCTGAGAGGCTGACCTGGTAGGGTTCACAGGGTGGTGGTGCTGTGGGCCCAGGGCCGGTGCGCTCCAGCTCTGTGCATGCCTGGATATGGCCCTGGCCAATGGCATCGCTGCCATGTGCGGGGCTGGATGGTGGCCTTGAAAGCAGCTGCCTGGGGCCTCAGACGCCCCGTCCTGCCGGCAGGTCAGCCTGGCTTCCCACTGTGCTGGTGAAGCAGGCACCATGCATTGTTGAGACAGCAGGTGCAGCAGAAAGCGGTGACGTCTTGGAGGCTTCTCGGGTCTGGCGGTCTGGGGACCACCATGTATGCCCACGACAGGACCCCCAGCCTTTCAGCACCACCCTGGCTGCCAGAGACACTCACGTGGAAGATACCGATGTTAATAAATAACTTTTGAGTTACAAAACCATTGCCATCGCTATGACGGGTGACAAAAGCCCCGTAGTTGATGGGCAGCCGCGGGGCATGAAATGGCTCATAAATGTCCCTCCCGCCAGCCCCACGAAGCTGCGGAGGCAGTGCTGGGTGCTGAGACGTTGCGGTTTAAGACCAGTGTTGATTAGAATTTTTTATGAGTTTTTTTAATAAGAGTAATAACAGCTCTTTTGAGACAATCACATAGCTCAGGACGGGTTTCAAAGACTTTCAGGAATGAGAATTGGATTAGCAATCAGGAAGCCCCTCCCCCAGGCCGCTCTAACGTGGCCTGTTTGTGTCTTTTTATTGCCATTTGCCCTCCAGGGATGGAGCCCCTTTGATGACTGAAGCTCCTTTTCAAGATCAAGGGCGCTACTCCAGCAATGCCCGGACCGGGGGCGCCTCCCCATCCAGGACGGGGGCTGGAGACCCCTGAACCCTGCCTTCTGCCAAAGTCTGGCGAGTTCAGGCCCAGGACAGCTGCCCAGGGTCCACCCAGGAGGTGCCGGTGCCTGGAGGAGCTCGGGTCGGGCGGGTTGGCAGTCCCGGCAGTCGTGGGGCAATGGCCACCAGGTGGCGATGGAGGACTGGCCAGTGAAGACGGATGCAGGATGCCAGGATGCAGGGCCTGACCCCGGGGGTGGGGGTTGGCGGGACTGGGGGCCTGTGCTGTGGGGCTGTACCACACTACCCTCAGGCCCAGGAGCCTCGCTACCCAGGGGAACCCAGAGAGAGCAACGCATTTCCTAAGGGCAGGAGCACCAAGGCCAGAATCTCAGACCGGGAGGACCCACGTGGGTGTCTGGGCTCAGGGCAGCTTTTTTATTGGGACAAACTGCAAACTCATGGGCCCTGCAGTGTGCAGCAGCCTCGGGATGCCCGGGGGAATCCCAGCCCAGTGGGGCCACGTGGCTCCCCAGTGGCATCCTCATGCATGGGCTGGCTCCACTCTGGGGGCACCAGGACCCCCTCTTCCCCCACACACAGCCTCACCTGGGTCAGGGGTCCCCACAGGCAAGAGGGCTGCAGACAGTTCTGGGGAGGGGCTCCCAGCCTCGGGGGCCTGACCATTGGCCCTGGTGCTCAGTGCTCAGGGAGGCAGCACACGCCTGTGCCCCTTGAGGGCTTGTGTGGGGGCCGGCTCGGCCCTGGCTTTGGGGGTGGGGTTGTGCAGTGGGCCACGCCCACACCCAGCTTTCTTTGTTGTGCCAGGAGCCAGGCTGTGTTCTGGGGAAGGGCCAGGGCTCCTCCTCACGGTCACAGCCCAGGATCAGGGTGGGTGTGCAGTCCGTCCCCAAACCCCTGGGATCCCTCGGCAGGGCTGTCAGGCTGTGTGAGTCAGTGAGGCCTCCCCAGAGCATCTGGCAGCCGTGGGGGTGTTGGGGTCCTGACGGCTGTTTCTTCTGCTGGGGGTGGGGTTTCCCACTGGGAGTCCTTCTGTGGGACAGGAAGATGGCTGAGGGTCCTCTGTCCCCACTCTCGACTTCGGGGATAGTGATGGCAGCCTGTGCTGGGCTGAGGGACCAGGGGCCTCAGTTCCCCCGCAGCACAGGAGGAGGGGTCTGTGATGACTCTTTCCTTGGAAGGCAGCCCCAAGGCTCACCCTACAGGCCCTTGCTCTGTGCAGCCACCTGCTCCTGTCTGGGACAACGTGCCCAGAGGTGGCCTTGCTTTCCTTCCCTCCCTGCCTCCTTCCTTCTGTCCCTCCCTCTGGGAGCAGCCTGGGCTCATCAGGGAGACCCTCTCCCTCTGGCTGCTGGGGAGTGGTGAGGTAGTTTCCAAGCCGTCCTTCCTGGGGAACATGGGTCTGAGCCTCAGGGTGTCTGCCCAGCACCCTTCCATGTGCTTGGACCCCGTGTGCTGTGCAGGACCCAAGGGACCCTGGCCACCCCTTTCATTGGCCAGACAGCTGTGTCCATAGAGCTCTGAGGGACTCACAGCCCAGACATGGGCTGCCAGGGGGGTGGGCAGCTTCTCCTGCAGGTGGGGAAGAGCAATGGGGCCTGAGCTGCATGGACCCAGGAGCTCCACCAGCACCTGCCGCCTGCTGTGTGGCCATGAGCAATTCCAGCCACCTCTGTGAGGCCATGCCAGAGCATTTTGACTTAGTCCTAAACTGAGCCCGGATCCCAGCCCACATGGAGCCCTGATTCCAGCCCACCGAGTCTTGATCTCAGCCCACCCTAGACCCAGATTCTAGCCCACCCTGAGCTCTGATCCCAGCCCACCCTGGACCCTGACGCCAGCCCACCCTGAGTCCTGATCTCAGCGCACCCTGGACCCAGATTCTAGCCCACTGTGAGCTCTGATCCCAGTCTACCCTGGGCCCTGATTCCAGCCCACCCTGAGCTCTGATCCCAGCCCACCCTGAGCTCTGATCCCAGCCCACCCTGGACCCGGATTCTAGCCCACCCTGAGCTCTGATCCCAGCCCACCCTGGACCCTGATTCCAGCCCACCCTGGACCCTGATTCCAGCCCACCCTGAGTCCTGATCTCAGCGCACCCTGGATCCAGATTCTAGCCCACTGTGAGCTCTGATCCCACTCTACCCTGGACCTGGATTCTAGCCCACCCTGAGCTCTGATCCCAGCCCACCCTGGACCCTTATTCTAGCTCACTCTGAGCTCTGATCCCGGCCCACCCTGGGCCTTGATTCCTGCCACGCAGAGTCCTGACCGCCGCCCACACAGTCTGACCCAGACAGGGCTCTGAGAGTCCGTGCTGGCTGGAGGAGCGTCAAAGTGGAGGGGACACATGGCGGGCGGGCATACCTCCTTCTGCTATGGGGTGGCAGTGGTCTTGGAAAATGTCTCCAGGAAGTATTTGACTCCTTTTTTTGATCCTCCTCGTTGTGGTTCTGGGGCCCACGTGACTTGTGTGGGGCAGAGGCTGTTTGTGGCCGTTTCTCTTGGTGTGGATTCTGCCGTTAGCACTTCTTTTCTGTGGAGCAAGACTTGCTCTTAACCAGCAAACCCCAGAGGGAGGAACTCCCCATCCCTGGGCAGGCCCTGGAGGCTCTTTGTTGGAGGGCTGCAGGCTGGGTGGGGTCCCAGCCACGGGGTGGGCATCAAGGCAGGGGCTGAGCAGAGGTGAGGACCTCAGCGGGGCAGGAGGAGCAGCCTCCGTGGCCCCTCCAACCCGAGCCTGGGTGCCTGGCTGAGCTGGAGCTGAGCTGGAGCTGGACGCACAGGCAGCCCTGCCTCCCACTCCATAAACTTCCCTGGTGATGCCGCCTGTCAGGCTCCCAGCCCCGTGTCAGTTCATTCTCTCTTCCACTCCACCCAGGATCCTGATCCTGCGTAACCACACTGCCTGCGTGTGAGTGGGGGGGAGTTCTGAAAGATTACCTGCCACCAGCGCTTATGTAAATCCCAGGTGATTTATGAGAATGGACAGTTTTAAGGCCACCGGCGTGCAGAGCAGGTAGTCGGCCAGACTGCTGAGCCAACGGTTTCCAAAGTGAGCGTGAAAGCATGAACCCGGCGCCTGCCCCAGCCTCCGTGCTGCTCAGGGCAGCTGCCTGTGTCTCTGCTGGGTCCTTGCAGAGGACGCTGCGGGGGTTCTGTGGCGCCTCAGGCCCTGTGGGCCGTCGAGGGGAAGGATGGTGGCTCGGCCTGGGCATGTGAGGCTCACAAGAGCTTAGGGGTGGGTCCCGGTGGGTGCGCTGGAGTCCGGGTGTCTGGTGGGGCCCAAGGCAGGGAATGGGGTCCCATTTCTCCTGGGATGAGGAGGGTGACAGCAGGCTGGGTGGCCCAGGAAGCTGAGCTGAACATCTCTTGCTCTGTGAGTGGATGCTGGCCAGGCATGGTGGGGCAGGCAGCTGGGGCAGGGAGGAAGAAGTCCAGCCCCCACCCATCCCCACCTGGCTGGGGAGGGCACCCCAGCCCGCTGGCCTCTGGGGGCTGGGATGGGAAGCTGGTGAGGGAGGAGGGCGGGAGGTGAGGGGGAGACCTGCCTGGTGGAGGGAAGCAGGTGGAGACTACTGAGAGGCCGAGTCTCCACTTTGCCAGCCAGGCTGGACAGGGGACACAGATATGGAACCTCCTAACTACTGAACGCTGGTGCCCAGCTCAGACCCTGTGGAGGGGCCACATTGCCTGCTGAAGAGTGTGGCAGGGCCCAGCTATGGCGAGGACAGGTGTGAAGGGCTGTGGGCTCAGGAGGAAGTGGACACAGACACTGGTGGGGCCAAGGGGAGTCACAAGGCTGGGGCAGGGGGGTGAGGGCGGCTGGGGAAGGCACTGCCAGGCACCCAAGCTTGCAGAGCTTCCCAGCCAGTGGCCACTGGGGGACCCTGAACCAGG
This sequence comes from Symphalangus syndactylus, assembly GCF_028878055.3. Lineage (NCBI taxonomy): Eukaryota > Metazoa > Chordata > Mammalia > Primates > Hylobatidae > Symphalangus > Symphalangus syndactylus. The sequence continues at coordinate 12,614,573 of NC_072430.2, forward strand.
CCCCTTCCCTTTCTTGGCCTCAGCTCCTCTGTGCCTAAAAGAGGGGCGCTAAGAGTGGTCCCTGTTGGCCAGTGGCTCCTCAGCTGGTCCCCAAGGACAAAGCACAAGGTAGCACCCCTCAGTGGCTTCGGGAGCTTGCTCCTGGCCGTGTGCGCGTGTGAGCATGCAAGCTTGTGCCTGTGTACGATGCACACATGTGCATATACATGGGTGTGTGCGCGTGTGGCATGTATATATCTGTGTCCATGTATGTGGGTGTTGACATATGCATACATGCATGCATGGATGTGTGTGCATTTGTGTGAGTGTGTGTGTGCACCGGGAGCAGGGCTGACTGTCCTGGAGGAGGAGGAGCCAGGCCTGCACGCATGAAGCTGCAGGCGTTGGAGGCTGAGTGAGACGTGCTTCTCCCTGTTGCAGTGGGGCAGGCTGTGGATTGGCACGGCTGCCATGTCCTTTTCAGTCCTCTTAATGTGAAGTTAATTAGGCGGAACATTCAAGGAAGATATTTGGATCTCAAATCAGGAGAGCCCTCACTGTGAGGAGAGGGAGGGCGAGAAAGTCCCTGCAGCCGGGGAGCCTGTCTGTGTGAAGCAGGGTTGGCACACAGAGGGAGCGGGCTGGGCAGCCTGGGTCCTGGGCTGGATGGCACTGTTGCTGGGGGTCCCCAGGGTGGGGCATTCCTTCCTGCCTGGCTCCCCCTTCCCCAGCTGCCAAGGGTGGAAACAGTGAATGCGGGGCGCGCAGGCAGCCTAGGGGGAGTAGGGTGGGTTCGGGGACGGCCCGGCTGTCGAATCTTGGGGGGAGAGGAGGGAGGGGCTTCTCTGGTGGCCCCACTAGGGTTGCAGGTCCTCCCAGGGCTCAGCTCCCTCTAGCTGGCCCTGGGGTTGAGTCCTGCCCAGGTATCTCCGCTGTCCAGGGAGTCCAGGCCACAGCTCTGGCAGCCTGGGGACCTGCCTCAAGAAGGATGGCAGTGCTGGATGCCTGGGTGCCCTCCTGGTCTCCCACCCCCTGAATGCCCATGGTCGAGGAACATGACCTCGTCTCTGCGGGCGAGGCAGACTCTGCCTGAAATTCGGGTCAGGAAAACCCCATGTCTGTCCCTGGGTGTGCATCAGACCAGGAAGAGGGACAAAGGCCACGGCAGCCCAGGGGAGCTGCCAGTGGGTGAGTGTGCCTGGAGGCGGAGATGGAGGGAGGCCGGGTGGCAAGGAGGCCTCACATGCCAAGGCTATGGTGCGGCCTGGAAGGCTGGTGAGGGGATGTGGGCTCTGTGTGCACTGAGGGCAGCCGTGGGCAGGCAGAGGTGAGCTGTGGCCATGGTCAGGGAAGGTGGCACCGCTGGGCCATCACCTTGCACGGTGGTCCCTAGGCCAGCATCCCCAGGTGCTGGGACAGCATGGGGCACAACAGCCAGTCCACATAGAAATGAGGCAACGGGTCACAAGTGCAAACCCACAGCTAGTGAATATTTAACGCCTAACAAAAGTGCATGCATAATTAACCAGGCGCTAGTAGAGGAGCTGGAATAATTTGTCTTCTTAAAGGGGATTTGGTAATTTGTTAAGCTATTTTGAAATCTGCAGTCTAGCTGTGGGAGCCGCTCTGATTTCTAAATTAATTTGTGTGATTTAGAAAGTGGAAGCCTTTGGTTCTGCTGGGGCCGCGGGCAGCAGGGCAGCCTTGCAGGCTCCTAGGCGTGCTCTGCATTTGTTGATTGTCCCATCCGTGGAGACCCTGCTGAGGAGCTTGGCCCTGTGCACCCCGCCTCTCCCACCACCCTTGTTTCCGTGTGTGGAACCCAGTGGTCCCCCACCTCCCAGATGAGTTAGTTTACGAGCAGGTGCCACGGGAAGGTGGTCTCTGGAGGCTCAGTTTAATCCCCCTCCTCAGAGGATGCTCTTGGACTGGAGGTGCATGAGGCCATCTGGCCTGGAGGTGCTGGGCCTGGCTCTGAGATTGGCTGACCCATCTGCAGTTCAAGGACCAGGCTGTGACAGTCAAAGGGTGAGTTGTAACTATCACAGGGGTGACCACAGGAAAAGGCCCAGTTTCCAGCCCTGGATTCCCAGACTGTGAGTCCCAGCTGTGGGTCACGGACTGGGAGCCTGCACTGCATCCGCAGGGCCCTGGCAGGCCCCACAAGGCATCGCCACCCAGCTGGCGCCATCCCTGAGTCTCTGAAGGCCAGTCTGCCGACCCGTCAGGCTGGCAGCTGCCGGACAGTGGGGACGTCAGACCAGTGGATTCTGTGAGGTTGAGTCCATCGCAGCTTGAAGGGAGATCCTTGGCTAACAGCAATGTTGTGCGGAAGGCCAGGCTGATGGGGAAAGATGGTCATATTCGCAGAAGCCTTGTGGCCAGGAAAGACCAGTCCATATTCAGATTAAGCGTCTCTTCTAGTAAGAATAAAGCGCTGCCTCTTTCATACAAAAGCAGTCCAATGTCATCACCTGTCACCAGGCTGCCCTGATGATGGTGCTTCAACCTGTACCGAGCCTCAGTTTACCTCCCTAGCCAAACCTGAGTCCACCTCCCAGCTGAGCCTGGTTCCTCCTCCTAACTGAGCCTGATGCCACCTCCCAGCTGAGCCTGGGGCCACTTTCCAGCTGAGCCTGAGTTCACCTTCCAGCCGAGCCTGGGCCCACCTTCCAGCCGAGCCTGAATCCACTTCCCAGCTGAGCCTGAGTCCGCCTCCCAGCTGAGCCTGGGCCCACCTTCCAGCCGAGCCTGAGTCCACTTCCAAGCTGAGCCTGAGTCCACTTCCCTGCTGAGCCTGAGTCCCCCTCCCAGCTGAGCCTGAGTCCACTTCCCAGCTGAGCCTGAGTCCCCCTCCCAGCTGAGCCTGAGTCCACTTCCCTGCTGAGCCTGGGGCCATCATCCCAGCCAAGTCTGAGTTCACCTCCCAGCTGAGCCTGGGCCCACCTTCCAGCCGAGCCTGGGCCCACCTTCCAGCCGAGCCTGAGTCCACTTCCCAGCTGAGCCTGAGTCCCCCTCCCAGCTGAGCCTGAGTCCCCCTCCCAGCTGAGCCTGGGCCCACCTTCCAGCCGAGCCTGAGTCCACTTCCCAGCTGAGCCTGAGTCCACTTCCCAGCTGAGCCTGAGTCCCCCTCCCAGCTGAGCCTGAGTCCACTTCCCAGCTGAGCCTGAGTCCCCCTCCCAGCTGAGCCTGAGTCCACTTCCCAGCTGAGCCTGAGTCCCCCTCCCAGCTGAGCCTGAGTCCACTTCCCAGCTGAGCCTGAGTCCCCCTCCCAGCTGAGCCTGAGTCCACTTCCCAGCTGAGCCTGAGTCCCCCTCCCAGCTGAGCCTGAGTCCACCTCCCAGCTGAGCCTGGGCCCACCTTCCAGCTGAGCCTGGGGCCATCATCCCAGCCGAGTCTGAGTCCCCCTCCCAGCTGAGCCTGGGTCTACCTTCCCAACTGAGAGGGGCCCTTGTGATTTGAGCCTACATCCCTATGGAGCCGTGTTCACCATGAGTGATTTTGGTGGTCCCTTCATTTGGTGACTTCTGGGTGTCAAGCACAGAGAGTTAAGTGAATCCCACCTGGATTGGCTGGGGGTCCCCCGCCAAGCGTGCCCGTCCTCTTGGTGGCCCAATCCTCACAAGCCTGGGACATCAGACCCTTGGGCAGCTCCTGAGCCCGACACACAGGGTCTGTTGGTGTGTCCTGGAATGGTGGGGAGGTGGTCCCTGGGAAAAGAGTAGGGGGAGACCTGGCACACTGCTCTCTCCACAAGCCGTGGCCCGTCAGAGCCTGAGCACCTCAGGGAAGGACCCCATGGCCTTTGCCGGGCCTCTCAGCACTGGAGCTGCTTCTCTCTATGAGGCACCTGCCGCTGGCTCCAGAGGGGGGTCTAGACAGGGGAGCAGAAGCCTCTCCAGCCTTGCCCTCAGATGCGCTATATGGAGGAGGGTCTCCTGCTCCCTGGGGACTGGAAGCCATGGCAGAGAAGTCTGTGGTTTCCTTTGATTCTGGAAGGTTCTGGGGCAACTGGGGGAAGGGTCAGGTTAGAGACTCTTCCTGGGGAGGGGTGGCCAGCCGGGAGTGGACACCGTGACCGTTTCCTGCAGGGCCTGGGGGCCTGGCCGTGGGGGCTCAGGGCATCACTCCCTGGGTGGGTGAGGGGGCCTGGGGGGTTCCTGCAGACCCTGCCTTCCCTGACCTCCCTGTCTTCTCTCAGCTCCCTGGGGCCTTTGGCCATAATTTGGTTTGGGCATCCTCAGTCTGTGTGGGCTGGGAGTCCCTGAGGGGATCTCCTTTTGGGCTCCTCTCCTTGGGCTGCAGGAAGAGGGGGTGACCCTCTGGCCCACGTGAGCCTGTCTGGCCGGGCCAGCCCATTGCCAGCGTCCAATGGGACAGGATTTGAGGGGCATGACGGCCGCTTCCTCTGAGCTCCAGGTTGGACAAGGCTGCACAGGGAGCTCGGGTGCTCTGGGCCAGAGGAGAGCCCTGGGCCCCGGGGGACCGGCCCAGGCACGGTGTCACTGCAGCCCTCTTGACTACCCCTGAGTGCCCCACCTGCTCCTGAGTGGCCCCCTAGTCCCTCGTCCCTCCAGGGGTGCAGAGCTTCATGCACGAGGCTGGGAGCCTGGGGTGAGGGGCAGGGCTGGGCGTGTCTTCAAAGCCCTGTGCTCCAGCAAAGCCCAAGCAGGGGCTCCAGCTGCCACAGCCTCTGGCTTTGAAGATGGCAGGCCCGATGGCTTCTCTCCCACCTCTCGCGCCTTTTTCAAGCTCTGGGCTTCAAAGCCAGCCTGGTGGCTCCTGGAGAGGCTCAGCCCCTGCTGGATATGACTGGGGTGGGGCGGGGGTGGGAGACGGGGGAAGAAGAGCTGTGTCCCCAGGGACAGCGCTGGCGGCCTCGTGCCACTGAGATTGAACTTGAGGGAAGCTGTGACCCCAGGGCAGATGGCAAGTGCTCGGTTGGGTGTTTGCTCCCTGGGAAAGGAGCAGAGATGACTGGATGGCCATCTCCACAACCCCCTCTCCGGCTCTGCAGAGCAGCCACTTTCCTGGGAGCTCATCCAGTCCTTGCTGTACAGGTGGGGAAACTGAGGCTCAGAGAGACTTGCCCACAGCTGCACAGCAGGCGAGTGAGGGGCTGGGCCCCTCCTTGGTCCTTCTTTCTGGAAGGGCTCACGTGGCTCTGATTTTGGGCTGCTGATCCCCACCTGGAGACCCACTAGGTGGGGAGCCTGCCCTGGTCCCGCAAGCCCAGAATCTCTCCACAGGGCTCTTCAGCGAGGCCGCCGAGCCTCCAGTCTCCTCTTTGTTCTGCCCAGCGCAGGCCCTCAGCAGCTCTCTCCATGGCTGGATGCGTCCTGAAATTCTCTTTCCATTAAAAATAAATGCCCCATTTTATCTGCCTGAAATGGCCCTGCTCTCTGATTGTCTTTTCCGTGCCGCGGTATATGGAGAACTATAAAATCATAATACAACTATTAATCCCCTGTATCTGCTTGTACCTAATTTTTATTAAAAATATCCTGTGCTCCAGTTGCCTTGTAAATTATAGTGAGGTTGAAAAGTCTCCAGCTGGATTAGCCGGGAAGGAGAGCGTATTGGATCGGAGACAGGCTCACTCTGGAGCACAGGGCCTGGCGGTGTGGGTTAGGAACACCGCAAAGCGATGCTGGGGCTGCCCCTCGCCCTGGGCAGCTGGGGAAACTGGTCTCCATGGCTCGGTGGCAGCCTGCCTCCCTCTCCCAGCCTGGGCTCTCTGGGCCTGGGATGGGCTCAGTGGGTCTGGTGCAGGGGAGCTCAGGGCCAGCAGAAGTCCTGGCTCTGCTGCTCCTGGTGTCACCCCATGCACACTCAGGCTTTGAGTCCAGCTGCCATGACCATGGGCCATGGGACTCTTCTGAGGTGCAGTTTTCCCCCTGCACAGAGGAGTCCCAGTGGTGCTGAGGGGAGGGCGGGGAGCAGAGTCCAGGAGTCTCTGCCTTCCAAGGTGGGCATACCCCCAACCCTCCGAGGCTTAGCATGGCTCTTGCCCTTCTCTCCCCTTGAAAGGTGGCCGCAGCCACTCTGAGGGCTTCCTGGGTGGCCGTTGCGGCTCCGAGCTCCAGCAGAATGAGCTTCTCTGACATCATTCGATGAAGCCGGCACACCGCCCCAGGCCCTCACAGTCCAGGCAGACGAAGGGGAGCCCAGGGCCTCTTCCTCCCAGCCTGATCTCTGCCTGGCTTGTTGTGTGGGGACAGGAGATGCCGTGGGGGCTGGAGTGACAGCTGGACGTTCGCTGGCAGCCACCCACAGCCAGCATTGCAGGAAGGAGGCCCGGCCTGCAGGAGGGCAGTGAGGCTGAGAACAGAGGGATGCCTTTAGCAGGCTGCGGGTGCTGGGGGCTATTGTGGCTGGGTTGTGGGGGGTCCCGAAAGTCCAGCTCTGCAGCCTTGCCTCTGAGTTGGGCTGACCTCCCAAAGTAGACCTTTCAGGGGGAGGAAGGCAGGAGGCTGCCCGATGGTGGCTGCAAGGCTGATGGTGGCACAGCGAGGGGTTCAGGGACGTGTGTGAGTGCTGGGGCTTAGGGAACAGCAGGACAGAGGTGGCCCCTCCTCTTGGGGGTCCTAGCTCACTGTGGAGGGGGTGTTGGCCAAATCCACAGGTGCCACAGAGCTGTGGACAGACAGCGGCCATGGGGTGCCTCACCTCTGAACTTGGGACCTCCAGGCAGCTCCAGCCCCCTCCTGCCCTCCTGTCCCCTCACCCCAGGTGGCCTTGGCTTTCCCTGCTGGGCTCTCGGCCCTCCATTCGGGAGGCCTGGATCCTTGTGCCTCAGGGAGTGTTTGGCTCACAATGGGGGGGTCCCAGGCTGAGGACTGGAGGGGCTGCACAGAGGAAGGGCCCCTTCCCGGAGTGGGTGGGTTGGGCGGTGGGGCCCTGTTGCCCCTGACACCCCAGAGTGGCCAGGCTCCTCTGCAGGTCTCTATGTGAGCTCCTTCCTCAAAAGGTGGTTGTGGAGAATTCCAAGCACACCACGGAGAGGGGACAGGCCGTGGACTCCGTTTCCCTCCGCCAGCCTCCCAGTGCCGACCCGCAGTCTCCTCTCTCCGCTCCAGCATCTGCATGTCCACATCTGGCAGATTTGGAGCAAATCCCCTGCGTTGGATTCATGTATCTGTAAATATCGCTAAACAATAAGGCCGCCCTGAAAAGTAGCCAGAGTGTGGTTACACCTAACAATGAAAAACAATGTCTTCACATCATTGCATACGTAGCTACTGTTTGCATCTCCCCGGTGTCCTGTGTCTGTTTCTACAGGGTTGCGCCTCTGTTGGTCTTTTCCTCTGTGCAGTTTGTGTTTTGCAGAGGCTGGCTGTTTGTCCCAGAGAGTGCCCAGGGTCTGTGGCGGTGGCACCACACCTGCTGTCCTCAGTCCCCTGCATGGCCTGGCATTGGTCAATGTAGCTACAGGTGGTACCTACGGGGGTGCTGCTGTGACCCCCACCTGGCCGTGTGCCCCTTCTGCTGGTCTCTCTTTTCTGGCTGTCAGCAGCTGTGGGCGTCCCTGCCCCGGCAGTGGCCAGCTGGTTATTTTGGTCCCCTTCCTTCTTGGTTCCTTTGCTGACGCGACTTCCGCAGAGAGACACCTTCTCCACCAGGCCCTGTGCATCATCCGTGGAGGATGCCAAGCAGAGGAGGCGCACGATCTCGGGCCCTGCAGGGTGGGGGGAGGGGCTGGTACCCCCTGAGAGGGCTTCCTTGAGTTTTGTGCCAGGTGCCTCCCGTGGTCTGGCCCTACCCACCACCCTGAGTCCAGGCTCCTGAAGTTAGCCTGACGCAGGCCTGGCTTCTGCACACAGCCTGTCTCCTACCGGGTGGATACTTCGGCCAGTGGCTTAATCTGGTGCTCCCATAAAATAGGTGATGCCGCCTGTCTCATTGCGAGACGTCATAGGTTAGATCGCCCAGCAGAGATCCTCGGCAGAGAGGAGTGGAGGGCATCTGGTGAGTGGGGGCGGGGGAGAAGTTTCCTTTCCCACTCTGTCCTTCCAGCCCCCTTCACTCCCTTGTCCTCCCCCTCCCCAGCCTTCCCTCTGGTCCTGTCCTGCTGGTTCCCAGAGGGAGGTTACCCGGGGGCAGCTGTTTGGGGTCCAGGTCTGGGGAGCAGAAGTTCTTGGGCGATTCCAGACTTTCCCTGGCCAGGCGCAGCTCCCTGTGATGCCACTGAGGCCCAGCATCTGCTTCTGCAAGACGCACAGGGACATCAAAACTGATTCCCCACAGAGACAGAACCTCTAATCACATTTCACTTTTATGAACAGGTTTATTACAAAGTAGATTTCCTACAGCCAATTCCCTGCGAAGGGGAGAGGCTGGGCCACAGCAGGACAACACGGCAGCCGCCCAGGCATGGACGCTGTGCACCGGAGTTGTGCCCGAGGTTGGCGCCTGCTCACCTCCTGCCCCGGGTCTCGCGGGTGCCCCCAGGATCTGACCTACTGGGACTGCCGTCAGGTCTGTCCTCAGCAGTAACAGGCCACGAGACAGGGGCTAGGGCAGGTCCCCGGCATTGGGCTGCTCACCCAGGGGGAGGCAGAGCCGAGGGAGGCGAGCTCTGCATTCAGGTGGGAGCAAAGCCACCCTCACAGCGGCACCCAAAACCACCCTCACAGTGGCACGCCAAAACCACCCTCACAGTGGCACCCAAAACCACCCTCACAGCAGCACTCCAAAACCACCCTCACAGCGGCACCCAAAACTACCCTCACAGCGGCACCTGAAAACCACCCTCACAGCAGCACCCCAAAACCACCCTCACAGTGGCACCCAAAACCACCCTCACAGCGGCACCCAAAACCACCCTCACAGCAGCACCCGAAAACCACCCTCACAGCAGCACCCCAAAACCACCCTTACAGCAGCACCCCAAAACCACCCTTACAGCGGCATCCCAAAACACCCTCACAGCGGCACCCAAAACCACCCACCCTTACAGCGGCACCCGAAAACCACCCTCATAGCAGCACCCCAAAAGCACCCTCACAGTGGCACCCCAAAACACTCTCACAGTGGCACCCCAAAACACCCTCACAGCGGCACCCCAAAACCACCCTCACAGAGGCACCCAAAACCACCCTCACAGTGGCACCCAAAACCACCCTCACAGCAGCACCTCCAAACCACCCTCACAGCGGTACCCCAAAACCACCCTCACAGCGGCACCCCCAAACCACCCTCACAGCGGTGCCCCAAAACCACCCTCACAGCGTCACCCCAAAACCACCCTCACAGCGGCACCCCAAAACCACCCTCACAGCGGCACCCAAAACCACCCTCACAGTGGCACCCAAAAACCACCCTCTCAGCGGCACCCGTGGGTCCTTCCTGCACTGGCAGTTCTCCCCACCGTCATAGCTGCTCCCCTGCCCACAACAGGTCAGCACCCCATCTCCCAGGCCGAGGGAGGCAGCTCCCTGCGGTGATATCGGGGTATGGAGGGCAGCGGCAGGGGGCATCGGCAGGGAGCATCAGCCTGGGAGATGGGGTGCTGACCTCCATTCTTTCTGTAGGGCCAGGAGGTGTGTCTGGGTGAAAAAGGAAAGGAGGAGGCCCAGAGAGAGGCAGGTTGGGAGCGCGAACAGTGAGAGGAAAAGAGGGTCCCCTGGGGGACGTCTGGAGGGAGGCAGCCTGCTCAAACCCCTCATCCAAACTGGCCCCAACATTGATTCTCTTCCAGTCCTTATCGGTCAGTCTCCCGGTAGTGGCCGGTCACTGGGGATTGCAGTTAAGGTGCCTGCGACTGATGGGGTTTCGGGAGCTGAGAATGATGGGTGGGACAGCGCAGGTGCCTGCAAAGCCACCGATGGATCAGTGCCCGCTGAGTCATTCCAGGTGAAAATCGAAGGCGAGCTGATTGCTAAGGGCGGTGGAGGGAAGGATGCTTCCAGGGAGATGGTCTGAGCACCGTGTCGAGGGGCCTGTGACTGTCGCGGGGAGTTCACGCGCAGCCGCCCGTGCAGCGTGGCCGATCATTTTCCTGGGAGAACTGATAACAAATTCAAACAATGCATTCTCCATGCATTCTAACAACCAGCACAGGGTGGCAGTGAAAACCCAAATCTCTATCCAATGCAATATCAGACTATTTTTGAGGTTTTACTTTTCAAGATAAAGACCCCTTAAACCTTTCCCCCGCTATGTTCTGTGACACGTTGAGCTCTGTTGCACCGTGTGGCAGTGACAAGCCATCTCCCAGCTGCAGCAACTCCACACGCTGCCGGCCCCACACCACCTCTAAGGCCTCCAGGGCAGCTGCCCTCCTGGGGAGGGCTGAGCGTTGACTTCTCCATCAACATGTGTCGCCTGTCCCAAGTTTTCTGAAACAGGAACAGATAAGTAGGTGGAGAGCTGAGCACTGCCCACTGAATGCGGCTTCCCAGAGGTGACACGGAACTTCTCCCATTCCATCAGCCAAGCCAAGTCCAACCACTATGCCTGACTTTGCGGGGCAGGCGGGATACAGGATCCGGGAGCTGGGGGGCTGCACGGTTACACGAAATCCACTTCCACTCACTACAAGGGGCTTTCTTTGGTTTTGTTGTTAGTAACAATTATTCTTGGGTACATTGATTAGGAAGACATTCAACTTTGCACTACATAAAACCCAGCTTAACATGGTTTGGCAAATGAGTTTTCCATTTCTATGTATCAAGAAGTCTGGAGTTCAGCAGGCACCCAAATTTGGTGTGGGGTCCGTGGTGCCAGCAGGGACTCAGGCTCTTTCTCTCTTTCTGTTCATTCATCTGCAATGTAGCTTTTGTCCTTCTGCTTTTAGCCTCATGGTTGCAAGATGGCTGCTTCACCTCCAGCATCACATCCGTGTTCCAGGCAGGAAGAAGGATCAGGACCAAGAACAGAAGAGAGTGAAAGAGGGAAGCAAGACTGATGGCCGAGTCTTACTCTTCTATAGCACCTCCTGGGGCACCCACCCAGGGCTGCTCCTTACATCAGTGGCCCAGAACTGTGCTGTGTGGTCATTGCTGGCTGCAAGGGGACCCAAGATACATTTATGCTCAAGAGGATTCACTGATGCCTGGGCAGAATCAGCGGCTGCAGGTCCTGCCCCCAGAAAGCCCAGGAGATAATGGGAAGGCTGTCATCGGTCTCCCCTAGGTGGGGACATCCTGGTGTGCTATCATCTTTACGGAGAGGAAACACAATTCCTCTTTCTTTCAATTCACTTCTTTTACCATAAAAGAGCCTGGGCCCTGTTCCCCCGGCCATGATGATAGACGCACTGCAGGCATTCACAGTGAGGGCGACTGTGCATGGTGCCTCCTTTTGTGCTTTCTGCAGGGTGCAGCATGTGTTTGGACATGTCTGCCCATGTAGCTGGAGACATGCCTGACCCAGTCTGCATGCTGTGCTGGACACGCCTTGGCTTCTTGGGTCCTTTTCATGAAATCTGCTGTTCTTGGGGTCCCATTGTCCTTGTCCCCTTGCTTTTAGGGGCCACATAGAATTTTGGGCTTGGCTGGTGTTGGTCTGTGCCCATGGCCCAGTGAGTCCTTGTGGTTGAGGGGAAAGGACAGTGCCAGGATTGTGCTGTGCGGGGTGGGGAGGTGGTCTGGGCACCTGAGAGGGGTCAGGGCTGGGACTCCTCCCCACTGGACGGCACCATCCACCTGCCCCGACTCCCTGGGATCAAAGGCTGTGGGGAGAAGAGTCAAGCTGCGGCCGAGAGAGGAAGGCGGGGCACCAGCCTCTGTAATTAACACGCTGAGTGCTGGGTAGGCTGGCTGATGAGTTTTTTTATTAAAATAATGACGCCTTCGAGGCAATCAGGGAGAATTGCATGAAACTCAGCAGTTTTCACTGCTTATTTATGGTAACTTCAAGCAGTGGACAGGCTCATTACCATCTGTAAATACCCAGGGTTGTGTCCTTGATGGTGGAATATTGTCTTCCTGGATGGGGAGGCATGGCTTCCCGACTCCTCCTCCTCCTAGGAGGCTGTAAAACACTCTGGGCCTGATTGGCACATGCTTTGGACAGGCATTTGACAACTCTTTTGTGGAACCTCCAAGGGCAGGCCTGGGAGGGGCTGGGAGGGACAGGAGGGACAGACCAGAGACCCGTGAGGGAGAGGTGGGAGCGGGGGCTGGGGAGGACATGGGGGCAGCGGTGGGGGAGCGGGGGCTGGGGAGAACGCTGGGGCAGGGATGGGAGCAGGGCAGGGGGCTGGGGAGAATGCTGGGGCTGGGGTGGGAAGTGGGGCTGGCGAGGATGCTGGGGCAGGGGTGGGGAGTGGAGCTGGGGAGGATGTTGGGGCAGCGGTGGGGAGTGGAGCTGGGGAGAACACCGGGGCTGGGGTGAGGTATGGGGGCTGGGGTGGGGAGCGGGGACTGCGGTGGGGAGCAGGGGCTGGGGAGGACGTTGGGGCTGTGGTGGGAGCAGGGCTGGGCCCTGTCCTGTGAAGCCAGGCCCTCACACCCCAGGACTCAGGGCATGGGGAGCCTCTGTGTTGGTGGCCTGTTGTGGTGGGAAGAGGGCTGCGGCCCCTCATCTGCACTCTTCTAGCTGTTCACAGGGGCTCATGGTGGGTTTGGGATGAGACCAGGTCATCCTATGGCACCTGCTCACTCTTCCCTTCTTCCCCTCTGAAACGGGCGCCTGGGGCAGAAGTGGCATTCTGTGGGGATCCTACTGGTGAATAAGACATTTGGAAAGCTGGGCTGGGGCCAGGGGCTGGTGACCGAATGGCCATCTTTCCTAGAGAGGATGCGTCGCTGTTCACCCAACATAACCAACCTGCACCAGGCAGCTGGCAGTGTCCCCTGGGTGGTGGCTGCTGACAACCTGGACCCAAGCAGGGGCATCCCTGAGGGGAGTCTGCGCTGCTGAGCCCCAACCGCCCTGGAGCCACCTTGCCCCTGTTCTGGCTCCATTTGCTGGGGTGTCTTGTCACCTGGTCATTCACAGCCTCCCCACCTGGGTCTTCCTGAGTGGTCACCTGGATGCAGGTGTGTGTACAGCCCGTGTCTGTTCCAATGAGCCTTGCCACCAACAGCTTCCTCCTTGTCACCAGCTCGGTCCTTCTCATGGCCAGCCTCTGGCCACACCTGGGGGCCCCCAGGTCTGTGACTTCACATCACTCCCACTTCATGGAAACGTGACTGTCATTGTGCCCTGCTCAGGCCTGGCTGCTGGATGATGCCTCTTGCCACCAGCCTCCAGACGACCCATCAGCCAGCCCAGGAGCCACAGATGAGGCCACAGATGTAGCCGTGGGTGCCTGAGGGCCTGTGGGCGCTTGGGCCTGGCCCGGCACATGTGGCATTCACCTGGTGAGGGAGGAGCATCTTGGGCGTGGCCCAGCTCGAGGGCTCAGCGGATCAGAGGACGTCCGGTTCACATGGGGCAGCTGGGCCACCTTGTCATTTGGCGTCCCATTGTCAGGTGTCCACAGCCCCCCTGGGCCCAACATGAGCCAGGTGCTCTCTCTCATGTGAGGATCTTACCGTTGGGAGGGTTCTCTTCTGGAACTCTCCCACTGCAGCCGCCTGCCCAGAATTCCCAGCGGCCTAACCCTTGGGTGTCGGAGATGCCTGCGGTCATCAGGGGTAGAAGGAAGGGCCTGGTCTTATTTTGTCCCCTCTCCCTCGCCTGCCACTCCCTCCTTCGTGGCTGTGTCAAGAGCTGTGCTACCCAGTGGGGCTTGTCTCCCACCTCTGGCAGGTAAGGTGCTCTGTGTCCCAGTCTCTGGTTTTATGGTGAGTCCCCCCGGCATGGGCCGGCATGAGGCCCAGGTGGTCCTGCAGCCGTCACTTCTGTGGACCAAACTCTGGCACAGAGAGGGGTGCTGCTGTGCCCCTGAGAGCAGGTGGTGGAGACGCCCCAGCCTCCCTCCAGCCCAAGGGCTAGAGGGTTCCTGATTTCCTGGAAGGGAGGGAAAACCAGGTGCCTGGCTGATGCCCCATGAGGACTCTGCATCTGGAGCAGCAGCTGCTGCTGGGTGCAGCTCTGAGCTGTATTTACAACGCCGTCGCGTCAGAAGCCGTGCTTGGGGGTAGAGGGAGAACCGACTGCATTTCCAAATCTTTGGGGCATGGCACCGTCTCTCTAATTCCTCCAGGAATGTGCTGGAGCTTTGGGTTTTGGCAGCAGGGAGAGTGCCGGGTCCCACCGTGTTGCTCCTTAGTCTTGGGGTCAGGGGACCAATGTGGGAATCCATGAGGTGCTTGTCCAGCTACGCCCTCAGGAGCTTGAGGAAGACATGGGGATGGGGTTGTGGGTCCTCCGGGTGCCCCTGAGGAGGCAGAGCTCCACTTATCCCCAGGTCCCCTGAACTCCCTCTCTGATTTGGGGATGACAGTGTTATTCAAGGCCCCCCCCCAGACTTCTAGGGGGTCCACTCTGGATGGCTGCCCTGACTCACCGGAGAGAGGCTCCAAGGCTGACATCGTAAAGGGCGACTGGCAGGGCCAGGGCTTAACCTGGGGGTGGGAGTTGGCCACTGCCCTTGTGCCTTCTTGAGCTAAGCCAGCTTCTCCTGTGGTCCCACCAAGCACCCGAGGTTTGGTCTGCCCCTTGAACCAGGAATTTAGGGATTCGAATGTGTGTGTTCTCTCTGACCCCCAAGTTCTGCCTCATGGTCCGGAGCCCCCAGCCCTGCGTGTGCTTCTTGCAGCTCAGCGTCCTCATGCGGGTCGTTCTGGGGGCTCCTCTCCAGGCCATCCCAGGGTGATTCCACTGCTTCAGCTGCAGGAAGAGGGTGGGAATGTTTCCAGGAAAGACGGGCACCCGGAGGTGGGCAGGGCGCTGACGGGCGGCTCCCATCCCTCCCGCTTGTGGAGTGTGGGTGGCCCTCGGTCCCTGCTGTCTCGGTCACAGAGTTCACAACCAAGGGTGGGGGCTGGTGGCCAGGAGCCTCCTACCAGCCCCCAGACGCTGCCTTTGAGGGAGCGACTTCTTCCTCAGTGTGTGCCTGCTCTGGGTTTCCTTGTGGGGGCCTAACTGGTGTTTTAGCTGCATCGGGAGATCCTCCCGGAACCTCCCAGCCCGAACGTCCTCAGAGGGTGGCGCTGCCCTCCGAGAGGATTCTGTCACAGAGCAAGGGCTTGCTGTGAATGTCAGGGCGCCAGGGCTGAAATTATAGCCTGCCTGGGCTGCCACTGAAGCCACATCCCCAACTGTTCCCTTCCCTTTATTCCCCTTGGCGTGTGTGACAGCCCCCGGGGAGGGGGCCGCTCCAGCTGGGAATCGCGGGCCTCGGGGGCTCGTGCTGGCATAGAGGTGTGCGCCAGCCCACGCGCCAGCTCCGGAATGAGTCAGAATAAATTAGCATGCTAACGAACGCAGGCGCACACAGGAACCATCTGGAACAAGGGAGTTGTCATCCGGAGAGCCAAGTTGGTTCCAAAGCCATACTTAATGTTTCAGATTAGTTCATCTCCCTCCTGCAACCTGGGGGATGGCTTAGCGCCACCCCATAGAGGGTGCGCTGAGGGCCTGGGTGGCGCGGGGATGAGGCACCCCCAGAGGGACTAGGTCTTGATGGTTCCCGCATCCCCTTGGGCCATCAGTACAGCCGGGAAAGGGCAGCAGCGAGACTCTCCCGAGATGGGACAGTGTGTGCGGTCAGGGGCAAGGCCTTGTGTCCCATCAGGTGCACTTCAAAGGGAGGGCGGCGGCACGGCACCATCTCTCCAATTCCTCCGGGAATGTGCTGGAGCTTTGGGGTGTGACAGCAGGGAGATTGTCGGGTGAGGGCAGGGGTCTCAAATGCAGACCCAGGTGCTCACAGACACACAGACGGAGGGACACGCGCACACACTTGCAGGCACACAGACAGACACACACACTCAGGCAGGCACTCACACACACACACTACAGACACACAGGGACACACTTACACAGACACACACAGGCACACAGAGACACATACGCTCATACACGATCTCACACAGACACACTGACACAGTCATCACAGACACACAGAGACACACGCACAGACAGACATAGACATATGCACTCACAGACACACTCACATTCACTCGTCTGCCTGAAGCCAGGCACGTTTTACTTAAGCCTGAGTGATGTGGGACCCGGTGGAGCAGCCGCTGACCTACTTGAGGGTGCTCCCGAGAGGCTTGGGAATCTGCATTTTCAAATATCTGGCTCTCATTTGGCATCAGCATGTGAAATAAACCTGTACTGGATCCTGACTCCACACTGAATCACCCTCACAGGGTCAACCATAATCCAAGCCAGGCTTCAGGCAGAGTTATAGTGAGGCACTGATGGGGGTGTGCAGGGCCGCTTCCACCCCTCCCCTGCAGCTCTAATGCACTCAGAGTCCCTCGGCAGGCTGAGCACCTGCTCCCCTGTTCTTCCACCGAGAGACTCTCTGGCCCTGGGTCTTTTTACTCAAGAACTGCTTAAGGTGTTTTTCAGATCCTGAATTCTAGTAGCACGGCTGAGGCCAGCAGGTATGAAGACCCCCACCAGGAAGCAATAAAGTACAGGAATGCAGTTCTTCATCCTCCACACTTCTCCTCCAGTCAGCAATCCCCACCCTTTAGCCCATCACCTGCCCAGACCCCTTAAGAGCCCATCCCAAACTTCTTGGGCAGGTGGGTTTGAGGTTTCTTCCTATCTCCTCATTCGGCTACCCTACAATTACTAAAGTCTTCCTCTGCTGCAACCCACTGCAGTACACTGTCTCTGTGTATTGATGCGCTGCACAGTGGGCTATGAACCTAGTAGGGTTACAATCTTGGCTGAGTCCCTCATCCTCTCCCAGCCTCAGTTTCCCCATTTGATTAGGGGTGATGAGGACTATATGCCTCCCAGAGCTGGGACTGGGTTCAAGGCAAGAGTGCAGAGAACACATGGCTCCCAGGACCAAGAGGAGGCAAGAGATTACGGACTTTGAGGAGTGGATGGAGAACTTGTCATTTAACCGTCTGCGCTGGTGTCCCTCTTGTGGGGAGCAGCTGGACTTCAGGTGCCCTGGTGGAAGATGTGCAAGGTGTTTGCCTTTCTGAGCTGCAAGCTTTTTCCACCTCCTGAGACCACAGTAGTTTGGGCTGTTGGAGGAGTGTTGGGACCAATAAGGAACAGGATGTAACTTGGCATCAGTGTTAGCATGGACTCAGGAGAAGAGAGTGGCGGCAGGAGCCAAGGAAGGGGCGAGTGGCCTCTGCTGGAGTTGGGGGCCTCCAGCCAGAGTGAGCACAGGGCGTAACCCCCACAGGATGCCCAGAACCCTGAGAGGCATCCGGCTGTCTTCTTACAGGATGGAGCGTGGGGCGTTAGCCAACATGACACAGGACGGTGGGGCTCAGTGATGCCTGGCTTCATTCTCATCAGTGTCCTTGTAATGTTCTTACCACACTGCGATGGTGGACGTGGGTATTTATTCTTGACTCCTTCTACATGGGCATTTATTTTGACGGAAAAGCATCTGAGTTGCAGGACACACTAGCCCTCTTGTAGGCAAACCTGTGGAAGGTCTGGCTGTTTGGGTCAGGAAGCTGCAGATAAGTGGGCACCAACCCCTCCTGGGATGACAAGGTGAGGCGGTTCCTCGGGCTGGACACCTGGGCTCTAGGGAGAAAGAAGAG
Source organism: Symphalangus syndactylus (assembly GCF_028878055.3). NCBI lineage: Eukaryota > Metazoa > Chordata > Mammalia > Primates > Hylobatidae > Symphalangus > Symphalangus syndactylus. The sequence continues at coordinate 12,632,143 of NC_072430.2, forward strand.
CCAGCTCTGAGCTGGGTTTGCCACTAGGAGAAGGGATAGTCTGTCACACACCATCACTCTGATGGCTGAAGACAGTCTCTGCTCTGCCTCCTCTCCTCGTGGCCTGAAGTAGGGCTGGGCATGTGGGGAGGGAGGGCTAAGAGTTCCCCATGCACTCCTCCAGCTGTGTCCCATAGTCACTGTTGGAGGATGTAAAGTCTCTCCCACTCATTCAAAACAATCTCACCATTCAAATTAAAAATGGACACAATTAAACAAAGTGTGCCTTTATATAGCTTGATCCTTGGGGCTAACATTTGCCTTTTTGTTGCTAATTTCCAGTTGTATGTCTTACAGTTTTTGCTTTGTAGATTTGGATGATAAATTATTCCCTGCTTAAAGGTTAATCGTTGCTGTGCCGTCATTGGGTCTTTAATTGTTCTTCAGAATCAAATTATTCTTTGTCTCTTTTAGGGCTTTTTGGCTTTATCTGATAGCATTTTACTGACTCTCTTTCTTATTGTTTATGCTTGCCTGACATATATTTGCTTTCCTTTTCTTTTTAACATTTAACTATTTTATTTTACATGTACCCTTTGTGAGGAGTGTATATTTGGATGATTTTCTTTAAATAAAGTGTTTATTGTCAAAACACACATGTTTGTTGATACATCTGTTATTTATGCTTTGTTATCCTTTTTCTTTCCCTATCTTTGGCTTTGTGAGCTGTTTTCTTTACTATTTTATTTTTTCTCTAGTGTTTTGGAAGGCCTAGTCCTTATTTGTATTCTTTTGGTGGCAAATTCTAAGTTTAAATTGGATTTTTGAAAAACAGCTTTTTTGGGGTGTAATTGACATACAATTAGTGACATATTAAAAATGGACAATTTGATACATTTTGACATATGTATACATTTGTGAAGCGTCACCACAATCAAGATATACAAATCCCCACTCCTAAAGCCTCTTCTTGGCTTTCAAACTCCCTTTCTCCTTCCTCCCTATCTCCTGTGGCTTCTCTCCCCAGGCAACCACGGATCTGCTTTCTGTCCCTACGGATTAGTTTGCGTGTTCTAGAATTTTATACACATAGAGTCATGAAATACGTACTCCCTTTTTTGTCTGTTTTTTCACTCAGAATAACTATTTTGAGATTTCTCCATGTTGTCTCATGTATCGACAGTTCATCCGTCTGTCGCTGAGTATGTTCTACTGTATGGATAGAAGAGCAATTTCTCTCTTCATCTGTCAGTGGGCGTTTTAGTTGTTTCCAGGTTTGGACAATTTCAAATGAAGTTGGTGTAACATCGATGTACAGATATATGTATAGAAAAACCTTCTTTCTCTTGGGTAAAAATACCTAAGAGTGGAATGGCTGGGTCATATGGTAGGCGCATGTTTAATTAAAAAAAGAACCTGCCAAACTATTTTCTAAAGTTCTTGCACTATTTTACATTCTTACCAGCAGTGAATGAGAGCCCTGGTCCATCCACATTCTCACCAGCACCAGGTGAGGGCAGCCACTTCAGCCCCTCTAAGCAGTGTGCAGCTGTATGTCATTGTAGCTTTAATTTGCATTTTTGTAATGGAAAAATAAGTTGAGAATCCTCCAATACGCTCATTGGCCACTCAGATATCATCTTTTGTTAAATATCTGTTCAAATTGTGCCTTATAAATCAAATTGGGACAAATAGAATTTAATAGATCATATCAACATTCATATTAAGTAAAAATGGCCTATACACCCAAATTAAAAGACAAGAATTTTAACATTGGATAAAAAAGCAAGACCCAACTATATGCTGCCTACAAGAAACAAATATTAACTGTAAAGACACATATATGTTTAAAGTAAAGGGATGAGAAAATATGTACTATACTAACATTAGTTAAAAGAAAATTGGTAATACCAACATCCAAGTAGATTTCAGAACAAACAATATTGCTGGGGTATAAAGAAGGTCATTTCCATAATGACCAAGATATCAGTTAATCAATAAGAGTTAACAATCATAAATGTTTATGAACCTAACAACAGAGTTTCAAAACACCTGAAACAAATACTGATAGAACTACAAGGACAAATAGACAAATGAACATTATAATCTTCTTCCAATAATTGATAGAACAAGTAGGAAAAACTAATGAAAAATAGGTTTGAACACTGTCAATCAACTTGACCTAATTGTCATTTATAAGACACTCCACACAAGAGCAGAATATACATTGTCTTAAGTGCACACAGAACATTTACCAAGATACACTGTATTATGGGCCATAAGTCTCAATACGTTAAAAAGCATTCAAACTATACAAAGTGTTTTCTTTGACCACAGTGGATTGAAATTAGAAATCAATAACTAAAGGAAATCTGTAAAAACCTTAAATACTTAACTAAATAACACATTTATAAACAACCAATGGTCAAAAAAGAAATTAAAATATAATTTAGGAAGTATTTATATTTAACTAAAATGAAAACATAACATATTAGAATTTGTGAGATGCCATTAAAGCAGTACTTAGAGGGAAATTTTTAGCCTTAAAAATGCTTCCATTATGAAAAAAGAAAGAACTTAAATCAATGATCTCATCTTATGCCTTAAAGGCCAGAAAAAGAAGAGCAACTTAAAATCGAGGAGCAGAAAAAACAATAAAGATCAGAGTAGAAATCAATAAAGGAGAAAATAATACAATGCAATAATAATAGAGAAAATCAATGAAACCAGAAGCTAGTTATTCAGAAGCTTAATAAAGCTGATAAACCTCTGGCTATATTTATCAAGAAAAAAGAAGAGAAGACACAAATTACCAGTATCAAGAAGGAGAGAGGTGACATCACTGCAGATTTATTTTGCAAATATTAAAAGGATGGTAAAGGCACATATTATGGACTTTATACCAGTGTATCTGACAACTTAAATAAAATGAACAAATTACTTGAAAGACACAAACTACCAGAGTTGACTTAAGAAACAGATAATTTGGCCCTATATCTATTCCAAAAGTTGAATTTACTGTTAAATTCTTCCCCAGAGAAACCCTAACACCTAGATGGTTTCATTAGCAAATTATGCCAAACATTTACGGAAGAAATGATACCAAATCCACACAAACATTTTCAGAAAACTGAAGAGGAGGGAATACTCCTTCCAGGAGGCCATTATACTATGATACCAAAACCAAGACATTAAAATAAAAGAAAATTACAGGCAAATATCCCTCATGAACATAGGTGAAAATATTCTAAACACATTTTAACAAAATGAACCTAACAATAGTTTAGTTAAAGAAAGACAGTACAACCAAGTGGGATTTAAGTCAGGAATGCAGGGATAGCTTAATATCAGAAAATCAACCAATGTAATTTATCATATTAATAAACAAAACCATGAAAAATCATATGATGAAGCCAAAAATGCAGAAACATACAAATTCAATATACTTTAATAATAAAAACTCTCAACAAAGTAGGAATAGCAGGAAACTTTCTCAATCTGACAAAAGGCATCTATAAAAACCCTACAGTGAACATGACACTTAATGTAGAAGATTCAATGCTCTTTCCCTAAGACTGGGAACAAGACAAGGATGTTCTCTTTCATCACTTCTACTCAATATTGTACAGGTTCTAGTCTGTGCAATATGGCAAGATAAAGAAATAAAGGGCGTCCATACTGGAAAGGGAGCAATAAAGCTGTTTTTATTTGCAGACAACATCATCATCTATATACCAAGTGTAATAGAATCCTTAAAAATATTTTAATTAATAAGCAAGTTCAGCAAAGTGAAAGGATACAAGATCAATCAACAAAAGTCTATTGTTTGCCATGTACTATTAGCAAACAATCAGAAATTAAAAATTAAAAATACCATGTATAGGTCAGGTGTGGTGGCTCACGCCTGTAATCCCAGCACTTTGGGAGGCCAAGGTGGGTGGATCACAAGGTCAGGAGATCGAGACCATTCTGGCTAACATGGTGAAACTTCACTTCTACTAAAAATACAAAAAATTTGCTGGGCATGGTGGTGGGCGCCTGTAGTCCCAGCTACTCGGGAGGCTGAAGCAGGAGAATGGCATGAACCCAGGAGGTGGAGTTTGTAGTGAGCTGAGATTAGCCACTGCACTCCAGCCCAGGCTATAGAGTGAGACTCTCTCTCTCAAAAAAACAAAACAAAACAAAACAAAACAAAACAAAACAAAACAAAACAAAACAAACCCATTTATAATATAAACATATAAAATAAATATTTTGAGATAAATCTGACAAGATATATGAGAGACTTGTACACTAAAAACTGCAATGCTGGCTAGGCGCAGTGGCTCATGCCTGTAATCCCAGCACTTTGGGAGGCTGAGGCAGGCAGGTTGCCTGAGGTCAGGAGTTTGAGACCAGCCTGACCAACATGGTGAAACCCCATCTCTACGAAAAATACAAAAATTAACCAGGCGTGGTGGTGGAAGCCTGTAATCCCAGCTACTTTGGAGGCTGAGATAGGGGAATTGCTTGAACCCGGGAGGTGGAGGTTGCAATGAGCTGAGACTGGGCCATTGCACTCCAGCCTGGGCAACAAAAGCGAAACTCCATTTCAAAACAAAAACAAAAACAAAAAACAAAACAAAACAAAAAACCCACTGCAATGCTCTGCTAAAAGAAATTTAAAAAGATCTAAATAAATGAATGGTTATATTATATTTATACATCAGAAGACTAAAAATTGTTAAGATGTCAATTCTCCCTGGACCGATGTATAGATTCATTTCAATCCCAATCAAAATCCCATTAGGCATTTTTGTAAGAATTAATAAGTTGATTCTAATATTCATACGGAAATGCAAAGAACTTGTAATAGGCAAGACAACTTGGAGAAAAAAAGAAAATTGTAGAATTAATACTATCCAATTTCAACGTATTATAAACCTACATTAATAAAAATAATGTATTATCGCTATGAAGATAGACAAATAGGTCAATGGAACAGAAGAGAGTCCAAAAATAGATCCACACATATATGGACAGCTGAGTTTTGACAGATGCCAAAGCAATTCTGCAGAATTCCGCAGAAAAAGGAGAATCTTTTCAACAGAAGGTACTAGAAGAGTAGGACATGCACATGCACACATACCCTTTGATCCAGTACTCATGCAAAAATTAACTCAAAATGGATTATAGGCCAAATTGTAAAACTTAAAACGAAATCTTCTAGAAGAAAAACCAGGAGATGACTTTTGTGACCTTGGGTTAGGCAAAGATTTCTTAGCTATGACACCAAAGATATAATCCATAAAGGACCAAACTGATAAATTGAATTTCACCAAAATTTAAAACAAAAATGCTTGCTTTGCAAAAGACATTGTTAAAAGAATGAAGACTAGCCACATACATCATTTTCCAATCATATAACTGAGAAAATACTTGTATCTAGAATATTTAAAGAATTCTTAAAACTCAGTAACAGGAGGATAAATGATCCAAATAAAATAAAGAAGGGAGATACCATGATCACAGAGGTGGTTTTCCCAGTTTGAGGCTGATCTGTTGCACTCTGGATATGCTAACCTGTGATCTCCCCATAATTTGTAGTAGTCGAGGACTCTGCTTGTGTTCTCCCCTGTTTAAAAAAAAAAAACAGGCTAAAGATTTTAAACACACATTTCATCGAAGCTTACGGATGACAGCTAAGCCCATGAAAAGACAACATCATTATTCATTAGGGAAGTGCAAATTATAACTATAATGATATAGCATGACACACTTATTAGAATGGCTAAAACTTAAAAACCTGAACTTACCAACTGCTGGTGAGGGATATAGAGCAACTGGAATCCTCAAACCTGCTGGAAGAGACATAGAATGGCTCACCACTGCAAGGGTTTCATGTGTCTCCCAAAGTTTGTGTTGGTAACTTAATCCCCAATGTAACAGTATTGAGAGGTGGGACCTTTAAGAGGTGATTAGGTCTAAGGGCTCTGCCCTCATGAATTGATTAATGTTCTAGTGGAAGAGGGTTTGCTATCTCAGGAGTGGGTTTGTTGTAAAAGTAAGCCTAGCCCTCTTTTGCTCTCTTTCATGCTCTCTTGCCCTTTTGTGTTTTTGCCATGGAATGATGTAGCATGAAGGCCGTTGCCAGATGCTGGCACCCTTGATCTTGGACTTCCCAGACTCTGGAACTATGAGAAATAAATCTGCATTCTTTATAAATTTCTCAGTCTGTGGTAGTCTGTTATAGTAACAAAAAACAGGCTAAGACAGCCACTTTAGAAAGATTTGGCAGTTTCCTAAAAAGTAAAACATACACTTAGTATATAATCTAGTCATTCAACTCATAGGTATTTACCTGAAAGAAAAGAAGTCATATATCCATAAAAATACCTGTACGTTTATGTTCATATTAGCTTTATTTGTATTAGATCAAACCTGGAAACAACAAAAATGTGTAAAAACAGATGAATAAACAGATTGCTGCTTTATCCATACAATAAAATTCAATTCAGCAATAAAAAGGGATGGCCTATCAATGCACACAGCAATATGGATGGAACTTAAGGTAAGTTATGCTGAGTGAAAGCAGCCAGACAAAAAGTGTTCATACTATATGATCCCATTTATATAAAATTCTAGGAAAGTCAGACTAATACAGTGACAGAAATCAGATCAGTGGTTGTGTAGGGGGTGGGCAGTGAGGCAAGAGGGAGGGATTATGAGGGGACATGAGGACATTTTGGGAGGGATGGATTTGTTAATTAGCTTAACTGGGAAAATGATTTTGGTATATATACATATATTCCCACTTATTAAAATGTACACTTTAAATATGTATGGTTTATTATATGTCAATTATACCTTAACAAAACTGTGAAAATAAATGAATGAACTGACATTGTCAGTTAAGAAAGACTGCCTACCTCTATTAACAAAACTAAGTGCTGATCTATACTTTTTATAAGAGATCTATCTAAAACTTATGCACATGTAAAAATTGAAAGTAAAAGATATAAAAACATAGACGAAGTGACTATTAACCTAGAGAAGTCATGATAATTATTAGGAATAGAAATAATTATTATTTAATGAAAAAAGCCTCAGTTTATCAGGAACACATATCAATTTTAAATCCATATGCAACTAATAAAACAGCTTCAAAATAGGTAAAGCAAAATGCAGGTGGAAATAGACAAGCTCATTTTGATGGAAGATTTTAACACAACTGTCTTAATTATAGATATGCCAATCAGTCAAAAATTGATGTGTGTGTGTATATATATATACTCATATATACATATGTATTGATATATATATATATATATATATATATATCAAAACTACTTTGGGGGGAAAAGATATATGATATCAGCTTATAAAATTATAAAGTTTTCTTCTTTAAAAAACTCCAAAAAGAAAATAAGAAACAAATCAGAATCTGAGAGAAGATATAACCCATGAATGACAAGGGATTAGTATTAATAATACAAAAGGATTATAATAAGTCAATAAAAAGACAAACCAAGAGAAAAACTGATGAAGGACTAGTGGTTAACAGAAAAAGAAGCATGAGTGGTCAATAACCATAAGAAAAATTAATCTAGAAAATAAAAATTAAGATCACAATGAAATAATATAAGATTGAGAAAGCTAAGTATTTAAGGGTGTGGAGGAATGGGAGCTGTACACTGTTGTGAGTCGTATTGGTATAATGCTTTGTTAAATAAGTAGACCGTGGCTGTGTTTGCCATGCACACACAAAAATGGGTAACTGTGTGAGATGATGAATACGTTAAATTTACTTCACTGTAGGAACCATATTACTATCTATATGTATCTCACCACATCATGTTGTATACCTTAAATATACACAATAAAGTTGATTGAAACAAAATAGAAAACTATGTGACACTATCCCATAGATTTAAAAATAATGCATATTTATGACTCATCAGTTTCAGTCTTATAGTTGATAAAGCCTAGAGACATTTGGGTATGTGTACTAGAAGATGTGTCCAAGAATATTGAAAGCAGTATTGTGCATAAGAGCAAAATCTCTGGAAACAACTCACAGTTCCATAAGCAAGAGAATGGACAACTAAATTGTGATGTATCAACATAATGGAATATTATATGGCAGTGAAAATGGATATTGCAATGTTGTTTTAGAAACAGTGCCCCATGAAAGCAGCAAGTCTCTGGAGAATACACATAATGTAGTACCATTTTCATAAAGCTCAAAACTCAGAGAAATAAAGCAGAAAGCAAGTGAGGGAGAAACATAGCATCCAGGGTGGCAGTTCCTTCTGCAGGGGCATGGGACTGGATGATGGAACAGCGGTGGAGCACACAGATGGATGTAAGGGTATTGGTCATGTTTGTTTCTGAAGCTGGGTTCTGTTTCATGATGGTTTATTATTATGGCCTATGATTTTCATGTGTATTACGAATATTCTTTTGTATCTATTAATATTACATAATAAAACAGTAAAAATTTTAAAAGGGTTTCATGATGGGAGTGGCCATGTGTGCCAATAGGACTGGCTGGATTTGGAAATAAAACCATTGCTCACTTCCACCTCTCCAGATGCCAGAGACAAAGTGGCCAGTGGCCCCAGGGTAAAGATCAAATTCAGGGCAGCAAGCCATGGTCTCAGGGTCAAAATGAAGTCAAGAGGATGGCTCTAAGACCTGTAGTCAGTATTTCAGAAATATTGAAGGGCAGTTCTGTAGCCCAGGGTTTCTTGACGTCAGCACTCTCAGCATTTGGGGCTGGAGACTTCCTTTTGGAGGGCTCTCCTGTGCACTGGAAGTTTAGCAGCATCTCTGGCTTCTTCTATCCACCAGATCCCAGTAGCACCCTCTCTGGGTGTGAAGGCTGAGGGGAGGTGGAGGGTCCTACAGAGGGGCTGCCATGAAAGCGAGTGTGAACCCTGCAGAAGTGACATGGCCAGCCCAGGCCACACAGAAGGAGGGAGCTGGGAATCCACAACGGGGCCACAGTTCCTTGCCAGGGGGCTTCTCATTGGCCAGACCCCACCAGACTGCAGAGGGCAGGGAGGCTGCAGCCATTGTCCTTGTGGGTGTGGCCCCTGTGTCCTCCCAGGGAACAGGGCAGGGTGAGAGCTGTGGCAAATAGATCTGCAGGAGTGCGCACAAGATTCCCACAGTCCTAATCACTGGGTAACTGGGAATGCGGGTCTTGCTAACAGCTCCGTTCCTGTGGGAGAAGGGGACGTTGACAATGAAAGGCAGGACGTGGTTTATAGACTTCCTTCTCTTTGAGGTTCCTGAACGGGAAAGACAATGCTGGAAACAATTTCCTGCGGTGAATGGAAAGCCTGTGAGGGGAAGTGGCCAGTGCAGAGGAAAGCAAAGAGTGGGTGGGTGGGTGGGTGGCGGATCAGATGAATGCTGATCGTGGAGCACCTTGATTCAGCCGAGCCTGCAGCCACTCTTCCGTTGGACTTTTCTGTTAGACAAGCCCATACATTCTGTTCATTTTTCTTCAACCTGTTTCTGTTTACTTGGCTGCACTTAGGCATTCTAGAAGTTTTTTCAGGTTCCTTCTGACATTTACCTGGGATTGAAGCCAGGCTGCAGACTCCAGGCAGGAAAAGGCAAACCCTATGCCTTTGTAGTCAAGTCCTGTGCAAACACCAGTTGACGCTTCTCTTGTACCCTGGATGACTGACAGTGCTGACGTCCAATGGCTCACCTCCCTTCTCATGCAGGGCCTCAGGCACAAGCTTCCTTTAATGTCTAGTGGGAGGTTTAAGGCATCAACGTTTTCAAGACTGAGTGGGAGCTATTGGGCTTGTCTGGTCTCTTTAGCTTGTTAGTACATATGAGGATGAGCTCATGGGATTGGAATGGTCTGCACAAGGCTCTGCCAGGCTTTCCTGTGAGGAGTTGTCAGTGTTCCAAGTCACAGGCCAAGGCAGCATTGTCACTTGGTGGATGAAGCCCTTGGCCTCCTGAGGAGGGACCCCCTGACAAGGTCCCCCCATCTCTGCTTGTCTACTTCATTCCTCCTACTCCAAAGTGCAGTCAATGCCTGTGTTTGGCCTTTACTCAAGGGCACCTGAACATGGGGCTGTACCCCAAGTCAACTAAGTGAGCATCTCTGACATGGGTTATGGGGCCCAAATGTCAGTACTTTTCTGCAGTTCCTCTATGCAGATGAGTGTGTGAACCTTGCCTCTGTGCTCCAATTGCTCCCCATCAGGTGTGGCTGCCCTGTATCCTGGACTTTTATGTCCACATTGTGCTGTGTGAGCCAGTGACCCTAGTGAAGTACAACCGTCCCCTCTGAGCCCCACAGCTGTGTCTGGGCACACACAAGCCCTCCCATCTCTGCCCAAAGACCCCAGATCTCCATGCTTTGGGCTGCAGTCTCCAATCCTGAGAACATGTCTGCTTCAAAATAGACAACTACTGGGGCCCCAGAACTCAATAGTCCACTTCACCTGGGTAAAACTGAAAGGGAAGATTGGGCTGGGCATGGTGGCTCACGCCTGTAATCCTAGCATTTTTGGGAGGCCAAAGCAGGTGGATTTCTTTAGCTCAGGAGTTCAAGACTAGCCTGGGCAACATGAAGAAACCCTGTCTCTACAAAAAATACAAAAATTAACTGGGCATGGTGGCACTTCCCTATGGTCCCAGCTACTTGGGGGGCTGAGGCAGGAGGATTGCTTGAACTTGGGAAGTCAAGGCTGCAGTGAGCCGAGATTGTAGCACTGCACTCCAGCCTGGGTAACCAAGTGAGACCCTGTCTCAAAAAGAAGATGCTTACCCAAACTTATACCATATACCATAAGCCAATTAAAGACGAGGAGGCCAGAGGTTGGAAATAAACCCAATGACACAGCAAGTTCAGACTACATCTCAGCAATCCATGCAAACTTTTCAAATGTGGTCTCAAATCCCCTGAGGCCGATGCCCAAAACCTCTGGACCCAGGCCCAGCAGAGGGTCATAATCTCTTCATTCTGTGGATGTCTGAGCCAGACTGACTTCACTACTGATCCCATGGACATTCAAAGATAATAAAGTAATACTATTAATAACTCTATATCCACAAGTTTGATAACTTAGATGAAATGAACCAATTTGTTGAAAGACACAAACTACCAAAACTCACACAAGAAGAAAGAGGTAATCTTAATAGGCACACGTGTATTAAAGAAATTGAATCCATGGTTAATAATTTTCTGGAAAAATAGCACCAGATTCAGATGGTTTCACTGGTGAAATCTACCAGTCATTTAAGGAAGAAATGGTACCAATTCTCTAAAATATCTCCAGAAAAGAGAAGCAGAGGGAATACTTCCTAATTCTTTTTATGAGGCTAGGATTGCCCTAATAGCAAAACTAGATAAATGCATTATAAGAAAGGAAAACTGCAGACCAATAAGTTTCATGAAATAGACACAAAAATTCTCAACAAAATATTAGCTAATTGAGGCCAGGCACGGTGGCTTACGCCTGTAATCCCAGCACTTTGGGAGGCCGAGATCACAAGGTCAGGAGATCGACACCATCCTGGCTAACACGATGAACCTCCGTCTCTACTAAAAAAAAAAAAAAATTAGCTGGGCATGGTGGTGGGCACCTGTAGTCCCAGCTACTCAGAAGGCTGAGGCAGGAGAATGGCGTAAACCCAGGAGGCAGAGGTTGCAGTGAGCAGAGATTGCGCCACTGCACTCCAGCCTGGGCGACAGAGCAAGAGTCTGTCTCAAAAAAAAAAAAAAAAAAAAATTAGCTAATTGAATCCCACAATGTATAAAGTGTATAAATGGAACAGAATAGAGATCTTAGAAACAGACTCACCCAAGTGTAGTCAACTGATCTTTGATGTAAGCGTGAATACAACACAGTGAACAAAGGATAGTCTTTTCAACAAATAGTGCTGGAACCATTGGACATTCTCACGCAAAAAGACGAATCTTGACACAGATATTATACTCTTCACAAAAATAAACTCAAAATGGATCATAGACCTGAATATGAATTGCAAAACTATAATGTCTTAGAAGATAACATGGAAAGAATCAAAGTGATTTTGGGTTTGGCAATGAGTTTTTAGGTACAATACCAAAGGCATGACCCAAGAAAGAAAATATTGATAAGTTAGATTTCATTAAAATTAAAAACTTTTGTTCTGTGAAAGACATCATTGAAAATGGCAAGCCTCAGGGGTGCCCCGATTGGAGGTTATTGACCTGGAGAAGTTGGGGTAGCTAACTAGAAGTGGGGCTCCTATGTGATTGGTTAGGGGAGCACATTTGACTTCCTTTGGTTGATCCTAAGTTGGAAGTGGTAACAAAAAAATGGGAAGGTGTCAGTTATAAGTCACGTCCTGGCCATTTGGGGCTGATTGTGCAAAGGCTATTGTTTGGCTTCCTGGACTATTGGTAGAGATAGTGATCTAACGTCTTACAAGTCTGAGGTGTAGCAGGCTGGCTTCCTGGGCTGGTTACTATAGATAATGGGTTAGTTTCCAGGGCTGCTTCCTGCAAGTTATTGGTCAGAGTTCTATTTCTATATGGTCTGTCCATTTGTATATTTAATCTTTCAATTTTTGTCCAAAATTTATAAAGAAATCTCAATACTCAGCAATAAGAAAACAAACATTCTGATTAACAATGGGAAAAAGATCTGAACAGACAGCTCACCAGAAAGATACAGATGGCAAATAAGCATATGAAAAAGATATTCAAAACCATTTGTTATTACGGAATTGCAAATTAAAACAATGAGATGCCTCTACACACAGATTAGGATGGTGAAAGTGGAAAAAAAAAAAAAGGAAAGAAAAACAGAAAAGAAGCTGATGACACCGAAAGTTGGTGAGCAGTCAGGGCACCAGGCGTGGCCATTCCCTGCTGCTTCTGGGGTATTCAATGGTACAGCCTCTTTGGAAGACAGTTTGGCAGTTTCTTAAAAAGTAAATAAACTCTTACCATAAGATCTAGCAATTGCACTCCTTGGAATTTATCCAACTGATTTAAAAACGTATGTCGACACAAAAACTTGCACATGAATGTTTACAGCAGCTTTCTCACAATCACTCAAAACTAAAAGCAACCAAGATGTCCTTCAACAGGTGAACAGATAGACTTTGTACACCCATACAATGGAATATTTGGCGATAAAAACCCACCTATCAAGCCACAAAAAGACCTGGAGGAATCTTAGGTGTGTATTGCTAAGTGAAAGAAGCCAGTCAGAAAATGCTACCTACGGCCGGGCACGGTGGCTCACATCTGTAATCCCAGCACTTTGGGAGGCCGAGGTGGGCAGATCATGAAGTCAGGAGATCAAGACCATCCTGGCTAACACAGTGAAACTCTGTCTCTACTAAAAATACAAAAAATTAGCCAAACGTGATGGCACGTGCCTGTAATCCCAGCTACTCAGGAGGCTGAGGCAGGAGAATTGCTTATAACCAGGAGGCGGAGGTTGCAGTGAGCCAAGATCATGGCACTGTACTCCAGCCTGGGCAACAGAGTAAGACTCTGTCTAGAAAAAAAGAAAAAAGAAAATGCTACCTACGTATGATTCCAAATATATGACATTCTGAAAAAGACATCCACAGAGACAGTAAAACATCCAGTTGTTTCCAGTGGTTGGTGGGAGGGAGGGATGAATATATGGGACAGAGACAGTAAAACTGCCCTGTAATAATGCATATTTGACAGGCATTTGTCAAAACCTATAGAACTTTATAGCCCAGAGGAGCTCTTAATGTATACAAATAAAAACAATTATTTAGGAGGTCAAGGGATCCCAGGAAGGAACACTGCCTGTGACCAGAGAATCCAACTGTATTATAAACGTGTAAAATAACCTCACTGAAGAGACGATGGGAGAGCAGGTGCTGCCCTAAGGGTACTGCATAAATGAGTGGAGTGGGTAAGACCAAAGGCAAAAGGGAACTGAGCATAAGCACTACACTCTAGCTGATAAGGTGCTTCCCATGGAAGTACAGATTCACAATCTGATCCCACAACTCATGTGCACTGGAATTCAGTGATTCTTTTTTTTTTTTTTCTTTTTTGAGACAGAGTCTCACTCTGTCGCCCAGGCTGGAGTGCAGTGGCACAATCTCGCCTCACTGCAAGCTCTTCCTCCCAGGTTCACACCATTCTCCTGCCTCAGCCTCCCAAGTAGCTGGGACTACAGGTGCCCGCCACTATGCCCGGCTAATTTTTCGTATTTTTAGTACAGATGGGGTTTCACCATGTTAGCCAGGATGGTCTCAATCTCCTGACCTCGTGATCCACCCACCTTGGCCTCCCAAAGTGCTGGGATAACAGGCGTGAGCCACTGTGCCCGGCCGGAATTGAGTGATTCAGTAAATGGATCATGAGTAGTGGGAGTCAGGCTTCTCACTGTGAGGATTTACAGATAAAGCAGGGGATGAGACTATAATGGTTCATGTATTAGTGAATTTGAGTGGAAGGTATCAGTATAAACTCATGTTTAGCATAATATAGATATAAAAATTACATATAGAAATATTTATAGATATGTGTATGTGCACTAATTAGTACACATATACCTCTCCTCTGTCATCTGAGACGGCCTAGAAGCAACCACATTCCAGTAGCAATAAACACACCTAGTGCTCAGATCTTGGCTTCTAATACTGTTCTCCAATAAAAAGAAACAGGGCTCCTCAGAGAAATGGCTCATTCTGGGACTGGGGCAAGAAATATACAAGATAAATCTATAGAAAGGAAGTACTAAAAAAAATCTCCAAATCCTACACTAAAGGGACACAGGGGCCAACTGGAAGAGCTCCCAATGGCCAAAGCCGGAACAACTTGAGCAATAAAATAAAGTAGGGTTGAGTCATGACCCAAAATAGGACACAGGTGTCCATGAGTCAGTGCTGATAGAAATCAGTGACTGAATAAACTAAATGGGAAAGAAGAGACAAATCACCATTGCCAAAGGATTCCAAATAATTTATGCAGATACCCTGCCCTCAAGGAGGGGACCGTGACTCCCCCTCCTCAGGTGTGGGCTGTGCACCTTGACTTCCTTCCCAAGAGTGTGGTACGGAAGGCAGGTGGTAACTGTTGAGGGGATGATGACTATCTCGGTGGTGGTGGTCCGGGGTAGGGGGAGCATAAAAGAATTTCCCAAGACAGTTGTAGATAAAGAAGGGCAGATTTAGTAGAGAAAATAGGAAAATATGTTGCGAGGAGGAAACAGGCAGACTCAGCAGAAGAGGAGCTGACTGCTAGGGTTCAAAGGCTTGCTGGAGGTTTCATAGGATGGTTCTTGGGCTGCAGAGGGCTGCGTGCAGTACTGATAACGCCACGGTTGCAGGGAGCTACCTTGTATTTTTCTATCAGCTGAGGGTCTGGTGATAGCTGGGCGCAGGAAGATGGTGAGTTATCTGTGCAGGAGGGCTGTGTGTCCTGCACCGTGAAGAAAGGCAGACTTATACCTCTTCTGCTTCTCCTTTTTGCTTCCCCTGCTCCCCGCAGCCTGACTCCTTTTCCCTAATTAGGACCCCACAGTGACTTCACAGTGGAGAAGCCTGACAGCACGACCTCAGCAGGGGGCCAAGGTCAATGTCAGCAAGGACAGCCATGTGGAGAACGTGCGCCCTGGGTAGAATGTGACACCAGTGGTGCGCTGCCTCTGTGCGTTCTTTCCCCCAGCGCATAACACCAGTCACTCATGAGAAAAATAGCACGTTCCAAGAGCGGGGCATCCTGCAGAATTTCTAACTGGTACTTCTAAAAACTGCCAAGGCCATCAAAAACAACGAAAAGTCGGAGAAACTGTCACAGCCGAGAGGCACCTAAGGAGCCATGCCGACCAAATGTCATGTGGTGTCCTGGACGGGCCCTTCCTGGGACAGGGCAAGGACATTAAGGAGGAATCAGGGAAGTCTAAATGCAACACGGAGAACAGGGCCTTTAGTCAATACTCATGTTTCAATACTCGTTCATCAATGGTGGCAGATGCACAGCACTAATGTAAAATTTTAAGAATAAGGGAAGCTGTGTGAAGGCTATATGGGGACTCTGTGACATCTTCTCAATATTCCTGTCAATCAAAACTGTTCTAAAAATAAAGTCAGCTTAAAAAGCTATCAGGAGCATGCACGCGGCCGTGGGTGGGTGCTCTGGAGAATGGGAGCAGCCCTCATGAAGTCGTTTGCATGGAAGGTGAAGACTTCACATCAACGAAAGCCATTCACAGGTCTGTGTTTGGAATCCCAGGGTTTGGAAAACACGCATCTCGTTTCCCCTGGAGGTGAAATGTGCGTTGGTCCTGCTGCCCACATGCATTCCCTCAGGATGCAGAAAGCCACGCCTGTCTGTTATTCTGCTGATTAGGCCCGGGCAGGGCTGGACCGCTCCACATCGGGGCAGCAACCCAGGTGACCACATGGCAGGGAACCCCTCCATGGTTGTGTGGGAAAGCTCCGGAGACCGAGGGACGTTCAGCAGCATCATGGCCCCCACATCTCAGGCAGGAGGCAAGGGGTGCTAAGCCCCTTCCTCCCCTTTAAAAATAAGAGTCATGGTTTTGTTTTGTAAGAAAGTTCTGGCCTCATATTTAAAAACTGAGTAACATAGGAGACCAAGAGGAAGTCAAAAGCATTCTCCAAACTCTCCTTCCAGATAACCAACTCTGTTCAGTCTCACGAAGGACAACTCCTGCATGGGTCCAGTAGAACTGGAAAGAGGGACAGGAGCAGAAATAACGTTAGTCATGGGCACCGTTTATCAGAAGAAGCATTTCCTGTGCTTGAATTTCACAAGAATGAACCAAGGTGAAGCTGAAGGAAACGCTTGAGATAAAGGTTTCACCTCACAGAGACGCAGGCACTGGAAGACCTGCTGAAAGCTACCATGAAAGAGCGTGCGAACGAAGGGAACTCCACTTTCGTAAACCAGATGTTCCGGGTTCCAAGTTACATTTTTACTCCCAACCCCTCCACGCTTTCTAATATTATTATTTTTTGTACGTGATCAAAGTTCATAACATTTAACTTCTGTTCCTCACACGGTGGTTTCCATTGTCACTGTCACTCGGTTTAACATTCAAATGACTCCAGAGCTTGTCCCTAGCCTTTGCTGTGGTTCCTGCCCTCTTGAGTTTTGTCTTCATCAGCGTTTGTCACCTGGATTTTGTCACCTGAGGTTGCTGCAGAGGCCCCTGTGCTGGCTCACCGTATAATTTATCGTCCAACCTGGAGCACCTGACTTCTACTTTTTAGACTTTTTATCTGGAAATGATTTCAAACTTACACAAAGTCACAAAAGCAAAAATACTGCAAGGAATAGCCATATACCCATTGCTCAGATTCACCTATTATTCTATCCCATTTGCTGTATCATTTGTGTAAGAACAGGAGTATTCTCTTACATAACCTCAACACAGTCATCAACTTCAGACATCTCCAATAGTATTAATAAGAAGTACTTTTACATGATATGCCGTCTGTATTCCAATGTTGTCAGTTGTTCTGATAACATCCTGTAATTAATGAATTCAAAGATGAGGTCTTTACCAGGCCGAAGCCTAGTCGTGCAATCATGGCTCATCGCAGTCTCAACCAACCAGGCTCAAGCGATCCTCCCACCTCAGCCTTCTGAGTAGCTGGGACCACAGGTGCGCGCCACCACATTCAGCCTCTAATAATGTCATTTGTAGCCTTTGTAGCACCCTTGCCCTTTCAAACTTGAGCACTTTTTAGAGCAAGAGTGTGCTATGAACAACTATGCTGGTGATGCAGGACAGGCAAGCCCCAAAGTGGGGCTCAGCCTGAGAGGGTTCTTGGCTTTGCCCAGGAAAGAATTCAAGGGTAAGCCAGAGGCAGAAGAAAACGGCTTTATTGAAGCTGCAGTGTCACAGCTCCGGTGGTGTTATAGCTCTGTGGCTGTGCCTGCTGGGCCCGGCTACCCCATAGGCAAAGAGGAGCAGCTCGGGGCTGTTCTGCTCATATTTATATCCACTTTTTTTTTTTCTTGAGACAGAGTCTCACTCTGTCACCCAGGCTGGAGTGCAGTGGTGTGATCTCAGCTTACTGCAACCTCTGCCTCCCAGGTTCAAGCGATTCTCCTGCCTCAGCCTCCCAAGTAGCTGGGATTACAGGCACATGCCACTGCACCTGGCTAATTTTTGTATTTTTAGTAGAGATGAGGTTTCGCCATGTTAGCCAGGCTGGTCTCGAACTCCTGACCTCAGGTGATCCACCCGTCTTGGCCTCCCAAAGTGCTGGGATTACAGGTGTGAGCTGCCGCACCTGGGGTCCCACTTTTAATTGCATGCGGATTAAGGGGTATGCAGGGTAGGGGCAGTAACTTTCGGATCATTGGGTACCATGGAAAGAGGCAGTAACTCCTGGGCATTGCCATGACAACAGTAAACTGATATGGCACACTGGTGGGGAGCTCTGATTGAAAGCTGCTTTCACCCCAGCGCTGTTTTAGCTAATCCTCAATCTGGTCCAGTGTCTGAGCCCTGCCTCTGGAGTCAAGCCCCACCTCCTGTCTCACTGGGGCAATGGGAATCTCCGGCTGCCGCAGGCCCAGGAGATCCCCACTTTCTCCTCCTGTGGGCGCTGTGTATTCTTCAAGTTCCTGCCTACCTGAGAGTCTGTTTCCTTTATACATCAAGTCAGGATGATTGGATATAAAATCCTCAAACCAAACATTTTTTCCGTCAGAACTCTGCAGCTACTGTGTTCTGATATTTAAGCGATGCTCTGTCTGATAACTTCCATCCCCCTGAAGTTTAACAACGGCAGCAGCATACATCTTGCTGTTTTGCTGGCCCCACTCCTGTCCCCAGAAGGTGTGCTCTGCAGAGCTGCAGATCCAGGCTTAAGGAACATGTCTTTTGTGATAGCCCAGAGTATTTTTTTTTTCAGGCTTATGTGTTTTGTTCTCTTCTTCAGGAACATCAATTGTGCATGTGTTATATCTTCTTTGTTTGAGTTCTGTACCTACCATCTTATTTTTACATTGTAGAAACTTTCACTTTATTGTGTGTGATTTCCTCGAGCTCAGCACTTTATCCTTTTAAAGGCATTTTCAGCCACGTTTATTTTTCTCTTCATTCAGATGTGGTTATGGTCTCCAATGACTTATCTCTTCCATCTCTTTTCTGGGCTCCGGTGGCTCACACCTTCTGTTATCTTATCATCTCTTCTTTGAAACCACACATCTCCTTTTTGAGCGCTTCTCCCCTTTAGGAGATGAGGTTGTCTTGAAGCAGAAGAAATCTTTTTGTCTAAACTTTGCCTGTGTTTCCTTGGGTCATTCTCCCAGGGGTGAATGTTTTTCATTTGTCTTTTATGTATAATTCCTTCATTTTAATTTTTTGAAGTATTTATGCATAGGTGTGAAGTTACTTCCTAATAGTAACTTGTCTTTAATAGGGGAGGGCTATCTGCTAGGGGTGTGGGAGAGAGTGTATAAATGTGAGTGTGTGTGTATGTGTGCATGAGTGTGAGTGTGTGAGTGTGTGTGCATGTGTGTGGGATGTGTGCATGAAAGTGTGTGTGAAAGTGTGTGGGTGCATATGTGAGCATGTGTCTGAATGTATGTGAGAACGTGTGTGTGAATGTGTGTCTGAATGTGTGTGTGAGAAAGTGTGTGTGAATGTGTTTGTGAATGTGTGAATGTGTGTGTGAGTGTGGTGTGAGTGCATATATGTATGTGAGAGACTGTGAATGTGTGTGAGTGTATGTGAAAGTGTGACTGTGTGAATTTGTGTATGTGGTGTGAATGTGTGTGTATGTGTGAAAGTGTGCGTGAAAATATGGGTGTATGTCTGTGAAAGTGTGTTGTGTGAATGTGGGTGTATGTGTGTGAATGTGTGTATAAGTGTGAATGTGTGTGGGTGTGTGAATGCATGTGTGTGTATGTGTGTGTATGTGTGTCTGAATGTGTGTATGAGTGTGAATGTGTGCAGGGGTATGTGTGTGAAAGTGTGTGGATGCATGTATGTGTGCATGTGTGTGAAAATGTGGGTGTATGTCTGTGAAAGTGTGTGGGTGTGTATGTGTGTGAATGTGTGTGTATGTGTGTGAATGTGTGTATGAGTGTGAATGTGTGTGGGTGTATGTGTGTGAATGTGTGTCTCAATGTGTATTTGTGTGGGTATGTGTGTGTGTCTGTGTGTCTGAATGTGTATGAGTGTGTGTCTGAATGTATGAGTGTGAATGTGTGTGGGTGTGTGTGTGAAAGTGTGTGGATGTATGTGTGAAAGTGTGTGTGAATGTGTGTCAGTGTGTAAGTGTGTGAATGTATGTGTGTGAATGTGTGTGAATGTGTGTGAGAAAGTATGTGTGAATGTGTGTGTATATGAGCGTCTGTGAGTGTGTGAATATGTGTATGTGTGTGAGAGAGTGTGAATGTGTGTGGGTGTATGTGTGTATGAATGTGTGTGTGAGTGTGTGTGAATTGTGTGTGTGGCCATTGTAGGCCATGCCTCCACTCTGGTTTATTTTCTCAAGGGCCCTCTCACAATATCTGTTTTCCTTTCCTGGTGGACACACACCCCTTCAGCCTTTAGTGCAGGCAGTTAATTGTGACTTATAGATGCTTCTAGACAACAGCTGCTATGTAATCAGCTGATAATCACTATTATCAATGTCTCAAATGTCTTCTAGAGTTTCTTTAGGAAATAATAAGCAAATCTGAATCTATTCATGTTTCCCATGTTTGTGCAAAAGGTAGTATAGGTAGCATACTACAACTGTTCCTTTACAGGTGCTGTAAAGTTTGCCACTAGACACTGTGCTGTGAGGAGTAGGCCTCTACACATGCCGCTCGCTGGGCACATGAACAAGAGTATTTATAGACTGCATTTTCAAAAGTGGAATCGCTGGGTGAAAGAGTACATGCATTTGTAATTTTGATGGAAATGTGCACATTGCCCTCCAGAGGAGCTGCACCTGTGTGTGCTCACGCCAGGGAGGGCTGTCTCTCCCTGGCCTGGCCAGGCAGGGTGCTATCAAGCTTTTGGGTTCTTGCCACTCTGATGGAGGAAAATGTCCTCTTGGTGTAGCATCTATTTTTAAAAATCAAAGTGAAATGTGCAGATAAGAAGTGTAGAGTTTGAGGAGTTTTGACACGTGTATCTGAGCATAGACCCCACCTCCATGAAGTTGTAGCACACTCCACACCCCAGGTTCTTCCAGGCCCTTCCTGTTCAGTCCTTCCCACCCAGGGGCAGCTACTGTTCTGGTGTCTTTCATGATAGAGTCATTTTGCTCTACAGCTTCTTATACAGGGAGTTGTAGAGTAAGTGTCCCCTTATGTATTAGTCTGTTCACACTCTGCTGATAAAGACATACCTGAGACTGGGTAATTTATAAAGAAAAAGAGGTTTAATGGACTCACAGTTCCACGTGGCTGAGGAGGCCTCACAATTATGGCCAAAGGAGAAAGGCATGTCTTACGTGGCGTCAGACAAGAGAGAATTAAGAACCAAGTGAAAGGGGTTTCCCCTTGTAAAACCATCAGATCTCATGAGACCAGTAACCAGGAAACCGCCCCCATGATTCAATTATCTGCCACGAGGTCCCTCCCACAACATGTGGGAAATATGGGAGCTGCAATTCAACATGAGATTTGGGTGGGGACACAGCCAAACCAATCCCCTCACATCTGTCTTCTTTCAGTCAGCACGCTGATTTTGAGAGGCATGCGTATCTTTTTACCGGTCTTCACTGCTTTTCCTTGCCAAGGGACCATTCATGGTGTGGATGGACAGGACGTTTATTCACCTGTGGATGGACGTTTGGGTCTTTTCCCTTGTGGCTGGAGGAATAAAGCTGCATGGTGTTTATTGCTGATCTGTGTGTGGACAGGTTTCATTTCTCTTGGGCGGGCACCCTGGAGAGGAGTGCCTGGGTTGTGGGGTGGGCATGCCACCTCACTGAGGCCCTGTGGGGCTAGCTCCTGATGTCAGCATCTGGATGTGACCACGTCCCTCCACCCTCAGGGTCCAGGAATCTCAGATGCTCACATCCTCACCAACACTTGGCGTCGTCAATCTTCTTGCTTTTGCCATTTAGTGTACAGCAGTGTCTGAGGTTTCTTTCGTTTCCTGGGTCTGGAACATCTCCTCAGCTGTTGCTTAGTACATTTAAAAAGAGTAAGCCCCACCCTTTAAAAAGTGAACCCTGCATGGTTGCACACTCCTGTAGTTCCAGCTACTAGGGAGGATGAGGTGGGAGGATTGCTTGAGCTGGGCAAGTCAAGGCTGCAGTGAGCTATGACTGTGCTATTGTACTCCAGAATGGGCAATAGAGAGAGACCCAGTCTCTAAATCAATAAATAATAAATGAGGGCTGGGCACGGTGGCTCACACCTGTAATCCCAGCACTTTGGGAGGCCAAGGCAGGCGGATCACCTGAGGTCAGGAGTTCAAGACTAGCCTGGCCAACCTCGTCTCTACTAAAAAGACAAAATTAGGCTGGGCACGGTGGCTCATGCCTGTAATCCCAGCACTTTTGGAGGCTGAGGTGGGCAGATCACCTGAGGTCAGGAGTTCAAGACCAGCCTGGCCAACATGGTGAAACCCTGTCTTTACTAAAAACACAAAAAAATTAGCTGGGTGTGGTGGCGCACCCCTGTAATCCCAGCTACTCAGGAGGCTGAGGCAAGAAAATCATTTGAAACTGGGAGGCAGAGGTTGCAGTGAGCCAAGACCGCACCATTGCACTCCAGCCTGGGTGACAAGAATGAAACTCTGTCTCAAAAAGTAATAATAATAATAGTAATAATAAATGAAGTGCCAATCGCTTGGCTGCTTAGGAGGCCACACCCCGGAGGAGGCCTGATCCACAACTTGTGTGGGGCTTTTCAGACAGTGTTTAGCAGCTGGGTGGAGACACAGAGAATCAGGCAGCTGGGGATTTCGTTTGAATGCATGTCGCTGCCAGATCTCATGTTGACTTGTGATTCCTAGTGCTGGACGTGAGACCCAGTGGGAGGTGTCTGGGTCCTGGGGGTGGATCCTCATGGCTTGGTGCTGTCCTCGCAATAGTGAGTGAGCTCTCGTGAGACTGGGTGGTTTAAATGGGTGGGACACCCCTCTGCCCCACCTGCTCCTGCTTTCTCCCTGTGGCGTGCCTGTTCCCCCTTCACCTTCCACTGTGACTGAAAGCGTCTGAGGCCTGCCTAGGAGCCGAGCAGATGTGGGTGCCAAGCTTCCTGCAGAACCCTGAACCAATTATACCATTTTTCTTTATAAATTGCCCAGTCTCAGGTATTTCTTCATAGCAATGGAAGAATGGCCTAATACAGCTGGAGGTTTGTGCTGGGGTTTGTCAGACGGGTGCAGTGGAGGAGCCAGGGAACAAAGGAATTCCTGGTGTTGGTGAGAGAGGTGGCCGTGGAATCCGTGCATGGTCGGCTGGGATGGAGGCCACGATGCCTCCTGTCTGAGGGCAGCCAGCTGAGCAAGCCTGGCTCAGAGCTCGTCGGGGAGATGAGTGCTGGGCCTCAGAGGGCTCTGGGTCTCTAGTCCAGTGACGGCCTCTCCAGTGATCTTTGTGTCTGCCCGAGCTCCATGGCCACAATCCGGATGTTGCTGTTATCCTGGAAGAAGAGCCCCAGGTCCCAGGCTGGCTGATGTGCGGGGAAGGCGCATGCAGTGGGGGTGAGATGGTGCGGGTCTGCGTGGGAGGAGACTGGTTGGAAGGCAGCAGCACTGAGGGCTGGGGGTCCTCACACCACCCACAGCCACAGACCCCATCCCCTAGTGGAGGCTGCTGTTGTCCCCAAGCTGGGCCTCAGGGCTCTGAGCAAGACTGGTCCTCCTGGCTTCCCGTGCTTGGGATGAGAATACCCTGGCTGACCCTTCAGGCCCCAAATCCAATGGCAAATGTCCTTGTAAGAGAACATGGAGGAGGCACACAGAGGTAGAAGAAGCCCACGTTGAGACCCAGGCTGAGTTGGAGGGAGGCCGACACAAGCCCAGGAATGCTGGAGCACCCAGAAGCTGGAGGAAGCAGGAGGGGTTCCTGCTCGGGTCCCTCGGGGAGCACAGGCCTGTGAGGGAGGCCAGCACACTGCAGGCCTGTGACTCTACCCCGGGGGCCTTGGCAGGATGTTATCACTGAACCATGCTTGTGGCAGCAGGGCTCCCATTCTAAGAGAGGGAGGGGCCTGGAGGCCCCAGGGGAAAAGGGCCATGGGAGGTCAGGAAACCAGGCTCCAAGCCTGATCTCAGGACCCGGATGGCTGCCGGGAAGGTACCCTGAGGGGGCCTGCATCTGCAGCCAGGGAGAGGATGAGAAAGCCAGGCCTGTGGCCTGGGACCCTGTAGAGCTGATGGGGAGAGGTCTGAACTGCTCCAAAGAGATGAAGCAGAAGGCTCCTGTCCACCTCTGAGGCTGAGCAGACAGTCAGTTTTGTGTGGCCCCAGCATCCTGGCTTGGCGTGGTGCTGACCCAGCTGGAGAAACCTTCCCTGAGATGCTCTCACTTCTGACTCTCCCTGCACAACTTCCTTAGATGGCTCGTGGCTGGCTGGGGCCTCCGTCAGCCGGTGGGATAGCATGTCAGGCTTCCTTGCCCGTGCTTCCTCCGCACACTGATCATTCCTTTGCTCTTTCTCATAGCGTCCTCTTTGGAGGGAAGTGACTGCACAGCCCACATGTAAGGGGTGTGGGGCAGCTACAGAAGTGATGTGGAATTCGTCCTCTTCGGAGGGAAGTGACTGCACAGCCTGCATGTAAGGGGTGTGGGGCCGCTACGGAAGTGATGTGCAGTTCTTCAGCACGGGGGCTTTGCCTCTCTTCCTTCGCTTATTTATTTATTCACTTATTTAATCATTTGTTTCTATCAATATGCATTTATGGATATTTATTTTACAGTTTGGGTTAAAATCTAATGCTATATATATATTTTTTGGCTTAAACAACTGACATTTATTTCTTATAGTTCTGGGTAATGCTATATTTTCTTGCTCAAATTGTTCCAGCTTTGGCTGTTGGGAGTTTTTTTTTTGACAAGAGTCTCACTCTGTACCCCAGGCTGGAGTGCAATGGTGTGATGTTGGCTCTCTGCAACCTCCGCCTCCCCGGTTCAAGCGATTCTCCTGCCTCATCCTCCCGAGTAGCTGGGATTACAGGCATGCGCCACCATGCCTGGGTAATTTTTGTATTTTTTTTAGTAGAGACAGAGTTTCTCCATGTTGGTGAGGCTGGTCTCGAACTCCCGACCTCAGGTGATCTGCCCACCTTGGCCTCCCACAGTGCTGGGATTACAGGCATGAGCCACCGCACCTGGCGGGGAGTACTTTAGGTTGGCCTTGGTGTCCCTTTGACATGCCCCATCGTGTGTGTGTGTGCGCACGCGCATATGTTGTGTGTTTGTGCATATTTGTGTGTGTGCATTTGTGTGTGTGCACGTGTGTGTGCGTGTTTGTGTGTGCATGTGTGTTTGTGTGTGCGTGTGTGTTCGTGTGTGCATGTTTATGTGTGTGTTTGTGTGTGTTCGTGTGTTTGTGTTTGTGTGTGCATGTTTGTGTGTGTGTTCCTGTGTGTGTGCATGTGTGTGTGTTTGTATGTGTTTGTGTGTGCATGTTTGTAGGTGTGTGTGTGTGTGTTTGTATGTGTTTGTGTGTGTGAGATGTGGGCATTTCCTTACTTTTGGCACTACAAGATGCTCCATATTGATTTTCAGCAGTATTCACCCTGTGGCTGCAGGAATGAGGGATTCTTTTGGAGCAACTATGAATACTTTATTTTTTAGAGCATTGTCTGCATGGAGAGGGGCCCTCTAGCTGAGCATCATCTTGTTGGAGGGACCCCAGTGCATCAGGAACACTGTCCCACACTGTGGTCCTTGTCATCACACTCGCCACTGTACACATCAGAGCAGTGGCCACCTGGAACCCCGAGGCATATGCTTCAGCTGGCGTTTCATGAAACCACCACAGGCGTCGGCTTGATTGATTATGATGTGAAGGTGGGCTGGGGATCAGGCTTGGGGTTGGGCCCTGGGTTGTCAGCATCTGATTTCTTATTGGCAAGAAACTCAGCACTGCACTCGAGTCCCAAAGTACAGACAAACCAATCCAATCCCAGCCTCACGGGGTGTCCCTCAGGATGACTCCTGGTACTGACTCTCTATCAGTCAAGGTCCAATCAGGAGACAGGCGTCATGCAGCAATTTGAACAGTGAAGGCTTAATATAAAGAATTCATAACTATAAGAGGAAGTTTCCTGTTAAGTGGCATGAGAATGCCAAAACCACAGGAACAGAGATACAGGGAGCAGCTACTTCTAGGTGGAGACAGAGTTCCCCAAATAGAAGCAAATTTGGAGAGGTCAAATCCAATCCTGGGCTGTGATCCCAACTCCAGCGGAGAGAGTGTGTGTGGCCCATAGGGTTGGGGAGAGGTTTGCTGGGATGCCATGCTGCCGAAGTGGGTGGGAAGGGGTGGGAAGGGCTGCAGGGAAGCCACCCGTGAAGATGACGTGCTGGGAAGTGCCCCCTGGGGAGGTGCCGGGCTGTGGAACTCCGTGGGGAGCTCCTGGCAGTCAGGTTGCCTGTTAGAGCACTGCTGGGCTGTGAGACAGGAAACACTGCACTATTTGATTTCAACAACATTCGCCCTGGGGCTTCAATAAATGAGAGATCTTTTGGATGTCATGGAAACTTTCTGGGGTCAGGGGCAAAGTAGAAGGTCTTGCCTGGAGAGTTACAGAGGGGACAGGAAACTGGGAGGCCCTGAGGCCTTGGATTAGGTGGGAAGGAGGGTCAGAAGAAAGGGACTCTGGAGATCCAACACGCTGTCTCCACAAAGATCAGCATCTCTGCTAGCCCTGCCTCACGCTCAGCTTCCTGCCTACCCTGCTCCAGTGGACATCGAGCCCAGCAGATCTGCCTGGGACATAACTGACCTGTTCCGTTCAATTTCCCTGGCATCAGATGGGAAGGCCCTCTGGCCGTCCACTCTCATTCCCTGGACCCTCTTGCTTCTCTGTCCAGCAATAACCATGGCTGCTGCTGAGAGGGGCCAGGTGCTGGGCCATCTCCTCCCCAGCAGGAATCACTTTCCTCGGCTTCCTTGCTGCAGGATCCTGCCCCTGTGAGGCCTTTGTGCTGGGCAGGGTGGAGTGCGGGACCAGCACAGGGCCCTCCAAGTGTCACCGTCGTCCATGCCTTGGCCCTACTCCAGGACGTGCTGAGCCAGGTAGCACGCACCCCTGCCTCCACCAGGATGGCCCCTCCCAGCCCAGCCTTCCGGGAGAAAAAGACTCTCCACCCCAGCCCTTCTGTGCCCACAGTGGAGCCCTCCAGCCTGGGAGAGCTGCTGGGTGCAGCTCCCTCGACTCAGCCAGGGTCTTCCTACCACGTTTTGAAACTGAAGAGCCGGGAGTCCCTGGAGGCCATTACACTTACCCTGCTCGTTTTTCAGAGGGGGAAACAGGTCCACTCACGGGTGGGAAAGGCCTGGAGCCTGAGAGTCAAGACCCTCATGTCTATGAAAGGCCGCATATCTGGGAACAGGCCAAATGCAAACAAGCTGACTTCTGCCAGGGCCTTAGAACAGTGCCTGGCACCCAGAACATGCTGTGTAAGTGCTGATAATAGTAATAACAACAACAGCAGCCTCTGACCTTGGGTTCCATGACACCAAATTCTAAAGTCCAGCTACTGTTTGGAGCTATCTGGGTAACCGCTGGTTTTCAGAGTGCATTCAAATGTTGGCAGGCATTTTGCAAAATGACCCTCTCCCCAGTGCCTGGAAGGAGACCTGGCACATAGTGGGCATTCAGTGTGGATGTGTAGAGTGCATGAATGAATGAATGAATGAATGAGTGACAGGACATGCAGACGTCCCCAGGTGGGAGTCTCCCATTCCCTCACAACGCAGTTCATGAGGCAGCTTGTGTTCCCCGAGCCCTGGGTCTGTCTCCATGCAATGCTTCCTCCAGGAAGCCT
Organism: Symphalangus syndactylus; assembly: GCF_028878055.3. Taxonomy (NCBI): domain Eukaryota; kingdom Metazoa; phylum Chordata; class Mammalia; order Primates; family Hylobatidae; genus Symphalangus; species Symphalangus syndactylus. The sequence goes on from NC_072430.2 coordinate 12,660,055, forward strand.
TCCTGGATGCCCAGCTGAGTCAGGAGCCTCCTGAGGGCCTCACTCTAGCATGACTGGAGTGCAGTCCATCGACACTGCCCACCTCTTGTCATTTAGGGACATATGAGCATCCTGAGGGCAGGTGCTGGGCCAGATGCATCTCATGTCCTCCTCCTTCCTCCCCATATCTGGGCAATTGTGAATTCCTCGTGTTCTCTTCTCCTAAAAATACATCAAACCCACCCACTTCTCTCTGCCCTTCCCCGCAATGGCTGCCACACTGGCTGGGGCCATCGTCCCCTCTGGGCTGGCCCAGTGCAGGGGTCTCGGCCCGTTCTTCCCAGTTCCTACCCAGCTGCCTGCAGCCTCGTCTCTGCACGGCTGTCAGAGGGAGCAGCTGCTGTCCTCCTCCTTCTCAATGAGATGAACTCATCATTTTCAAGGGTATAATTCAGTGGCATTTAGTATATTCACAGTGCTGTGCAGCCAGCACCACCACCGCGCTCCAAAGCATTATCACCACCCCAAAAAGAAGTCCTGTGTTCATGACACAGTCACTCCCCATTGCCCCTCTCCCCATCCCCAGGCAACCCCTCATCTTCCTGTTTATGGATTTGTTGTTTGTTCAGCATATTTCATGTAAAAGGAGTCATACAACATGTGAACTTTTGTGTCCGGCTTCTCGCAGCAGAAAGTTTTCAAGCTTCAGCCATGTAGCAGGAATCAGTATTTTATTTCATTTTATGCCTGAATAATAAATATTCTGTTGTGTGGCCAGACCACGATTTGTTTATCCATTCATCCGGGATGGACACTGGGCCAGAAGGAGCTCCTTGAAGCATTCATTTGGTGAAGACTCTTCTGCTCAGAACCTTCCAGGGGCTTAGCAAGATCTACAGGCCTCTTTGTGGCCCAGCCCTGGGGCCCCTGGGGACTCCTCTGCACCACTTCACTCTCATCCTTTTTGGCTCCACACCCTGCTTGCCATCTTCCATCTCACCACACTCCGTCCTGCCTCAGTTTCCCGCCTGCCTTCTTACTGCCCAGGCTGAGCGTCTCTGTCTGTTTCCCTTGACTGGGCTGTACTTATCCTTCCAGTCATGTTAGAACGTCACTTCCACGGGGACACCCTCCCCAGCCTCCCAGTCACGCCACGTCAGCCAGTGACCGTGGGCCCCATTGGACCCATTCAAGCACGGCACGTGGGGCCGAGTTATCCTCCCGTTCTCGCCTCTGCAGCCTGAGCTCTTCAAGGACAGTGCCAAGTCTGATTGGTCTTGGCAACCCCCACAGTACACAGCAACCCTGCCAGGGCGCCTGGCACGGAGGAGGTGCTCACTGCAGGCTGTGCGGACTCCTGGAGGGGTGTGTGTGTGTGGTGCGTGAGGAAGTGCCAGGTAGCAGTGCTGTATCGTGGGTAGTGCTGTTTCTGCTTGGCATGGAATAGCAGGTTGGCATCTGGTGCAAACTAGTAACTTCTTATCCAGTTGGCCCAAGCACAGAATTGGTCTATACCCATACCAGAGGATGTGACATATTTTTATTTAAAAAAAAATCAATAAATCATTTGTGGGACTGTCACCAGTAACGATGTGACTGAATTAACCTTTCATCTGCCATGAGGGTGATCTTTTTGTTACTTAATCTTAAGTAACTCACAGAGTCTGGGGCACCTGTCAGGCAGGACCTTTGGGCCAGAGGTTGATCTCTAAGCAACTGGAGGGCAGGAATCTCAGGGAACCCCCAGGTGCCCACCAGCCCCTGCTTCTCTGGGCACTCGGTGTGAAAGGTCCAGGCTGAGGAGCGGTGGTCCCTGATTCCGGGACAAATCCCCCCTGGTGGTAGCCGTTTGGGTCTGAAATCCCCGCTCTGAGCCGATGTGGTTGCATGGATGCTGCTGAACAAACCCCAGGGGGCTGCTGCTGACGCGATGGGCTTCTGCTGAACTCCCGAGGGAACAGCTCAGCTAGGGGCAGCTGGGCTGCACCATCGACACCTTCTCCTGAACATTGGCCCCCTTGGTCCCTGACTGACCCAGATCTCCTGCACCCCTGGGCCCAGCCACTCGGCCTGGCCTGGTCCCACTCCCCAGCACAGGACACCTCCACACCTTTGTATAGGCTGGGCTCCTGGCCTGGAGTGCCCCATCTGCACAAGCACCTCTCCCTTAGGAGGCCTTCTAGAATGTTCTAACCCTCCACTCCTTTCTTGAGCCCGAGCAGTGTTTGTGCTTGGGTGTGTGTGGTGTAGCCCAGCCCGACAGCTCCTGCTCAGCCTGTCTCATTGTGTCCGCAGCCAGGGTTTGGAGGATGTGGCGTTGGGTGCATACTTCCCTCAGCTGCCCCTCCCTCCCTGGCCTGGCGGGGTGTGGGGTGCCCATGCCAGAGAGTGACTGAAGGTGTCCCCGCCGTGCTCACTCCCTATGAGCTGCCCTGCAGGGGCCAACTTATCCCAGAAACAGGCTGTCTCCCAAACCACACGTTGTTAGCTTTGAAGCGCAGTGGATGTTTTGGCAGCAGATCCACCTTCTTAATTATGTCTCTCGGCTGCTATTTCAACCAGCGTGTGCTCCGAGCATGTGCTAGCCTCCACAACGTCTGCGTCCCCCACAGGACGGCTCTGCATTGTCCCCTCCCATGGCTCCTTGTCGTCGCGGGGCTGGCGATGCCGAAGCCACCCTACCAGGCTCCCTATCCCGGCTCTCCTTCCCCATCGCTGCCTGGCTCTGCGCTGACCACCCCAGCCTCGAATCTAAGGCCCCACTCTCAGGCTTAGCCTCAGCCTCAGCAGCCTGTGGCTGCCTCCCTCACCTCACCATTCCCTTGGCGGGGCATTCTTGGGGGACACCTGACATGCCTGGCTTGTTGCAGCTTCTGTGCTTTTTTTTTTTTTTCTTTTTTGAGACAGGGTCCTGCTCTGTCGCCCAGGCCGGAGTGCTGCGATCACAGCTCACTGCAGCCTCGACCTCCTGCGCTCAGGTGATCCTCCAGCTTCAGCTACCCAAGTAGCTGGGACTACAGGCGTGTGCCACCATGTCTGGCTAATGTTTGTGTTTTTTGTAGAGACAGGGTCTCGCCGTGTCACCCAGGCTCATCGCGAGCCTGTGCTTCGGTTTCTTTTGATCCTTCTCTCTTGACGTCCTCGGCTTCCAAAAGGATTCTGAGGGCCCCTGAAGGCCCCCTGTGGCAGGAGTTTCCCCGCCACTCCCCAGGGCATCTCCCATCTGCACGCCTCTTGGCCGGAGCTTCCTGTGCCCTGTGCCCCTGGACGGGTGCTCTTTGCAGGTAGGGGTGGTGCACGAGTGACCCTCAACCTCCAGCCTCTGAGCACCACATGGCAGTCGGTGGGCGGGCAGGATCTGCTGGGCTGGGTTGTCCTGGATCTTGCACTGGTTGTCCGTGGTCTTGCCAAGGGTCCGTGTGTGACCCTTGTTGCTCTACGTGGAAGTACATGAGAAGCACAAACGCAGGGCAGGGGATCACAGGCGAGTGGGATTCCTCCCGGGACTGCCCCGAGCCGTGTGTCTGCATACTCAGACCTGCTTACAGGTGCCTGGACAGCACTGGAAGGCGCACACAGATGCACTGCAGGGAGGACCTCGGGGAAGGAACAGTATGGGGGGCTGGGGTGCAGGTGAAGGAGGCTCTCATTTTTTATTATCAAGCCTGCTTTAGTGTAGTATTTGTATAGTTGTAAAATAATATTGCTAAAAATAACATCCTCATTTAAATACTTTTTTTTTCTTTTTTTGAGATGGAGTCTTGCTCTGTCGCCCAGGCTAGAGTGCAGTGGCATGATCTAGGCTTACTGCAACCTCTGCCTCCCAGTTTCAAACGATTCTCCTGCCTCAGCCTCCTGAGTACCTGGGATTACAGGCGCGCGTCACCATGCCCAGCTAATTTTTGTATTTTTAGTAGAGACACTGTTTCACCATGTTGGCTAGGCTGGTCTGGAACTCCTGACCTCAGGTGATCCACCTGTCTCAGCCTCCCAAAGTGTTGGGATTACAAGAGTGAGCCACCATGCCCAGCCTAAAGACATCTTTTAATGGGTTAAATGATAGAAAGTCCTTTTAGGAAATGCCGCTGCTCTCCGTCTACTGTGCTCTGGGACTTGCCCACCAGCGCGGGGTGTGGGTGGGAGGCTGGCCCCGGACCCCTGCCGGGAGGCCTCCGTGTCCTCAACCCCAGCTGCGTGCATTTCTTCATGCGTCCCCTGCACACAGGATGCACCGTACCACGTGCCCAGCTGTGGGCTGCGTGTGTGGTAGGGATGTGCAGGTCCCCGGGGTGGCGAGGGGGAGTTCTGAGTTCCCGGGATGACAGGGACAGGGAAGGAGATGCAGGAGAGACACACACAGGGCCTGTGGGGATTCCAGGGTCAGAGCAGCCAAGCTCGGCGGCTGGAGCTGAAGATGGGGCGGGCTGTGCGGCGCTGGTGACGGGCGCCGCGGCCTGGCTGGGGCGCTCAGCTACCAGCTGCTTCTCCTGGCTGGGTCTGGCTCGGTCTCAGCACGTGGCCAAGCCGGCAGCACAAGCACAGGCCTTGGTCTTGGCTGGGAGCAGGGCTGGCCCTGCCAGGCACCAGACCAGAGCCAGGAGCAAGCTGGCAAGCCCCGCGGGACATATTGTGCGTCAGCTCCCACGGCAGCCCTTCCCAGACGGGCCTCTGCTCGCCTGGGGAGATGGTGGCGGAATGCGGAGGTGCCCAGCCCTGGCCACTGCCCCACCCCTGCGCTCTGAGCTGCCAGTCCCGGAAATGTCCTCTCAGAGCCCTGGAGTCAGCGGGCGCTTTCTGGGGAGCTTTGCCTTCTCCCCCCTCCCCATCGGTCCCTGACTATTAGAGTCAGTGCTTGTGTTTGAGCCCCCAATCAACTAGCTTTGCAATTTGTCAAATTATGCAGAAGAGACAGCGGAGAGGAAAGGGAAGTAGTTTGGTTCTATTATGTGGAAATTAGCTTTGAAACAGAGGCCGTTTGCCTGTTAGAGCAATTTCTCTCCATTTATTTCTAGAGAAAATTGCCTGTGTGGCTCACATCCTCATCTGGTGGGGCTGGCTGTCTCCCAGGCCACGAGGCGTGGGGGCTGGAGGCCTGCACCAGCCCTGAGGGCGTCTCCATCCTGGCCAGGGAATGGGTGGGAGACCAGGAGGCTTCATGCTGCTGCCCCTGGCGCTGGGGCAGGAGGGGAGGGGGCAGGCCCCGGCTCACTGCCCAGCCCCCATCTACCTCTGAGACATGTCTTGGTGGCTCTTGGAAGGCCAGGTCCCCAGCTCCCTGCAGGATGGGCCTGGCCAAGCCTCCTGGATGGGGGTGGGAGGCCCTGCCTGAGCCTGACCTTGGCGGGAGAGTGCTGCAGGTGATGCTGGGATGGGTGGGAGGGGACTCCAGGAGGAGGGACCAGCTGAAGGCACCATGAGGCCCTGTGTTTGGGAAAGGGCAGAAGTCAGGCAAGACCTAGAAGTGGCAATCCCAATTGCATTTTCTATCCTTCCGGGTGGAGCTGCCACCTGTCTGGGGAGCCCAGCCTAGCCACTACTGCGGGGCGCACGGGGGTGTCTCGGGGAGACTGGCAGAGTGATGGCTGCAGGCAGCTGCCCTTCCCCGAGCCTCCTGTGGCCACACTCGCGGGTTGCCCCGTATTTGCTGCCTGGGGGTCCCCGCACGAGCCCTCTGGGAGGCATGCGGCCTCCAAGGTTCCAGTGGGGAGCTTATAGTGTGGTGAGGGGGGACTTGCTAGGGCCGCGCACCACTGGAGGGCAGCAGCCCCCTACCCCTGCGACCCCGTCTGCTGCTCTGGAGCTCCGAGCAAAGTGTGCATCTGGGCATCCTAAGGACACTCAGAGCCAGGACGCTCGGGTGGGGTCTGAGTGCAACATCACACTTGGCCGTGGCTGAGGGGAGAGGGCAGCCCTTTTGTGCTATTATCATATTGTTTTGGGGAAATTGCTTTTTATGAAATAAATTTTACATAAAGTGACATGTGCAGATCTTAAAGGTACAACCTGATGAGTTTTGACAAATACGCACACGTAACCAACACCCAACCAAGTTGTTTTGAGCTTTATCTGTGTAGTTTATCCGTTTTATCATTGAAGGGTATTCCATTTCACAAATATAAAATCTATTTATGCTTTTTCCTGTCAGTGCACCTTTGGGTAGTTTCCAGTTTTTGACTATTATAAATATAGCTGCTATAAACATTCTTGTGCAAGTATATTTGGGGTACAAATGTTTCAGTTTCCTTTGGATAAATAGCTAGGAGGGCCATAGGACAGGTGGAGGTTTAACTATGTAAGAGATTGCCAAGCAGTTTTCTAAGTGGCAGCACCATTTGACACCCTTACCTGCAGTATAGGCAAGTTCCAGCTTCTGCATGACCACACTGACATTTGGTATTGTCAACCTGGTGGGCAAAAAACTACTTCCTGGAGATTTTTGTATGATGATTAACGATGTTACACATCTTTTCATGTGCTTATCCACCATTTATGTGTCTTCTTTTATGAAACATCTTTTAATTGGATTTTTTTTATTATTGATTTGTAAGAACTCTTTATATATTTTGGATAAGTGGATTGTCTTTTTATTGTTGATTTGTAAGAACTCTCAATATATTCTGGATATAAGATGTATGTGTGTGTGTGTATATATATGTGTGTGTGTGTGCATATATATATACATATATATTAATAGAGTTAGAGAAAATATATGTGTGTATATATATGTGTGTATGTGTGTGCATATATATACATATATATTAATAGAGTTAGAGAAAATATATGTGTGTGTATATATATGTGTATATTTATTTTATAAAATTAGAGAAAAATATATATGAGTGTGTATACACATATATATACAGATACATATATACACACCCATATATATTTTTCTCTAATTTTATGAAATACCTTTTTGTTTTTTGACAATGTCTTGATGACCTGAAATCTTAAATGTTGATGAATTTCTGCTTGTCATTTTTTCTTTAGTGGCCAGAGCCTTTTGTGTCCTCTCTAAAGAGTCTTTGTTTACCTCAATGTTGCAGATTTTCTTCTGTGTGTTCTTCTAGGTATTTCCTAGTCCATGTTTTAGATTGAGATCTGTGGTTTATCTTTAATTAATTTTCATGTATGGTGTGAGGAAGGGGTTGGGGTTTATTTCCCCCATACATTTATCCAGTTGCTCCAACATCATTTGTCAAAGAGACTTTCTTTTCTTTATTGAATTTCCTTGCAGCCTTTGCTAAAAATCAATGGGAAATGTATTTATAGGTCTAGTTCTTGTCTCTATATTTTCTTCCATTATCTAAGTGTCTATTTCTTCACCAATATCTCACTGCCCTGATTTCTGGGCTTTGCAGCATCCTGAAATCAGATCGTATGAGTCCAGTGCTGCTCTCCTTTTCCAGGATCACTTTTCTTTTCCAGGTCCTTTGCACTTTTAAATACATTTTAGAATCAATCTGTCAATTTCTGTTAAAAAGCCCATTGGAATTATTATGAAGATCACATTCGGTCTGCTGATCATTTTGGGGTGGCTGACCATCCTAGCCATAGAGAGTCTGCCCATCCATGAACTTGGTATACTTCTCCATTCATTCAGCTCATCTTTAATTTCTCTCAGCAATACTGTTGCAGTTTGGGGGATAGATCTGGACCTGGTGCTGTCAGAGTTAGGGAATGATATGGGCAGAGCATTTGACTGTAATCTGGGAAGCGAGGACTGGTGCCCACCTGCAGGCCTGTGGGAACTCTGGGCAGCAAGGCAGCCTCTCAGCTTCTGCCCAGGCAGCAGCCACAGCTCACTGTGATGCCAGGTATGCACACTTCCAGGGGGCCCATTGTCCTTCCACCCACCTTCCAGTCCACACTCAGGAACATTCTAAGCCATCCTTGTTGGGTGGGGCAGGAGAAGGGAGAATCCAGACCTCACAGGAGCCCCAAATCCTGATATCTCCAAAGTGCCCTTTTGCCAGCCCTGGTCTCTGCTTTTGTGTCCTGGGTTTGGCTACATGTTGACAAAGATGCTCACTCGGAAAGTTGAGCAAGACCAGTTCTCATCTGTTGTTATGGTTACGAGGCAGGAAAAACAATTTCCTGTGAGTATCTTCTGATCACTCCTGTTGGATGCTGGAGCAGATTAGGCCAGGCACCATGGTGATGGCTTCTCTGGTTCTGTGGGGGACCATGTGACATTCATTTTGACCTCACACACGGGGTTGCAGTCTGCCGGCTCAGTCAGGGGAGATAGACGGATCTCATTAAGAACCATCAGAGGATCACTTTGCTGGTTTTATTGCAGTTGCAAAATTGCCTTTACCTCACTCTCTCCCAAATGCCGGATTACAAACATCACAAGAGATCAAAGAAGCCTGGGTGGGCCCAGCAATGCACTGAATGCGCGCCAGCGGGCAGTGACCAATCACCAAACCCAAGGGGGTCCACGTGGCGGGCTGTCTCCTTGCTACACGGGGCCTGCCCACTCACAGCTGGGGGCCCCTCCAGCAGCAGGAGGCCCGGGCCTCCCGAAAAGAGAACACACTCTCTGCAGGGGCAACTTCCACCTCCCCACTGACCCAGGCCCCCCAGGTTGCAGAGCTGCAGAATGGCAGAATTGGGCCCCCCAATTATAGAGCTCCCCAGAGCTGCAGAACGGCAGAGGGAGGCAGCAGGGAGATAGACCCATAAGGCTGGTCTTGGAGCAAGGGGTGGCTGCAGCCAGGTGGAGCAGCGGGCTGGGCTATTTCCTGGTCACAGAATCACTTCTATCCCAGCCCCACGGCAACGTGGGGGGAATCTCCCCCTCTGCTTGTTCTCCAGGCAGGGCCTGGGCTGCGCACGCTGGAGGAGCGGTTCACCCTCAGCCAGCCAGGTCTCTGCCCTTCTCTTCCGGATCCAAGCCCCCAGTGTGGCTTGCAGTCCTCACCGTCTCCTCCTCGTGCTTTGGATGAAGCTTCAGGGTCCTGCCAGTGAGGAAATGGCCAAACACTGAGAAGGTGACCCCGGCCAGCTGACACCCCACGGTGGCTGCCCTGCATTGGGCAGCTGCTCCAAGCCTGGGCCTGGGGCAGGGGGCAGGAGGCAGGGGGTCTGCAATGTGGTAGTAGCTCTGCTGGAAGCTTCTAGGATAAGAGGTCACCTTAATGGCAGACAAGTGGGGGGAGTGTCCGGAGGTGCCTGGCACCAAGATTAGGGGTGAGGTCACCAGGGAGGGGCATGGGGAGGGGCTGCGCACTGCTCCTTGGGTGGGACAGAGCAGGGACAGGGAATGAGGAGGCTGAACCTGGGGGCCAGGGAGGCCAGAGGAAGCTGGGTGGGGTAAGGGTGCAGGCAGGTAGGGAGTGTGTGTCTGAGAGGAGGGCGGCATTGCTGGGGGAGCCAGCATGCCAGGAGGAGCAGGGAGGCTGGAGAGGAGGAGGGCTCGTAGTAGGTGGGAGACCCCAAGGGATTTCTATTTAGGAACTCATTTCCTGCTTTGTGATGTCCACAGGTTTTAAGTTGCCTGTGAGGAGGCAGGTTTTAAGTTGGCTGATCCTGCAGGTGGAAAGGCCGACAGTGGCAGGTGGGGGTCCCCAAGCTGCCCCCAGGACTGAAGGTCAGGCAAAGGCTGCAGGTAGACCTCAGCTCTGAGGCTCACCTCCCTCTTGGCCCCTCAGGGTGACACCTTCTCCTAGGCGCTCCCAGTGGGGCAGTCATCCCAAATCCAGCCCCGTTGCTTCCTGCCTCCTTCCCCAGCCTCATTCAGCGGCCAGCCAGCCAAGGTCACCGTGGCTGTGATAGGTCAGTGTAGTCCCAGGTGGGGCCCTGACACCTTGTCTGAAAGACATGGAGGAGGAGGACCCCCAGCCCCAGAGACTCTCAGCTCTCTGCACCCACAGACTCTCCCCAGTCCCCCAGCCCAGCAGGGCAAGGGCCCGGGCGGGGGCTCTCAGCAGCCCCTGCAGTGAGTCTCCCTCCCGCGGTCAGTGTGCAGAGGGTCCCACGTGTGTGGGACCGCGATTACATTTTCACAAAGAAATTGGAGAAACTACAGCAAACACAGCTCAGCCACAGCGCTGAAGGGGTTCCCTTCCTCTTTCTTCTTTTTGTCTCCTGCCCTGGTCACGTGCAGCCCCGAGTCTGGCACTGGAGACGGGTTTGCTGTTTTGACGGCGGAGGACATGGCCCAGAAATCATAGTAGAAGGGCAGCTCTTGATGTGGCCAGCTCCCCAGCTGAGTGTCCAGCCTGCCCAATTGCCCCGCCTGGAGGGAGGAACAGAGAGGAAAATGCCAAGGCTGGCTGGGTCAGGTGCCAGGTGTGCCCGCAGCAGCCCTGGGGGTGGGGGGCAACCATGCGGGAGGTGCAGGTGCTGCGGTCACCTTCCAGGTGGCCCAGTGGCTACCCCTCTTCACTATCCAGGGACGTGCCGGCCTCCTGGCACTTTCCCCCATGGTGAAGTAGAACTTCCGAGGCATCCCTCTGCTCTGGCTGCCCTTATTGCAGCCCGTCAAGCTCAGCCTGGCTGCAGGTAGGGGCCGGCGTCTCCCGGGTCCTAGCTCCTGGGTTGCTGTTGTGAATCTGCAGACTGAGGGGCTGTGTGGTGTGGGTGGCGTGTGGTTTGCTGAGGAGCCTTGCTTTGGAGGTCTGGCCTTATTAGAAAACATTCCTTTATTATCTCACATTTCCAGAGGCCAGGAATTCAGAACAAGTCTCATGGCTTTAAAATCGAGATGTCAGCAAGGCTGGTTCCCCCAAGGGGAGAATCTCATCCTTGTCTCTCCAGGCTTCGGGGGCCCCAGGTGGCCCTGGAGTGGCTGCACCCCTCCATCTCTGCCTCTGTCTGCGCAGCCTTCTCCTCTGCATGTGCCAAATCTGCCCCTGCTTCCTCTTAAAAGGATTCCCGTGATTGCATTCAGGGTCCACCCCATCCAAGAGCCACTCCCTAGCTCAAGTCCTTGACTTAATCACACCTGCAGGAGCCATGTGAGGTCCCACATTCACAGGCCCCAGCCACCAGGATGTGAATCTCTGAGAGGTCAGCTGATCAGCTATCACACCAGGGTGGCGTGACCAACTCATCCAGTCTGCCTGGGGCCTTCCCGGCATTGGCATTCAAAGTCCCACACCCTGGGAAACCCCTCAGTCCCGGGCAAAGGGATAGGGAGCCGCCCTCCTCTGTGGCAGCCTCACCTTAGCAGCCCATGTCTCCAGGGCACCTGCAGCACCAGGATGAAGCCTGACTCTCCACAGACAGTCAGGAAACCCTGGGAGGCAATGCATGTGTGGAGGAGCCAGTGCTGTGCCAGCTGCCAGCTGCCCCTCCCAGCTTTCTCAGCCCTTCCTGCTGAATGAGTCTCACTCTGTGTGTGGGAGTCCAGGGGGCCGGTGACACCTGGAGGGTGGCAGGACCCAGGCTGGCACGAGGTCTGAGGCATACCCACCTCCAGCTCAGGGCAGGCTGATAACTGCTCCTCCTTCTCCCCAGCAGGTCTAATACCTTGGCCCCAGCAGAGACCCGTGCCTGCAGTTGCTGACATTCAGCCCCTAAATGAATGAGAAGCTGTGTTATGTGTGTTATGTTGTGGCCTGAGGGCTCTGTGGTGTGGGCAGGGTGTGGTTTGCTGAGGAGCTTTGCTTTGGAGGGCTGGCGTTACTAGACTCCTCTGGTAGGCTGGGATGGCCTGAGAGGAAAGGGGGGCTGTACTGGGTTCTGGACCCAGCACTGTGGCTCGGCTGTTTTCAGGTGGGCTGGTGTGGACAGATCTCCTCTAGATGCAGCCCGCTGGCCCATGGACTAACTTGGTGGGAAATTGATGTTTATGCAGGAATGTACATGTGTGTTGGCATGGGGGTTGTAACACAGAGTTCAGAGCTGTTACCTGGGTGCCCAGGCTGCAGGAGGACATGGGTGGGCAGTAGCTGAGGGTGGTGCAGGGATAGACATGTCTTGTATTAACCTGCTTGCCACCAGCTGCTAAATGGCCGTGCCCCACCACTCCCTGGGCTTCCCTTTCTCTGTCTGAAATGTGAAATACTAGCACCAGATGGTTTCTAAGCTCCAACCATCCTAAACTCTGTGATGCTGCTAACTCACCACAGTTATATTAAAGTGGTAAAGATGGGTTAGATAGAAATGAGTACTTTTATATTATTAAAGGTCCATGGGCAGAGTCCCCTACTACAGCTTCCAGACTCACTCTTCTGAGTTAAGCAACTAGAAAACTGGGCAAAAAAGTATGAAACGACTGTTCTCAGACACTGGAGAGTAAGCAGTGCTGTCTTGTCCATTTTTGTTGCTATAAAGGAATACCTACGGCTGGGTAATTTATAAGAAAAAGAGCTTTATTGCCTCATGGTTCTGCAGGCTGGACAGAAGCATGGTGCCAGCATCTGCTCAACTTCTGGTGAGGACCTCAGGTTGCGCCACCTTCCCCACTCACAGGGGAAGGTGATGGGAAGCTGGTGTGTGCAGAGATCACATGGCAAGAGAAGAAGCAAGATGGGGGAGGGGCCAGGCCCTTTTCAACAAGCCCCTCTCATGAGAACTAACAGTAAGAACTCTCTCCTCCCCGAGGGAGGGCATGATCTATACATGAGGGATCCACCTCCACCACCCAAACACCTTCCATTAGGCCCCACCTCCAACACTGGGAATCAAATTTAAACATGAGGTTTGGGGGAAAACATTCAAACCACAGCAAGTGCAGAACTGAGACACTCATTCAGAGGGAAACAAATAAAGTGAGCCTTCTGAGGCCTGGACTTTCTGTCTGGAGACAATGTCCAGGTGGGCTGCTATGCTGAGGACTGGATTGTGGAGTAATGGGCTGTGATGGGGAAGGAAGGCATTAGTCAAGGTGTGGTTGACCTGCTTCCTTGGTACTGACTTGCAGATTCCTTTAGGATGGCTGGACATTTTTTCAGTTCTCCATCCTTCCTTAAGGCTGATAGCTCTTTGTCTTCTTGTGAGAGGAGGGATCCACACAGAGCCTGGTGGACTCATTGGATTGAGGAGATAGAGATCAGAATTTTGGGAGGCTGAGATGGCTAGAATTTGCATGGCAGAATACCAGAGAAGAGGGAAATAGGCAGAAAAAGAGTGCCAGAATTCTGCATAGGGGTTCCCATAGGTCTGTGGTTGAATGTCAATGGTCCCATGCAAGGCATGAAACTTCAAGGGCAATGCTGGAGAAATAACAATTATCGGAGAGCTGCAAGGTGATTGGCTTAGAACCATCTAAGTTTCCACCAGTCAGGATGGAGAGAAGTTATTGAAGACATGGGCATTCACTAGAGACTCAGAAGAGTCTTGCCTTAGTAGTGGGGCTTAACTCACCCAAGAGGAAAGGTGACTCTAGACTCACTTTCAAAAGCATCAAACTTCTCTCCAGATGACTTAACTGCCTGCCAGAATGAAGCCCAACACTCTTTAAAGGCATGTAAGTGAATTCAGAACTCAACAATGTACACTATTCAACACAATGTCCAGCATCCAATCAAAAATCACTAGACAAACAAGTAGGAAAATATGACCTATCGACAGGAAAAAATTAGTTATTAATAATAGAGATAGGCCCAGAAATGACAGAGGTGATGGAAAACACAAACCAGGATGTTAAAACACTTGTTATGAATATGTTGCATATACTCCAGGACTTAAAGGAAAACATGAACAGAGCGAGGAGAGAAATAGGGGACACAGAAATTCCAAGTGGAATTTCTAGAAGTGGCAAATTGTGCCAATCTCTGAAGTGAAAAGTTCACTGGATGGGACAGTACACCGCAGAAAAACCAGTGAATTCACTTTAGTATTTAAAAGCAGGGGTTGGTAAACTGTGGCCTGTGGGCCAAATCCAGCTTGTTACCCATTTTTATAAATAAAGTTTTACTGGAATGCAGCCACACTCACTTGTTTACATACTGTCTGTATTAGTCCATTTTCATGCTACTAACAAAGACATGCCTGAGACTGGGTAATTTATAAAGAAAAAGAGGTTTAATGGACTCAGTTCCACATGGCTAGGGAGGCCTCACAATACTGGTGGAAGGTGAAGGAGAAGCAAAGTTCTGTCTTACATGGCAGAAGACGAGAGAGAGCACGTGTGGGGGAGCTCCCATTTGTAAAACCATCAGATCTCGTGAGACTTACTCACTATCATGAGACCAACGCTGGATAGACCTGCCCTCATGATTCAATGGCCTCCCATCAGGTCCCTTCCACAATATGTGGGAATTATGGGAGCTACAATTTGAGATTTGGGTGGGGACACAGCCAAACCATATTGCTGTCTATGACGGCTTTCATGTAACAACATCAGAGTTTAGTAGTTGCAACAGATTGCACGATGCACCAGGGCTGAAATATTTACTAGCCAGCCTATTGCAGAGAAAGTTTTCTGACCCCTGGTTTAAAGTATTTACCTTGTGATCCCTTTATACTACAAATTGTAGAGCAAGACCTTTATCAAAGATAACGTACACATTAATTTTTAGCCAGTTAGGTCAGAATTATTCCACATCAGTAGAACACGAATTCCCAGGAATGGGCATCAGGTTACAGTTTGAGCATGGTGGAAATTGGAAAGAAAATGCTTGCACAAGGGCAGGTCATTCCTACCCTGCTCTCAACCCCCTCCTCCACGGCCCTGCCTCACCCACTCTGTGTTGCCCTGAGCACCAGGGTCTTTGCTCTGCTCACTTTTAGGAGGTCTCTCCCCTTCTCCCACTAGACCATGAGCTCCCCACTGGAGGGACAACTGTCTGCCTCATCCTTTGCCCCATGGGCAGCAAAGACCCAGCCTTGGGTCACAGACCAGATGCAGGAATGAGGCCCAGATGTGGAAGGACCGGCTGTGAGTTCTGGGTCACGTCCCAGCACACTGGCTGGCTTTGGGAGGGATAACTTCGCCTTTCTATTCAACAGCAGTGAATTTCCCCCTCCCCTCCTCACCCTTTCTTTTTTTCAGTTTTTTAGCTGACATCTATAATTTGGAAAACCATAAAAATGAATATAGATGAAATATTAGAGGACGGCAGCCTGAGAAAAGCGTGGACAAAGAGGCTCTCACTTCCTTCAATAGGTCTTAAAACTGCTTTCATCGCCAGGCCGCCTCAGCCCAGTGAAATTGATTCATTGACCAAATTGGCCATTTAAAATTCAAAAGCCTAAGCTCGCTCAGTGCAGCTCCTTCCTCTCCAGATTTATGAGGCCTCAGAGAGGCACCTGGGGTGTCTCTAGTTTCTTTTTTAAGGATGATCTACAGTGAGGCAACAGGCCCCTTCTTCCTGGTGAGCACACACTTGCCCACAGCCACAGTCTGAAGCGGGCGGCCATGCCAGGCACTGGCTCTCGGGACCACAGAGGGCACCTTTGCAGGTGCTGTCCTGGGAGCCCTGTCTGTGGGGATGACCTCCCCTCTGACCTCCTGTCCTGGTCAGTTGGAGGGACAAGGACTGGCAGTGCTTCCCAGGAAGGAAAGAGGTGGAAAGCGGCCTGGATCCCAGTCTGTCACAGCAGCTGCCTGAGCCAGGGCCGCTCTACCTGGCCTCTGGGAGCCTGGGAGTGCCCAACCTCTGCTTCTGAACTCACCTTGCTGTCCTGAGCAGAGTCACAGCACTGGGCCGGCCTGCAGGCTGATCCCAGAGGTGACACAGGGCTAGGCATGAACCTCCTGTGCAAAAGAATTTCATGGCAACCAGAGGATGCAAGGGTGGGGCCGTCTGGGAAGGAAGTGGAGGTGAGCCGTTCCTCCCCAGGTGGGCAGGCGATGGTGAATGATCAGTCCCCAGGTGGAGTTACACTGCAGGGAACTCCTTCCCTGGTCACCTGGGCTCTGGCCACCTCTGCTAGGTAAACAAGCTGCCCCAGCAGAAGTCTGCAGTCTAGAACCATGAGACTTCTTCAGGTTGCAAGAGGACAACTGGGAGGGGACATGGGAAAAGGGGACTAGAAAGTGAACAGGTACTCCAGAGCTCCTGTTCTAGAACATTAGGGCATCTGCCAGCTCAGAATGAAGCTCCCAGGGGACCTCAGGTGGCAATAAAAATGGAGGTGAGAAAGGTCTGGAAATGTAGTGCAGTCAGGGTTCAGTCTGAGACAAGGATTTATAGCTCAGCCTGAGATCAAGATTCAGGCTTAGTTTGAGATCAGGATTCAAGGCTCAGTCTGAAATCAGTATTGGGCTCACTCTGAGATCAGGATTCGGGTTTTGATATGGTTTGGCTCTGTGTCCCCACCCAAATCTCATCTCGAATTGTAATCCCCAATTGTTGAGGGAGGGAGGTGATTGAATCATAGGGCGGTTCCCTCACGCTGTTCTTATGATAGTGAGTGAGTTCTCATGAGATCTGATGGTTTTATAAGTGTCTGGAAGTTCCTCCTTCACTCTTCTCTCTCCTGCCACCTTGTGAAGAAGGCACTTACTTCCCCTTCGCCCTCCTCCATGATTGTAAGTTTCCTGAGCGCTCCCCACAAGCCATGTGGAACTGTGAGTCAATTAAACCTCTTTCCTTTGTAAATTACCCAGTCTCAGGGAAGTTCTTTATAGCAGTGTGAAAATGGACTAACACAGGCTTAGTCTAAAATCAGGATTCAGGCTTAGTCTGAGATAAAGATTCAGACTCAGTTTGAGATCAGTATTCAGGCTCAGTGTGAGACCAGGGTCAGAGCTCAATCTGAGGCAGAATTTTTAGGGCTTAGTCTGAAATCAGGATTCAGGCTCAGTCGGAGATCAGGATTTGGACTTAGTCTGAGTGATACCAGTGTTCAGTCTGGGAACAGGATTCAGGCTCTGTCTGGCATCAGGGTTCAGGCTCAACCTGAGACCAGGGCCCACCCTTAATTACTTAGGGGGTCTCAGTTTCAATCTGTGCACAGGATAGCTTTCCTCAGTGTGAATGACCTGGCTGTCATTTAATTCAGGAACCCCTGCCTCTGCCCTCCTAGAATGACTTGTCCTTCCTGAGCTGGCTCCGCCGAGCTCTGTTACTGTCCCCCCTGCCAGGCCACTCTTCCTAGGCTGGGTGGAGGCAACCCATAGGTCATCACCTCCTCTCTCAGCACACCTTGCTCATAGTCTGCCTGAACACTGGTCCCCTGTGGGCCCTGCATCCAGCATGCTGGCACACAGCAGACTCCCTGGGTGTCCACTGAGCACCCTGGGTCCCCGGGGACCATGGATCAGGTGAGGGGCTTGCTTGAGAGAAGTGAGACAAGGAGGGAGGGCAGCCAAGAAGGGCTCCCTGGGGGAGGGGGCGCAGCAGCATGATCTGCCTGAGAGCTCGGGAGCTGGGACATCCAGCTGCGCATCCCACGGCTCCTTGTTCCAGGCCAGCTCCCGAAGGGGCTAACTTCCTGGCACTTTGTCCTGTGGCAGAGACAGCAGGAGGTCCCAGGGCATTTGGCAAAAAGCTGTGGGCACTGGCAGTCAGAGGTCAGCCCTGAGTACTGAGATACGGGGGGGCCCTACAAGCCCCAAGCCCTTGTCCTCCTGAGCCCCTCTTCTCCAGGACAGCAGAAGGTCAGTCGACTCCTGGCCAAGTCCCCAAATGAGGCCCGTCACCAGGAGGCTGGCTGCTCCCCCTCCAGTGCTCACTCTGGGTAGAGTCGGGAGCCCCCAGGCCCCAGCCCCCTCACCTGCAAAGCCCCAAGTCTCCATTTAATTACTCGATGTTATTTTGTAACTTTAATTACACAGTAAGTGACATACTAAAAAACCATAGTTAAAATTTAAGCCTTTGTAATAACACCATTTTATTACATTTTGATGACTTTCTAACTATGATATTTTATTATTCGTTCCATGTTATTTTATGAAGGCACAGTGAGATTTTTAATATCCAATTACGGCACGGAGTGATCATGAAACACATCTCATGCAGGAGCGTGCTAAACCCGGGTCCCAGGAGCACCTGGTGGCCAGGGAGGAGGAGCCCGCCTCGTCTAGGGTCAGGAGGGACCCGCGAGGCTGCGGGGGCAGCAGTTCTGCTGTGCGCTCTCAAAGGAGCGTGGAGACAGATGAGAATTCTGCAGCCAGACCCACCGCGTCAGTCAGATATTTCTGCAAGATGAGCTGGACATGCCTAAGGTCCTGGGGCTCCCGGGTGGTGGCCCTGGGTGGCCCAGCCTCTCAGGCCACTGCCCCAGAGAGGCCCCACCTCTGCTGGACCGCTCCCTGCAGGGGTGACTGTCCTCCAGCAGTGACTCCAAACCCTCAGGAGGCTTCTGGGCTGGGCCCGACTTCAGGATGTCCCACACGAGGGGCTAGGCAGAGTCTCTCCTCCCAGACTTTAACAGCTGGGGGACCCCAGGGGCTACTGGTCTCCAAGAAGCCACAACTCAGACCAGGGAGGGGTCACCCGCCCCGCCTGAGGCCACCCTTCAAGTCACTGGTGGCCCCAGGAGGATCCAGGTCTCACACCCTGGCCCCCAGCTGATTCAGTGGCTATAGACCTACCTTATGGGCGGGAGGCTGGCGGGTTGGGGAGATCGGCAGGGGGCCTCGGGGGGCAGGAGGGGAGCAAGATAGGAGGACCAGATGGTCCACTCCACGGGAGCTTCCCACCCTCCACCTTCTCCAGATGCTGCTCGGGCGATTCCCGCGGAGGGTCGCACATGGGGTGCCTGCCTGCTCAGCATGCCTCCCTCCAGCCTGTCTTGTCTCAGGGACTGGCCTGAGAACTCCTCGGAGGCAGAGGAAGGCCCTGGGCCCCTGGGAAGGAGGAATTCTGAAAAGCTTGTTGCTGCAGACGTCCTCTCCCCTGCGCGGCCTGCGAGGTCCTGCTCCTGTGAGCCTTGGCTGCTGGCAGATCGCCCGGCTCCCTCCGGTGCAGGGACCCCATAGTGGCCTCCTCTCTGCCTGTTCTCGGGCCTGGCCGCAGATCTTAGAAGCCTGGAATGGGTCGATGTGAGATTTGGGAGAATCCCGGCCCCTCCCAGCCCCTGGGCCTCCCGCCTGGCACTTCACGTTTCTCTGACTCCTGCTGGGCCTGGGTCCTGCTCTCGGTCCAGGCCACTGAGTGGTGGCTCTACCCGCTGCCGCACCTGTCACGCGCCAATGCCCTAAATGTGGTGTCTGGACATAGCCTCTCTCAGGGCTGAGTTTTTGCCATCCTGAGGGGTGAGAAGTAGCATCGCACGGAGCCCCCTTGCCTCCCATGGCTGACCCACTGCACCCCAGCCCCAGGGGCCAGGGAGGACGCACCGGCAGACTGGAAGCCCCAGCTGGCAGGGCCCAGGCAGGGTGGGTGGGGGCCTGGGGCCACTCCTCAAGTCTAGGTAGTGTCTAGTTGAGGACCCAGAACTTCCCAAGGCAGGCAAGCCGGCAGATCCTTGGCTACTGCCCCCCACATCAGCATCACCAACATGGCGTACTCCCTGCCCTGTGCGGGACAGTAGTCCACGCAGCAGTCCCTGGCCCTCTGAGAAGTGCTGCCCAGGGCGCAAAGAGGTTCCACTCCAGCCACGATGAAGGGATGGTGCCTTGGCTGTGGCCCTGTCAGCTCCAGAGGGCACCCAGGGCAGAGGCTCGCGGGGTGAGCTGGGGGAGAGACACTCATGAACTTGAGTGCTGGGCGGACAGTGGGGCATCTGGGGAGTCCGTGTCATCTCCAGGGGAACGGAGTGTGGCTGCGTTTATTTCCACGTCTGGGCCTGGGGCCTCTCGGGAACAATTTTCTCCGCGGGAATGAAGTGCCAGCCGCACGGGGCTCCCTCCTTCCAATCCCATGATTGAGTAGCTTTCTTCAAGCCCTGGCAGGATTTGATCATCCTAGAAATGAGATCGCTCGCTCGTCCCACTCGGAGGAAGCTCAATTAGTGGTGTCAGGCGCAGTCAGCCCTTCATCAGTGCGGGATGGTGGCACCCTGAGCCACGCAGCAGTGCCAGGCCTGCAGTCCTGACAAGGGGGTGTGAGACCCCAGCCCCGAGGGACCACGGACAGCCCTCTGACAGGTGATTCAGTGTGGGACCACCGCAGAACCACACAGGCTGGGCAGGCTGGCACCTTCAACCTTTTCCCGTTTGCCTAAAAGTAAGTGAACATAAAGTTGAAAAAATCTGAAAGAGAATGTCTGGGGTGATTCTGGCTCCATGCCTCAGGGGTTTCTTTCTGTCTGGGGGGACCCCAATGCCTGAAAAGGCTGTTGCCTCCATGACATGGGGCTTTTTAACCAAGAGCAGGCAGGAGGTTCACAGGCAGGGGCCATGGCTGTCCTGGGGCTCATGCAGAAAGGCAGGACCTGCCTTGTTCCAGGGTCCCCATGCCTGTCCCTACCTGCATCTTCCAGCACAACCTGCCTGCCCAGGAGCCCCTGATGGGAGCCCAGGGCCTTGGAGTCCCTCCAGTCCTGTGCTAGAGAGACCCTGTGCTCTGGGCCAGGAGTGCAGGGCCATTGGTGTGGGGGCTCAACCCCTCTGCACTCCTGAGAGAGCAGCTGGGGCTGCGGCCATTTCTGCTGCCATGACATCTCCTAGACCCCTCCCCTCCCCTGCAACGCCACCTCCCTCCCCTTCACAGGAGAAGGCTGAAGGAGCCAGAGCGGTGGCAGCTGGATATGCAGCCACCCACTACTGTCCCCAGACCTGTTCCTGGTGAGGTGCTGCCTGTGAGCGGGTGGTCAGGGCGGGCTCTGGCAGGGAGGGTTCCCTGGGGAAGGGCTGCAGAGGGGCTGGCTGAGGCCTGTTGAGGAGACAGTTCCCATGAGAAGTCTTAGCCGCCCTTTCAAGGCATCAGGCGCAGCGCTAAGACAACTTTCATTTAAAGTGCCTGAGCCTCAGTTTCCTCCTCTGTAAGATGTTGATTCTACTGTTTCATACCTCCCAGGCTTTTGGTCAATGCCGAATTCAATGGTTTTTAGTATATCTACAGAGCTTCACCATCAAACCATTACCATCACCTGATGTTAGAACCTTGTCACCACTCCCAAAAGAAACCCCCATATCCATCGCGGCCACTTCCCATCCACCCCACCCCCAGCCCCTGGCGACCATGAAGCTACTTTCTGTCTTTAACAGGTTTGCCTGTTCTGGGCCTGTTCTGTTTGCTTGTTCAGGACCATTTGCTATGTGGCGTTTGTGACTGGCTGCCTTCACCCAGCACCGTGTGTGCTTGGCCCCTGTTGGCGTGTGGTCAGTGCCTCACTCTGCTGGTTGCCAAATCACACTGAGGGCCTCCCAGGTTCCTGCCAGGTTCTGCAGTGGCTGCACCCTTCTACATTCCCACCAGCGGCAGGTGAAGCTCCAGTTCCTCCATGTCCTCGACAACACTCGCTATTTTCACAGAGAGCAGCTGGGGCTGTGGCCATCTCCTGCCTCCAGGATCCCATGCCTGTTTCACTTGCATTTCCGGCACAGCCTGCTGGCCCAGCAGCCCTAATGGGAGTCCAGGGCCTTAGAGTCCCTCCTGTGACCCTTCCTTCCCTCCCACCCTCCCTGCTTCCTTCCTTCCTTCCTTCCTTCCTTCCTTCCTTCCTTCCTTCCTTCCTTCCTTCCCTCCCTCCCTCCTTCCATCCCTCCCTCTCTCCCTCCCTGCCTGCTTCCTTCCTTCCTTCTTTCCTTTCTTCCTTCCTTCCTTCCCTCCTTCTTTCTTTCCTTCCTTCCTTCTTTCCTTCCCTCCCTCCTTCCTTCTTTCCCTCTTCCCTCTCTCCCTCATTCCATCCCTCCTTCCCTCCTTCCATCCCTCCTTCCCTTCTTCCTACCTTCCTTCCCTCCTCCCTCCCTCCTTCCTTCCTTCATGCCCTCCATCCCTCCCTCCCTCCTTCCCTCCCTCCCTCCTTCCCTCTCTCCCTCCTTCCTTCCTTAATGCACTCCAGTTCCTCTCTCGTCCCCTCCTCTGTCCCTGGCTCCCTGGAGCCCCAGGTCCCTGAGTGCAGGAAGCAGCTCCTCTCTCTCCAGGCTTTCTGAGGTTTGTCCACACTTTGCAGAAAAGGCAGGGCCGGGCCTGACTCCAGGGTGGCCACTGACCAGGCGTGTGACTCTCTTCACTGGGAGAGGGGTTGACACCTCCGGTAGCATCATTTGCCTGACAGTCTGAGAGTCACCTCAGACCCCAGGCTCTCCTAAGGGGCAGAGAGCACAAATCAACCTAGAGATAGTTACCTGCAAAGCCACCAAGGGCGAAGTCGACGGGCTGTGAATGAAACGGCTTCCAGACACGCCCAACGCCAGGGAGGAGGGTTGGGCCTCGGCTTGCCCCCAGCAACCCTTGGTGCTGCCCCCAGAGACACTAACCGGGTTCTGTGCCTGGGTGCCCAGGTGTGTTTGGACAGACAGCTTTCCTATTCCCAGGTCCTGGGAGAGGTGGGCGGGAGCTAGCTGGGTGGAGAGGGTGTATCTCTGATCCCCGGGTGGGGGAGGCCTGGGGAAGACCCCAAGGAGGGTCAGGCTGCTCTTGGCATCCTCCCTGCCCCAGCTGCTCTCACAGCTTCTTCTGATGTCATCCACGGCTAGGAAGCCCCTTCCTGTGCCCTTCCCAGGAAACCTGGGTGTGGGGGCGGGGTGGGGGGGCATGCTGGGGCCTTCTTGCAGCTGGGGCCAGGGAGACCCGCCCAGGGTCACACAGTCACCAGAGGCAGAGTTCCAGCCCTGTGGTTCCCACAGCCGGGGTGGCCGCTCAGCCCTGACTGTTGCTTGGATTGTTCCCCACCGCCTTTCTGGCCTTTCCCCTGCACAGGTGCCGGGGGCCTCCCACACCCGTCTTCACAACAACCCTGTTAGGCAGGGATTCCCACCACCACTTCACATCTGAGAAAACCAGACACAGAGAGGTCACGTACCTGCCTGAGGTCACACAGTGTGTGCCTCCAGAGCCCAGAGCTTGCGCCCTTGCAGTGAGCCCCCTCTTAGTCCCTCGGGGCTGCTGTGACTGTGTGCCACACACGCGGGGTTTATGAGCGACAGACATTTATTCCTCACAGCTCTGGAGGCTGCAAGCCCAAGATCACGGCATGGCCCCCGTGGGCCTTTTGGGAAACCCCACCGGCCACCTTAGCATCATGGTCTGTTCCGCGGCTGAGCCGACCTTCCTGATTCACGGAGGAACTGCGTCTCTGGGGATCCCCTTGTTTTCAGCTTTAGGGTCATTTTTCCTGATTCTACAAACAACCCTGTGGGTAGAAACATCCTTGTTCTTACATCTTGGCAGACTAGTGCCTTCATTTCTACAGAAACAAGCTCAAGGACTCTGTAAGGGGCTGAGCTCAGTTCCTCCAGATTCCTACGGTAAAGCCCCCACCCGGGTACGCAGAATGTGTCTGAGTTTGGAGATGGGGTCTCCAAAGAGGTAATAAATTAAAATGAGCTCATTAGGGTGGACCCTAATGAATGACTAATTTCCTTATAAGAAGAGGAAATTAGGACACATGTGCGTGCACACGCGCGCACACACACACACAAACACACACACGAACAACCATGTGAGGACCCAGGGAAAAGACCGCGTCACATGCCAGGAGGGAGGCTCAGGAGAAAGCAACCCTGCCACCACCTTGACCTCGGACCTTCAGCCGCCGAGAGTGTGAGAATCTCTTCCCCCCGTGAAAGGCACCAGTGCGCTGCTATGCTGTGGCTGCCCAAGCAGATACTACAGATCGGGATTTGGAGGTTAAAAAGCATGGATGGTGTTTCTTTGAACTGACATTTCTAGATAACTTTCCAAAAATGCTGCCAAATGTCCGCTTCCCAGCAGTAGTGATGCACGTTCTCTCTTCTTGGCATCCTCCCCTGCAATCGGTTCTGCTGCCCTTTCCATTTGCTGGTCAGGTGGGTTTTAAGTGACACCTCCCTGTGGCTTTAACTTGCATGTCACCAATTATTGGTAATTTTGAACATTTCTTATATGATGTTAGCCATTGGGATGTACTCTTTTGTGAATGTGTATTTTTTTGACCCTTTTCCTATTGGATTTTTTTCTCCTATCAATTTGTAAGCACTTTTCATATCTTACAGGTAATAGCTTTCTCACTGTTGTTTTCATCATAAATCACTTTTTCTTTTTCTCTTTCTTTTTTTTCTGAGATGGAGTTTCACTCTTGTTGCCCAGGCTGGAGTGCAGTGGTCTGATCTCAGCTCACTGCACCTCCACCTCCCGGGTTCAAGCGATTCTCCTGCCTCAGCCTCCCAAGTAGCTGGGATCACAGGCATGCACCACCATGCTCAGCTAGTTTTTTATTTTTAATACAGACGGGGTTTCACCATGCTGGCCAGGCTGGTTTTGAACTCCTGACCTTAAGTGATCCACCTGCCTTGGCCTCCCAAACTGCTGGGATTACAGGCATGAGCCACTGCATCCGGCCCACTTTTTGTTTTTCTAAACTTATACTTTGTCTGTTGATTTGGTTTTAGGTATCTATTCATAGATGAGTTTTAAATTGTTTTATAGTCCAGCATATTTATACTTTATTCTAAGAATTTCTGAGTTTTCAGTCTTGCTTAATGAGGAATCCTTACCCTAGATGGCACGGTCTTCCAGATTTTCTTGCAGTATTTTTATTTTATTTTTACTTTCTTTTACATTTAAGTCTTTAATCCACTCAGAATTTAGTTTTGATTAAGATGAAGGAGTGGATCCACTTTTATTTTCTTCTAGATGGCAGCTGGGTGTGCTAGTCCATTAATTAAATGGTGCTTCCATTTACCCTGAAACAAATGAAGCTTGGTCTTATCTTGTTGTGTATCCTGAGGTCATTTTCTGGTTTTCGGACCCACCTCGTGGCGTGTTGTCAGTGTGTGTACAGTGGCTGGGTTGTTTCATCTTGCAGGAGTACTTATCCTCCCATAAAAATGTCAACATAATTCTACCCAACAAGACCACACCAAAACCCCTAAAACTCTGTTGCGAATCTAATGAAATGGCATTTGACTAAAAGATAAATTTCAAGAGAATTGACATTTTTAAATTGAAAGTTCTTATCCAGAAAAATGTGTCTGCTTTGTGTCTTTAAATAATATTTTATCTTTTTTTTTTCCCGTAAGGATTGTATCAGTCAGGTTCTGACCTGGAAGCCAGAAATCACTCTAGATCTTTCAAGCAGAGGGAATTTAATGCAGGGAGCTTGTTGTAGGGGTTACTCTGTATGGTGGTGAGGTCACTTCTACCCCAGGGCTGGGCCTAGAGGGTCAGTGTGGAGCATGCTCTAATCATGTTGAGACACTCAGCCCCATTTGGGACCATGGAGAAAGGAGCTTTCAGGTCTCGATCTCCTGACCTCATGATCTGCCCACCTCGGCCTCCCAGAGTGCTGAGATTACAGGCGTGAGCCACCGCGCCCCGCCTCGATCTTTTAAAAATTAAATCTGACAGTCTCTGCCTTTTGATTGGATTGTTTAATTCTTTCATATTTAATGTTATGATTGATATAGTTAGATTGACATCTGACATTTTACCTTTTTCTATAGGTCTCTTATCATCTTTGTTACATGATTTCTCCTTTATTGTTTTATTTTGTATTAAGTAGATATTTTCTAATGCAACACTAGATATCACTAATTTCTTAAATAATTTTTACATTGTATTTTGAGGTTTTTTTTTTTTTTCAGTTTCCCTAGGGCTTACAGTATATATCTTAACATATCAGGTTTATACTGACTTATTTCCAGAGAAATATAGCTTTACCCTTATATTCTTCCATTCTCTCCCCATTTTTTGATGCCATTTTGAGGCCCAACAATACACCTGTATATTACGTATTTTGTTTTATGTGATTACTTTTTAAGTAAGGCAAGAAAATAAAGGGAAAGTATGCAATTATGCAGTCTTTTGTAATTATCTATATAAGTACCTTTACTGATACTTTTTTTTTTATTTGTGTGGATTTGAATTACTGTCTTGTGTTGTTTGCTTTCAGTCTGAAGAACTTCCTCTAGTATTTCTTGTAAGGCAGATTTGCTAGCAATAAATTATCTCAGTTTTTATCTGAGAATGTCTTTATTTCACCTTTATATTTCAAGATGGTTTTGCTGGAAATAAGATTTTTGGTTGACAGTGTTTTGTCTTTCAACACTGTCGATTTCATTCCACTTTCATCTGGCTTATATTATTTCTAATGAATTTAGTTGTTAATCTTATTGGCATCCCTTTGCATGAATTGCTTTTTTTTTTTTTCTCTTGCTGTGAGGACTAAATGGGGACCTTTTTTCTCTTGCCCAAATACCTATCTAAGGGGACTGGGGAGTCATGCTCTACGAACCATAAAAATCTCATCAGACAGGTTTTTATTAAATGTGGCTTGCTTTCCACTTGACTTTGGTGTAATATCACATTACAGCAGACTCTAAAGGAAATATTCATAAAAATATTTTACCACAAAATGTATTTATTTAGTGTACTTTGCAATGGCTGCCACAGTGCCAACAGATTAAAATGGCCCTGCAAAGCCGTCTTTTTATGGGGACAATTTGCAGCTATAGAGAATCTCCCTGAATATAACCAGGTATTTTCCCTTCCAGGAGGGTTTCTCAGATCTAGGAGAGATTAACAGAGAGCCTGACACCTTTAAAGTCTGAAAAGAGTCACTCACCAGCTATTATATCTCTGAGAGCTGCCATCCATGAGTCTTCATCTATGTAATAAGAACCTGGCCTCCAAAACTCCCTAATCTTAACTCAGGCGTTCCTTTCTACTGATTTCAAGTCCTTAGACAATAGCTTAACTCTCTCAACCAACTGGCAGCTGAAGAATCCCCTAAACCCACCTATGACTTGTAAGCCCCCACTCTGAGATGTCCTGCCTGTTCCAGCCAAACCAATGTGCACCCTTCTCATATCAATTTATTATTTTACTTGCAATTCCTGTCTCCCTGAAATGTGTAAAACCAAACTAAAACCCAACCACCTCAGGCACGCTTTCTCAGGACCTCTTGAGATTGTGTAACCTGGGCCATAGTCACACATATTGGCCCAGAGTAAACCTCTTTAAATATATTTTGGCAACATTTGGATTTTTCTGTCATCAACTGCTTTCAAAATTTTCTGTTTGTGTTTGTCTCTAACATTTTGATTATGATGTGTTTGGGTGTGTTTCTCTTTGTTTTTATCCCACTTGCCGTATTGAGCTTCCTGGATGTGAGGCTAGTACTTTTCATCAGATTTGGAAAGTTTTTAGCCATTATTTCTTTGAGTACTTTTCCTGTCTCCTTCTATTTCTCCTCTCCTCTGGCACTCCCAACATGTGCAAGTCAGGGTGCTTAGTGGTGTTCCACATTTCCCGGAAGCTCTGTTAGTTTTTTTCTATCTCTTCTTCAAATTGAATACTTTGTATTGATTTGTCATTAAATTAGTTCATGATCTCTTCTGCCAATTCAAATCTAACCTAAGTCCTAACCCATCAAACCTCTCTGGTAAATTTTCCACTTTAATCATTACACTTTTAATCTCCAGAATTTCCACTGACACTCCAGTCACAATAAGCACACCCAGTGCCCACATCTTTGTTTCTAAAGTCTCTCTCCAATAAAAGGAATCAGAAATCCTTAGATAAATGGCTGATTCTAGGGCTACGGTAGGGATTATACAAGAGGAGCCTAGAGCATCGTGTAGTGCCAGGAGGTAAAGAAGTGTTTAAAAACCCCTCAAGAATGAGATTATGCCAGAGGGACACAGGAACCAACTGAAAGAGCTCCCAATAGCCAAAGCTGGAATAATCTGAGCAACAAAATAAAGCACATGCAATAGGAGATCGAGACCATCCTGGCCAACATAGTGAAACCTATCTCTACTAAAATACAAAAAAAAAAAAAAAAAATTAGCTGTGTGTGGTGGTGTGCGCCTGTAGTCCCAGCTAATTGGTCGGTTCAGGCAGGGGAATTGCTTGAATCTGGGAGGTGGAGGTTGCAGTGGGCCGAGATCACGCCACTGCACTCCAGCCTGGGTGACAGAGCGAGACTCTGTCTCAAAAAAATAACAAATAAATAAAAATATATGTTCACGAATCCTTACTGATATATATGTGTGTATATACATATGCATACGTATTTCCAATGTAGATTGCCTAGTGGCACTTTTATCTACATTATCACTAGGCAATCTACATATTTATGAGTAAGCCTTGTAAGTCTTCCAAGTTGCTGCTGCTCTCAACCTCTTTCTACTGTCCCCTGTCTGGAGCAGGGAGGACTCAGTCCACCCAGGAGCCAGCATCCATTTCAGAAGAGGTGTGTAGGTTGATTTGAGAAGGGAGGGACACAGCCATGCTTCCAGCATTCCTCTTCCATGATTTAAAGTGGGAAGTCATATCAGACCCCCCCAGTCTCTGCCCTTGACTTGAAAGAAAGAGACCAATGCCACTAGGAGGGCCAGGTGGCCAAAGCCACCTGCCTCTGAAGCTTTTCAAGGGAAGTTGTGCCTCCAGTTCTGCCAAGGACAACATGTCTCTAAACATCAGTCAGTTAATATTTTGCGAGTCACAAATTCTGCAACGAAGTGACATAAAGGGATAGCTTTTCTCTCCCACAGCAGTGACCATTCAGAGACCACTGGAGCAGAGTAATGAGAATGGCTGAAGGAGACACCCGGGGATGCTTGAAGCTGCCCCCAGAGCACGGTGCAGACACCTCCACGGTGAGTCCCGGTGTCAGGAGCAGGCGAGGGGAGGCCCAGGGAATAACCAATGAATCACAACATTGTAAGTCATTTTAAAACCAATTTATCTGCCAGCTCCTCCTTCCTTTCTTCCTTCATTAGCTCACCCTCAGCCCCATGGCAGCGTGTGAGTGAGTCAGACATGCTCCCATGGCCTCGGATGCCGTCCTCAGCCTTGTGACTCCCAAATCATTTTTATGCGCTGCTGACCCGTGGCTGTGTCTGACCGCTGCCCCTGTCAATGGTAGCCCTAACTTCAATGTGTGAATTCAACTCGCATCCTCTGCCCTGGAACACACCTTTTCCTTTTGGGGTGGGGGGCATTGAACAGAGGAAAGAAATCTAACACAGGAGATGCCAGGAGCCCAGTCATGGCCCTGCCCACCCCACTGCTAGGCTGCACCCATCGTCTGGGACACCTGAGCCATCGGAGGGCAGCAAGGAACGCAGTGGGTGCTGTGCTGGGCTGATGGTGCTGTGGGTGCACTGTCCTAGAGACAGAGCAGATGACAGCCACTCAGAGGAGGCCGGCCCTGTGTCCTGGCACTGGGAGAGAATGCACTTGGAGAACCCAGAGAGGCCCACAGATCCCTAGCCCAACAGTCGCCAGATTGCCTATTTGGTGGAACAGATGTATATGCATCAACCTTTTTGCTCTGGAGAGAAATATATCCACCTATTCCCTGGGTCGGTTACTACTTTTGATGGAACTACCCCCCTATGGGACGCTCTTTGGTAATAGATACCTGGATAACGGCTCCAGTCTCTTCCTAGAATTTTTGGTCCATTGAGCTATGTGTATATGTGGGGGTGGGGGTCATCAACAAGAGCCAGTGGTCAGCAGAGGGTGGGCACACAGCCAGCCTGGCTGGCCACACCAAGGGTGAGGATGGGGAACCGGCTGCAGAATCAGTTATGACCAAGCAGGCTTTGTCCTGGGAACATAAGCATAAAGTATCACTAGACAATCCACTTTTATCATCAGCCTCATCAGCAGGTCTCAGGAGAGCTTATGGTCATCTCAGAGGATGTAACCTGCGTTTATTTCACCCTCCTTCCCAGCAGAGGCTCTTAGATAACAAGAGCTACGAGGACGACCTTCGCCTGATAAAAGGCCACCACGGACAGCCTGTAGCAAACCTCAAGCTTCCTGCGTAACTCCAGATGCAGTCCCATTAAAGTAAAAAACAGGGAGTTGACTCTCTCATAGCCATCACTCAGCATGGTCTGATGATGCAGCCAATGCTACAAGACAAGACAGAAAAAGAGGAGTGAGGATCGGAAAGGAGGAGACATAAATTTTCATATTTTTGGGGTAGACAATATAACTTTCTGCATAAAATTTTTTTAAGACTTTACAATGAGAGCTAATGAGGTTTAATAGAAGAAGATATAAAAGTCCACAGCATGGCTATGCAATAGACAACACTAACTGGAGAATGTAATAGAAAAAACACACCATTCGCAATAGCAATGAAACACTAAGATATTTAGAAATAAGTGTAATAAAGATGTGGGACATCTTAAACGAGAAACTAATAAAATTTTATTAAGGGCTATAGACAGAGATTTAACTAATTGGAAGGCTACATCATGAATGCAAAAACTCAGTTTCAAATGTTCAGTTCTCCTGTAAAATAATCAATAAATTAAATGCAATTTCATTAAAATCCTAGCAGCATTTTCTCATGGCACCTGATAAGGTGGATTATTCCTTCACATGGAATAGCAAAGGACCAAAGATGGTGAAGACAGGTTTAAAGAAGAAGCAGAGGGTAGAGATGTTTTCTCTAACAAATAGCCAGTGATTTCCTCTAGAGTTTTGATAAAGACTATTCAAGAATAAACAGATCAGCAAAACAAAACAGAAAGGCAAAAGCAGACCTGCACAGAGTGGAAACCTGGCATGGACCACAGGGATCCATACGTCAATAGGAACAAGGGTTTGTTGTTCACATGCCACTGATAGTAAGGTAAAATATTCATATTATTATCTAATACTGCACTGATAATAAAGCTCAGATGGGTTAAAGTCCTACATACGAAATGCAAAACTTTAAAACATTTAGAATAAACTATAGTGAAATAGCTTTATGATGTCAAAATACAGAAAAGTTCCTTTTTTTTTTTTTGAGATGGAGTCTTGCTCTGTTGCCCAGGCTGGAGTGCAGTGGCTCACTGCAACCTCCACTTCCTGGGTTCAAGTGATTCTCCTGCCTCAGCCTCCTGAGTAGCTGGGATTACAGGCACACGCCACCACACCGGGCTAATTTTTGTATTTTTAGTAGAGACGGGTTTCACCATATTGGCCAGGCTGGTCTTGAACTCCTGACTTCAAGTGATCCACCTGCCTCAGAGTCCCAAAGAGCTGGAATTACAGGCGTGAGCCACCGTGCCTGGCCCAGAAAAGTTTCTTAAGTAAGACATACAAACATAAACCCCATGAAATTGAAGTTTGATAAAGTTGACTATGTTATGATTAATAGCTTCTATACAACAAAAGATGCCACAAACAAAGCTGAAAGTCAAAAGACCGGCCACACTCAGGAGGAAATATTTGCTATAAACATAACAGACAGATGATGATTATCCATCTCATATAAAGAGCTCACACAAATCAATAAGACAAATAAAAGTGAAACATTTATGAATGAGGTGGAGACCTGGTGTGTCATTTACCAATCCCATTTTCTTCTCCCCTTGACAGTCTTATCAATCATGTTTGAAATCTTTACTACAATGTATCTTGTTGTTTCAGTAAATATGTTTACATATGCATGTTTACTGTATAATGAACTAAGTGAAAACCAGGCAAATGATACAAACCCGCAATTAACAGAAAAGGAAACGAGACAGGGGATGACCATGAAAAGATGCAGTCTCTCCCCAGTTACCAGGAAAATGCAAATTAAAGTAAGCTTTTGTTTTACAGTCATCAGATTAACAAACACTAGGGATCTAAGAGTAACAAAGCTGGCAGTGGGTGAGGGAGTGCTTAGCCCATGCTAAAGGTAAGATTCATTGGCTCCACCCTTCAAAGAGCCATTCGGCTACTCCTAGTGAAGCTGGAACCAGGCATGTCCCTCCGTCTGGCAAAGTCCCTGTCTCCTAGACTAGGGACCTTGTTGCATGTTTGCACAAGAAAGTTTCCCCGGGAATGTGCGCTGCTGCCCTACTTATGACAGTGACCCATCAAAACAATGAAGGCTGGTGAGTGAACACAGGCTATACATCCATGGCATATGTGTACAAAGTACTATCCAGTAGTTGGTCTGTTATACACATGACAGACCAGTGTTCATCATCCAGGTGTGTAAAGAACTCACAGAAATTAGTAAGACAGAGGCATCTGCAACAGTTGGTCCTGCACAGACGCAGACCAACCTGAAAATGCAATGTTGAGTTAAAAAAGAAACAAGTGGCACACATTATAAGCACCGTGGGGTACGATTTGTGTAAAGTATTAAAACATATCTTTACTAAACAACAGGATAGATTGTGGTAAAGATATCAAACATGATTCAGAGGGCTATGGAGGAGAGAGGAAAATGGGATTGCTGAATGATATACCAGGGCTCTATTCATAATGCTTTACTTCTAAAAATTATTACCTAAAGCAAATATGGCAGAAGGCTAATATTTGTCATGCCCAGGTGGTGAGTTCAGTTCATATTATCCTATGTGATTTGTTCTCAATGTTGGAACTATCCCATAATAAAACACTGGAGCAAAGAACACAGATGATGAAGAAAAACAAAACCTAAGAAGAAATACAGGAAAACGAAAGATGCTAGGGTCACAGAATAGGGTGGGAAAGTGAGCCAGTGGAGTCAGGACAGGTGTGAAAGAGAGAAACCATCTCAGAAGCAAGCAGGGGAGACTGCTGGAGGTGGTGTCCAGGACATTTATTCATTCAACAAATAATAACTGAGCACTGTGAGAGTCAGGCCCTGGGGACTCAGAGAGGTGCGTCTGTTGTGGAAAGTCAGGGACCCTGAATGGAGGGACCGGCTGGAGCCGTGGCAAAGGAATATAAATTGCGAAGATGTCATTTTAATATGGACATATATCAGTTCCCAAAATCGATACTTTTATAATTTCTTACGCCTGTCTTTACTGCAATCTGTGAACATAAATTGTGAAGATTTCATTTTAATATGGACATTTATCAGTTCCCAAAATTAATACTTTTATAATTTCTTATGCCTGTCTTTACTTTAATCTCTTAATCCTGGTATCTTCGTAAACTGGGAATGTACATCACCTCAGGACCACTATTGTGTTAAACTATACAAATTGATTGTAAAACATGTGTGTTTGAACAATATGAAATCAGTGCACCTTGAAAAAGAACAGAATGACAGCAATTTTAGGGAACAAGGGAAGACAACCATAAGGTCTGACTGCCTGTGGGGTCAGGAAGAATAAAGCCATAATTTTCTTCTTGCAGAAAGCCTGTAAGAGCCTACAAACGGACGTGCAAGTAGGGAAGATATCGCTGAATTCTTTTCCTAGCAAGGAATATTAATAATTAAGACCCTGGGAAAGGAATGCATTCCTGGGGGCAGGTCTATAAACGGCCGCTCTGGGAATGTCTGTCTTATGCAGTTGAGATAAGGACTGAAATACGCCCTGGTCTCCTGCAGTACCCTCAGGCTGACTAGGGTGGGGAAAAACCCCACCCTGGTGAATTTTAGGTCAGACTGGTTCTCTGCTCTCGAACCCTGTTTACTGTTGTTTAAGATGTATATCAAGACAATGCGTGCACAGCTGAACATCGACCTTTGATTTTGCCCTTGGCCTTGTGATCTTTGCTTTGCCCTTTGCCTTGTGATCTTTACTGGCCTCAGAAGCATGTGATCTTTGTTCTCCTTTTTGCCCTTTGACGCATGTGATCTTTGTGACTTTCTCCCTGTTCGTACAACCCCTCCCCTTTTGAAGTCCTTAATAAAAACCTGCTCGTTTTGAGGCTCAGGTGGGCATCATGGTCCTACCGATATGTGATGTCACCCCCAGAGGCCCAGCTGTAAAATTCCTCTCTTTGTACTCTTTCTCTTTATTTCTCAGCCATCCAAAACTTAGGAAAAATAGAAAGAACCTACATTGAAATATTGGGGGCAGGTTCCCCTGATAGCCTCCCCATGGGGAGAGAGGCAAACAGCCAGGAAGAACAAAGTCCAGAAGCTTTCAGATTGTGCTGCTGAGGGCTGTGGAGGGCTGTGCCTGGTGGTGCGGTGGGGACTGGATGGGTGGGGTTGCTCTGTAGGGGTGGACCCAGGACCCGGGGCAGCAGGGGCTGTGCTCAGAGCCTGCCCAGCTTGGTGCGGGCAGCAGGAGTGGCTGATGCAGCACTGGCTGCAGGGGGCTTGGCGGGCCTGGAAATAGAAAGGTGCCCACTAGGCTGGGGGATGAGAGGAGGCTCCGGTCCTCTCCAGCCAAGGTGTGGACCTGGAGCTCTGGCTAGAGCTACAAAAGGTGATCTCCATGGGTGTTGGAGCAAGGACATCAGGGCCACCCAGACATGTGGGGGAGCCAGGGGTGGAGAGTGAGCTTCCTGGGGAATGGGAAGCCCAGCCAGGAAAGGGAGCCTCAAGCTTTGGGAAACATCAGAATGGCAGCCTTATGCCGTGGCATGGCCTCGGAGCCACAGAGAAAGCAGAGGAGCATAGAGATACAGGCACTTAGGGAGAAGAGGGGTCTTTTTGTTTCTGCCTCCAAAGAAAAGAAAAAGAAAAAGAAAAGAAGAACAACAAGAAATAGAGCAGGAAAGAATTCAAGCATGGATGGGTTTGGGTGGGGCTGGGAAATGGAGGGCTCCAAGCAGTAGAGCAGAGGGTCCAGCACAGGGAGGTGAGGTCGGAAGGGCTGGAAAGAAAGCTGGGATGGGCCCAGCCTGAATCACTGTGGCAGGGGTCCTTAGGGGTTACCCAGGAAACTGTCACGAATCTCAAGTCGCCATCTGTAGTGGTGATGGGAGAGTGGGCGGAAAAGCTGGAGAAGCCTCCAGCTGGTGAAAATGCCCTGGATCCCCCCAAACTTCCAAATTTCACCTTGCTCCTCCTGTTGCCAACCTCACTGGAGCCATCCAGGGGACAGGGCCTGGGGGTCCTTCCTGGCTTCTCCCCTTCAATGCAGGAAAGGACTTGAAATTGGGGAAATGTGGAGAGGACATTGGACGACCCATCCAGCCTGAAAGACGCAGGAGAATGAAGACAGTCCCTGAAGCAGAGAAAGCCACTTGCCTGGGGGTCGGGGGGCACACTTTGCTCCGGAAACACCTTGACCAATGCCGCACCCTGAGAGATGCCAGAATGGGGTCCTGTAAGTCTCCCGAACATGCTGATGGGGTGGTGCTGATTAAAGCAGTGTTCTCATGTGCAGGAGAAGCAGGCCAAAGGGTGCTGGGTGAAAGGCATGGACCTGGTAACATTCTCATAGACCATGTTTATTTCCTGTAAAAATAAGACCAGATCCCACTGGTGACAAGGGCTGTGATGAGGACTGAGTTCTTTATGGTTGCAGGACTGAGGTCTCTGTGTTCTTGCTGCTGTCGGCTTAGGGCCATTCCCACTTCTAGAGGCTGTTGTGTTATTTGGTGAGTGGCCTCACAGCTCCATGTCTCGGCCAGTGCTGGAAGGCTGAGTCCTCTTGCTCTCCAGGGGGCCCTCCCTTTGCTCTTGGCAGGTGTCTGCTCACCCCCTAGAGCAGCGTTTGATGTCAGGCCCTTGAAGTCTTCAGTGTTCTCGGTGCCCTTGGGACCCTGAACAGACGGAGTGACCCTGTGGTGGAAAATCCTTGCTGCCCCACGTCAGGTGTGTTCCTCAGACTGCAGGCCTGTGTGCACCCTGCCCGTGCACAGTGCCTCCTCATTCTTGTCTGCTGGAGGCGGCTTCTGGGGGCCTCTTCTGTGGCTCAGGTGCTGTAAATGGTCAGCCAAGAGGAGCTTGCTGAAGGTGGACAGCGCTTCGAATTTAAACTGCACGACTCAAGTGCTGCTCCTGGGAGTATCTTGGGGCTTGGTCCAGGTGCCTCGTGACCTCTGCAGGCTCCGTTACTGCTTTTCCAGAAACACTCACTTTGCTCCGTTACTGCTTTTCCAGAAACACTCCCTTTGAGCTGCGTCTGTGCATATTAAAGAAAATCCATCAGCACCATTTTCTTTAATTTTCAGTTCCTATTAGCAGTATTGACCAGAGGGTTCCCCAGGGCAGGGGGCAGGTGGGGTGAGGGCAGCTCCCCTGGCTCAGCCTGTCCATCTCTCCTGCCTGACTGGGGTTTAGATTATAGTTCAATTCCATTTTAATCCACTTCCAATTCAATTCCATTCAGTTCAAATCCGAATTCCATTCCATTCCAATCCATTTTCATTCAGTCTAACTCAATTTCATTTCAGTCCAGTTCAAGTCCACATTTAGCTTCTATTTTGCTTATTACAGGTTCATAGACCTTCCACTGTGCCCCAGCCTCACACTGGGCACCAAGGGAGGTGGGAGCTGGGGGGAGCCTGGGCAGAGGGACCCAGTGTGGAGATGTGGGGGAACAGGCCTCACCCAGAAATGGCCACTGGAAGAAGCAGGAGCATGTGGGGGCCACAGGACAGGAAGCCCAGCCCTGTTCCTTAATTGAGCCACCCACATTAGCGTGACCCATTATCAGGCTGGTGCTCTTGCCTGGACCCCTCATGGTGGTTTTCCCAAGCACATCCGTGGCCACTGTCCTGTGGGTCAAAGGCATGGCTGGGCCCTTGGGAAACATGGATTAAACACATTGAGCATTTCACTGCAGTCCTTCCCAGAGTCTCCTGGGCACTTATGGGCATTGGCAACTTCTAAGAAGGGACAAGCGTAGTTTCGGGGCTGCAGAGGACAGAACCTGGCTGGGAACCAGCCCGCCACTGCTGGGCCGGTGGGCAGAGCAGAGCTGCTGTCTCCCAGTGTGGAAGGAGAGTGAGTGTGTCAGGATTGCCTGGCTCTGGGGCACTTTCTGGGTTGGAGTCTCAGCTTTCAAGAGCCCCAAATGAGCCCCTCATTTCAAGGCCGCCAGGGGCATGCTTTCCGCCTCTCAGAACAAAACGGACAAGGAATTCGCCAAGTCCTGCCTGTTCAACGATGTGTGAGTGACAAGGGCTTGTGCAGACACACACCTGTTCCCTGGACTGCCATGATGGAGGCAGAGGAGCGTCTGCATCTGCAGGAGCTCTGCCAGTGGCCCCCAGCACCCCTCGAGCTGGGCGGAAATGGAGTCCAGCTCCATGGCTGCTATCCCAGGATGCGGTGGCCAGGCCTGCCGGGATCCCACGAAGAGGCAAGTAGAGAAGCCAGATCCCCCTGTGTTCTGTCCCCATGGGGGCTAATGGCCACACTGCCCAGAAGTTGCATGTGGGACTCTTTGGAACAGGAGTGGTTTGCATGAGAAATTTGAGGACGCAAACTCAATTCATCATTATTTATGAACCAGCACAGAGGAGTTTATTACTCTGATCACTCACTAATCATTCCTTATAAATGCAGGGACCGACAAAAATCCCACAGAATCAATAAAGTGGTAAGTTCCCCGTCTAAATCACGGCACCTAGGATTCTTGAGTAAACCTTTCGGTAATTTACAAAGGCTGTTGAATTTTATAGTAAGTGTTTTTCAAACCAAGCTGGATTCTAAACAATAATGACTTTTTAATGTGGCTCTGTGATTACATTGTCATCGTGAAATACGGGGGTCTTTGACTGCATCCGAAATGAGCCTGGTGTGAATTACTTGCAGGCACAGACCAGCACGGCCCCAGGTAAAGCAATCTTCATAAATTACCCTCCAATCCGGGTGGCCTGGCAGGCGAGGCCTGATGCCAATGTTTGCAACTCAATTTTCAATGGACAATTTGTAAACAAGCTCTTCCTTTTGTTCGGGGCAGTGGCCACGGCCGCTGCCTCTGAGTGGAGGAGCTGAGCTCCCCCAGGCTTTAACACGCCGGCTGAGACTTTGTGTGAGTCCAGGATGGTGGCTGCCTGTCCACGGAGCTGCTTAAAGGGAAGTGAATGAAAGGAACTGACGCTGGGTGCCAGCCATGCGCCAGGTGCACGTGGCCCACGTGGCACCTTATGGGGAGCCAAGAAAGAAGCTGTTTCCTTTTCCTAGAAAGTCCTGCTGGGCGGCTGCCCTCCAACCACACAATCCCCTCCCTCATTCGCTCTAAGGATTCCAACACCCCTTCCTGGAGGGCTCAGAATCCCTGCTGCCCCTGCACCTGGGGTTCCTACCCACCCTGTTTCTGAACCTCTGAGTGACTCTGTTTGGGTGTCTCAGTGGGCCAGGGCCTGTGCTCCACACAGTGAGGGTAGATTTCCCTCAGAGACCATCAGCCCACCCCAGGG
The DNA here is from genome assembly GCF_028878055.3 of Symphalangus syndactylus. Classification (NCBI taxonomy): domain Eukaryota; kingdom Metazoa; phylum Chordata; class Mammalia; order Primates; family Hylobatidae; genus Symphalangus; species Symphalangus syndactylus. The sequence goes on from NC_072430.2 coordinate 12,697,956, forward strand.
GACTATGAGACATGGCTTGGGGGTAGGGGGGGAGCCATGGACGCACTCAAATCCAAAGCCACCGGGCAGATGGGTAAGCTTGGCTCAAATCCATGAACCCAGGTGTGGGCAACGGGGCCTGCAAGGCTGGGTGAAGGCCTAGGGACTCTGAGGTGGCTGGGCTGGGGCCGCAGCCGTGGGTCCTGGTGCTTGCCCGTCCCTGCCCTGCGGCTCTCGCTCCACAGGCTGGGGAGCCCGGGACCCTGGCCCAGGGACAGAATGAGGCTCCTCAGCCCCAGGGGCAGCTTCAGGTCTGGGACCGGGGGACAATTAGGGCGGCTCCAACCTGGACTTTCACACCAGGGCCCCTCGCCCTGGCCCTCCCTACTGTCCAGCCTGGGAGCTCCAGGACAGGCCCTGCCTCACCCTGTGCCTGGTCTTGAGGAGAGTTTGCTGAGGGCATCCATGCCGAGTGCCCTTGGGGGCAGGACCGGGATTTGCACCCCCACCCCAGGTGCCTCAGTCCTAAGGGCCCTGCTGGCAGATGAGCTCACCTGTCCCTGGGGTAGAGGGCCCCACTTCCTGGGGTGGAAAGTCACCTCCCCCTCATTGCTCTGGATGCTTCCACGGCAACAGATTCTTCTGCAGCAGAGTGGCAGGGCACCCCTTCCCCGACCATCTGCCTCCCAACAGGCTGGTGGAGGGGCTCGCTCCCATCCACGTGGCTCCCATGGGCTCTCACCTTCTTCTGGGCACCCTGGGTGCACCAAGGCGTTTTAGAAAGAGCTGCACCGGCTTGGAGGCGAGAAGGACAGGAAGAGGCTGTCAGGTGCCCAGCAGGGGAGGCTTGTGTCTTAGGCCTTGGGTATTTAGAAATCTGTTTTACACAGGCTCTCTTTCTGATTTTATGTAAAGTGGGGTTTCACAGCTACACATATTTATTCCAATGTTCCACCGGGGAAATCTTCTCCAGGACCCCAGGGCTCCAAGCTCCATGGCTCTTGAGGTGGCTCCAGTGTGCAGTGGACGCTGCCAGGGTGCCCCAGGGTCCCTTGGGGGTGCTGTGGAGGCTTCTGTTTTTGAGAGTGGAGACCTGTGTTCGTTCTCTCTAAAGGCCTTCCTTCTGGTGCCCTCCCTGCCATTCGTGGCTGTTTCCAGAGGCAAGTTGGAAGTGGGGCTGTGGAAAGCTCTCCCTGCAATGCCCTGGGGGGTCTCTATCGGACGCAGAGGCTGGAGCTGGAGGGGTTGGGAGTCCAGGGGGACCCAAGGTAAAGGCTGCCTGCACCAGGGCCTTCCCAGGCACCTGCCACTGAGGCTGCTGCAGGAACCAGGAAGGGACGGCCTCCAGACCTGGGGTCCTGATGACTTAGCTTTCACCCTGATCCTGCCATCTGGGGGCTGAGGTACTGCCTGGACGGCTGCCTCGAGAAGAGACCAGGCAAACCCCTGGCTCCTGGGGTGGTCTCCTGCAGCCTGTCAGCTAGATCCCCTCTGCCCTGGACAGGGACCCTGGGTGCCCTAGGGAGGCCTCAACAGCCTGCTTCATAGCCGGGGACTCTGAGGCCTGGAGCACAGGGACGCCCACCTGAGGCTCCACAGCTGGCGAGAGGCAGATGTGAGGGTGGGGCCCTTGGTCCCATGCTGTCTGCCTCGTGGTATGGCTGTTGGGGTGCGGAGAGCTGGTTTGGGGAGGGGTGCGGGAGCCACTCTGCTGGGGTAGTTGCAGTGCTCACAATTAAGCTCTTTGTACTGGCTCTGTTCCGTGCCCTGGGCAGGCATCACCTCCTTCCGTCCTAAAACCCCCTCTGTGGTACTCAGTATCTTATCCCTGTTCTGTTGATAGAGAAACTGAGTCCCAGAGTCTCCATCAATGGGCTGGCCAGATGAGCTTGGGTCCAGGCCCAGGCGGCCCTGCCTCGTGGGTGTGAAAAGCCTAGTCCCCACTGCCAGGCCGGCGCCCACCTACGGGTGGGGACCAGGCCCCGGGCCTCGATGTGCACACGCAGGAGCTGGGTTCCTAGTGGCCGCTTGACTTCATAGGATTGCTGAGAAAATCAAATGGTTAAGGAATGGCAGATGGCTGCACCCAAGTAAGGAATTGTTAGTAAGTTCCTTTCTGGTATTTAAGCAAAGCATTTGTTTGCAGCCCTGGGACTGTTTTCAAGAGGAGAAAGGCCCCGCAAAGAAGCAAGCAGTCTCTTTAATGTCCCTTCTTTAATTTAAAAAAAATAAAAGGTAGAAGTCAGGAGCCAAATTGCCTCCCATCAAGACACCAGAGAGAACCGATTTAATTTCCATAATGTAGGACAACAATGAGCGCGCAGCCTCACGGGAGAATAAATCCAGCCACTTTAAGGGGAGAAGGGAGGCTCTAAGTATATCACGTCAAATATTAACATATGAACTTCAAATCTATGCACCAATTCAAAATCTGATTTAACAAACTGCTCTTATTAAAGTCAATTGGCGAGCATTCCATTATAAAAACAAATGAAATCTTCCCCGTCTACGAGATAAATAATTTTCTCCCCACACCTAAGCGGGAGGCATTAGCTTAACGGGTAACGATCTAAATTATGTATTAAACTCAATTACTTTTTATTACCGCTTTCCAATTAGAGTTCCCTGATTGACTCACACGGCGTGGAGACTCCTCCCGGGCAGTCCCCAATCCTCCCGGCCCCTGGATCTGGCTGTGCAGACGCCATTTGCCCCCAGCTTAATTGAGCATGTCTCTCCCTCGCTCTAAGGAGAGAGTGAGGCGTGGCTTCTGCTGGAGAATGAACACGGACGGCGGCGGGATCACCGACTAAATCACCGTCTAAATCTGCCAGAGCCACTCCTGGCAGCCACTTCTGAGGCTGCCATATCTCCCGGCCCTCTAGAGAGAGCTCCTGAAATCTCCAGTATCGTGAGGGCAGCTCTGTTGAGCCTGCAGCCTCTATAGGTGCAAGCAGCGTGCTGCTGCTCTGATGAGTGTCTCCCTGTCTTCAGAGGCACCAGTCCCCCAGCTCCTGCCCTGCACTGGCCATGCCTCAGCCGACATTGCACCACCGTGGACTCCCCTGTGTAACCAAGAGCTTTCCTTATAAGAGTCCAGACTCTCTGAGAAGGGCTGTGTTCTTGGGCATATTTCTCAAACACCAGGGACAAATTCCTTTTAAAATGAAAAAGCGTGTAGACTGCCAAGTGCAAAAATGCTACTTGTGAGGGACCACTGCACAGTGATTGCAGAGGCCAGCTTGCCCTGCAGAGCCGGCCGTGGCCATCATGGAAGCCGGGGAGCTGTGGGAACGCCCATTCCTTAGAGTCGCTGCGTGCCCACCATGAGCTGCTCTGAGCAACATGGCGGGAGCTGGAGGATGGGGCCAGAAGGGGCTCGAGGATGAAAGCACGCCAGGAGGGAGACGTGACCGGGTGGCCTGCTGCAGGTGGCAGATGCCTGGGAACACGGAGCGCAGGTGGGTGGGGGAACTAGGAGCACCAGATGGGGGTCTGGGCGAGAATGTAGCTCTGAAATGGCACCGTGAGGGAGGCGAGGGGTCAGTCATTCTGAGATTAAAGGAAGGGGTCCCAGCAGGGCAAACCACCAAGACAAAGGCGCTAAGCCCCCGTCTCAGGGTGGGGGTGGCAGCGGGTGGGTCAGCCACCTTCAGGCTGGGCTTCAAGAGAGGCCTCAGAGCTGGCACCAGAGGCCCCCTCTGCCCCTGCCTCTGACTGCAGGAAGAATAAAAAGGCTGGAAAGAGGACCTGGCCGAGTTACACAGAGGAGCCCCCTCAGCCAGAAAGAGCCAGGGGAGTGAGAAGCCGGAGAGCTGCTCGTGAGTTGGGGGCGCTACAGGCAGGGTCCCTGCTTGTTCCTGAGTCTTGGCTTGGATGTGGCTTAGACTCGAACTTCCGTGTCCACCCGGGCCTCTCTGAGTGACCCTGACAGGGACCAGGGGCCCAGCAGCCCACACATTACCCTTGATTGCCACGAGGTGGTGGTGGGAACTCCCAGGGCACCAGGAAAGGGGGCTGGGCTTGAGCTGCCAGGTAGGGGCCCCTTGTGAGGCTCGGGGTGGGTGGGGCTGGGGTGGAGCTGGCTGGGCCAAGAAGAGAGCTTCGGTGCCTTCACTGGGGATCCCCAGACCGGGCATTCCAGGAAGCAGGTGCTGCACCATGACAGCCACTGCTGCCACCCCACCTGGGTCCCAGAACAAGCCCTGCCAGCCCACCCCAGAGGCCAAGGGACAGGTAGGTGAGCCACAGAGGAGGCGGAAGGGACCCGAGGGCACCGAGACAGAGGCTTAAAAGGCCAAGTCTAGCTCTAAGTCCTGGAATCCAGCAGCCAAACGTCCCAGCACCCGGCCACAGTGACACCCAGAGAGCAGCCCCCTAGCAGTGTCACTTGGGTGGTAATGCGAGAAAGCCCTGTCCTGTTTGTGTTCAGGGCCTGGAAGGCCTCCGTGAACTGGCTGCACAAGCCTGGGACTGTGGCACTCTCAGAGGACCTGCCTGGCCTCTTCATGAGGACGAGGGTCTCATTTAACCCTCAACATATCCCACAGGGCCGGATTGACCTTCTCACTTCACTGGAGAGGGAGAAGAACCAAGGGAGTCTCAGGACTAAGGCACCCCTCCGGGCATCAGGTGTGCAGGGGCCGAGCTGGGATTCCAATTTTGGGTCACAGCCGGCTCTAGGTTCCGCAGCAGTTTTAGGGGTGACATTACCGAGGTCCTTGTGGGCGGGAGAGGGAAGTGTGATGGGGCGCAGAGTAGGCCACGGTGGGGTGGGGAGGCGTCGAGGACGATGAGGTGTCAGCTGGGCATTGAGGGATGGTGGGGCTCCATCCAGCAGAGGTGGGAGGTGTGAGTGTGGTGGGGGGATGGGTGTGTGAGGTGGTTGGGTTTGTGTGTATGTGTGATGAGTGTGTGTGTGTGTGGTGCATGGTGTCTGTGTGATGGGCCAGTGTGTGTGGCTGTGTGCAGGTGGATGTGTGATGAGTTTGTGTGTGTGTGTGGTGTGTGTGATGAGTGTGTAATGAGCATGTGTGATAAGCATATGTGTGATGTGTGTGAGGAGTGTGTGTAATGAGTGTGATGAGTGTGTATGATGACTGTGTGTGTTGTGTGATGAGTGTGGCAATGAGTGTGATGAGCATTTGTGTGGTGTGTGATGGGTGTGTATAATGAACATGTGTGTGCTGAGCATGTGTGTGGTGTGTGTGATGAGTGTGATGAGAATGTGTGTGGTGTGTGTGCAATGGGTGTGTGTGATGAGTGTGTGTGTGATGTGTGTGGGGAGTGGGGATGGGTGCAGGTGGAGGTGTGTGTCTGTGATGAACGTGTGTGTGGTGTGTGTGTGATGAGTGGGTGTGTGGTGTGTGTGTGATGAGTGGGTGTGTGGTGTGTGTGATAAGCATATGTGTGATGTGTGTGTGGTATGTGTGCAATGGTGTGTGTGATGAGTGTGTGTGTGATGTGTGTGGGGAGTGGGGATGGGTGCAGGTGGAGGTGTGTGTATGATGAGCATGTGTGTGATAAGCATGTGTTTGGTTTGTGTGTGAGTGTGATGAACGTGTGTGTGGTGTGTGTGTGATGAGTGTGTGTGATAAGCATGTGTGTGATGTGTCTGTGGTGTGTGTGCGATGGGTGTGTGTGATGAGTGTGTGTGTGTGATGTGTGTGGGGAGTGCGGATGGGTTCAGGTGGAGGTATGTGTGTGATGAGCGTGTGTGTGTGTGTGTGTGTGTGGCATGTATGGGGAGTGAGGATGGGTACAGGTGGAGGTGGATGTGCTCACCAGCCAGGTTCTCAGGCCCCGGTGCTAGTGCTGTACCTGGCACAGGAGGTCGGAAGGACCATTTCTCCTCCCACTAGCCAGAGCAGTGTCTGGCTTTGTCTCTCCCTTCGCCACTGAGTACCCTCAGCCAGGTGATGTCATCTCCGCAGGCCTCACCCGCTTTTCTGCTCCTCCCTGTGGACTGTGGGGTCAGCACAAAGACTCCATCTGGCTACCCCGTGACCCCTCTGGCCACGCCTGCCTGCTGGAGACTCTTCCTCGCATCCTCCGAGCCAGGCCAGGCGTGGCCTTGCTGGGCAGCCCTCCTCTTCCTGCGTCCACCCTCCGCGTTTCAGTGGCTCCATCCTTTATGCCACCAACGACCCCTGGACATCCCTCAGTCCCTCCAGAGACAGTGTGGTTCACAGGGCTGGTGTGCTGAACAAAGGCTGAGCTTGGGCAAGCACTGCAGGGGCTGGGACATAGGGTAGTGGCCAGGAGGCCCAAGGAGTCCTGTCTAAGAGGAGACAGGCCAGGATCTCAGGCTCAAGCCCTTGAGCCCTCTAGAATGCCTAGCCCTGTGCTGGACTCTGAGGGGCCACAGGCAGAGAGAGAACCTGGCCTCAGCCTCTGAGACTGGGGAGCCCTAGTTCAAGTGTGTGGGCCAGGCAGAAGAGAGCCCTGAAATTGGAGCAGTCAAGGAAAGCTGCCTGGAGGAGGCGGCCTTGGAGTCACAGCTCAGTGGCACCTGAGAAGGACGGCCAGGTCCTCTGCCCCGGGGCCTGCATCCCTGTCCATCAGCATACCTCAGGGGAATGGCCGGGAGCTGCAATGACAATGACAGATGGCGGGAAAGTGCTGTCCCCACAGCGGGCATGGAAAACCACCGGCCTTCACCCCGTCTCGCACAATCTCTGAAGTTTGCTTTTTGTTTGTTTGATTAATTCTTCGATGTTCAGGAAAGAAATTAATTTTACTTATTCCTCAAGCGGTCATTAGAAAAGCTTTTAATGAACACAGTAAAAACCAACTAATTATCGCAATGGCATTTTACTCTAAATAAAATTGACAGGAACCAAGAAGATGGTGCCTATAATTCTCCTCAGTTTATTAAAACCCATTTATCACATTTTATCCTAGAGGAAACTGATCATACTAGTCTGTGATAATTTAACTAATATTTCCTCACTGCATCTAATATGTAAGGGGAGTTTACTGATATTAAAGTCATAATGCATTATATGGAGATGACCTTGCATTCTAATTACTGTTCTTGGTGAGGAATGGGGAAGAGAATCATTCTGTACTGCACACTCCTGATGAAGCCAATGCATGCTTAATGTGAAGCTTCTAATTAGAAAAAATTCCCTTCTCAGTTTCAGCAGAGTTGATGGTCATTTTCCCTCGTGAAATGTGTGCTGGGGGCCTTGGTGTTGGAGCCCTCCCTCTACCCCAAAGGTCGTGTCCGTGCTCCACAAACTCACCACTGTGCATCCATTCCCTGAATGACCACTGTGAACCCACACGGCCCAGGTGCCTCCAGAAGCCTGGCAGACAATTCTTAAGTGTGAAAGAAAGTGTTTGTTTCTGCTTTTTGTTAAAATTCAGAAGTCTCATTCTTCCAAAAACCATACTTGAAAATGTAGCTTTTTATTATACATCTTGCTCTGAGAGTCTTTTATTGTTCCAGGTCATGAAATGTCATGGGGCTCAGAGGATGGGACACTTGATTCACTTCCTAAATACGAGTTGCTTCTGTTGAGTTTTGCCACCAACAGCTCCCACAGGCTTGCACCCTTATCTACATATTCATGCAGAGACCCACCCAACTTCTGCTCACAGACACACATCTCACCTCCCACACCATCTTCCCTGCTTGTGATGGTTAATTTTAGGTGTCAACTTGACTGCACTAAGGGATGCCTAGATAGTTGATAAAACATTTCTGGATGTGTCTTTGAACGTGTCTCTGGAAGAGATTAACATTTGAGTCAGTGGACTGAGAACAGGCCTGCCCTCATCAAAGTGAGCAAGCATCACTCAATCCAAGGAGGGCCTGAGTAGAACAAAAAGCCTGAGGAAGGGTGAACTCACTTTCTTCTTTAGCTGGGACATCCATCTTCTCCTGCCCTCGGCCATTGGTGCCTCTGGTTCTCTGGTCTTTGGACTCAGATTGAATAACACCACTGATCTTCTTGGTTCTCCAGCTTGTGGATGGAGACTGTGGGACTTCTTGGCCTCCATAACTACATAAGTTGATTCCCATAATAAATATCCTCTTATATATATATCTATTCGTATTCTATTAATTCTGTTTTTTGTAGAACTCTGACTAATATAGATTTTGGTACCAAGAGTGGATCTAGAGGACCAGAATTTTGAGGACAAGTTTTCTGAATTCTTTCTGGAGTTTCTGGAATTGGCTCTTTAATCTGACTATATGTAAAGACACTAATGACTCCATTTCCAGTAGTAAAGAGAGCACTGATCATACATGGCATAAACTATAGAGATATGCAAAATATCTGCATTGGATCCTTCTAGTAAACCACTTATAAGAAGTGAGGAGCTACAAGACTCTGTATATGATACTTTTGAACATTTTAGGAAAACTGAGGAATATAATGACATTGGTTGCTTCTAATGTCATTGGATAAAGTGGTAAAAGAAAAAGATAAGCTCAGGGATTCAAATTCCCAGCTCAAGAGTCACAAAAATGACCTAAGAGCTTCTATGTGTGCCCCAAGAGCCTCATCTCATACAACCACAGGGCTGAAGTTTCTGAAAATCAAACTCAGGACCTCGTCCTGCAATTGGCCAAATTATTAATACAATGTAAGTTTAGCTCCCAGCCTCCTGGAGTGTCTACTCTTAAGTGGGGAGATTGATTGGGAAAGAATGGGATACTGTAAGTTGCAATGGGGTCATGTGGGAAGACCCTGATGAAGCTGAGGGTATCAAGCCCCTAAATTCTGATGTTTATTATTTGCCAGTGGAAGAGGTCCCCCCACGCTCAACAAAAGTGGCCTTCACATCCCTAGTGGCAGCAGCATCCCCGCCAACAGTGGTGTAGCCTTTTCACCTGATTTGAAGGAGTTCCCCGCATCCTGAGTCATATCTTCCCCTGAGGTAGCGGCCAAGCAGGACGATGCTGATTATTTACAGGACCCACCCTCACCACCCCTCTTTGCCTCTAGCCCTATAACTAGACCCAAACCCCAGGGGGCCCTGAAGGTGAGGGACAAACCGTGACCCACGAGAAGGTATGCCACACTCCAAAAGAAAGACATGGGTTTTCTAATTTATACATGCAGAAATCCAGGGAGCATGGATGGGAATGAATATTAAGGGTGTGGGAAGATAGTGGAAGGAACATAAAGTTGGATCAGGCCAAATTTATTGATATGGGCTCAGTAAGCAATGATTCTGGATTTCACGTTGCAGCTGAGAGAGTTACAAAGGGCTCAGTTTGGTCGGATGGCTGAACAGGGGTCAAAAGATAGTCTGCCCTGCCGTGAGCAAACTGGAAAGATCCAAACTCCCCTGGTTTAATGTAGAGGGGGCTTAAAGGGCTTAGGGAAGCCGGTGCGTTAGAGTGAGTTTGTCATTTCAGAACCACAGCCACTCACCTGGAGACCTAAGTGCAAGGGGAGCAACTGGATCCTGCGGTGGGGGAGCCCACAGGTGAGGTGGGTGCAGGCATAGCAATGGGCAGGAGTGGCACAGCAGCAATCAGAACAGCCTGGCTTATGAGACTCATGGCTCTGGTCCATTATCATGGGGCTCCTGGAAAGGAATTTGATGAGAAGCCTACTAAATCCTTACATGATCTGTACAAGCGGGAAAGTTTTAGGTCAAGTGAACAAAAGTCTAAGTCGAATCTGGGCATAGCGGCACATGCCTGTGGTCCCAGCTACTCAGGAGGTTGAGGCAGGGGATCTGTTGAGCCTGGGAGTTTGAGGCTGCAGTGAGCTATGATCACATCACTACACCCTAGCCTGGGTGACATAATGAGACCCAGTCTCTAAAAACAAAAGTCTAACTCAAATAATAAAATCATGACTCTCAAAGCACAGAGTCATGGCCCTTCAATCAATCTGACCTGAGCCAATCTACAGACTCAGAACAAGCGAATGAAGGGACGACAGTGTCCCCCTGGGAAACAACTCTGTACACTACCCAAAATGTATACTCTTAATCTTTTCCCCAGCCTTCCCCAAAGGGACCTACCTTACCTTTTACCAGGTAACTGTGCACTGGGGAAAAGGAAATACTCAGACCTTTCAGGGACTGCTGAACTCTGGCTCTGCACTGACATTGACTCCAGAAGATTGAAAAGGTCTCTGGCCATCCAGGCAGAGTAGGGGCTTATGGAGCTCAATGATCAATGGAGTTTTAGCTCAGGTTCATTTTACAGTGGGCCCAGTGGGTCCCCAAACCCATCCTGTAGTTATTTCCCCATTCCAGAATGCATAGTCGGAAGAGACGTAATTGAGGAGCTGGTAGCATCTACCAGTCGGGTCCCTGACCTGTGGAGTAAGGACTATTACAGTGAAGAAGACAAGTAGAAGCCATTAGAACTGCTCAGGGAAATAATAGAGTAGTCCCCCTTTATCTGCAGGCGATATGTTCTAAGACCCCAGTGGATGCCTGACACCATGGACATCTAAACCACCAAACCCTGTATATACTACGTTTCTTCCTATACTTAAAAGCCAATGATGGAGTTTAATTTATAAATTTGGCACAGTAGGAGACTAGCAACAATAATAAAATCAAACAATTAGAAGAATGTGCTGCAATAAAAGCTCTGCGAATGTGATTTCTCTCTCTCAAAATGTCTTGTACTGTGCAACAGGTAACCTAAAATGTGGAAAGTGAAACCAGGGATAAGGGGTGACTACTGTAAGTCAAAAACAATCCCACATTCCTGGGACTGTGGAGAGTCATGCCACCATCAGGAACTTGAAAGGTGCAGGGCTGGCGATTCTCACCACATTCCCACTCGACTCTCCGATTTGGCCTGTAAGTAACACAGATGGGTCTTGGAGAATGACTGAAATACCACAAGCTTAACCAGGTGGTGACTCCAATTGCAGCTGCTGTTCCAGATGTGGTTTCATTACTTGAGCAAATTAACACATCCTCTGTTACCTGGTACATGGCTATTGATCCAGCAAATGCCTTTTGTCCATCCCTGTCCAGAAGGCCAGCCAGAAGCAGTTTTCTTTCAGCTGGCAAGGCCAGCAATACACATTCACTGTCCCATCTCAGGGACAGTGTCTCATCAACTCTCTAGCCTTACATTATAATTTAGTCTGCAGGAATCTTGGTTGCTTTTCCCTTCCATGGCATGCCACACTGCATTACATTGATGACATTATGACGATTGGACTTAGTGAGCAAGAAGTAGCAACTACTCTACATTTATTGGTGAGACGTCTGTGTGTCAGAGGGTGTTATCTGACCCACCAAGCCATACGGTTAGGTATGCATAGCAACGCTCTCATCAAATGGAAGTGGTACGTATGTGATTGGTTCTGGCCAGACCCTGAATGCTCAAGTAGGTTACGTGAAGTGGCCAAAGTGCCCACGGTCCCCACCCCTGCCCCACCGCCTTTCTCAGTGAGATCCTCTCTCCCAGCCTGTGCCTATGGCGTCGCAGGGGGAGCTCCCCATAATCATTTGACAGAGTAAGAGATGACTCAGGCCTGGTTTATAGATGGCTCTGCCCCAGATGCAGGCACCATCTGAAAGTGGATGCTGCAGAACTACAGCTCCTCCCTGGGACATCCCTGGAGGACAGTGGGGAAGGGAAGTCCTCCTGGGCAGAGCTGCGGGCAATGCACCTGGCTGTGCACTTTGCTTGGAAGGAGCAGTGGGCAGTTGTGCAGTGATGGACTAATTCACGGGCTGTGCTCAATGTTTATGCTGGATGGTCAGGAACATGGAAAGAAGGATTGGAAAAATTGGTGGTGAAGATATTTGGGGAAAAAGATATGTGGATAGGCCTCTTAGAATGGGCAAAAATCATGAAGATATGTCTGTCCTATGTGAATGGCCAGCAATGAATGACCATAGCAGAGAAGGGTTTTAGGAATCAAGTGGACAGGATGACTCCTTCTGTGGACACTGGTCAGCCTCTTGCCCAAGCCACCCCTGTCACGGCCCAATGAGCTCATAAAGTAAGCGGGCGTGGTGGCATGGGCTCAAAAACATGGACTCCCACTCACCAAGGCCTACCTGGCTCCGGACACTGCTGACTGCCCAATCTGCCAGCAGCAGAGACCAACACCAAGCCCTTGATATGGCACCATTCCCAGGCGATCAGCCAGCTACCTGGGGCAGGTTGATTACATTGAATGGCTTCCAGCATGGAAGGGGCAGCGGTTTGTCCTTACTGGAAAAACCACCACCCATGGACTTACAGAATGCCTTACCCACTGCTACGGTGTTCCACACCGCACTGCTTCTGACTGAGGAACTCACTTCACAGCCAAAGAAGTGCAACAATGCTCATGCTGCATCCTGAAGCAGCTGGTGTGATAGAATGGCGGGGTGGCCTTTTGAAGCTCAATTACGGTATCAACTAGATGGCAACACCTTGCAGGGCTAGGACCAGATGCTCCCTGCAGCTTTGTATTCTGCTGGCCTAGGGGTCTTTGTTCCAGAGGCAGAAATGCTTCAACCAGGAGGCACAACCTGCTGGAAGGCTGCTGTCCTCCAGAGCAGATCTGGTCCTTCCAGAAGCCTCCTCCTCCCCACCCAGCAGGGCTCTGCAGGCCTCCCCCTGCCTCAGGCTGCCCCTACTCCATGCCACACTCCACTGTGCCAGCCCCTTCAAGCCCGGCCATGCTCGAGGCTGCAGCTGAATGCACCTCCTGGAGGGGCGCTGCTGATGTCCCTGTTCCCCTCTTGCTCCTCGAGCCCTCTGCTTCCCTCTGCAGCGGTGTCTGCTGCTGGATGTGTCGTGTGTGGTGCTGTGTATACGTGCTGTGTGTACATCCAGCTCAGGCACTGCTGTGGGGAGGCAAGCCAAGGAACACCTGTCCAGTCTCCCACATGTGGCTCCAGCAAGTCCCCTGTTTGAGGAAGAAAGGCCTGAGAATTCCAGTCTCCAAAGCAGGGAACCCTGGGCTCGGGGCTGGGGCTCAAGATCACTCACTTCTGGGGGATGAGGCTGATCCCAGAGCTTCACGGAGCTAAGCAGCCTCCACAGTGGGTCAAAGTGGCAGTGGAGACAGAGAGAGGAGCCAGGCAGGTGTCTCTTCCCCCCAAGGACCTAGAGAAGAGCCCAGGGGCCTGGAGTAGGTGAGGCCTTACCAGGTTGGCCCAGGCCCTGGGGGAGGAGGGGCTGTGGCTGACCAGCCAGGACACCTGGCTGACGTCTGGGCCTCTGGTGGCTGATGAGTACATCACTGCATTTCACACTAAACTCCTAGCAAGGTGCGTCCACACAGGGAGAGTCCTCAGGCAGCTGGTACCATGCACCTGTGGGAGTTGAGAAAGCATTCACCCACTCACTCACTCACCCACTCACTCACTCACCCACCCACCCCCTCACTCACTCACCCACTCACTCACTCACCCACTCACTCACCCACTCACTTACTCACCCACTCACCCACTCACTCACCCACCCACCCCCTCACTCATTCACCCACTCACTTACCCACTCACCCACTCACTTATTCACTCACTCACTCACTCACTCACCCATTCCCTCACTCACTCACTCATTCATTCACCCACTCACTCACCCACCCACCCACTCACTCACTCACTCACCCATTCCCTCACCCACTCACTCACTCACCCATTCCCTCACCCACTCACTCACTCACTCACCCATTCCCTCACTCACTCACTCATTCATTCACCCACTCACTCACCCACCCACCCACTCACTCACTCACCCATTCCCTCACCCACCCACTCACTCACTCACCCATTCCCTCACCCACCCACCCCCTCACTCATTCACCCACTCATTCACCCACTCACTCACCCACTCATTCACTCACCCACCCATTCACTCACTCATTCACCCACTTATTCACACCACTCACCCACTCATTCACTCACTCACCCACTCACTCACCCACTCACTCATTCACCCGCTCACTCACCCACTCATTCACCCACTCACCCACTCACTCACCCACTCATTCACCCACTCACCCATTCAATCATTCAGACGTTCATTCATTCACACATTCACCCACTCACTCACTCACCCACTGACTCATTCACCCATTCACCCACTGACTCATTCACTCACTCACTCATTGACACATTCACTCATTCACCCATTCACCCACTCACTAACCCATTCACCCACTCACTCATTCACACATTCAGTTATTCACCCACTCATTCACCCACTCACTAACCCATTCGCCACTCACCCATTCACCCATCCACCCATTCACTCATTTACCCATTCACTTATTCAGTCCTTTACTCATTGACCCATTCGCCCACTCACCACTCACCCATTCACTAATTCATCCGTTCACTTATTCACCCACTCACCCATTCACTACTCACCCATTCACCCACTCACTCATTCATGCACTCATCCATTCACCCTGTTGCCCTTTCACACATTCACCCCTTCACCCCTTCATTCACCCACTCATTCACCACTCACTCATTCACCCACTCATTCACCCTCTCACACATTCAGTCACTCACCCACTCACTCATTCACCCATTCACCGACTCACTCATTCGCCCATTCACCCACTCACTTATTCACCCACTCACTCATTCACCCACTCACCCACTCACTCATTCACACACTCACTCATTCACCACTCACCCATTCACCCACTCACTCATTCACCACTCACCCATTCACCCACTCACTCATTCACTCATTCACCCACTCACTCACCTCATTCATCACTCACCCATTTACCCATTCACCCACTCACTCATTTACCCATTCACCCACTCATTCACCCACTCACTCATTCACCCATTCACTCATTCGCCCACTCAATTCACCCATTCACTCATTCACCCACTCGTTCGCCCACTCACTCATTCACCTACTCACTTATTTACACATTCACCCACTCACTCACCCATTCACTTGTTCACCCACTCACTTATTCACCCACTCATTCGTTTGCCCACTGACTCATTCACCCACTCACTCACCCATTCACTCATTCACCTGTTCACCCATTCACTCATTCATTCCTTCACTCATTCACCCATTCACTAATTCACCCACTCACTTATTCACCCACTCACCCACTCACTCATTCACCCATTCACTAATTCACCCACTCACTTATTCACCCACTCACCCACTCACTCATTCACCCACTCACTCATTCACCCACTCACTCATTCATCCACTCACTCACCTCATTCACCAGTCACCCATTTATTCATTCACCCACTCACTCATTCAGCCACTCACTCATTCACCCACCCACTCACCCATTCACCCACCCACTCACCCATTCACTCCTTCACTCATTCACCCATTCACTCATTCACTGATTCACTCCTTCATTTACCTGTTCACCCATTCACTCATTTACCATCTCACCCATTCACCCATTCGCCCTTTCTCTTGTTCACCCATTCACCCACTCACCACTTACCCATTCAACAGTTCACCTGTTCACCCATTCACCCACTCATTCATTCAGCCACTCACCCATTCATAATTAGCTCTCCTCTAAAGGCTGCTGTGATCCCAATTATCAAAACCGAACTGCAAGCCTCAAAAAAGAACAGTCAAAATAGTAAAACTAACAGTGCCCCATAACAAAGTCCAAGCATGTTTACAGGAGTAAAAAAAATACCCAGCAACCAACAACATAAAAATCACAATGTGTGGCATCCTGTCAAGGTCACCAGACACGCATGCAAAGAAACAGGAAAATACAAGTCAAATGAGAAGAAAAAATCCATCCGTAGAAACAGACTGAGAAACAACACGTGATCAAATTAGTAGAGAAAGAAATTAAAACAACTATTTTAAATATGTTCCATGTTTCAAAGAAGATAGAGGAAGGCATGAGTAGGTTAAGGAGAAACATGGAGGACATAAAACAAGATTGATGCCAAACTTCGGCTGACAAGAACTGCAATTCTTGTGATGGGAAAAGCACTGAGTGGGATTAATAGGATATTTGACACTGGCAGAAAAGATTTGCGAACTTAAAAACATAGCAATAGAAACTTTCCACAATAAAACACAGACAGAAAAAGTGACCTGCAGGAGAACCACAAATGGATTAATATATGTATAATTGGAGTCCTGAAGGAGAAGTAGGGGATGTAAAATATTTGGAAAAGTAATGGCTGAAATTTTTTCAAGATGCTAAAAAAACCCCAGGTAGAGGTAAAACATGAAGAAACTCCAACAAGGCACACCACAATCAAGTTTTTCAAAACCAGTAATCAAGGGAAAACCTCAAAAGCAAAGAAAAAAAGACATATACACAGAACAAATGTAAGAATGACACCAATTTCTTATCAGAAACAATAAAATCCAGAAGATAATGGAGAAACACCTTTAAAATACAAAGGGGAAAAGCAAATTGTCAGTCTAGAATTCTATACCCAGAAAAAAAACTTAAAAACTACAGCAAAATGAAGACTTTTTGAGATATAAGAGAAGTAAGAGAATTCATTGCTGTCAGACCTGACTTATAAGAAATGTTAAATAAAGTCCTTTATGCAGAAGAAAAATAATAGCAAATGGAAATCTAGATTATTCAAATGAATAAAGAGGACTAGAAATGGTAAACTTGTGGGTTAGTCATGAATGCACATAAAATATAGTAAAGTTCTTTAACATATAAATAATTGACTAAAGGAAATGTGATAACAACGTTGTGGGGCTTATCACATGTATAGAAAGAAAATGTATAATTCAAGAACACAGACCCCGGGACAAGGGAACTAGAACATTACTGTTACAGGAATTTTATGCTGCACATGAAATGGTATAATATTACTTATAGGTAGAACATAAGCTACAGATGTATCCTATAAAACCTAAAGCACCCACACACAAAAATGATGTATAGCCAGTGAGCCCACAAAGAAGATAAAACTAAATCATAATAAATACTCAGTTAGTCCAAAAGAAGTTAGAAAAAGAGGGAAGAAAAAAAAAGCAGATGAGGGAAAAAAGCAAATAGAAAACAACAAAGTGGAGGATTTAAACCCATCACATTGATAATCACATTAAAACTAAATACTATACTTGAAAGGCAAAGATTGTCTTATTGGGACAAAAAGGCAAGAGCAACCATATGCTAACTACAAGAAACCCACTTTAACTGTAAAACTAGAAACAGATTAAGTGTAAAAGGCTAGGAAAAAATGCACCATGCTAATACTGATCAAAAGAAAGCTGGAATGACTATATTAATCACAATGTAAGTAAATTTCCTGGCAAATAATATCAGTGATAGGTAATTTCATGACAGAGGGTCAAAGTATCAAGAGGGCATAATAATCCTAAATTGTATCCACATAATAACATATATTCAAAGCACATGGAGCAAAAACTGATCACACTGCAAGTAGAAATAAATAAATTGACAATTATAGACAGAGGTGTCAACTCCCTATTCTCAGTAATTATTAGAAAAATGTAGATAGAAAATTGGCAAAAAAAAAAAAAAAATAGGAGGCTTGAAGAACACCATCAATCACCTTGACCTAATGGACATTTATAGAGTGCGCCACCCAATAACAGCAGAATACACAATCTTTTCAAGGACACACAGAACATTTACCAAGACTGACTATATTCTAGGCCATAAAGCAAGTC
Organism: Symphalangus syndactylus; assembly: GCF_028878055.3. Classification (NCBI taxonomy): domain Eukaryota; kingdom Metazoa; phylum Chordata; class Mammalia; order Primates; family Hylobatidae; genus Symphalangus; species Symphalangus syndactylus. The sequence continues at coordinate 12,715,510 of NC_072430.2, forward strand.
TCAATAAATGCACTAGATTCAAATCAAATTCTCAGCCAAAATGGAATTAAATTAGAAATCAACAACAGAAAGATATCTAGAAATTCAAAATATTTGTCAACTGAATAGCACACACCTCTAAATAGCACACACCATGACTTGATGTATTAGTCCTTTCTCACGCTGCTATGAAGAAATACCCGTGACTGGGTAGTTTATAAACAGAAGAGGTTTAATTGACTCACAGTTTTGTATGGCTGGGGAGCCCTCAGGAAACTTACAGTCATGGCAGAAGGCGCCTCTTCACAGGGCGGCGGGAGAGAGAATGAGTGCCAGCAGGGGAAATTCCAGATGCTTATAAAACCATCAGATTGCAGAAACTGCCGAGCTCTCTCCTCTGCATCCTCGGCCGCCGTGGTCCCGCGGAGGAGCGCGCAGCCCAGGGGAGGCAGGAGGACGTGTCCCTAGAATGCCCAGGGGCGACGAGCTGTCCTGAGCCCCTCTGGTGCAGCCACCTGCCTGTCCCATGCCACCTGCCTGTCCCATACACCCTGCCCACCACGGAGTCCAGGGGGAAATCGGCCAGCAGCCTCAAGCCCGACACCAAGGTGCTCCAGGCCACCACCGAGGCCAAGGTATCCCCCGGCAGCCGATGGGAAAGCCCTTTTGACCGAGCCCTGGAAGAAGGAAGCCCCGGCTGAGAAGCAGCAGCCGCTGGCAGCCCTCACAATGGCGCTTGCCAGGAAGACCCCGGCCAAGGCAAACCCCGTCCTTCTCAACAACCACAGCAACCTGCAGCCGGCCCCCACGGCTCCCACGGTGCCCGGCAGTCCTGATGCAACCCCGGAGCCCAAGGTCCTGGGGACGGGGCGGAGGAGGACGAGGCTGCCAGCAGGAGCCTAGGGGGCGAGGTCCCTGGTCCTGCGAGAACTTGAGCCCCCTGCTGGTGGCTGGAGATGTGGCTGTGGCCGCCATAGCCCTGATTCTCGGTGGGGCCTTCCTGGCCCAGAAAAAATAATACCTGCGGGCCAGGCGCCGGACACAGAGCCACTTCCTGTGCAGATCTCAGGAAGCCAGTGCATGCAGAATTCACCCTTATCTACGTGTACACACACACATTCATTACACATCTACATATGCCCCCAACACACGCACAGAGTGGAGAGGACGCTCGAGCCCACCCTTGCTGATCCAGGACTTCCCCAACCTCCAAGGCAGAAGGAACCCAGGCTCCAGGGTCCACAGCGCCGGACTGGGGGAGAGGATCTAGCTGGGGGACTGCAAGAAAGGAATGGACCCTGTGTGTGGCCCTCCAACGGCTGGGTGATCCTGGGCCCCCAGGGCTGGTCTCTGAGTGTAGGTGGGGGTGCTGGGATGGGTTCTGCCTAGGCCCGGCCCTCGTGGGGAGATTAAAGGGCGGACATCAATTGTTGAAAAAATAAAACACACCAAAAAGCATCAGATTGCATGAGACTCACTTATAATCACAAGAACAGCATGGGGGGAACCACCCCCATGATTAAATTACCTCCACCTGTTCCCACCCTTGGCACCTGGAGATTATGGGGATTGTAATTCAAGCTGAGATTTGGGTGGGGACACAGAGCCAAACCATATCACTCAAATAAGAAATCAAAAGAGAAATTGGAAAGTTCTTTCAGCTGAAAATGAAAACACAACATATAAAAATCAGGGAGATGCAGCTAATGTACACTTGGAGGCAAATTTAAGCACTAAGAACCATGTTATAACAAAAAAGAAAGGTCTCAAATCAGTGACCTACGTTTTCACTTAAGAAACTGAAAAGAGAAGAGCAAATTAAACACAATGTAAGCTGAAAAAGAAAATAATAAAAAGAACAGAAATCAATGAAAAAGTAAAAATTATAAGAAAAATCCCACAAAATAAAAGCTAATCATTTTAAACAATTAATTAAATTGTTAAACTTCTAGTCAGTTGATGAAGAAAAAGGTAAAAAGGCACAAATTACCAATATCAGGAATGAAAGGGTGGGTGTCACCAAATATTCTGCAGTCATTATAAGGAAACAATGGACTATTGTGAGCCACTTTTTTCTAATAAATTTGATAACTTAGATGAAATAAACTAATTCCTTAGAAGCCATAAACTACCAAAGTTCACTCAAGAAGAAATAGATAACATGAGTATCTATTAACTAAATCAAGTTTTTAATTAAAATCCCAATAACAAAGAAAACTGTAGGTCCAGGTGGTTTTCATGGTGAAGTCTAACAATATTTAAGGAAAAAATAACAATTCTACACAAATCCTTCCAGACAATAGAAAATGAAGAGGTACTATTTTTATTCGATGAAGAGAATGTCACTTTCCTACTAAATCAAACAGATATAAGAAATAACAACAGAGACCAATATCCCTCATGAACAATGATGAAAATATTCTTACCAAAATTTTAGCAAATCTAGTTTATCTATATCATGACAAAGTGTAGTTTATCTCAGGAAGATAAAGTTGATTTAACATTCAAAAATCAATAAATGAACTTTATCATATTAGTGGACTAAAAAGAAAAATGCACATGATCATCTCAATAGAAAAAGCACTTAATAAAACCGAACATTGAGTCATGATTAAAAACCCTCAGAAAACCAGGGATAAAAATGAAAAGTCTTCATAGAATAAAGGCCATCTACACAAAAAACAACAACAACAACAAAAATCTATATCTTCCTAAAATTGAGAACAAGGTAAAGATATCTACTCTCGCCACTTTTATTAAACATTGTACTGGAGGTTCTATCTCGTGAAATAAGGCAAGGAAAAGAAATAAATCATCTAGAAGAGTAACACTTTCCTTATCATCTGTGTAGACCAGCCCATGGAATCCATGAAATAAAAGCTACTAGAACTAGTAAGTGAGTTAGCAAAGCGGCAGAGTTCTAGATTAATGTACATAAACTAATGGTATTTTTACATATAACAAACAATCAGAAATTGAAATTTTAAAAATGTCATCATTTCCAATACCATTAACAGGTATAAAATTGTTATCCATAAACCAATAGAACATGTGTAAGACTTGTACATTTTAAACTGCAAAATATTGCTGAGAGAAATTAAAGAAGACCTAACTAAATGGAACATGTACCATGTTCATGGATAGGAAGACTTGAAGTTGTTAAGCTATCAGTTCTCCCAAGATGAGTTATAGATCAATGGAATCTCAATCAAAATTCCAGAAGGATTTTTTTTTTTTTTTATACTTTAGGGTTTTAGGGTACATGTGCACAATGTGCAGGTTTGTTACATATGTATCCATGTGCCATGTTGATTTCCTGCACCCATTAACTCGTCATTTAGCATTAGGTGTATCTCCTAATGCTGTCCCTCCCCCCTCCCCTCACCCCACAACAGTCCCCGGAGTGTGATGTTCCCCTCCAGAAGGATTTTTAAAATGAAAATCAATTATTGAACTTTACATTTTATATGGAAAATAAATGAAGGACCTAGAACAGTGAAAATAACTTTGCAAAAGAAGAACGTTGGAGGACTTATTTATCTGATTTGAAGGCTAAATATAAAGCCGTATCAAAACAATATAGACAAATAGATCAATGAAACACAATAGAGATTCCAGAAATAGACTCACATATTTATGGCCAATGGATTTTTGACAGAAGTACAAAGACAATTCAGTGGAGAAAGTGTAGTCTTTTCAACAAATGGTTCTGAATCCCCAAAAAAGTGAACTTTGATTCATACCTCACAGCACATACAAAGTTTAATTCAAATGAATCATAGACCTTAAACTATAAAATGTTTAAAGAGAGCAGAAATCTTTGTGACCTCGGATACAACATTAAAAGCATAATTCACAAAAGAACAAATTGATAATATGCATTTCATCAAGATTAAAAACCACTCTTCAAAATACACTGTTAAGAGAATGAAAAGACATAGATCAAGAGAATGTATTTTTAAATCACATATCTGTAAAGGACTTCTATGCAGAACACATAAAACTCTCGAACCTCAATAATAAAATTCAAACATCCAGTAAAAAGAGGAACAAAAGATTTGAAAAGACACTTCACCAACGGAAATATTGATGGCAAGTAAGATTATGAAAATATGCTTTGTATCATTATTCAATAAAGAGATGCAAATTGAAACCACAAATTGATACCACTACACACCTGCTAGAATGTGTAAAATTAAACAGACTGACATACCGAGTGATGGCAAGGATGTAGAGAAATTAGAAACCTCCTATATTGCTGGTGGGAAGGTAAAAATAGCACGACCACTTTGGAAAACAGTTTGGCAGTTTATTAAATAGCTAAATACACCTACCATATGATCCAGCCATTCCACTCCTAGAGAAATAAAAGCATATGTCTACATAAAGGTTTGTATGCAAATGTTTATAACAGCTTTATTTGTAATAACCAAAAGCTGGAACCATTCCAAATGTTCATCAACTCGTGAATGCATTAACAAATTGCGTGTATTCATAAAATTGAAGACTCTTCAGCCATAGAAAGAAATGGGTTGTTGATACTGCCAAAAACATGGATGAATCTTAAAATAATTTTGCTGAAGGAAAGAAGCCAGACCCCACAAAAGTATGAGGACATACACTATGCTTCCAGGTATATAAAATTATAGAAAATGCAAACTAACCTATGATAACTAAAAGTATGTCAGTGGTTGCCTGGGGACAGGCTGAGGGTGGAGAATTGCAGGGAAGGATTACAAAGGGCACAAGGAGAGACTGGGGTGATGGGTATGTTTATTATCTTAACTGTAGTGATGGTTTCACAAGGATAAACACACATCAAATGCATCAAATTTTGCACTTTCAATATGTACGGTTTATTGTATGTCAATCATCCCTCATAACACTGTTTTAAAAAGAAATATTAAAATTAAATTGTAAATTATCAAAGAAAAAGATAAACACTAAAAGCACTTTTTAAAAACACATAACTATAAAGACACTCGGATTAGATTGAGAGCAAACTTCACAACTGCAACAATCACGACCACACACAATGGAACAATGTATTCTAAGTGCTGATGAAAACAATCATCAATATGGAATCTATATCCTGCTGAACAGTGTTCAAGAGATAGTATAAAATGACTGCATTTAAAAATCACTTATTTTAAAAAATTCACACATAATACTGTATATATTTATGGAGTATGTAGTGATGTTTCTATACATACAATGTATAGTCATCAGATCAGGGTAATTAGCATATCTATCATCTAAAATACTGATCGTTTTTTGTGTTGGGAACATTCAACATCCTCTCTTTTAGCTATTTGAAAATATATATTGCTGATTATAGTCATCTCACAGTACTATAAAATATTAGAACTTATTCCTTCTAACTGTCAATTTTGTGTCCTTTAACAAATCTCCGTATGTCTCCCTTCCCTTTCCAGTCTCTAATAATTGAACCTGGGAAGATGGAATAAGATACATGAAGCTTGGATGAGCAAAGAAAATGCAATAGAATACAGGCAAATCCAAAAGAGCACTGAGTGTGTAAAATAGTAATACTGACAACTACTAATGCAAGTAAAAAATATTACTCTTTACTTCTATGACATCAACTTTTTAGCTTCTACGTATGAGTGAGAACATGTTTAACTTTCTGTTCCTGGCTCATTTCATTTAACACCATGTCCTCTAGGCTCATCCATGTTGCCATGGAGGACAAGACTTCATTTTTTACTGCTGAATAGTATTGCACTGTGTGTGTGTGTGTGTGTGTGTGTGTGTGTGTGAAATCACATTTTCTTTAGCCATTAATCTGTTGATGGACACTTGGGTTGACTCCATAGCTTGGCTATTGTGAATAGTGCTGCAACAAACAGGGAGTGCGGACAACTCTTGGATGTACTGATCCCTTTCCTTTGGCTATTTACCCAGCAGTGGGACTGCTAGATCACATGCTAGCTCTATTTTTGGTGTTTTGAGGAAACTGTATACCGTTCTCTATCGTGACTGTACCCACCAATAGTGTGTAAGAATTTCCTTTTCTCCATCTCCTCACCAGTTGTTATTTTTTGTATTTTGACAGTAGCCATTCCAACTGGGGTGAGATGATACCTCACTGTGGTTTTCATTTGCATTTATCTGATGATTAGTGATACTGAACTTTTTCCATATATTTGTTAGTCATTTTCATGTCCTTTTGAGAACTATCTGTTCAAATCATTTGCCCATTTTTAATTGTATTTTTTTTTTGCTGTTGAGATGTTTGAATTCCTTGTGTATTCTAGATATGAATCCCTGTTGGATGAATGGTTTGCAAATATCTCTCACCCTATGCAAAAGTTAACTCAAAATGGATCAAAGACTTAAATGTAAAACCTGAAACTATAAAAACTACTAGAAGAAAACACAGGGAAAATGCTTTACGACATTGGTCTAGGAAAAGATTTTATGAATAAGACCTCAAAGCACAGGCAACAAAAGCAAAGATAAACAAATGAGATTATATCAAACTAAAAATCTTCAGCACACCAAAGGAAACAACCAACAGAGTGAAAAGAGAACTGACAGAATGGATGCAATGAAGACTTTTAGAACCAAAACATCCTGAGACACTGTCCCACTGAGGACCTACACACAACACCCCACTAAGAGGTATACTTTGACCAAAAGTCAATTGAACCTGGGAAGATGGAATAAGATACATGAAGCTTGGATAAGCAAAGAAAATGCAAGATAATACAGGCAAATCTAAAGGAGCACTGAGTGTATAAAATAATAATACTGATAACTACTAATGCAGGTAAAAAATACTACTGAACTAAAACCTTATAGAAGATAAACACTAACTTATGATTTAAGGGCAACAACAACCTCTTAACCTAAGAATACAAAAGAATCTCCTTATCCTGATAAAGATGATTAAACTCTATAGTAAGTATTACCTTTAATTGTAAAATTCAGCGCTGCTCTAAAATCAGCTCCATTTTTATGCCTCATTGGGCTAGAGAGTCTAGAAGCACATTGTGAGAAGAAAAAAAATCGTTATAGGGTCTAGGAAGGAAAAAAACTAAGCTATTACTATGTGAAGAACATTTTTGAAGAGGAAATTCAAGATAATCTAGAGACAGCTATTCGAATTAGCTAGAGAGTTCAATGAACTGCAGGATATAAATTCAGCATAAAAATTACTAGCGAAAATTAGATAAGTAGTATAAGATTCCATTAACAGTGAAAAAACAGTGAAAAAACCCACCAGGTTTCCAGAGATACATGTAGCGATGTGCAAGACCTTTCTGATAGGAGGAAATTGGTAAACTTTGTTGGAAGGCATGAAAGAGGACCTAAGTGAACGGACAAATATACCATATTCATGAATGGGGAGACTCAGTCATGATGAAAACTATCATTACATTGATCTAAAGATTAAATGTATTTCCAAAATCTTTTTCCAAAATCAGTTTTTCATGCTGATTTACAAAATTAACATACAAGAGCAATGAGCCAAAAATAGCCAAGACATACCTAAATATAAAGGTGAGAGAGATAACGGATGTCACAACTTATTTGATAGAGCTGCAAGTCTTAAGAGAGTATGATATGGCTCAGGGATGGGTAAATAAAATAATGAAACTAAGGCTACAGCTAGAAGAAGACCCATGATTATATGTGAACTTGATATATGATGGGGGGCATTACCCCTCAATGGGGAAGGGGTTCACTACTTGGCATGGGGTGCTGGAGCAACAGAAAACAAATTCCTCAAGAAAAAATGAATCACAGATAGGCCAACACCTAAACGTGAGAATATAAAGCTGTAAAAGATAACATGAGTTTATACCAATATCACAAAACATGAGGGAAAGTTTGAGGTATCAGACACATTAAAATGTAAAATTCTGTTCAGAAAAGGCACCATCAATAAAGCAAAAAAACTTACAAGCCTCAGTCTGAGAGGATATATTTGCAATCCACATAACCAATAAAGTATCACTACCCAGATCCATAAATAACTCTGAAAATCAATAAGAAAAAGGCAAGCGACCCAATGGAAAAATGAGCAAATGATAAGAAACAATAAATACCAGGAGAAAACAGTGGGCAATAAATATGTGAAAAGAGGCTGAACTTCACTGCTAACACTGAGAAACACAAATTAAAACAACTAGATGCCATGTTTCACCCATTAGAGTGTAAAAAATTAATAAGTGTGATACTACTGAGTGTTGCCATGAATCTGTGGAAATGGAAACTCCGTCTGTTGCTGGAAGGAGGGCAAATTGGTATAACCACTTTGGACAGCAACGCGGCAATACTTAATAATAATGGCAATGATAACACTAATGGTTAATACTTATTGAACATTTATAAAGTGCCAGGCACTGTTAAGACCTGGCATGGAAAGCTGACAAAACACATTCCCACAAGCCAGGGGCTCTTTCTGCAGTGGCCTGGCCACGGCACCAGCAGACACAAGCAAGGCTGCTCGTGGTGTGGTGGGAAAGCAGAATTCATTTGCAAGTTCCCAAGTGGGGAAGGATCACTAATCTCTGCCTCATTGGCACGATGGAACATTCTATTGATGTCCATCAATATGGATAAATTTCAAAAACTTGATGTGAGCGAGAAAAGCAAGTTGCAAGAATCTTGACACTATTTTGCCATTTATGTCATCTTTAAGGCACACAAAATATTGTTGGTGGATGCAAGCATGTGATAGAAAAGGATTAACTTGTGAGTGGGAAATACAGACACCAGCCCTCCTCCATAGTGAGCTGACAACTGCCTGGGGAGCCGCTGGAGCCTCCTTCCGTCCATCTGTCCACCCATCCACAGGAGCCAGGCCATCTCCAGCGGGGGAACACCGGCTAAGGGAAGCAGGAGCCAGCCTTGAGGAGCTGGAACCTGGGGGAAGGTTACTCTAGGAATTCAAGGACTTACGACGTTTGAAATCTACTAACGTCGTTTGTTATGATTCAGTATACGTTAAAAAAGTCAGGAAACAGCAGATGCTGGAGAGGATGTGAAGAAATAGGAATGCTTTTTTTTTTTTTCTTTTTGAGACAGAGTCTCACTCTGTCACCCAGGCTGGAGTGCAGTGGCGTGATCTCGGCTCACTGCAACCTCCGCCTCCCGGGTTCACGTCATTCTCCTGACTCAGCCTCCTGAGTAGCTGAGACTACAGGTGCCTGCCACCATGCCCGGCTAATTTTTTGTATTTTTAGTAGAGATGGGATTTCACCATGTTAGTCAGGATGGTCTCGATCTCCCGACATCATGATCCGCCCACCTCAGCCTCCCAAAGTGCTGGGATTACAGGTATAAGCCACCATGCCTGGTTCTAAGTCTTTGCTATTGTGAACAGTGCCACAATAAACATACGTGTGCGTGTGTTTTTATAGTAGAATGATTTATAATCCTTTGGGTATATACCCAGTAATGGGATTGCTGGGTCAAATGGTATTCTGGTTCTAGATCCTTGAGGAATCGCCACACTGTCTTCCACAATGGTTGAACTAATTTACACTCCCAAAATGGGAGTGTAAATTAAAGACAGTGTGGTTGGAAGGAACAAAAATGCACACAAAACCTGTGTGAGGAAAAGTAAAACTTTATTGGCAGACACAAAAGAAACTTTCTGAGTAAATGGAGAGACATGTTCTTGAATGAGAAAATTAACATGGTAAAGATGTCAACGGTCTCCCAAAGTGATCCAGATGTGCCGTGGAATCCCAGTCAAACTGCAGTTGCATCTTTTACGGAATTTGACACACTGACTGAAATTCACCTGGAAAAGAACATGCTTAGTAAACACGGTTTCCTGGGGGCGGGGTGGGGGGGGACGGGAGGGAACAATGAAAATTGGTCTTGCAGACAAGGTTCAAGTTAGAGATCCCAGAAAGAAACAGACGTATCTCCGCGCAGTGAGGTACACTGGGGCAGGCACGTCCCACGGAAAGGGCATGGTGAACGATGGAAAACAGGCTGCCAGGGGCAAAATCAATGCAGATTTCCAGTCACAAACACAGGTAAATTCTGTGGATTAAAGACATCTAAAGATCTACAAACACAAATATAAAGAATGCTTGATTTCACTGGAAATCAAAGATGTTGATGAGAGTAATAATGAGAAATTGTTTTTCATCCATAAAATTGGGGGGGAAGATAAGGATTAAACTTTCTAACAATGACAAAAGTGTAAGAAAAACAGGTATTTGGCTGCGCGGCTGGTGGTGAATACTTTTTACAACCTTCTCAGAAAACAATATGGAAATGTCCGCCATGAAGGAGCAGAGAAAGCCTCTTTGAGGCCTCTGCTGTAGATGCGGACGCCTGCCTGCACACAGAAGAATCATCCACATCCATGCTAGTTGCAGTCAGTTTGGTAATAGAAAAAAAAAAAAAAAAGAATCAGAAGGGGAAGAAAAGAGAAGCACCTTAATTCTTTGCCGGCAGAGGAGAGCTTGATACACAGCAGCATCGTCCACAGGACAGAAGCCTCTGCAGCCATCAAAGAAAATGAGGTCGAGCTATGTGGGCCAATATAGAAAGCTCCTGGGACTTCGTGTTAAATGTAAAAAGCAAGTTGCAGACAACGCATGAAATATGTATGATTCCATTTGTGAAAAAGCAGCATCGCTAGACAAAACTGTATATTTTATTTCGTATGTACACATGTGTGCAGATCCATGTAAAGAAAGCGGTCCAGACGGTGGGGCGGGGTTGGAGATGCAGCCAGCCCTGCTTTGTGTCTAGATACCCTGGCATGCTTGGCGCCCCGCAGGCCTGAGGTCATGTGCTCCTGCCATAATTTAAACAAATGCCTGAAGAGCAAAAAGAAATTAGAATAGTCAGCTGGACGTGGTCTGGAGTGCAAGAGGAAGGGGCGGTGCGGAGAGAAGGGAGACGGCCTGACCAGGCGGTGTCTTAGGGACGGGAGAGGGGTGAGGCCCACGGCGGTCTTGGGGAACGGCCCACGTAGAGCTTGTCGCCAGTGAACAGGGAGCAGTGGCGAGAGGGACGGGGAAACCCAAGAGAGTGTGGGGTGGGGGAAAAGGCCAGGGAAGCCCCAAGCTTCCAGGAAGGGCCTGGCGCGGAGTCAGTGGGGAGGACCGGTCGGGGGTGCAGCAGGAGGCCGGCGTGGCCTTGGACAAGAGGCTCGGCGGCGCGGGGGAGCCCCAGGACCCGGGAGCTGCGGAGGGAAGGGGAGGAGCAGGGCGTGGCTGGAAAGGCGGTGGGACAGAGTCGGGTAAGCTGTGCGGCTGCCTTGTCCCCTACAGAGAGGAGCTCTGGGAGCTGCGGGAAGAGCCGGGAGAGAGAAGGCTGTGGGCGGGGAACGGGGGTGGGAGGGGGTTGGGGGGTGGGAGGGGGGAGGGGGGAGGGGGTTGGGAGGGGGGAGGGGGTTGGGAGGGGGTTGGGGGCTGGGAGGGGGGAGGGGGTTGAGGTTGGGAGGGGGTTGGGGGTTGGGAGGGGGTTGGGGGGTGGGGGTGGGAGGGGGGAGGGGGGTGGGGAGGAGGGCAGGGGCGGGGAGGAGGGCAGGGGCGGGGCGGGGAGGGCGAGGGCTGTCCCTCCCTCAGGAATGGGGTTAGCGAGGCCGGGCTGGGTGCTCAGGAGCCGAGGATGGGCCTGGTTGGAGACAGAGAAGGCGTGGCTGTGCAGGGGGAGACGGGGCCCTCCTCGCGGGGTCTGGGGTCCCGCAGCGCCTGGGGCCGGAGCAGTGAGCAAGCGTGGATGGGAGCCGCGGCCTAGGTCCCTGCGCCCTACAGGCTGCCCAGACGGCAGGTGCACCCGGGGGGCCTCGGCGCATTTCCAGGGCGGATGAGTCCAGGGCCCTCGGCCTGCAGGCTGGACAGCGGCAAGGGGGCTCCGTGGCACGGCCTGGCGGGGTCGCCGTGCACGCCTAGGCCCCGGGAGCCCGGAGACTCAGCAGCCGTCGAGCGAGGCTAACACAGCCCTCCAGGCGCCTGCGCCACCAGCACGGAGAAGGGCCAGCCGCGCAGCGCGGGGTGCGGACGGCCACGCCCCTCCCGCCAAGGCCACCCCGACCCCAGGCTGCCGGGGCGGCATCCCCAGCATGAGACCCGCGCAGCAGCCCCTCCAGCCCCGCCAGGAGAGGGCAGCAGACCGCGGTGGGTTTCCCCCGGTGAGATGCTCAGATGCTTTGTTACCGCGGCACGAACTACCCCACCCCGACTGTGCGTGGGTGCGGAGCCTTGGTCTGCAAGGACCCGTGTGGGCAGTGGCTTAAGGTGTCTTAGGGTTCCCCAGAGACACAGAACCAGCAAGACACACACAGTCCCGCCTGCATCTCAGTGATTCCAAGCACGGACCTCACACACACTGTCTATATACCATAGGAATAAGGCAGGGGAAAGCCTCTATGGCTGAGTGACATCTTGATGGTCCCGATCCCAGGCTAATGTGTGTGTTCATGCCTTACTTGTTAGCAAAAAAGTTTAAAAAGTAAAAACATTTTTAAAAATTAATAGAGAAAAGCTTATAGAATAAAGATCTTTAAAAAACATTTTTGTACAGCTGTACTTGTTTGTGTTTTATTACAAGTCAAAAAGTTAAAAAATTACAAAGTGTGTCAAATAATAAAGGTACAGTAAGATAAGATTAATTTATTATTAAAGATAGAAAAAAGTATTAATAAATTTAGTGTTTATAAAGTCTACAGTAGTGTCCACTAATGTCCTCGGCCTTCATGGTCACCTACACTCACTCATGCCTCACCCAGAGCCACTTTGAGTCCTGCAAGCTCCATTCATGGGAACAGCCCTGTGCCAGTGTGCCATTTTTAATCTTCTATGCCTTGTTTTTACGGTACCTTCTCTATATTTAGATATGCCATTACTTGCCATTGTGTCACAGCTGCCTCCCGTGTTCAGTACAAGTCACACTCTGTACAGGTTAGTAGCCTAGGAGCCATAGGCTGCACCCTGCGGCCCAGGCATGTGGCAGGTGGTACCGTCTGGGTTTGTGAGTGACCACTGTGATGCTTGCAGAGGACGAAATCACCTAACCACACATTCCTCAGAACACATCTTCATTATTAAGCAACACGTGACTGTGTGTGTGTGTGCTGTGTGTGTGCGTATAAATGAAGAGATTTATTACAGAAATTGACCCACGAGATTACAGAGGCCAAGAGGTCTGAAGCCCCAGGAGCTGCTGCCTGTGAGCTGGAAAACCAGGAAGGCCAGTGGTGTGACTCCGTCTGAGTCTGAAGCCAGAGAACGAGCATCACTGAGGTCCAGGGGCAGAAGAAGGCAGCTGCCCCAGCTCAAGAGAAGATGGAGGATGTGCCCTGCCTCTGCCCTTCTGTTCTACCCGGGACTTGGGTGGATTTGATGATGCTGGCACAAATTGGTGAGGGCAGATCATCTTCACCAGTTCAAATGCTAATCTCCCTTGGAGACATCCTCACATCGACAAAGAATGTTTACCAGCTACCTGGGCTTCCCTTAGCCCAGTCAAGTTGATGCATGAAATCAACCCCACAAGTCCACCCTTTGTCAACATCCATACAAATCTTCAACTATATTTAATCTCCAATAAATACAATCAGATCACAGTTCTGCCTAATCTGATACAACTATCGTACACACAACCAAAAACACACTAATTCTTTCCCCAAAAGAGCTGGTCAAGTCCTTGAGTGATAGTCACTTTTCTCCTGATGTCCCCTAACATAAATACCGAGATGTAAAATTAATAGTGTTTAAATACTGATACAAAGTTTTTACATTTTATGCTACACGATAAGGAGATAACAGAGAAAACAAATACATTTGGTTAATATATGTATATGCAAACATATAAGTTACAAAACAGCCTGAGCCTGTGGTGCTCTGCAGCTGCCACTGGGCCCTGGAAAGCAAGGGGCCTCCTGCCGGGGAAAGCCTCGTTTGCAGGGAGGTGACCCTCAGGATCCAGAGTAGGGAGGGCGGGAGTGGCTGGGCTGAGCTGTCCCCTGAGGACTCTCATGGGGGACAGTGCTGGGGCGGCTGGCCTGGAATCAGGGTCAGAACTCCTGGGTTCCCTGTAATGTGCTGAGACAGAGCTGCGGCTGGGCCTCTGACTCTGGGGTGGGTGGGGCCCTCTGGGGCAGCCCCTCGTTAAAAGTTAGTGCTGAGGCAGGGTCTTAAGTGGGAGCAGGCAGGGCTCCACTGCAGGCAAGCAAATCACAGCCTCAGCCCAGTGATTTGGCACCCACCTCGTGATCCCTCACCCTGCAGTCTGAGTAATTCCTGAATGACAACGATCCACACTCCCTCACCCATGCGGATACTGCCGGAAGAGCCCTTGCCAGGCCCCGGCAGCTGGGTCTTCCCAAATCCACCTTCCACGGCTAGTTCCATCCTGTCCTGGGGGCAGTGGGGGAAGGGCAGGCCAGGCTCTCATCCCTCACCCTGCCTGTTCCCCGTCATTCACTCATTTGCTCTTTCATTCTCTCATCCTACTGCTGTTTTCAGATGCTTCTGGAGCGCAGAGCTGGCCATGTGGTTGGCTGGGAGTGGCAGATAAACCCATGCATGTTTTATGGAGGAGAAAACAGAAGTTCTGAGAGATCATTTGCCCAAAGCCACATGGTTGGAAGGCTTGTGTTCGTTCCTGCTCCCAAGACTCGCCCGCTCCACAGAATTCCATAGCCCTGGCCTGAAACTCTGGTTGCCTTGTGCCCGGTATACAGGGTGGGGGCACTCCCAAGAGGGCTCGGAGGAGGCTTGGCTGGCCGTGTTCTGGGCCCTGCGTGATCCCAGGTTCTCCGATGGACCCCAGGGTGGCCGGGAGAAGCCGTATGTGCTGTGGACAGAGGTGTCTGCCCCCCAGCCCTGCCCAGGCCCCAGTCCTACTCCTGTGCCTGGTGAGGGAGGGTTGCTGCCCAGTGCAGGCCTCACCTAGCAGTTCCTGGCCACTGGCTGAGGTCTGCTCCTGCTCCGAGTCCAGGGTCTCAGCCAGGCCCAGCCGGTGAGGGAGGCTGTGTGGCCTCGTGGGGTCGGGGGGGTAGCTTCGAAGTGCTCAGCTGCTGCCTGCTGGGGCGGCTGGGGCTGGAGTCCTGCTCCTGGCTTTCCAGGGTGCACAGGCTGGGCTTGGAGGAGCAAGGGGAGGTGGATGGAGGGCGGAAGCGAGGCCAGGGCCATGGCTCCCAACTCCTCTGAAAAGCCCGTGAGCTCAATAGCGTCCACTTTGCATTTTATCAAGTCGCCATTTCTCACAGAAGAAGCTGTCAGCTGCCAAAATTGCCGGCTGAAAGGAGCAGGAATGAAAAGATTCACCTTGAGGACATTCCTCTTTGTCAAGAGCAGAAAAGATTCCATTTGCCAGCCGGGAGAGGATTCTGGGTTCATTGACAGCAGCGTGCTGAGCTTCCCGGGGAAGGGCTTCAGCAAATGGTCCCACTTTTTCATGTGAAGCAAATTGTGGATAATGCACCCTGCATTCTGTAATCACGAACATGAATAAAAGGACCTTGGGCACTCACCGTGGAGTGGGAGCCTGTGTACCGCCCAGGCATCCAGCAGACGGTGGGCCACGTGGTGTGGCCACTGCTGTCGTGCTGTCCTGCTGGCCTACCATCCTGCTGGCTGTTCCTCTCCAGCTGAGGCATCCTGGTGCCAGTGAGACCTGAGCCCTCCATCTCCAGCTGCTGCCCCCATGCCCAGTGCCTGCCTGCTCAGCTCCCAACTCACCCATGTCCTTCCTGTCTCTGCCCCGGCGAGGTTTGCTAAACCATGTCCGTCCTCCAGCCCCTTGGAGCACCCTCCCCCAGGAAGCCTTCCTGGCCCACCATCTACTGGGCTGGTTCCCATGCTGTCTGGAGCCTCACTTGTGCCCGTTGTCCAGGGTCTCCACCCCCGGCAGGGGTCCAGCTCTGTCTCCCTCTGTGCAGGTAACAAATAACTCATATTCATATGACTCACCGTATTGTGAAACTCACTTTATTGCAGTGGTCTGGAATGGAACCCACAATATCTCTGGGGTTTGCCTGTACCAGAGCGTGGGTGGCTTAAACAACAGAGATTTATTCTCTCAACGTTTTGAAGGCAGAAAGTCCAGGATCCAGGCGTTGACAGGACTGGGCCCTTCTGGGGCTATGCGGGAGAACTTGTTCCACAGCTCTTGCCTCGTTTCTGGAGGTTGCTGGCTGTCTCTGGGGTCCAGGGCTTGTGGAAACATCACCCAACCCTTGTTCTCATCCCCTCGGTGTTCGCCCTGTGCACATGTTTGTATACAAATTCCTTCTTTTTATAAGGACACCTGTCACATCCGATGAGGGGCCTGCCCTGCTCCAGGGTGGCCTCATTTTTCTAATCACATCTGCAACAACCTTATTTCTAAATAAGGTCACGTTCTGTGTACTGGGGATCCGGGCTTTGACATCCAAACTCCACCTGTAGCATCTGGAGCTGGTGGCTTGGGCTGCTCAGCCCCTGTGCTGGCATGTACCCCTGACACAGGCCACAGGAACACCCACTCCCTGCAACCCCTTTGCCATGGGATGGCCCATGCCAGGGGGACGGCTACCTGACAGGGTGACGCAAACAAGATGGGGCTGGTCTGAGACCACAGTCTGCATCTGGGTGCCCCTCCAAGGCTGTGTTCACACCTCTGAGAGCCGACCCACAAACTCACCTGGGACCTGAGGGCCTGCAGCCCTCAGGATCTGCCCCTGCCCTCCCTTCCCCTCTTTCTTTGCTTTGCTTTCTTAGAGCGGAATGGATGTGGCTGGTGGGGCACTCACGAGGGGCTTTTAGACACTGCCTAGTAAAAGAGCTTGGCGCTTGAGGGGACTTGACCAAGTCTTCATCCCCCACCTGCGGGGCACCCAACTGCCCTGGATCCCCTGTGTCCCTTCACTGTGACCTTGGGCCTGGAGGGAGCAGACAGGGAGGCCTCACCTCCTGGGCTGGGTGCAAATTAAGTGCTGTGAATAATGCAGCAGCCAGCACCCAGATGTGAGACACGGGGCAGCAAGTCCAGCTAAGCAAAGCCTGCCCCCAGCCCAGGGAAACTGAGGTGATGAATGTGGTGCTGTCCAAGCCCTTGCCTTGTGGTGAGCTGTTACCCGGCAGCAGGAGACAAGAGCATTCGCCTTTGTCCTTTCTCCCACACAGGCAAGGGCGTGCAAGTGACACATGTGCAGGTGCACACAAACGTGTGTACTTGTGTGCACATGCAACACACACAGATGCATACATGTGCACTCGCACGTTCCGACATACACACATACGTGTGCACACATGCCATGCATGCCTGTGCATACACATACATGTACTCACACACACATGCACACACATGTGCACAGACCCATACGTGCATACAGAAGCCTCCTACCCAAACTCTGAGCCCAAACACATGTGCAAACACACAGAGCCCCCATGCAGAGACCTCACACGCAAACCCACTCAGAAATAAACGCTCAGGAACATCCTCGCCGCCAGGTGAGAACACTGAGGCCCAGGGCAGGTGACACTGGGGCAGAGTCATGAAGGTTGGGGCAGTGGGGGCAGGGCCAGGCCCGGCACCTGTGTGAGGTCCTCTGCTCTGCCCCTTCCCACGTCGTGTCCCTCACCCTGGCCCAGAGTAGAGCTCAGCAACTGTAAATTGGTTCCTGGGGAGGGGCCGGGGGCGTCTGGGGCCTCCATCTCCTATCATCCCCCCAGGTCCTGCTCACTTACTTGTCTGTGGCTCCAGGATGAGTGCCCTGACCACAGCCCCTGGGCACAGGAGAGGTCGTGGGCCCCATACGTGCCCTCTTCCCTAGGCCAAAGAGGCCCCCCTCAGTCCTGGAAACACAGACCAAGACCCTCCTGGTGCTGCAGGGTGTCCTGCCCTGGGCAGGGTGAACTTCGGCCTCCGCCGTCCCCTGCACCAAGAGGCTTTTGTCCCAAAGGTGTCTGTGCTCCGGACATGTGGCTCAGGGGCCTTGGGTGGTCCCCATGGTATGTTCTCAACGGTAGAGTCTTATCTGGGAAATGGATGTGGGAGGCAGCGCTAGGGAGGGCTCCTAGGGGATGCTCAGGGAGTGGGGGGCTCCAGCCTGCAGTTGGGAAAGACTGGGCAGGAAGCACTGTTGGGTGGGGGGTGGGTTCAGGCGGGGGCAGGCAGCAGGGCAGGGTCTGGCAAGGGGTGTTGGGGCAGGCAGGAGGGACCCAAGCTAAGGTCCCCCAAGGGCAGAGCCAGTGGGGAAGAGGCAGCGTGCCGCCCCCACGCTTGGAGTGGCCTTCCGGCGCCTTGCTCCAGTGAGGAGGAAATGAGAGCCGGCACCTTCCTCTGCTCCACGTGCCCTGGGCGCTTCTTGTGGGGGAGGAGGACATCCAGCTGTGGCGCCCCCAGCTCCTCCTCTCCCTCCACCAGCTGTGGGTCGGAGAGTCAACCCACGTGCTCTGTAATCGCCTGCCTGGAGCTCTTCAATCTTTAAACAGCACTTTCTGGAGCTGAGCTCCATCAGCAAACGCTCTCCAAGTGGGGGCTGTGACTGTGACAGAAGCCAAGTGGGACCCTTTGGTCCGGGGCGGCACAGCCCCACCTGGCCCTTTGCCCATACTGTGCATCTGTGTGCCCAGCCTCCTCTCACCCAGCTGCCCTTCCAGGCTGGGCTCCAGGCTACAGCCCAGGGGGCTTCGTGGATGCCAGCTGCCCATCCCTCCCCTGCCAAGAGCTTTCAGTGGCTCCCACGCCTGCCGCTGCAGACGCCTCCCCCACCACCCATGCAGTCTGCCGTCTGTGGCCTCAGATGCCCCTCAGCTCCTGAGATGCTCCTGGAAGCACTAGGTCCTAGAGGAAGAGCCCTCAATCCGCCCGTTCCCCTCCTGCTCCCGCTGCCCGCCAGCATCTCTGCTCAGCCAGGACTTCCTTGAACCTCTCCTTTGGGTTGTCCTTTGGAACCCCCAGCAGGATTCTTCCCCAAACCCCTCCTTCCATCCCACTGCCCTGGGCTCCTCTGCTCATGGCTTGGGGGGCCGGACTGTCTCCCTAGTGGGGATACATCCTGACCCGCCCCTCCAAGCCTAAGTTACCCCCAGTTTTCTGGGGCTCAGGGTTTCTGGGGCTAGAACTGGGACAGTCCCAGGCAGCTGGGACAGCCTGTCAAGGAATGGGCAGGTCCAGGCTGCCCACCCCAAACCCTCTCCTGGATGGGAGCCTAGGATGGGCAGTCCAAGCCTGTCCTTGGGTGTCCGGGTGATAGCACCAGGCCATGCCTGGGGAGCAGGTGCAGTCCCCAGCCAGCGGGACTGGCAAGAGAGCCGCTGGGCCCAGCTGGAGGGCAGCCTAGGGCCCAAGGAGCCTCCTGGGGGAGGTGACAGGTGACCCAGCCCATGAATAGTGGGGTAACGGGAGCCTGGGGTTGGCAGTGTCAGGGAGGGACAAAGACAGGCCAGAGCAGCTTCTCTAAGGAGTGGGGGTTGGGGTCCTGGGGACTTTCTGGCAGACTTCGTGTTAACAGACTGGAAAGCAGAGGCCCTCCAAGGAGGCCCTTCACCTGCCGTGGGGAGAACAGGCAGTGGGAGGGGTCTGTCTCCATATTTCCACATGGGAGGATTCCCGCTTTATGGGCTGAGGAAGGAACTTGCTGGAGGGGGAAACCCGCTTTCACCACCCGGGCGCTGGGGAGGCGTCCCCCCAACCGAGTGAGCTCCCAGCCGCACCCTGATGGCCTGGGCACCCTTCACCTGGCCCCCGCACCAGCCCGTGCTCAGGCCCCACCAGCCTCATCCCCAAACCTGCCGTAATCCCCAGCACCCACCCCAGGGAGTGACGCCGTCCCCTTGCTGGGCCAGACCCTGGGGAGGGGCTCTGCGCAGGAGGGTCTGGCAGAGCCCTCAGCCTGCCCCTCCCAGGCCTCTGAGAACGTGGAGACAGAGACCAGCCATGAGATCTAAACGGGGGCACCTCCCGGGACTCCTCTTGGCCTCTGCACTGGTTAAGATCCCTGGGCCTTTGCTGTGGGAACGGCTGGAGGGCTGGGGTCGGAGGGGCAGGGTTCCAGCCTAGAGGCCAGAGCATTCCCTGGGGTTCCCGAAGGCTGTAAACCAGGGTCAAAGCAGCCCTAGGTTTCTGCAGGTCCAGCCGGGGACTGAATGTGGAGAAAAATTCAGCCCCGCTCTGAGGCCCTCCCCCTTGTTCCCCGTCAGAGAGCCGTGCAGGCCCCAGCTTAGGACCCGCCTCCTCGGCTGCCTGTGGGAGGGCAGGGCTGATGGCGGGGCTGCTGGGTCCATTCAGGGCCCTGCATCCCTTCAGACAGAGGGACACATGTCCAGACAGACACACACCCACCATACCCCACACTGTCCAGCGCAGAGCCTATTGACCCATGACACCTCAAATGCCGTATTTTGTGGGGTGAGATGATGTGGCTTTGCCAGTGAGATGCATATAACTCAGTCCCATGACAGCTGAACAGCCCCCATCACAGTCACTGAACTGCGTCCTGGCCTCAGATACTGCACACCCCACACCACAGAATGGGGCTCTGGGTGCGCAGTCTGGCTCCGCCGCCCGGGAAGCACGGCAAGCCCGCCGCTGGTCCCCACACCTCACCCCGCGCCACACAAGGCAAGTTTGTCTCAGAATAGAGGTGGATCTGCCTATCTGCCTTTTAACAGACCTTCAGAGCTGGCAAGCCTGTCACTTGCTTGAGCCAAACACGGCGAGTTCATTCACTCCATAAAATTTTATGGAGTTCCTCACACGGTCCTTTAGCAGGGACTCCGAGGACACAGTCTCCAGCCCTCCCGCCCCAGCCCTCCCGGAAGTGAAGCCCTTCCTGCCTCCTCCTCACACGTGGGCCTTTCTGCTCCATCGGAGGCGCTGGCTTCCCGCTCCCACCAGCTATTAGCAATTAGGTGATGTTACTAGGCTCTGATGAGCATCTTGACAGCAGTATACCCTTATTGCCCCTAAGAGCTGGAGGTTTCTTGATGCTTTCCTAAGCATGGTTCTCTCCAAGAGGCCTGCTTCAATTCAAAATGGCAATGACACGGTCCCCCTGTCTGCAGAACAGCAGAGCGCCCCTGGCAGTCCTGTGCTGGGCTCCCTGAGCTAATTAATCTTTTAATTTAGAGGCCACGGAGCTGAGAAACATCACACAGAGTCAGAAGCCGACTCTGTCGCTGCGTCAGGGAGATGGAGAGGGAGAGCGAGCAGGGTGGCTGCAGTGGCTGGGACAGCCTGAGTGGTGCCAGGAGGGCAGGCTGGAATCCAGTGGGGAAACGCCAGGTCCCACAGGAGCAAGGGGGATCAGGGAGCTGATGCTTACGAATTCCTGCAGCACACAAACAAGACGAATTCATTTCTGCTTTTAACAAATAATCTTTATTGAGTGGAGTAAAATGTCTCAAAACCAGGACAGCTGCAGAGGCCGGAGCCACAAGCCTGCTCTGTGAAGGGACCCCCCCCACCAATGCCCTAGAGTCTGGCAGGATTGTGGGGAGGGGGCTGCTCAGCCTAACCTGGGCTTAGGTAGCTCAGGACAAGGAGGGGTGGAAAGCGAGCTGGGATCCATGTGGGCCTGGCTCTGGGCAGCCCCTGGGTACCTGGGCCTGGCTTCCCCAGGGCGGTGTGGTACGGCATTTAAGGTGACGTCTGGGAGGGCAGCAGTCGGCCTTCACATCAGCAGGAACCCGTCGTGCTACAGTGGACCCAGGGAGACAGGCCAGTCTCTGGGACCTGCTCACAGCCACGAGCCACTCTGGCCAAGCGCTGCCTCCCCCAGGCCCTTGGTCCTCCCGGGCATCTCTGAGCTGGAGAGATATGTGCTTTCCTCCATTTCACAGATGAGGAAAGAGAAATGGAGCGGGGGACAGGCCCCAGGGCCCCCTTCCATCCTATGCACAGAGGCCCACCCACTACTGTCTTTCCATCTGGGGACCCGGGGATGCGCTTCAGTATTTTCAGTGGCCCTCCCCGCCTCCACCCCCAGGGAGCCTGGGGTAGCCCAGCATCCAGCACCTTGAGAACAGGCACCTCCCCTCCCTTCACCTGTGGGCACCAGGTCCGGACTCAGGGACCTTAGATTGCTTAGAGAAGCATTGGCTACGGAGCTGCCCTCTGGCCAGGCAGATGCCCGCGGGTGCCCGGAGTGCACCAGGTGCTCAGAGACCAGGGGGGCCGGCAGAGTCCGACTCTTCACCAACACCCCTCCCCACCAGGCTGTGTCTGGGGATCCAGCCTGGCGGGGGCTCTGTGGCAGCCTGTGAAAAATGCACACCTGTGTCCGGCAGCACATTCACTCCCATGATGCAGTTACAACGCTGTTTATCCAACACGCCCCAACGATGCCCACTGGGGACCCCAGGGTGGGCTTAGTGACAAGTGCTCAGTCCAGACCTCCCTGTCCCAGCTGCTCGGCCACCTCTGCCCAGGCTGACACCGCAGCCCACAGAACCTAGGCACGGGTGGCTCTGATTCTCCCTGCCAGGCTCTTCCTCAGGTGGCCTCGCCAGTTTCACCCAAGGCCCAGTGGGAGGGAGTGGCCCTCTCGGCACTTAGACTCTGTCCTCAGCTGCCGAGGGAGAGTTCCCACTTCCCTGCTGTGGCACACACTTTCCTGATGTCAGGGCCGCCGTCCTGGCCGCCATCCACCCAATGCTGGGGTTCGAGACACAGTGCTGAGGCCAGGCTGTGATGGCCCGCCCCTCAGGCTGCTATGTGTACCCTCCCAGCAGAGCCTCCCAGGGTTGTGCAGTGTACAACCTGCACACCACACCCATCTGTCTATGATCTGAGGCCACCAGGAAGCGCACAGCACATGGGCAGGCCCAGCCTGGCTTCGTGACCCAGCCTTTCTTTAGCTCAGAAATCCCTTTAAAGAAGTCAAAAACAGAGTATCAACTTGTTCCCTGTGTTTCTCGTTTAATGCTCTTGCTGCCCCAAAGGAAGGCACACTTCCGGTTGATCCCAAGGAAGGTGACACACAGGAAAGGTGCCTGGAGAGCCTCATTCAGTTCCCAAAACTGCAGTTCCCCATCACCGAAGCTTCTGTCCGGCTCAGCAGCCTGTCCTCTGAGTCAAGGCCCCTGAAGGCCAGTGAATGAAAGGGCACCATAGTCAGGCACATATCACACCTTCTCTTTCCACCACGCTGGACAGGTCTCACCTGTGACAGGTGGGGAGGGAGAGCTTCCTGTGTGGAAGAACCCCCCATGCTCGCCCACCCTCATCCCTTGTTCTGGACACAGAGCTGGGAGTCCTGGTTTCAGGGGATGCTGGGTCCAGATTCTGAACTTGTGGCCAGTGGAGAGAAGAGGAAAAAGCAGAGCCCAGGGAATTAACACCATTTTTTTTTTGTTTCTGAATGTCATTTGTCATTTTTCGCTGCTTGATTGCAATATTTACTCTTCACTTTTGGTTTTTAGCAATTTGACTATAATATTCCTGTGTAATATTTTCCTTGTATTTACCACACTTGAAATTGTCTAAGCTCCTTGAGTCCATAAATTGATATTTTTAATTGATTTAAGGAATTTTTGTCATTATTCAAATATTTCCTTTGCCCCTTTCCCTCTTTAAATTCCTTCTTGGATTCCAACTACACTTATGTTAGACTGTTTCATATTGTCTCACATGTCATTGAGGCTTTATTCATTAAAATTTTTTTCTCTTCTGTTCTTCAGATTAGATAATTCTTATTGATCAATCTTCAGGTTCATTAAACTTTCCTTTTGCCTTCTCTGTTCTGGTACACCCTCCAATGAATTTTTTATTTCAGCTACTGTATTTTTCAGTTTCAGAATGTCCATTTAGTTCTTATATGTATTTTTCACTTTCCTGCTGAGCCTCTCCATCTGTTTAGTCATTATGTCTATATTTTCTTTTACATCCTTGAATGTACTTATAATAGCTGCTAGTACAAAGTTCCTTTCTGCTGTTTCCAACATCTGGGTCATCTTCAGTTTGGTTTCTATTGACTTCCTATTCTATTCCTAATTCTAGTAATTTTTATTTTATATTAGACATTGCATATGATGTGTTGTATAGCAGTAGTCCCCAACCTTTTTGTCACCAGGGACTGGTTCTATGGAAGACAACTTTTCCACGGACTGAGGAGAGTGGCGATGGTTTTGGGATGATTCAAGCACATTAAATTTATCATGCACTTTGTTTCTATTATTATTGCATTGTAATATACAGTGAAATAATTATGCAACTCACCATAATGTAGAATTAGTGGGAACCCTGAGCTTGTTTTTCTGCAACTAGATGGTTCCATCTGGGGGTGATGGGAGACAGTGACAGATCATCAGATATTAGATTCTCATAAGGAGCATGCAACCTAGATGCTTTGCATACACAGTTCATAATAGGGTGTGTGCTTCTATGAGAATCTAACGCCACTGCTCATCTAACAGGAGGTGGAGCTCAGGCTGTAATGCTTGCTCATCCACCACTCACCTCCTGCTGTGTGGCCTGGTTCCTAACAGGCCATGGACTGGTACTGGTCCATGGCCTGGAGATTGAGGACCCCTGTTGTATAGTATCTGGACTGTTGTCTTCTGAAGTGTGTTGATATTTGTTCTTGAAAGCCACAACTTTGCTAGACATAAACTTCATAACATAACATAAGCATAAATTTGAAGTTTTGCTAGACATAAACTTCAAACCATGTTTCTCCTTTGGTGGACCTCTGCTGAACTATCTGCTGGATTATTCCAGCCTTTCAGCAGTAGCTTTGTGCTGGGATTCCTGGAGCTTCCTTTGTGCCTGTGCAGTGCAGCTGTCAGCCAAAAATTTGAGCAGCATTTGTGTGCAAATCTGGGGGATTCTCTCTCTCTGGCTCTCTCCTTTCTGGGATTTTTCTTCTATTTCTAGCTGGCCTGGAAGTTCCAAACACTGTTCTCTCACCCCTTAAGCCAGTAAGTTTGCAACTTTCTGTTTAAGTTTTAGTTGCTATACCTCATAAAAATTGGGGATTTTCCTGCAGGAAAAGGTCGTAGAAACATGAACTCAATCAACGCAGTTCTTCTCTTTCAATGGTCTGTTTCTGTTTGCTTTTGGCTTTCTCTGGTGTCTTCACATAGATTTTTTTAAATATTTTGTCTAAGTTTATATTTGTGATTTGTAAAAATGTTGGTCTGATATATACTCTTCTGATGTTTTGCAATGTATATGTTATTTAACCTGAAAGATAAAAATAAGAATATCTTAATCTCGTATTTCTTTGATTATAATATGAACACTTTTTAATAATTTTTGGTGATTTGTATTCCTTCATTTATGAGTTGACCTTTGTCAATTTTATGTGGGATAATAATGCTTTTGTTGATGATTTTAAAGAGATCTCTCTTTGTTCATGATATTCATTGCATAAGTTTTCACCATTTATTTGCTTTTCAAATCTGTTGCTTATGATTTTGATACACAGAACTGGTAGTTATGTAGACAATGCTTTTATGCATGTAAGAGACTTTACTATTTACTAAATGTTTTATCAGAAATGTATTTTTAAATTTTCTGAATAATATTTCAACATTTATTCAGGTTCTATTTTGAGGCCTATTGGTATTTTTTATTATAAATTGAATAATACAATGTATTATATTAAACCATTCTTCCTTTCCCATGTTAAACCTTCATAGATCGTTGATTAAACACACAGCTGAATTTTACTTGCTTATATTTCACTTTTGATTTTGCATGCAGTTTTATATTCTATAGCAGACTTTCCCAAAGGATCTACCCCAGATCACCATTCCCAAGAGATGCTTCCAGGTAGAAATGGTTTTTTGCTTGGATGAATAAAATTGGGAAACACTGCAGGCTGTATTCCTGCCCTTCTTAAGAACCACAATGCACGTTTGCATATCAAAGGCTCTGAGAAGTTCTGCTTTAAAGATTCTATTGACTTTGTTTAATTCTTTGGTAAATCTTATGAGATAGTGGAAACTTCTTTTAATGTAATGGCTATTTCTTGTAGACTGAAGAACAGATGGTGGGTTATATTTGTCAGATTTTGGTTTCAGGGTTACTCTACTTTTATAAAATTACTTTTCCAAATTTACACATTTCTAAAACTGATACATACTTTTGGAATTAACTATGCCTTAAAATTTCACAACATCTCACCAAGAACGCCTGAGTCTGGTACCTCTTTTGGATGTAATTCCTTTCTATTTAAACATTTTTCCAAGAATAATTCTTTATTCATGTTGCTCAGTTCTTTTAATGTTAACTTTGATCATTTATTTATTTCCATTCAGATTTATCAGCATATAACCATGCAAATAATGCCTTGTTCATTTTTAAAATTGCATGCACATTTGCTGTCTTTATTATGGGATTTAAACATTCCTTAATTGCTATTTCTTATGCTTCCCCCTTTGTAGTAACTATTAATAGATTAGCCAGAGTTGAGTCTGTTGTGTTAGATTTTTAAAAGACTTAAATTTTTAATTTACTTATCTCTTAGCTCTTAATATACTTACTAATCCTCATTTTTCTAATTTGTGTAATTCAATAATTTCAGCTATCATCTGCTATTTTGTTCTTCCTTGGAAGTGCTTAAAAAACTCATTGACTTGAAAGTTTTGATTTTTTTTGTTTGCTAATGAAAGCATTTGAAGATATGACTTCATCTTTGAGGACAGCTTTGTTGAAACCCGTTTGTTCTTAACAATTTCATTATTTCTCTGCTATTCTAGAGTTTGAAAAATATTTCTTTTTTCATTTTCTACAAATGTTTACAGGAGTACCTTTAAATTACCGGTTGGTAAGTGTTTTTTATTTAGACTTATTAATAATTTCTAGTTCTAGTGGTTCAAGGTAGTTTTGTTTGTACAGTTTTAACTTTTTGAATATATTGAAGTTGTATGTGTGTATGTATGCATTTTCTCGCTAGGAAATGTCCTATTGGAAATCTTTCACTTATCATTTGAAATATTATTTTTAACTACTCAAGTAATCATGATTATATTGTTATTTTAATAAAACACAAACAAAAATAAACCTAAAATAACTTTGATCTCCACCCCTAATTTTAGTCTGCTTTCCCCAAAAAAATCACTATTCCAGTTTGTTTTAGTCCATTGGGCTACTATAACAAAATACCTTAGACTGGGTAATTTATAAACAACAGAAATGCATTGCTCACAGTTCTAGAGGCTGGGAAGTCCAAGATCAAGGTGCTGGCAGATTTTCATTGTCTGGTGAGGCCTTGCTTTTCCTATCAGATGGCATTTTCTCTGTGTCCTCACTTGGTGGAAGGGGCCATGGAGCTCACTCAAGCCTCTTTTATAAGGGCATTGATCCCACTCATGAAGGTGGAGCTCCCCTGACTTAATCACTTTCTAAAGGTCTCACCCCTTAATACTGTCACATTGGGTATTAGATTCCATCAGATGAATTTTGGGGGATATGAACATTTGAACCATAGCACAGTTGTGCTTTCTTTAGGGCACTTTTCTATGTGTTTGCATATAAATATATAACCCACAAAAATCTACAGTTTGACTCATATATATTTAAACAATTACATGTGTTGTTCTGTAGCCTGGTTTTTTTGCTGTCAACATAGCTTGCATATTTGCCTTTTGCCAGTTTATTTAAATCTACTTTATTCTTTCAAAGTTCTACCTAGTGTTTCACAATATTAATAGATAGTAATTGATGGACATTTAGGCTGTTCCCAATTTTTCTCTACTGTAAACAGCATTGCAATGAACATCCTCATACATGCTTCCACGTGCACATGCACTACGTTTTTCAGGTAAACTTTTTTGCAGTATACCATACAAATGAAAATGTGCACAAATCATACTTTTACAACTCAAAGAAGCTCCATAAAGTAAATATATTTGTGAAAGCAGCATTCACATAAAGTCACAGAATATTGCTAGCCCCCTCCAGAGACCTCTCCTGTATCTCCTTCTGCTCACTGTGTCTCCTCCCAAGAGCAACTGTAATCCTGACGTCTAACAGCACATATTAAACTATGTTTGCCTGGTTCAAGCCTTAAAGAATAGAATCATTCAACATACCTTCTTTCCTATCTGGTCCTTTCACTCAATAGTTTGCTTGTAAGGTCCATATGTGCTGTCGTGTGTAGTTGTGGCTCACCACTCTCATTGACATCCAGCATCCACCATGTGAGCATTCCATCAATTATTTGCCCATTCTACTGTTTGGGGGAGGGATGGCATTTTAATGTCCAGTTTTGGGTTGTTATAAATAGTGCTTCTATGGTCATTCTTGTTTATACTTTTGGTAAAAAATATTTACCCATTTCTGTTGGGTCTATACCTAGAAGTGTAAGTGCTGTATCAAGTGTTAACAGACTTTGTCAAATATTTCCCCAAAGTTTTGTACCACTTTACATGCTGACCAGCAGTGTGTGAGAGTTCCAGTTGCATCACAGCCTTGTCAAAATGTGGTTTTTCATCTTTCCATTTCAGTCATTCTGGTGGGTATAATGCTACCTAATACTGGTTTTCCCTCACATTTCCCTACCAACCAGTGGCATTGAGCATTTTTCATATATTTATTGGCCATTTGAATATCCTCTTTTCTGAAATGTCTATCTAAATCTTTGGCTGATATTCCTATTGGTTTATCTGTCCTTCTTTTAATGATCTATAGGAGTTTTAACACATTCTGGGTATAAGTCCTTTGTCAGATACATGTTGCAAATAGCATCTCCCATTCTGTGGTTTGCTTCTTCCCTCTCTTAATGATGTCTCTTGATGAGCAGGAATTTTTAAAGTTTAATATCACCACCAGGCCTGCCTTACAAGAGCTCCTGAAGGAAGCACTAAACATGGAAAGGAACAACCAATACCAGCCACTGCAAAAACATGCCAAATTTTAAAGACCATCGATGCTAGGAAGAAACTGCATCAACTAACGAGCAAAATAACCAGCTAACATCACAATGACAGGGTCAAATTCACATATAACAATATTAACCTTAAATGTAAATGGGCTAAATGCTCCAATTAAAAGACACAGACTGGCAAATTGGATAAAGCTTCAAGACCCACCAGCGTGCTGTATTCAGGAGACCCATCTCATGTGCGGAGACACACATAGACTCAAAATAAAGGGATGGAGGAAGATCCACGAAGCAAATGGAAAACAAAAAAAAGCAGGGGTTGCAATCCTAGTCTCTGATAAAATAGACTTTAAACCAACAAAGATCAAAAGAGACAAAGAAGACCACTATATAATAGTAAAAGGATCAATTCAACAAGAAGCACTAACTATCCTAAATATATATGCACCCAATACAGGAGCACCCAGATTCATAAAGCAAGTCCTTAGAGACCTACAAAGAGACTTAGACTTCTACACAATAATAATGGGAGACTTTAACACCCCACTGTCAACATTAGACAGATCAATGAGACAGAAAGTTAACAAGGATATCCAGGAATTCAACTCAGCTCTACACCAAGCGGACCTAACAGACATCTACAGAACTCTCCACCCCAAATCAACAGAATATACATTCTTCTCAGCACCACATCTCACTTATTCCAAAATTGACCACATAATTGGAAGTAAAGCACTCCTCAGCAAATGCAAAAGAACAGAAATTATAGCAAACTGTCTCTCAGACCACAGTGCAATCAAACTAGAACTCAGGATTAAGAAACTCACTCAAAACCGCTCAACTACATGGAAACTGAACAACCTGCTCCTGAATGACTACTGGGTATATAATGAAATGAACGCAGAAATAAAGATGGTCTTTGAAACCAATGAGAACAAAAACACAACATTCCAGAATCTCTGGGACACATTCAAAGCAGTGTGTAGAGGGAAATTTATAGCACTAAACGCCCACAAGAGAAAGCAGGAAAGATCTAAAATTGACACCCTAACATCACAATTAAAAGATCCAGAGAAGCAAGAGCAAACACATTCAAAAGCTAGCAGAAGGCAAGAAATAACTAAGATCAGAGCAGAACTGAAGGAGATAGAGACACAAAAAAACCTTCAAAAAATCAATGAATCTAGGAACTGGTTTTTTTGAAAAGATCAACAAAATTGATAGACTGCTAGCAAGACTAATAAAGAAGAAAAGTGAGAAGAATCAAATAGATGCAATAAAAAATGATAAAGGGGATATCACCACTGATCCCACAGAAATGCAAACTACCATCAGAAAATACTGTAAACACCTCTATGCAAATAAACTAGAAAATCTAGAAGAAATGGATAAATTCCTGGGCACATACACCCTCCCAAGACTAAACCAGGAAGAAGTTGAATCCCTAAATAGACCAATAACAGGCTCTGAAATTGAGGCAATAATTAATAGCCTACCACCCAAAAAAATGTCCAGGACCGGACGAATTCACAATCAAATTCTACCAGAGGTACAAGGAGGAGCTGGTACCATTCCGTCTGAAACTATTCCAATCAATAGAAAAAGAGGGAATCCTCCCTAACTTATTTTATGAGGCCAGCATCATCCTGATACCAAAGCCTGGCAGAGACACAACAAAAAAAGAGAATTTTAGACCAATATCCCTGATGAACATTGATGCAAAAATCCTCAGTAAAATACTGGCAAACCGAATCCAGCAGCACATCAAAAAGCTTATCCACCATGATAAGTGGGCTTCATCCCTGGGATGCAAGGCTGGTTCAACATACACAGATCAATAAATGTAATCCAGCATATAAACAAAACTAAAGACAAAAACCACATGATTATCTCAATAGATGCAGAAAAGGCCTTTGACAAAATTCAACAACCCTTCATGCTAAAAACTCTCAATAAATTAGGTGTTGATGGGACGTATCTCAAAATAATAAGAGATATTTATGACAAACCCATAGCCAATATCATACTGAATGGGCAAAAACTGGAAGCATTCCCTTTGAAAACTGGCACAAGACAGGGATGCCCTCTCTCACCACTCCTATTCAACATAGTGTTGGAAGTTCTGGCCAGGGCAATCAGGCAGGAGAAAGAAATAAAGGATATTCAATTAGGAAAAGAGGAAGCCAAATTGTCCCTGTTTGCAGATGACATGATTGTATGTTTAGAAAACCCCATCGTCTCAGCCCAAAATCTCCTTAAGCTGATAAGCAACTTCAGCAAAGTCTCAGGATACAAAATCAATGTACAAAAATCACAAGCATTCCTATACATCAATAACAGACAAACAGAGAGCCAAATCATGAGAGAACTCCCATTCACAATTGCTTCAAAGAGAATAAAATACCTAGGAATCCAACTTACAAGGGATATGAAGGACCTCTTCAAGGAGAACTACAAACCACTGCTCAATGAAATAAAAGAGGACACAAACAAATGGAAGAACATTCCATGCTCCTGGATAGGAGGAATCAATATCGTGAAAATGGCCATACTGCCCAAGGTAATTTATAGATTCAATGCCATCCCCAACAAGCTACCAATGACTTTCTTCACAGAATTGGAAAAAACTACTTTAAAGTTCATATGGAACCAAAAAAGAGCCTGCATTGCCAAGACAATCCTAAGCCAAAAGAACAAAGCTGGAGGCATCACGCTACCTGACTTCAAACTATACTACAAGGCTACAGTAACCAAAACAGCATGGTACTGGTACCAAAACAGAGATATAGACCAATGGAACAGAACAGAAATAATACCACACGTTTGCAACCATCTGATCTTTGACAAACCTGACAAAAACAAGAAATGGGGAAAGGATTCCCTATTTAATAAATGGTGCTGAGAAAACTGGCTAGCCATATGTAGAAAGCTGAAACTGGATCCCTTCCTTACACTTTATACAAAAATTAATTCAAGATAGATTAAAGACTTAAATGTTAGACCTAAAACCATAAAAACCCTAGAAGAAAACCTAGGCAATACCATTCAGGACATAGGTATAGGCAAGGACTTCATGTCTAAAACACCAAAAGCAATGGCAACAAAAGCCAAAATTGACAAATGGGATCTAATTAAACTAAAGAGCTTCTGCACATCAAAAGAAACTACCATTAGAGTGAACAGACAACATACAGAATGGGAGACAATTTTTGCAATCTACCCATCTGACAAAGGGCTAATATCAGAACTGAAACAAATTTACAAGAAAAAATCAAACAATCCCATCAGAAAGTGGGCAAAGGATATGAACAGACACTTCTTAAAAGAAGACATTTATGCAGCCAACAAACACTTGAAAAAATGCTCATCATCACTGGCCATCAGAGAAATGCAAATCAAAACCACAATGAGATACCATCTCACACCAGTTAGAATGGCAATCATTAAAAAGTCAAGAAACAACAGGTGCTGGAGAGGATGTGGAGAAATAGGAACACTTTTACACTATTGGTGGGATGGTAAACTAGTTCAACCATTGTGGAAGACAGTGTGGCGATTCCTCAGGGATCTAGAACTAGAAATACCATTTGACCCAGCCATCCCATTACTGGGTATATACCCAAGGGATTATAAATCATGCTGCTATAAAGACACATGCACACATATGTTTATTGTGGCACTATTCACAATAGCAAAGACTTGGAACCAACCCAAATGCCCATCAATGATAGACTGGATTAAGAAAATGTGGCACATACACCACGGAATACTAAGCAGCCATAAAAAAGGATGAGTTCATATTCTTTGTAGGGACATGGATGAAGCTGGAAACCATCATTCTCAGCAAACTATCGCAAGGACAGAAAATCAAACACCACATGTTCTCACTCATAGGTGGGAACTGAACAATGAGAACCCTTGGACAGAGGGCGGGGAACATCGCACATTGGGGCCTGTTGTGGGGTAGGGGGAGGGGGGAGGGATATCATTAGGAGATATACCTAATGTAAATGACGAGTTAATGGGTGCAGCACACCAACATGGCACATGTATACATATGTAACAAACCTGCACGTTGTGCACATGTACCCTAAAACTTAAAGTATAATAAAAATAAAAATAGAAAAGTTTCATATGGTTCACTTTATCATTCTTTTTGGTAGTTAGCGTTTTTGTGTTTTCTTTTTTCCCCTTTTATGTTTAGTTGACATGTAATAATTGTACGTTATTTATGGGATACAGAGTGATATTTTAATACATGTATACAATGTGTAATGATCAAATCAGGGTAATTAGCATATCCATTACCTCAAACATTTAGCATTTTGTTTTTGTGTTTCCTATTCAAGAAATATTTGCCTACCCTAAGGTCACAACAAGGTACCCCTGTGTTTTCCTCTAAAAGTTTTTGTTTGGCCATTCACATTTAGATCTGCCATCCATCCGAAATTTATTTTTTATATGGTATAAGGTTAGAGTCAAAATATATTTTTAAAAGTATGAAAATTCTATTGACCTAGCACCCTATGTTGAAAAGGCTACCTTTTTTCTACTCAGTGAACTTTTACTTTTCCCACCATTCAGGTGATTTTATACCTTTATGTCTTTTTCTGGACTCTAATTTATTACAGTGGTAAATCAATCCACTCTCATGCCAAACACTGGCCATTTTAT
The DNA here is from genome assembly GCF_028878055.3 of Symphalangus syndactylus. Lineage (NCBI taxonomy): Eukaryota > Metazoa > Chordata > Mammalia > Primates > Hylobatidae > Symphalangus > Symphalangus syndactylus. Next base: position 12,748,925 of record NC_072430.2, read on the forward strand.
CTGCTGACAACGCAGGTTATGACATCTGGTAGAGCAAATCCTTCAGTTTTGTTCTTCGTGATTAATGCAACCTTATCAATTTATGAAAAAAAGCTTGGATTTTGACCAGAATTTATATTGATTGTAAATTATTTTCAGAATTCACATTTACTCTTCTGATCTATGAACATAATATAATTTCCCATTTATTTATGTCTTTGTTAATTTCTTTCAAAACTATTTTGTAATTTCCAAGGCTGGGTGCTGTGGTTCACGCCTGTAGTCCCAGCACCTTGGCCAAGGCAGGAGGACCACTTGAGCTCAGGAGTTCGAGACCAACCTGGGAAATATGAAGAGACCCTTTCTCTGCAACAAATAAAAAAAAATTAGCAGGACGTGGTGGCGCACACCTATTGTCTCAGCTACTCAGGAGGCTGAGGTGGGCAAATCTCTTGAGTCTGGGAGGTCGAAGCTGTAGTAAGCTGTGACTGGGCCACTGTACTCCAGCCTGGGTGACAAAGCGAGATCCTGTCTCAAAAAAAAAAATCTATTTTGTAATTTTCAGTGTAGAGGTCTTATGCATCTCTGGTTACATTTACTCATAGATGTTAGATTTTTTTAATGCTATTGTAAATAGTGGGCTTTAATTTTTAATTTTCCAACTTTTGTTACAATACATAAAAATTCAACTAGTGACTGTTAAATTTACTTCTTAATTTAAAAAGTTTATCATTAGTTTGGCTTTTCGATGTACTAGTCATGGCATCTGCAAAATATGTCAATTTGATTTTTTTATTTCCTATATTTTAATTTATTTTTCTTGCTTGAATGCAGTTGCTGCAAACTACACTATTATGTGGAAGAGAAATAAATATTGATAGTGGACATTCTTGCCCCATTCCTGCTGTCATGATATTTACTGTATAATTTTAGTGTATTCTCTTATCAGTTTAAGGAAGATCAATGACATCTATTCCAAATTGCTAAGAATTTTTTCATGAAATTGGATTTTATAATTTATAATTTATAAAATCCAGGATTTATATCCATCCCTGGATTTATTGGGATGGACTTATAATGTCTCTGTTTTATATAATTTGAATTACATTGACTAATTTTGCATTCATATATTAAACCCTCCTCTATGGTTCCAATATACTATTATTTTTATGTATCACTTGATTCAATTTGCCTATGTTTCCCTGTGAATGTTCACGAAGGACATTGGCCTATTATTCTCCTTTCTTCTTGTGTCTGTGTGAGGCTTTCATATCAAGGTTATACTGGCCTCATAAAATGGATTAGGACACGTTCTTTCATTTTTTATTCCATAAAATGGTTTGTGTAGGATCAGTGTTATTTCTTCCCTAAATGTTTGGAAAAATACACTGATATAATTTGAGAGTTGAGTTTTACTGATGAGAAACATTTTACTAGTGGATACAATTTATTTAAGAAATATCAAACTATTCACATTAAATATTGTCTGTCACTTTTGATAAATTGTGTTTTTGGGAGAAAGAGGTTTACCCGTTTAATCTAAATTGTCAAATATATTTACTTAAAATTTTTATAATATCCTCTCATTATTTTGTTAATGCCTTTTTAGTCCTGATATTATTTATTGTGTTTTTCTTTTATTTTTTCAGACAGAGTCTCACTCTGTTACCCAGGCTGGAGTGCAATGGCGCAGTCTTGGCTCACTGCAACCTCCGCCTCCCAGGTTCAAGTGATTCTCCCACCTCAGCCTCCAAAGTAGCTGGGACTACAGGCACATGCCACCACACCCGGCTAATTTTTTTTTATTTTTAGTAGGGATGGGGTTTCACTATGTTGGCCAGGCTGGTCTCAAACTCCTGACCTTGTGATCCGCCCGCCTCAGCCTCCCAAAGTGCTGGGATTACAGGCATGAGCCATCGTGCCTGGCTGTGTTTTCTCTCTTTTATTCCCCTTGATCACTTTTATTAGGGATACATCCATTTTATTAATCTTTTTAAAGAACCAAATTTGGCTTGTGAATTTCCAAAAATGTACATCTGTTTTCCATTTCATTGGGTTTTTTGTCATATGTTTATTATTTTCTTCTTTCCGCTCTTACTAGGTTAGCTCTTCTCAGCTTCTAGAGATAGAAGCTTAGATCATTTATTTTCAGCCTTCTTCTTTTTAACTATATGCATATTAGGCTATAAATTTCCCTCTAAGCACTGCTTTAACTGCACCTGTCAATTTCAATATGCTGTATCTCCATTATCCAAGAGTCCACGGTATTTTCTAATTTCCTTTGTGATTTCTTCTGTGGCCTATGATTTAGAGGCATATGGCTTAATTCCCAAGCACTTGGAGATTTTCTAGTTGTATTTATGTTTTCATATCCAGCTTAATTCCATGGTGGACAGAGAACAAACTCTGAATGATTTCAATCCTGTGAAATGTGTTGAGACTTGCTCCACGATCCAGCACACGACAATCTTGGTGAATGTCCTGTGTACTAATGAAGAGAGCGTGGGTTCTGCTGTTGCCAGTGCAGCGGTCTGAATCACTTGTCGATTAGGTCAGGTTTGTCAACTGTGATATTTAGAACTTCCATATCCTTACCGATATTTCTGTCTGCTTATTAAATCAGCCATTGAGGCATTGAGAGGCAGGTTAAAGTCTCTCTGTATGAACATGGATTTCTCTCAAGTTTGGTCAATTTTTGTTTCACATAATGTATGCATTGATGCTTACTTGGGGCTGTGATAGCTTCCTGGAGTGTTGATTCTTTCTGTACATGCCCATGTCGGTCTGGAGCAAAGCACCTCACCTTCACACCTGCTCTGTCTGACATTTCTATCACTCTACTTGCTTTCTTCTGGTTGGTGTTTACATATTCTACCTTTCCCATTTATTTTCCTTTCAACCCGTTTTGTGCCCTTGAGGACTAAGCTCTGATTTTTTTAACTTGCCCAAATTCCTATCTATCTAAGGGGTCTGGGGAGTCATGCCCTACAAACCATAAATTCTCATCAGATGGAATGTATTTAACCGTATATATCGTGACTTACTTTCCAATCTGACTCTGGCATAACATTACATGACAAAGAAGAAAATCAAAATATTTTACCCTAAAACGTGTTTGTTTGCCGTATTTTGAAATGGCCCTGCAAAGTCGTCCTTGGTGGGGGTAAAATTTGCATCAGTAAAGAATCTCTATTAACATAGCTAGATCTTTTTCTTCCAGGCCCTCCCAATCCTGAAGAGATTAACTGAGAGTCTAGCACCCTTTAAAGGCAAATAGGAAAGATTTTTCATCTATTGTCTCTAAGGGCAGCCTCTATAAGACTTCAAAAGAACCTTGGTCTCCACGATCCTTTATCTTAACCTGAACATTTCCGTTTAATCCCAGGTCTTTAGACAAACGCAAGCAACTGTCAACTAGAAAATGTTTAAATTTACCTATAGCCTGCGCCCTCCACCCTTCCCCCCACTTTGAGTTCTCCCGCCTTTCTGGACCAAACCAATGTATTTCTTAAATGTATTTGATTGATGTCTCATGCCTCCCTAAAATGTATAAAACCGAACTGTGCCCCAGCCACCTTGGGCACATGCTCTTAGGACCTCCTGAGGGCTGTGTCATGGGCCATGGTCACTCATATTTGGCTCAGAATAAATCTCTTCAAATATTTTACAGAGTTTGACTCTTCTAATTGACACCCTTATATAAGTATATAAGGAGTGTATTAGTCTGTTCTCCTGCTGCTAATAAAGACATACCCGAGGCTGGGTAATTTATAAAGGAAAGAGGTTTAATGGACTCACAGCTCCACATGGCTGAGGAGGCTTCACAGTCATGGTGGAAAGCGAATGAGGAGCAAAGTAACGTCTTACATAGCAGCAGGCAAGAGAGTCTGTGCAGGGGAGCTCCCATTTATAAAACCATCAGATCTCATGAGACTTATTCACCAACATGAGAACAGTATGGGGCAAACTCCCTCATGATTCAAGTGTCTCCACCGGACCCTGCCCTTGACACATGGGAATTATTACAATTTAAGGTGAGATTTGGGTAGGGACACAGCCAAACCATATCAAGGAGTGTGTCTTTTAAGTGCCTTACAACTGGGTTTTATTTTTTGCATGCCATCTGACATTATTAGCCTTTTCCTCAAGGTATTTCACCCATTCTCTTTAACACAATTTCTCTGTGTTTGGTTTGCTGTCACCTTGCTACTTGTTTTCTGTTTGACTCATTTGCTTCGTGTTCCACTTCTTGCCTTCTTTCAGATGAATGAACTCTTCCTATTATTCCTTTCCCCCCTCTCAACTTGCTAGGTATACATTCTTTACTATTTTTCACAGTTATCCTAGAGATTTCAGCATTCATCCATGACTAGTATATAAGGGTTCAACGTGAATGGACACTTTGCCCATTTCCTGCTCTGCCAGAACTGAGGTGCCAGAGCTCCAGCTACCGCCAGCCTGTGCATCAGCCTCCCACTGCATTTAAATGTACTCATCACTGCTACTGTCGCACACAGTGGATGTCTATTTATATTTACACCAGGATTTACATCCCCCCGCCTTCTCATTCTTTCTATTTCCATGTTTCTGTCTGAGTTATTTTCCTTCCATAGGAAGTGCTCATTTTAGAATGTCTTTCATTCAAGCCTGTGGTGCTGAATTCTCAGTATTTCTGCTGAAATGTCTTCATTTCTGAGGCGTACGTTCCCCAATATAGACTCCTGAGTTGCGCTTCTCTTTTATTCCAGCGTGTTAGAACTGTCATCCCACTGTCTCTGGGTGTCTGTTTTGGTGAGGACTCAGCTCTCCATGTTATTTTTTGCTTTTGTGATGACAGCACATCATTTTTCTCCAGCCACTCTTAAAGTTTTCTCTTTTTCCTTTTCCAGTTTTTCCCCCACATGTCAAAGTGTGGTTTCCTTTGTACTTATCTTGCTTGGTGCTTGCAGAACTCGCTAAATCTGTGGACTGATGCCTTTCCTTCGTTTTGGAATGTTCTTAATCCCTTTTTCTTCAAATGTGCCTTCTCTCCTTTCTCCCTCTCTCTCCTTTTAGGGGTACAACTGCATATAGAATGGACATTTTTACTGGGTGTCATGTGTCTTTTCTTCTGTTCATTTGTGTGCTTTAGTTTAGATTTTTTTTAATTCACTGTTCATTTCGTTCTTTAACCCAGAGTTCTGCTATATCTAAAGTGCAGCTAGATCTAGCCATGGAGTTCTTAATTTCAGATATTGTGATTTTTGGCTTTAGAATTTCCATTTAGTTATTTTTATGGATTCAGTTTCTTTGGTAAAATTATTTTCCATTGTCATTTATTTTCCATATCTTTTCCTTTATTTTTTTTGCATGTTTTCATCCTGGTTATTTTTAGGTCCTTATTTGTTACTCCACTACCTCACTGCTGATTCTGTTCTTGGTGTGTGTTTTCCTTCTTGGTTTTTAGCCATGTCTTTTGGCATGCCTAGCAATTTTTTTTATTGGTTGTGGGACATGGTGTATAAACAGAAACTATACCAGGAACACATGATGTCCTACATCAGGAAATATTCACCCATTCCTCTGGCAGGCAGACAGAGTGGGAAGATGACCCTCCAGATCCAGTGAGTGGCTGAGCACCACAGCTGGGGCCATTCTTGGGCTCACCTCTTCTCTACCACGGAACCCTTCAGTGAGTTCAAATGCGAACTTGGCAGCCTCCCTGGAGCTCCCTGCCCAGGGTCTTTGTCTCTTTGGCACACATGGTGTTCGGGACACTCTGCTCTGCTGTTCAGAGGGTTTCTGCTTAGATTTTAGCTTTTCATGCCATGCAGCTTCAGAACTTGGCAAATGTCAAGTGACTGTGTGCCTGAGCTCTTTAAGTCTCCACCCCTGTCTCTCCAGCCCAAATGATACTATAAGCTCTTCTTGCTTTCCTGTCCCCAGCACTGTTCCTCTGGCTGGGCCATGCCTGGATCCTCAGCCTCCAGCCATGTGAGGTTGGCAAAGGCCCCAGGAAAGTGTGGCTGTGATCATCACCTTACCTCTCAGAGGTCCCTGCTCTCTGAACTTTAGTCCCCCTAGTCTCATCGCTTCCACAGCTCTCCGACACCTTTAAACAGATTGATTTTGCGTGTTGTCTAGCTCTTCTGTGTGTTCTCAGTGGGCAATGTGAGTTAGCTGCTCAGAGGAGAATCGCATTGGGTGTTTTTAAAGGTGTTTGCTAAGAAGTAGATTTGCTGGGTCACACTTTATAAGCATCTAGACTTTTACAAGGAACTACCCAGTTGTCTTCTGTATCCATCATGAAGGGCTGGGTGATGCTGTGGTGACAAATGACCCCCAAGCCCCAGTGATCACAACAGCAAGGACATTTTTTCACCCTTGCTTCATGTCCTTGTGGTTGGCTGTGCTTCTGCACCACGCAGTCCTCACTCCAGAACCCCGGAAGATGCAGGGCGCTCTCTCTGGGCCACTGTTGGTCACTGTGACAGGGAGAAAGGCAAGCACAGTGGACCACATGCTGGCTTCTCTGTAACGAGGTGACACTTGCCATCCTGCTCAGCCATCACTGATTAGAGCAAGTCATGGTCACATGGCTGGGGGAAGGCCTGTGATGAGCATCAAAGAGAGGAGTATGTTTTCTACATATCTTCACCAAATTTGATAACTGGAATACTTTTAATATTGCCAATCTGATAGTTGAACAACAGCTCATTTCTTAAAAATTTGCATTTCCCTAATGAATGAGATAAACAGACTTTTCACATGTTTCTTATATTCTGTGGGTTCATGGGGGAAAAGCAGTATTTCATGACAGGGAGGGGTAAAGTGTGACATATACAATACTTATCGAATCTCCATTACAAATTATATGATTCACATCCTTGATAGTCTTATTTATTTTGTACACTTGATTTGACAGGAATCAACAGTGCCGTGTCGAATTTCTCATTACAGCTGGGTCTCTTGTCTATTTACCTAATATATCTAACAGGTTTTCTTGATGTATTTTGGTATTCGATGTTGGGCACATAAACATCTAACATGTGTATCAGCTGTGTATTAGATGTCACAGCTTTATGGGGTATAATAACTCTTATTAATATAAATTGGTCTCTTTGTCCTTCTTAATGATTTGTGCTTTATTTTCCACTGATACTAATATTGTCACTCCTCGGCACTTTTTGTCAACATTTGCCTCTTCAAATGCCTACATCAGTCCTTTATTTTTAAGCCGTACATCAAAATGTATTAAGTGTCCCTCGTAAATAACACACAATTGAGCTTTGTTTCTAATGCGATCCAAGTCTTGCCCTCCTGCTGCCATGGAGCAGACCTTGTGCTAAGCCCCTGCTCCCCCGGCATCCTCTTACTTACTCCTCTGGTTTTTACCCTCAATTCATAAACATACTTGAGTCTTTTGCATCTGAAGGAAAAACAAAACCAAAGGCCTTTTGACTCCATGTCCTCTGGTCACTGTTAGCGAATCCTCTCATCTCCGTGCTCGTCCAGGCTGAGTGCTCGCCAGGCTCTCCTTCTTCCTTTCTTATTCGCAGGTGCCTCAGAACTGCCCTGTGTCCCCTCTCTGCTCTGGCATTGCTTGGATGCCCCCATCTGTCCTGCCCTTCCTGGGGCCCCATCACTTTGCTCAGATTCATGGACACAATTGGATGCGATCCTCTAGGGAAGCCATCCCCACCCACATCCCCGGCTCCATGGAAGTTCTGAGCTGCCACCTGCCCGTGGGTCCCATGCGCTATTCACAGCTATGCAACCACACTGGCCCCCAGTGGACCAGAGACTTCTGAATGCAGGACTGAGCTTTTAGTCTCTGTGCCTGCAGCACTGGGTGAGCATGCAGCAGGATGGGCATGTGTGTGAGCAACATTGGGCAGACATGCTGCAAGGTGGGCACGTGTCTGGGCAGCACCAGGTGGGCATGCAGCAGGGTGGGCACATGTCTGAGTTGTACCAGGTGGGCATGCAGCAGGGTGGGAACATGTCTGAGTGTCACCAGGCAGGCATGCAGCAAGGTGGGCACATGTCTGGGCAGCACTAGGTGGGCGTGCTACAAGGTGGGCATATTAGCCTGTTCTCACATTGCTATAAAGAACTCCCCAAGACTGGGTAATTTATAAAGAAAAGAAGTTTAATTGACTCACAATTCTGTAGGCTGTGCAGGAAGCATGGCTGGGGAGGTCTCAGGAAACTTACAATCCTGATGAAAGGCGAAGGGGAAGCAGGCATGTCTTCCATGGCCAGAGAAGGAGGAAGGGTGGGGGGAGATGCTGCATACTTTTAAACAACCAGATCTCCTGAGAACTCACTCACTAGCATGAGAACGGCCCCCACAATCCAATCACCTCCCACCAGGGCCCTCCTGCAACACTGGGGATTACAATTTGACATGAGTTTTGGGCAGGGACACAATCCAAACCCTATTATTCTGCCCCTGGCCCCTCCCAAATCTCATGTCTTTCTCACATTGCAAAATACAATCATCCCTTCTTAACAGTCCCACAAGTCTTAACTCATTTCAATATTAACTCAGAACTCCACAGTCCAAAGTCTCATCTGAGACAAGGCAAGTCCCTACCACCTATGAGCCTGGAAAATCAAAAGCAAGTTAGTTACTTCCAAGATAAAATGAGGGTAATGGCATTGGGTAAATACACCCATTCCAAAAGGGAGAAATCCACCAAAACAAAGGGGTCACAGACCCCATGCAAGTCCAAAATGTAGCAGGGCAGTCATTAAATCTTAAAGATCCAAAATAATGTCTTTTGACTCCATGTCCCACATCCAGACCATGCTGATGCAAGGCGTGGGCTCTCAAGGCCTTGGGCATCTCCAGCCCTGTGGCTCTGCAGGGTACAGCCCCCTTGGCTGCTTTTACAGGCTGCCATTGAGTGCCTGTGGCTTTTCCAGGTGCATGGGGCAAGCTGTCAATAGATCTGCCATTCTGGGGTCTGGAAGACAGTGGCCCTCTTCTCACAGCTCCACCAGGCAGTGCCCCAGTGGGAACTCCGTGTGGGGCCTCCAACCCCACATTTCCCCTCCACACTGCCCTAGCAGAGGTTCTCCATGAGAGTTCTAGGCCTGTTGCAGACTTCTGCTTGGACATCCAGGCATTTCCATACATCTTCTGAAATCTAACCAGAGGCTTCCAAGCCTCAGCTCTTGCCCTCTGTGTACCCACAGGCTTAACACCACATGGAAGCCACCAACCCTGAATAGCTTGCACCTTCTGGAGCCATCACCTAAGACATATCTGGGGCCCTTTAGCCATGGCTAAAGCTGGAGTGGCTAGGATACAGGGAGCAGTGTCCCAAAGTTGCACAGGGCAGTGCAGCCCTAGGCCCAGCCCATGAAACCATTCTTCCCTCCTAGGCCTCCAGGCCCGAGATCGGAGGGGCTGCTGCCAAAATCTCTGAAGTGCCTTTTAGACGTTTTCCCCATTGTCTTGGCTATTGACATTCAGCTCCTTATGCAAATTTCTGCAGCTGGCTTGAATTCCTCCCCAGAAAATGGGTTTCTCTTTTTTTAAATCTTTTGAGGAGTCTCACGCTATCACCCAGGCTGGAGTGCAGTGGTGTGATCTTGGCTCACTGCAATCTCTGCCTCCTGGGTTTAAGCGATTCTCGTGCCTTAGCCACCCAAGTAGCTGGGATTACAGATGTGCACCATCATGCCCAGCTAATTTTTGTATTTTTAGTACAGATGGGGTTTCACCACATTGGCCAGACTGGTTTCAAACTCCTGGCCTCAAGTGATCCACCTGCCGCAGCCTCCCAAAGTGCTGGAATTACAGGCATAAGCTATGGCAACTGACTGGGATTTTCTTTTCTACTACATGGTCAGGCTATAGTTTTTCTAAACTTTTATGCTCTGCTTCCCTTTTATTAATAAATATAAGTTCCAGTTTTAGATAATCTCCTTGCTCATGCATATGACCATATGTTGTTAGAAGTAGCCAGGCCACATCTTGAATGCTTTGCTGCTTAAAAATTTCTTCTGCCAGATACCCTAAATCATCACTCTCATGTTCAAAGTTCCACTGATCCCTAGAGCAGGGTTACAACACCACCAGTCTCTTTGCTAAAGCATAGCAAGAATGACCTTTACTCCAGTTCCCAATAAGTTCCTAATTTCCATATGAGACCTCCTCAGCCTGGACTTAACCATCCATATCACTATCAGCATTTTGGTCACAACCATTCAACAAATCTCTGGGACATTCCAAACTTTCCCTCATCTTCCTGTCTTCTTCTGAGATCTCCAAACTGTTCCACCTTCTGCTCATGACCCAGTTCCAAAGCTGCTTCCACATTTTCAGTTCTCTTCTCTTCTCTTCCTGGTACTTCCTGGTACCAATTTTGGCATTGCTATAAAGAACTACCTGAGTGCTCACTTTGGCAGCACATATACTAAAATTGGAATGGTACAGAGAACATTAGCATGGTCCCTGTTCAACGATGACAAAGAAAAATTAAAAGGAAAAAATTTTTTAAAAAAGAACTACCTGAGACTGGGTCATTTATAAAGAAAAGGAGTTTAATTGATTCACAGTTCTGCAGGCTGTACAGGAAGCATGGCTGGGGGGGCCTCAGGGAACTTACAATCATGGCAGAAGGCAAAGAGGAAGGAGGCACATTTTACATGGCCAGAGAAGGAGGAAGGCTGGGAAGCAGGAGGTGCTACACACTTTAAAATAACCAGATCTCATGAGAACTCACTATCATGAGAATAGCAAAAGGGAAATCTGCTCCCATGATTCAGTCACCTCCCACCAGGCCCTTCCTCCAACACTGGGGATTATAATTCGACATGAGATTTGGGTGGGGACACAAATCCAAAGCATATCAGTGGGGACTTGTGTGGGCAGCACAGGGTGGGTATGGTGCCAGCTGTGCACATGTGTGGGCTTCGCAGCCAGGCATCCTGGGTTTGAATCTTGGCTTCACTGCTTCAGAATTCCAGGACTGGGAGCAAGTGAGGGAAACTGCCCACCTCCTTTCCTTCACCTGTAAATAGGGATATATGTAATTTGCATCATCCTTATGTGAGTGCCTCGTGGGTGGAGTACTGGATGAGGGCCCCCTGCCGTCACTGGTGATGGTTTTGTTATTATTGTTATTGATTTGCTGGTGGCTGGAGGCATTAGGCATACTGCGGACAAAGGCTGAAGAGGCTGTTTTTTAGTCTGTCTCTGTCGATCTATTTAGTTCCATCCTTTAGTGAATCTCCACAGCTCTCCCACGTGGTGTGCTTCTTGAGCCCCTGTGAGTCTGCAGTCACCTGCCTTTTGCCCAAGCCTGTGCACGACATCTGGGCTGATCGTGGCATTGTTGAGCCACAACAAAGCCCCATCCACAGCAGCCACAGGGCTGTGTCGTTAAGGCCGTTAGAACTAATTATCTCCAGACCACATTCTTCAGATAAGGAGCATTGTTCTTTGACAACCGAGGATGGAAGTGGTACCTAACATGCAACTACACTGGCTGTGAGGCTGGAGGCCTCAGATGGGCTGTCTGTTGCCTGGGAGATGGACAGGGAGGCCATGGCAGCACGGAGGCAATAGAGGGCTGGGCCTAGACACTGACCGAGAAGTTGATTGGCAGGAGCTGGAGGGCAAAGGTCACAGGAGGAGTGGGCTGGGTCTTTGTGCCACCTCTGTTCTCAGCACCACCACCAGCATCCCCACCCCACCCCCATCACTCCTGCCATACTAAGAGCTCTCCACCTGCCTACCCTGAGTGTCCTGAGCCCCAGGGGCATTGCTTCCGCATCCTGCCACAGGCCATGTCCCGGATTGGGTGCTTTTAGAGAGAAGGCTGGTGTCAGGCTGAGCTTACTTCCTTTGGATCTTAGATGCCATGTTAGATCAAGTTTTTCAGAGCAGATGCGGAGCCAAAGATTCAGGTGCAAGTGATTTCCCGAGAAGCTGCTTTCCGGGGAGAAGGGGTAGTGGGAGCAGCAGAGGGAAGGTGTCTTAGTCTGTTTTGTGTTGCTATAAGGGAATATCTGAGCTTGGATAATTTATAAAGAAAACAGGTTTATTTGGCTCACAGTTCTGCAAGCTGTACAGAATTATGTCACTGGCATCTGCTCAGCTTCTGGTGAGGGCCTCAGGTTGCTTCCACTCATGATGGACGGTGGAAGGGGAACAGGAATGTCACATGATGGGAGAGGAGACAGGAGGAGGTGCCATGCTCTTTTTAACACCAGCTCTTGTGTGAATTAACAGTGAGAACTCACTCACTACCATGGGGACAGCCCCAGGCGATTCATGAGGGATCCACCCCCATAACCCAAACATCTCCCAACAGACCCCACCTCCAACACTGGGGATCACATTTCAGGTGAGATTTTATTCAAACCATATGAGAAGTCACCCCGGCATCAGGATTTGCCATGACAGTGAAAATTGAAGCTACCACGCCCTAAGACCCAGGTCCCAGAACTCACAAGACACCCCTTCTGCCACACTGGATTGGCCAAAGAAGCCACGAGGCCAGCCCAGAGTCAGGTGGAGGGAAGTGGACTTCCTGGGTGAGTGGCTGCACCCACAGGGAGAGGAGGAGCTGTCCGGATTTATTTGTCACAGGCCACCACAGCTCTGCCACCTGTCTCCACCGACACACTCCACACTACTTACTCCCCATGGCCTAAGCCTCTCAGTTGTTTTGACCTAGTCCTTCACAGCCTGTTCATTTGCATTTTGGTGGACTAAAATTCATTCTCTATTTATTTATTTAAAAGGAACTTCAGCAGACAATAGTTCCTCCATTTGTGAATATTTTCGGAAGGGTTTTTTACGGTTCAACATGAGTAACAGCTTTATTCTGTTCTAAAATTTTATTCTGAAATAAAATTCTTGGTTCATACGTTCTTTTCCTGGAGACTTTGCAGGCATTATTTCACTCTTCTCTAACATGAGATGTTGCTGTAGAAAATCTGAAGCCAGCTTGGACTTCTCTCCTCATGTCAGGGCCTTAATATTTTTGTCTCCGTGCCAAACAAATTCTTCGTGTTTGACCCCCAAGTCTCAGTGCTGGTCACGTGCACCAATTTTTGTAGAAACATGATACACCCTCTTAATCCATAGATTTTATCTTTTTTAGCTTCACAACATTTTCTTGAATTATTTGAATTATTTTTCTTTTATATTTGATTTTCTCCTGCAAGGCCACCAATTATATGTCTGTTGTGTCTGCATTTTGTGTTTTCATCTTCTATCCTTTTCCTCTAAACCATTGTAACTCTTTATTCTTTTCTGGTTAATTTTTTTCACTTTTTCCAAGCCTGACTCCACATCCCTGGCAATGGTTTTAGGAGAACCTATTCTATTTTTCTCTGATTCTAGTGTGGCCTTCATTTTGTGATTTTTAAAATTCTGCTTCTTTTCTTGAGCTCTGCCTGCCTATTTTTTAAATCTCCTATCATCTTATTGTTTCTTATTGAAGTCTGTCTCGGCTTTTGTTTTACGTGAAAGATATTTTCATTTAGATCGTTAAGTTTCTGATTGTTGAAAATGTTTCCATCATCTTCCCCAATGCAAGGATTTTTCGTATCTTTGCTTTTTACCTTTTCTGTTATTTTCTTCCTTTCTCTTGTAATGTTTTCAGTGGACTCTACTTTCATTCCTTTCTGTCATTGTTTATTGTGCATAAAGTGAGTTCTTCCCGAAACAGCTGTCTGCAGTGTGTGGGAGGGCAGTCCTGGGGCAGGGAGCATCCCTGGCTGGCTGTGCAGCCCCTCAGCCCGGCCTCCGCCTCGCCCTGTAGCAGCGAGTGCACTTGGCAAAGCCTTCACGCTGTCAGGGGCTCAGAGCTGTGGGTGCCTCCTGTTTTCCGTGAGGATAGAATTCCCATCTCTGTTTCTCATCCTTGGTGACAAAAAGAGAGACAACTTTACTAGAAGTTCACTTTAACAAGCAGCGGACACTTTTTGCTTGGTCGTTTCGTGTGCGTGTGTGTTTGTTTCATTTTGTTTGCTACAACAAAAGCAACAACTAAAGAAATAAATACCCTTAATTTCATAACTCTGGAGATTTTTCACAACATTGACCACTCAGATGTCGTCTGTCTTCTCTCCCTGCCTCAGCTGCAGTCAGACTCCAGGTGAGCTGCACCTGGCCGTCTCATTTATGCTGCCTCTCTGGCATTGGATAAGAACTCTATGGCCAACTTACCCAAGAGGTGGTCTGCAATATCTTTGAATAAATTAAGACCTGGCGGTCTTACAGAGAAATCCATAATGATTCATTCACTCGTTGCTACGGACTGAATGTTTCCCATGTGGAAGCTCTGACCCCAGTGCGATGGTATTTGCAAGTGGGGCCCTTGGGAGCCGATGAGGTTTGGAGGAGGTCATGAAGGCCCGTGACAGAACATCCTCTCTCTGCTGTGAGAGGACACAGCAAGAAGGAGGCTGTCCGGGGACCAGGAAGCAGCCCTCTCTGGAGCCAACCCTGCTGCCACCTTCACCTTGGACTCTCAGCCTCCAGAAATGTGAGAAATGAATGTCTGCTGTTAAGCTGCCCCATCTGTGTTATTTTGTTGTAGTGGCCTGGACGGACGAAGACACTCATTCAGTCATTAATTTATTCAAAGATATTGCAGACCACCTCTTGGGTAAGTTGGCCGTAGAGTTCTTATCTGATGCCAGAGAGGCAGCACAAATGAGACAGCCAGGTGCAGCTCACCTGGAGTCTGACCGCAGCTGAGACAGGGAGAGAAGACGGGCAGTGAGCGGGCAGGCGAATGAAGCTTCCTGTTTCTTTAATGCAGATGAACCAGCAAGGAGAGAACCGGCCAGGGCGAGGCGCTGCTAAGCCAGGCGGGCTGCTGCTCTGTGCTCACTGGGGAACGTTGTTCAGGTGAGTCAGGGCCTCACGCCACGGAGGACATTTATGCAATCCCACCTGACAATGGCTCCCGAAGGAAGAGATAGATGTACTGCAATTCAGAAACTCACGGAGCAGCAATTCTGAAAAGCAGCGGGGAGAGCAGGGGTCAGAGCAGGGCCGAGGACAGCAGCCGGGACACAGGTTTCTTTGGGATCTCTGGACTGGCAGCATGCCAGGCCACAGAACACCTGTGCGGACAGTCTGTGCCACCCCCAGCCTCCTCATTTCCCAAGATGAGCTCTCCCCGGCACCCGGGACACCCACACCCAAGGTCACTGCCAAACAGCCCCACTGTCTGAATCTCAGGACCTTGCCCCAGATGCCGGCTCACTCCCTCACACACGTCCTGTGGACTTCACTCTAAAACGCTCCCAGAAGCTGGCCACTGTGTCCACCTCCACCACGGACCCCAGGTGCAGCCCTCATCCTGTCGCTGGGTAGACCTGCAGCCAGGGTGTCCTCGCTGGGCGTGCACTGCCTGTCCTGTTTCAGCTGCCGTCCCCTCAGCAGCCAAAGTGGCCCTGGCAGTGAGATCAAGGTACTTCCCGCCCCTTCCTCCCAAAACTCCCCACTCAGATTTACAGCAAAACTCAAGTTCTTCAGTGCTTCCCAAGACCTTTGGTCCTACCAGGTCACCACCTATCTCAAGATAGATTCCAGACGACCTGGTGGGTGGACTAACGCATTTTCAAGGGCAAGGTTGATTACGCTTAGTTTTTGTTTTGTTTTCTTTAGAGACAAGGTCTCGCTTTGTCATGCAGGCTGGAGTACAGTGGTGTGATCACAGCTCACCGGAGGGAGCAGCCCCAAACTCCCAGGCTCAAGTGATTCTTTTACCTCAGCTTCCCAAAGTGCTGGGATTGCAGGTGTGAGCCACTGTGGCAGACTGCTTGTAGTTTTTCTTTATTTTGTTTTAAGAGCTGCTGTAGAACCACACCTACCCCAGCCCCTCCTCTGTTTGCTGTGACACCTCAATCCTTGCACCTGAAATCTGCGATCTGGGACATCTCGTGATGTGGCTGGTCACGAGACACCCTTCCTCTTAGCGGGTTTCCAGGGAGCTGGCCTGGGCGGGGCAGCGGGGAGGAAGGGGCACTGGAAGAGGCATCTCAGGGCAGGCCAGTGTCCCTGATCGCCTCTGTGGGGTTTCAGGGTCTTTTCAGTCTCCTAAACAACCACTCAGATTTATTTTCCTGTAACCTCTATAGACCCCATTCCCACCCCTACCTCTCTCTGACCCCGGCCTGAAATGCTGAGATATTTTTTGCTTGATAATCATAGACTCCAAGTTCCTAACATAATTCCCGAACCACCAATTCCAAAAAGTTATTTCCCAGGCCATTTCCAGTTGGTTTTCAAATGTTATAGATGCTAACCCCATTTTTTCCACTAGGAATAAGTGAGCTTTTAAATGAGCTCTGCCTCATGGGACGGTGACTTTTCTTCATTGCTTCAGCCCATGCACCAGTTCCCAGAGTCAGTGGTTGGAATACAGGATGCAGAATGTGCCAGATTTCAGAGCCTTCCTGGGACCCTCCAGGGGCATCTGCCCAGCCCCATCTCCAGGAGGACCCTTCCTCACTCAGGCCAGGCATGGAAGGACAAGGAGAGTGTGAGGGAAGTGCTGGCCCAGGTCACAGCACCAGCCTCACGTTCTGCCTCTGCCTGGCTGCGGATGGCGATGCCTGGCTGCAGATGTCCCCCCGTAAGACTGCATCAACCTACCTTGCAGGGCTGAGGCGGTGCACGAATGGGGAGCTGGAGCCAGAGAGCACCTGCTGCCGGGGCATTGCCCTCCTCCTATGGCATCAACCTCCTCCTGCACTGTTGGGCAGGGAGAAGAGCGAAGCTCCTGGGACCCCTCCCCTGGGAGCCTCAAGGCAGACCCAAGTCTTATCCTCTCAAGTCAAGAGCGCAGGCCTGGAGGGCAGCAGAGAGGGCTGGGCAGGGAAAGGGGCTGGGGATGGGGCTCAGGGGCAGGAAGGCACAGGATTAGCAAGCAGGGCTGTTGCGGGGGCGGCGGGGCAGCAGACTCCCCAGGCAACCATGGAGAGGGTTCCCTTTGAGTTTGAGATCTTGCAAATACAGCCCCTGCAACCCAGGCTCCTACCACTGCCCCCAGAGACCACACACACACACACACACACACACCAGAAGGATGCATCTGGGGCTCTGGAAGGACACTTAGTCCTGGACTTGGCAGCAGCCCAGAGGCCCAGACACCCCTGAGACACAGAGGCATGGGGCATCCGGGAGGCGGAAACCACAGAGGCCCACACCCCATTCTTGATTAGCTCTCTCAAGACTCCATCTGTGAAGTGGGGCAGCCATCCCACAGGGCTCCTGGGGTGACTGAGGTGACACTGAAGCTACCCCGACTCGTGCACAGGCAGCAGCCAGGCCCAGCATGCTCCAGACCTTCTGCCCAATCGATGATTGAGGCAGGAGGAGCTCCAGGACCCAGGCACAGGAGCCGTCACAGCGGGGGGTGCCCACGAGCAGATTTCATGCTCAGGCCACCCAGAGCCCAGACTCAGAACTCAGTTCCCTCGGGCAGCTGTGGGCAGTCTTCTACCCTCCTCTGGGCCTCAGTTTCCCCCACTAGAAGGGCCTACTGGTTCTGATTGCAGGGTCCAGCCTGGCCAGGCCTCTCCAGGGTCCTTCAGCCTGCAGGCTGATTGTCAGCCCGCTCAGGGTGTCAGCTCTGGCCAGGGTGTGTGGGTGCCTCTGCAGGCCCATCTCCAAGGCTGTGACCCAGCAGCTGGGCCGCAGGAGGGGAAAGGCAAAGGGACGTGGTGGTGCCAGCTGGGGAGCCCTGGGGTTTTCACACAGAGCAAACAATGGCTAGGAAAGCTGGCCCAGGCCACGCCGCCCCTGCAAGCCTGGGAGCCGCTGGTGCTGACAGCCTTGAGTGCTGGAGAAGCAGCGCCCTGGAGACCAAGCTTTGGCATGGAGCTCGATTCACTGGGCAAAGCTGCAGAAGTAATTGGGTCTGTGGCTCTCAGCCGGGTCCGGAAACCGGGCCTGGCCTGCATTGGCCTGACACAGGCCTCCAAGCCCCCCACAGCCGCTGGGAGGTGGGGGTATGCCTGAGACCTCTCCCGGAGCCCCGTCCCTGGAGTCCGGGGTTCCACCCCCACCCACCACAGGGCTCCCGCATGGTCACCCACGCTGAGCCCTGAAGCTTCCAGTCTCCACATGACAGAGGCTGGAGCCAGGCAGGTCTGGTGAAGGCCCCGGTGGTCAAGAAATCGGGGGCGGGGGGTGGGGTTGACCCGATTCAGGTCTCTGAGTCCTGGCCCAGGCTCCTGTCCCACTGCCAGTGGGTGCCGCGACAGCAGTGGCCCTGGGAGGTCAGCCGCCCCTGCCCAGTGCTGCCCCCAGGACTCCTTTCTGGAGACTGGGGAACATTTCAGTCTTCAGGGTGCCTCCTCCAGGAGCAGTGGTGCTGGGGGGGGGGGGTTTCTCTGAAGTTCATTTGTTGAACATCCCACTTTTCCCAGTGGTGCCAGCTCCTGAGCCGACAGGGAAAGGCTGTGTCCCCACCCGGCCTCCCAGACATCCCGGGCCTCTGCCCCATCCGCAGGCTGGCCACATGGTTTCCCACTCGCTGGAATCACCTGGGCTTGGACCCAGCACACCCTCAGGTCCACACAGCCCCCCAGGCCCTCGGGAAACACAGCCCCACCTCTCCAAGCCCCTTCCCTCGGGGCTCCCTGTGGGCCCTGAAGATCGTCCTGGGAGCCTCCCTTTCCCCCTCGTGTCCCGCCGGGGCCCATCCCAGCCCCCATCCATCCAGGGTGTTCCACGTGGAAGGACCGGCTCACAGCCAGGTGTGCACGCCTCATCTCACCCTGCTCCTGTTCCACCTCAGGCCCCACCGGGGACAGTCAGGGGCCGTGGGGCACTGGCCTCCCCCCAGACATAGCCTGGTCGCATGTTTTGATGAGAGGGGGAAACCGAGTAAGGCCTGGGGCCCCAGAAGGCCAAGAACCCAGCCTGGGGAGGCAGCGAGGGGCGGGAACCCACCGGGGCCGAAGCACTGACCCTCCCGCATGTCGGACTTTTCGTCCAGGCCCAAATCTAAAGATGAAATTAGGAGCTTCAAGCTGGTGTCCACCATCTGAGACAGGGATCCCATGTGCTGGCCGGACCCGCCCATGAGAGGGTCCTGCCAGGGCTCTGGGTGGGAGCTGTGTCTGCAGCCCTCACATTGTGAGCTCTCCCCAGATGGACCCAGTCCCCGAGACCAGCCCCCATCACTCAGAGCCTCCCCATTACTCTCTGGATGCTGTGGCTTTTCTGCCCTCTTGAGCTGCTCTTATACCTTCCAGATCATTCCAGGAGGTGGCTCCACTGAGCAAGCCGAGGTCAGCACACCTGCCCCGGCACACACAGGTGGCACCCCTTTCCTGCCGCAGGAGGGAGTAGGGGGCGCTGCCTAATTTCCACCTTCCATAACAACAGTGAAACAGCAGAGCAGCTTGACATTTACAGAAAGGTGCTTGTTAAGAACCATCCTCCCAACTTAATTAACACTAAAACCCTTTAGGTGTTCCTCCAAGTGCGTATAAAACAGCTGTCTTTCCCCTGCGCGGGAAGTAAACTCAGAGAGTGTTTCCATAAAACCAATGGACTGTGACTCCTTGCAAGCAAAACCGTCCTGAAATGTTACGGCCGCGGATGGAGGTGCGGCCAGCTGCCGGAGCAGATGCACCAGCCAGGACCTCCACCGCTGAGGAGCCACCCTGCGGCTGTTCCACACCGCCCGGGCCGTTAAATCACGCTGTGTTATTTCAAAGCCACGAGCTGAAGCTCTTCGCAGCTTCCTTCTGGGTGGGCGTCCTGGACTCTGCTGGCTGGGCTGGGAGCTTGGGGTCCCTTCACCTGCAGCCTGGGACTCGCCCCTCTCGCTCCCCAACTTTGTCCCTCCGTGCGCACATGGCATGAGGAGGCCGGGTTCTTGCGTGGCATCCATCAGCCTTCAGGCCGGGCGCTGCGGCCACACCATCCGGACACAGGGAATCTAGAATAGCCACCTTGTAGCTACGAGCCTTGGGAACCCAGGCTCTAGAATGTTGGACACACAGACTAGGGGCCAGGGCTCTCCCCACTGCAACTCGGCTCCCTCATCTGTAAAGCAGGAAAGGTGACCCCTGCCACTAACCCCCCAGTTGAAGCAGTGAGGCTGTCCTATCTCCCCAGTGTGTGGACCAGGCCTCCCAGGCAGGCAGGACTTGCCAGAACCGACCGCATGCCCACCCATGGCAGCAGCGACTGGCCTGCCGGGCCCGCCTCAGGGCCTCCCTGGAGCCGGCACACTGGGGAGCCAGGCCGGTTCTACTCTCCAGCTGCAAAGGGCCGGCTCCTTCTCTCAGACTCCCCGAGAGCTAAATGAGCCCCGGTGGCCCCGTATCGCTGTGCTCATAATGGCCCCAAGAGCGGCAGAGCCCCACGAGGCCGTGACAGCAGCCCACCGGCTCTCCCGGCGCCCTCCCCCTGGAGTCGCTTCTTCCCAGGATCCTATTTTATGACCACAAACTCCCAGGGGGGTGGCAGCAGGCACCCAGGGAGATGCATCTGACTTTCTCATCCTCAGGTGCCCAGTCCCAGCAGCCTTTCAGAGTGAGGATGCACCGGCCCCCAGACCAATCCAGCCACGAGGGAGCTAAGACCTGGGGACGTCGCCGGCCTTGAGGGACGCCTGGGGAGCTGGCCCGGGCCGGGGACAGCCTCGCTCCCTCCTCAACCAGCACCTTCCCCTCACTCAGCTAGCGTGTGCAGATGCCACCTTGCCGGACACCTGTGGGCCTGATGGACAGACACTGTGTAATGTCATCCCCAAGGCTCTCGCACGAGCACACAGTCACGTGTGGACCAGAACGCTCTTTGTTGACTGTGGTGCATTGAGCAAAACGGAAGGATTGTTGTCGTCGTTGCCTGAGCTCTGCGGTGGCCCTTGATGGCGGCTACCTGTGCCAACCTCTTCCCTGAGCCCCTGGCAAAGGCCTGTGTCCCCAGTACCCCGCCCCAGTGCCTCACTGGGACAGAGATCCTCCTCATGGGGAACTTGGAAAATGTGACCTGAATTAACTACAGCTGGGCCTGGCAAACCTGGGGGTTCGTCTCCACAGCCCCAAAACCTCTTATAAAACATGATGCCTCTGCCGGCTGGGGTGGAGGAACCGCACTTCGACTGGGAAGATGAAGATGCCCTGCAGGTGGACGGTGGTGACAGCCGCACAAATGTGACTGTGCCGAACGCCACTGACTACGCCTGAGAGTGGTTACGGTGATACGCTGTATGTTACGTATTTTTGACCACAATAAAAGACACAGATTCCTTTTTACAAATCCACGGGACAGGAAAATCAAGAACAAAGGGACCACTGTCGGTGTGAATATTAGAAAGAGTGACGCACCTTCCACCTGTGGCATAGATATCGATGCTGGAAAGCAGGAGGATGCCTGTCTGCACAGCCTTCGATGGGGAGAGAGGTCCCTGGGGCCACCTCAAGGTCATCTGTGGCTGTCACCTCCATACCTGCCGTTCAGGGATTTGGGGCACGCAAATGCAGGGACCCCCTTCTGCGAGGCCGTGGTGAAGCCAGGTGGGAGCTGCGGACGTGGGCAGCAGGCAGGGCCAAGGCAGGTGGGGGCTTCCCGGTGGGCCTCGCATCCTGGAGGTCAGGGTCAGGCCCTCAGAGAGAGGCCGCTGTGGGAGCCTGCACCAACCTGGCCAAACCCAGCCCTCAGGTCGCACAGCCTCCGTCCAGGGCCCCTTCCCTTCCTCCCCGCCCCTTCTCTCCAGGAAGGCCAGGGCCTGTGGGCCAAGCTTCAGTATCCTAAAGCCTTCGGACACACACCAGGGCTGCACCGGGCTGTTTTCCTGTTTTAAGAACATGCCCTCTTCTTGGGGACCTTGAGTGATGTCACTGGGAGGCAGGCCACTCTGGGGGTTTCTCCCAGCCGAGGAGCAGCGGGTTTTTCCCCCACGTCTCTCTGGGCATCAGCAGAACAGCTCTGCTCCTTCCCACGGGTGCCCACTGGAGGCTGGCCGTGTGCCGGCTGAGGGAGCGCTCCCTGGGCAGGCCAGGGATGGCAACCGGGGCCTGCAGTGGAAGAAGCCCTGGGTTCAAATCACCTTCCTTTCTCTGAGCCTCAGTTTTTCCCACGTCTAACACAAGGTGAGGCTCACAGAACTTGGGACGTCAGGATCTCCAGGCTGGCACCTGGGGCCCAACCTCCCTTTCCATCTGTCCTGGACCCTGCACCCCACTGACGCTCAGTCCACCTGGAACAGGGAGGTCCAGGGTGGAGTGTGCTGAGGGCACCCCCACACCGTGCCGGCCACCCTCCGCCACACTGCCTCCTCGAAGCTGTGGTTTGGGGGCTCAGCATCCTCTGCCCTGAGGGTGCCACTGAGTGCTATGCTGGCATCTTCATCACCAGGTTGCTGTGGGCATTCAGTGAAAAGACGCCGGCCCCTCCCAGCACACGGCCGGTCCCCTCTCCTGGAGAAGGTGTCAGCTGGGAGTCTGGTGTGTGCCGGGGCTACACCTGGCCACGCAAACCTTGGGGCCAGCATAGTGAGCCAGCGCTGGCCTGTCCAGAGGTAGGCATGACCTCCCATGCGGGTGACCCCAGCTGAGAGCCAGCGTCCCCCGTGACAGCCTGGCACGGCCTCATGCCTGGATGCTGCAAGCCTGGTTGGCACTAATTTATTGCAAATTGTTTGGGAAAAGTCAGTTTAATTAAAATCTAAATGAGGCTCCCAGGTGGGCCCCCGCCCCCAGCCCCAGCCGACGTAATGAGGAGAGGCGGGCATCTCACCAGTTCCGGAGGATTTCATGTTTTTGTCATCCCAAAGCCCCAAGATAATAAAATTTATTCATAGAATTCACACTTCAGTGGTGTGAATAAACGGCGGGCTGGGCACACAGAGTCACACAGAATCCCAGACCAGAGCCGGTGGCGGTTCAGGGGACTGTTTTCTTCCCATCATAAATCAGAGCGCGGTGGAGTTGCCGACGGGGTGAGGGCCGCCCCGAGCGATCAACTGGTCCGCGGGTGTCCTGTGGTGACCTTCGCCAGTGATTTTTCATCCGTCTTGGCTTGTTTTGGGGCAGACGCTGCTGGGCCATGAAGCATAAGGGGCCCTCCAAGCACCCCAGCCCCTGCCGGGGCCAGAGGAAGCCATTGCATTCGCTTTCTGAGCCAGGGACCTTGCTGTGTGCCCCGGGCAGGCCCTCTCCTCTCTGGAGCCTCCATTTCCCCAGCTGCAGTAGGAAATGCCGGAGCTGGCTGGTTCTGCGCGCCCATCTCACTGAGTCGGCCTCCTCTGGAAGATGGAGCCACACATACCCAGCCGCTCAGGGAGGAACAGACAGGCTGTGTTCCCACTAGGCTCACTTTTCCTCCACCCAGAGCTGATGGGTGTGACCCAGGGAGAGGTTGTGTGTGGCTCAGAAATGCACCTCTCCACAACCAGGCAGTAAGGGTGTAGCCCTGGGAGGGGCAGGAGGCATGGCCCCTGGGAGAAGGCGGGCACCTCAGCCCCCATGTCTGAGGGCAAGTGCCTGGGAGGAGGCCCTGTCAGGCAGGACACCACCCAGCGGCTCGGCTTGGGTCCGTCCTCAGGCCGGCCTGAAAGTGTCTGCATACAGGATGCAGGTCAATGGGCCTGCCCTGGGGCTGGATGGCCCTTGCTGAGCAGGTCCTAGAACAGCACTTGAGCCCAGCAGGCGCTTACTAGCTGCCCCTGTGTTGGGAGCTGCACCTCTCCCCGGGCCAAGAGCTCCCAGGCAGTGCCAGGCCTGGTGTGCCTCCATGTCGGCCATCCCCATGTGGCGTCTGCTGCAGGCACTGTCATGTGGACGGATGGACAGGTACGTGGGCAGATGGACAGACGTGAGGGCAGGTGTGTGCCCAGACAGTGCAGGTGCCACAGGCTGAGGGAATCTCACCAAAGCCGAGGGGCTGGGCCTTCCCACTCCCTGCTCAAGGGCAGGCAGGTGGAGAAACTGCATCTACTGAAGAGAAGGAAGTTTCGCTCCTAAAATCCCATCGCCAGGCTCCCGGCTGCCATCTGGCTCTGCAGACAGCACTGGAAGAAGATGTCATTTCCAAGCACGCCGGAGCACATCTCCTTCACCTCCTGTGTTTCCAGCCAAGAGGAAAACCCCAGGGCTGGCCAGCCCATGCGGGCTCCCTCGACCAGGGGCTCCCTCCCACCCACACTTGCCTGCCCTGGTCCCTGGGGGCCTTCCTCGAGTGCCTGCTCCACTGGTCACCCTCACCATGGCTGCCGTTAAACACATTTGGGCGCTTTTATCGGGGCCCTCTCTACTGTTATGATAAATAATTGAAACTAAACCACAAGTGTCAAAATAAATGAACCTCTTGCAAAAGGGGATGAATCTCCCCAGCTTGATATCCTTCTCCTGAGATGCCATAAAATGGGGACATAAAGTGAGGACCAGGCCTGTCTCCCAGCCTGCCATGGACGCCTGTCTGGGAGGCAGCAGAGAGGGACCTCAGGGGCACAGGGCGCTTCTGCTTCCCCTTGCTCCTCTGGAAAATGGGATGCTCACATCTGCTGCATCTCAAAGACCCAGGCTCGCCCCTGCCCACCTGCCCGGCTCTGCATCTGTCTGTCAGTGGCAAGGCTGCCCCATCTCATCTCCCATCGGAGCCCGGGGCCTGGACTCACCACCACCCGACCCTGCCGGGCTGTGAGGGGATGGCCTGGCACTTTGGCGCAGCCCCCATTCCCTGGCCATGCTGCCCAGGAATGCCATTGTGTTTGTCCAGGCCGATGGCCCAGCAAGTAGCTTCTTCCAAATGTGATTCATTTCGACTTCCCAGCAAGACTGGTGAAGAGAGAGACAGCTCAGAGGCCACGCCACAGGGTGTGCCCACATGGGACCATTCTCTTCGTCTGCTTAGACCGCTGCGGGCAGAAGGGCCCAGACCCGGCTCCACCAGGCGCACACGGAGGACACACCTGGGCCCCTGGTGGTTGCGCCGGCAAGTGACAGGCCATGCAGCCCGGGCGCATATCATTACATATTGATTTACATTTACAGCCGGGTCCAGGTGCTCCCCTCCCACTTAAGCACACTAGCAGATTCTTTATGCAAGATTGAACAACTTAACGGCCTGAACAAGTCGGATGACAAGACTTTAATTGCTATTTTTCTCCCTCTATCCCTCAGGAGAGCAATATGCAGACATTTAGAGAAGGATTTCATAAAACAGAAAGAAAGCAATTCTTAAAGTTCCATGCAAATTTGCTTTCCAAGCTCCTCACCAGGAGCCAGCGGCGCCTCCGGACAGCAGAGTCATGTGTCCTTGTTCAGCCGTCCTCAGGGCCCTTCCAGTGCCATCACTGGGGGGACAGAGAGAGGAGGCCCGCCTGGCCCACGGGACCTCTGGGAGCTGGACAGGAGGGCCGGAGAGGGGTATCTGGGGTGATCAATGTCAGATTGCGGTCCTGGGGATCAAAAGGGCCATCTCTGACAAGCTGGAGCAGTTCCCCTCACGTGGCCCTGGCTTTCTGTTTCCAGCTCTATTTCAAACTACACCTATACTCATTCATTCATTCACACCCTCACTCGGTCATGCACGCCTGCATTGAGCGTCCTCTCAGTGACTGTGGTGTGCTAAGCCCGTGCTGGACACATCGCCTGGCTGGGGAGTGGTAAACAGAGGAATGAATGTGCTCTAAAGGGCCCCTGCTGGGCTCATCTTTGGGTGGGGTCAGGAGGCACGGGGACCACAAGCTAGGCTGACAGTGGGTGGGGTCCCCACGAGCCGTCGGAACATCACCGTGGGCGGCACGGACTCATTGGTGCCTGTTAGCCGGGGAGCGTGTGATCAATACTGTCAATACTTGACTGCAGTGAGGACGATCCGGTGCCTCTCTGCGAAAGCACGTTTTGTCTGGAAAACGCATAAATTCTCGTGTGGGGGATGGGTAGGGGAGAGAGAATAACAATGATGATAATTTGTTAGCCAAGGATTCCCACCTCGCCCTCAGTGTGAGGCGTGATAAACAGCTCCTTAAGAACTCAGGAAATATATTCAGGAGACCAAATGGAAATCAATCTTCTCTTTTCTCTAACCTCCATCTCCCGGTAACTCCGAGGAACCAACTCCACTGAGTCCGTTGTTCATTCACAACGTGTTCAAAGGACTCTTTAAGGTTAGAATTTTCCTTTTAAGAGATTGCTCGGGGCGGCGAGTTTCCTGGCAGAGCCACCCAGCTGACACCTCTCATTAGCCGCCTCCTGTGCCTGGGCTTGAGGCCCTCCCAGCTGAGAGCTGGGATGACGCTGATCTTTGTCCTGAATGGGAGAGGACAGGATGAAGGAGGGGAGTGGCTGGAGAGTGAGGGTGAGGACCAGCTCAGGGAGGGGCTGTGAGGAGGCGTTGCTGGAGGAGATGAGGCCGAGGACCATCTCTGGGGCTGGGCCGTCTCCCCGGGGTCACGAGAAACCCTTGCTAACCCGACCTTCCCAGCTGTGCACAGGGTGCTGATCTCTGGGATTGAGGTGACTGCACACATGGGGACACTGAGTCTGGAAAGGGCCGGGGACAGAGTGACTACAACTGGGCCTTCTGTCCCCAAGTCCAGCAATCTTAGCATCCCCAGCACAACCACCCACCCCCTCTGCCTACCTGCCAGGCCTGAGCTGGGCTGACTCCATTCGTTTGAGCATGTACATGTTTGCTTTGCAGGGTACCCCGCACCTGCCATGTGCCTAGCCTGGAGCTGGCCCTGGATGTGTCAGCTGAGGACATGAGCGCCCACTTGTCTAAAGAGAATTGGAAGAAAACAGGCTTAGACTTCAGGGGACTCTCAGCTCACACGCACACACATGCACAGGCACAAACGTGCACACATGCACAATTGTGCACACAGACACAGACTGTGGGCGCACGCACTCACACACAAAAGTGTGCACATTTGCGTGTACACAGCATACTCAGATGCACACACAGGCATAGGCACGCTCCCCTTCCCACATGAGCACATTCACACACACATGCAGACACCCACACACTGGGGGCGGAATGAGGCAGGCCAGATTAAAGACCATAACAAAGTCCCGTGAGTGAAGGTGGCAACGTCCAGGGAAGAGCTACAGAGGCGCAATCTCCGGGGCCAAGGCTTCATGGGGTCTCCTTGCAGGCCTGGCCCCTGCCTGGAGAGGGCCCTGCCTAGCGCTCCGGGCGGCATTGAGGGTGGTGCTTGCAGGAAGGCCAGGCTGGAGGGGTGGTTCGAGCAGCTGGTCCCAGCTGAAGCTGAAGCCGGGCACGCAGCCAGGGAGCACCCCCAGCCCCAGCCTCATTCCTCCCTGCGATCCCTTGGAAACACTCCGACATCCGGAATGAGAGGGGAGTGCGAGGGTCCGCAGGCGGAGGGCGGGCTGCAGATGAAAGGCCTTTGAGGATGGGGCGGGCAGTGGGGAAGGATCTCACGCTCAGCAAAGGAAATATTGAAATTAAATCATTTCCCAAGGTTGGGGGAACTTTCCGTCCTAATTAAATAGCCAGGGCTCTCACGGCTGCCGACAGAGAGACACGGGGAGGGGAGCAGATGCTGCCCTTGGAAGGGGGGATTAGCAGGCTGCTCCCCTTTGAAGCCCACCCCAGGCTCCCGGCAGCGGCGGGAGGCAGTCATAACGCTCTAATTAGGGCCGCACCTCCTGTCCTTAGGCACACATCCATATTCACGTGCTGGGGCGAAGAGGCCTTTTCAGGGACCAAAGGGCCCCAGCCCGAGGCCGGGTGCAGGTGGGGGCTGGGGAGGAGAGAGGAGCTCCCCCCCGTGCCCCTCCCACTCCTGGGCCACCAGCTCCCGTTGCACTGTCACTGCCCTCCCTCGTACCCTCTCTGCTGGGGGAAGGCTCTGCTCCGGGGGCATTGAGCTAGGAGGCAGGCTACAGAGCCAAGTCCGATTCAGAGACCCGGAGCTGTACACCCCCATCCACCACTGACGGGGTCTATGCCTGGGCTGGGCACCACTGGTGGGAGGGGGATTCCTACACCCCTCAGGCCAACCTTGGCTCCTCGGCCACCTCAGGCTATGGCGAGCCATCCCATTCCACCTCCTCCAGCAAGCAGGGCCCTCGAGACAGTCAGACCCAGAATGCAGAAGTCAGGGGAAGCAGAAAGATGGAGTTTGCAGACCCAGCGTGAACATGTAGGGGAGGGGAGGTGGTTATATGCATGTTCTAAAAGAGTCTCCGGTCACAGTGGGGCGTGGCTACCAAAAGAAGCAGAGGCTCAGGGAGCAGGGAAGCCCCTCTCGCTGGCCACGGATGCCAGAGCCCTGACCCCCCTGACCCCAGACACAGGGCAGTCCCCGTCTATGACCTGGGCCCCCAGCATCTGCAAACCCATCCTAAGAGCAGGACCATAGCTGGGGACACAGGGAGGTGGCAGAGGGCAACTCTCAGTACCAAGGAGGAGACAGACGCTCGGACTCAGAACCATGGCTGCCTGGCGCCTGCTATGCTCAGCTCCTTCCTCCGTGTGGGCTCCGAGAGCCAGAGAACCCTAGAGCTGCAAACAGGCCATATCCAGGCTCTCAGCGCCGGAGCTGCCTCGGGGCCCGCGCAGCCCCTCATGCGTTCCCTATAATTTACACAGAGGCCCAGAGGGGAGGACATTGGCTTAAGGTGGCACAGCTGAGTGGTAAGGCTGGCACTGATGCCCAGACCCAGCCCCACGCTGGCATCCCAAACCCCAGAGCCCCTCACCCCACACCCCACAGCCGGCCTCTGGCGTGACCAGCCTGTCTCCATGTTCTCTGACCACCTGCCATGGACATGCGTGTTCCAAGGTTTGCCTGGGGCCTGGCCTCTTGCTTTTCCCTCCACCTTGAAGACCTATGAGAAGCACACGGGCTCCGAACTGGGCATTGGAAAGAGCCCTGGGGCACCAGCCCTGTGATGCCGGAGATAAGCCCGGGGAGAGTCAGTGCAGATTCTGCTTCTTAAACCCGCTGGGTACTTTTCACTCAACCACCATGGTCTCTCCATCCTGGGAACCAAAGTGCCAGCTTTCCATCTGGCAGCACGTCCCATTTCCCATCCACTGGGAGAACCTGCCTCAACACTGCTTGTGGTGCGTATTCATTGGTGACGAATTCTTTTGGTTTCCTTTTTTTTTTTTTTTTTGAGGCGGTCTTGATCTGTTGCCCAGGCTGGAGTGCAGTGGTGGGATCTCAGCTCCTGCATCCTCTGCCTCATGGGCTCAATCAATCCTCCCACCTCAGCCTCCAGAGAAGCTGGGACTACAGGCATGTGCCACCATGCCCAGCTAATTTTCGTAGAGATGGGGTTTTGCCGTGTTGGTCAGGCTTGTCAAAAACTCTTGAGCTGTTTAGTTTTATCTGAACATGTCTTCCTTTCACCTTCACTCTTTAAGGATGGCTTTGGCTATTACAGTGTTCCCCCCCCGGCCTGACAGCACAGGTTGGTGTGTTAAAACTATTTCCCACTGTCTTCTGACCACCTCTCCTTCTCACAAGAAGTCAGCATCCCCTGGAACCTCGTCCCCACTGTGTACTGTGTCATTTTTCATGGCTGTTCTCAGCATTCTTTCTTTGTCCATGTTTTACGTCTGTTTCACTCTAACGGCCTTTGGCATGGTTTCTGCTGTATTTATATTGACTTGGGTTTTCCACACTTTAAAAATCTGTAAACTGGTGTCTTTCAACAAATTCAGGTAATTTTTAGCCATGATTTCTAAGATTAAAAAAAAAGTCCCTATTTTCTCCTGTCTCCTGCTCTAGCACTTCAAGATCACATATGCCAGGCTTCCATGATTATCCTGTAAGTCCCTAAAACACTCTTCACATTTTTTTCTTTTTTCTCTCTCTTCTTCAAATTGGATCATTTCTTTGATTTGTCTTCAAGTTCACTAACTTCTTTTCTTTGTCATTTTCATGCCACTGCTGAGCCCAGTGAAGTTCCTATTTCAGATTTACATTTTCAGTTCTAGAATTTTCACCTGGCTTTTCTTATAGCTTCTATTTTTCCACAGCAATGCTCAATCTATTCAGTGATTGTTAGCATACTTTCTTTTATGTCATTGGGCATTGTAGAAACAGCAGCTTCAAAATGCTTGTCTGCTTAGCTCGACATCTTGGTCATTTTGGGATTAGTCTCCACGGATGGTTTGAGTTTGAGAATGGATCCAATTTTCCTCTTTCCTCATATGTTGAGTAATTTTGGATTGGATATTGGACTTTGTAAACAGGTGTTATAATGCCTCTGGATTGAAGAGTACAAATTTTCACCATTTTAACAGGTAATTAACTGGTTTGATTCAAACTGAAAAGTCCTCCCTTTGAATGGCAGCTCAGATCTGCCCTGAGTCCCGAGCCTTGGTGGGGCTGCTTGGGCTCTGCCCTGGCCCTGGGTTGTAGCTTATGCACAGGGCTTGGGGTCTGCCTCTTTTTGGCTTTTTCCTTTCTGCAAGTGACTCTTTGTACCTTTCTGTGGCCGAGACTGCCTTAAACTTTGTTCTCTGTCTTCAAGCCAGGGAGGCTGCATATTTCCTACTGGACTGGAGGCTATCTCTGTGACCTGCATGGTGTAGACACAGCGCTGCCCTTGGCTAGAAGCTGTTAAAATGGGGACCTTACTCAGTTCCAATCCCTTCTTCTAAGAGCTGACGCCCTTCCAGAATCTGCCTGCTTTCTCCGAGGTCTTCCCCAGTGCCGTCAGCCATTTTCACGTCTCACGTCCAGTGTTGACGGTTGCTATCTTTGGAAGGGTCGCTCTACAGGGAGGTACCTGCTGCTGCCAGGATCAGAACTTCAAGCCTGGTTTTTCATCATCTGTGTTAGGGATGGGCCAGTGTAGCCTTTACTCTGGGGCTGGTTTATCTTCCTGCTAAGTCGTGGCCCTCTGAATTCTCGACTGAATGCCTCAAGTGTTGCTATAAACTAAACTGTGTCCCCCAAATTCATATGCTGAAGCCCTAACCCCCAATGTGACTGTTCCTAGAGACAGGGCCTATAGGTTTAAATGAAGTCCCAAGGGTGGGGCCCTAATCTGATAGGACTGTGGCCTTATAAGAAGGGAAAGAGATCTTTCTCCCCATCATGCCCCTGCGGTGTGAGGACACAGTGAGAAGGTGGCCAGTTTTGAGCCAGGAAGACGGCCCTCACCAGAATCCAACCCAGCTGGCACCTTGATCTTGGATTTCCCATCCCCCAGAACAGAGAGGAAACACATCTTTTATTGTGTAAGCCACCCAGTCTGGCATTTTGTTATGGCAGCCTGAGCAGTATAATACAGATGTTTTAAAGGGTTTTTCTCTCTCTGGCTGGCCACAGCTTAAACGTCTCCCAGCTCTGTCCATTCTGGAAATGCTTAGCTTTTCATTTCCTCTGTCTGTTGTCTGGCCTTGCAGAGTTTTACCCCATGCAACCACAGGTTAGCACTAGAACAGGCTCGAGGGAGCCCTGTGCAGATACCCCAGCCATTCCATCACACAGCCCTACTCCTTGGTGCTCTTCCCCACAAATTCTGGCCACTTTCCTGAACCTGAGTTTGTATCTTCTCAACTCAGCAAGTCTACTGCACGCCGCTGGGGGCCCCTGGTCCTGTGGTGCATTCTGGGCCGAGCCCCTGAGCGGGAAACGGGGCACTCATAGGGCTGGCATCATCAGCCTCCCTCTTCTCAGGGACCTCAGTCCTGCATTGCCTGCTGTCCACTATCCCAAAACATCACTCTGTATCTTTTCTTCGGTTCTGTAGTTGTTTGCAACATGAGGGAAAGTCTGTGCTAGTTCACATGTCCCAGTCAAAACAGCTGTCCTCGGTCCCTAACAGAACTTCAGATTAAAGTGTCAGGCTCACACATAAAAATGCACAAACCAGAGGGATGCAGGGTTTTCACAAAAGAGTGAAATCTCACATTCCTCACCCTAAAGCTGCCTGTACCGCAACCTCAGAGGCATCCACTGTTTTAACATCCTACACTGCAGACCAGTTTTCTCCCACTTTTGACTTTTGTCAGATGGAATCATACAGTAGGGGCTTCCCCGGGTCTGGTTTCTTTCACTCCGCGTTGAGCTGTGAGCATCAGTCATCCTGTTCATACAGCAAGGGTTTGTTCACGTTCAAAAGCCTGAAACACTTTCCTTATCTCTGCTGAGTTTCAACCCAGCCCTAAGCACACGGCAAATCCCATCACCTCTAGGAAGCCCTGCTGACCTTCGGCCAGTCAGCAGTGACCCTCCCTTCCTGTCTTTCTGCATGGCCCTCTTTCCTCCCCTGGAACCTCACTGCTCTGGGTCTCGGGTACCCAGACTGTTGCTGGTGATGATGTCATGAGAGGCAGTTGCTAGGCAACCGGCCTCCACGGAGTCAGGGGCGCCTGCTCTTGGATTTGAAGTGCCCCTGCCAATTTCTTAAAATATCAGAACTCAGAGCACATTGAGCCCCAGAGAAGAGCGGAAAATCCAGCGTGCTTCACAAGCACTGACTGGTAAGCCCCCGCACCCTCCCCCTCTGACTACACAGGTTTTCCAAGAGGTGATCATGTGAGACTAACATCATTGTCTTTCCTTGTCATGGTCCTTAGACTGGCAGACAAGGGACATGTGATTGTGATTTCAGCAGGCATTTGCAAGGTCTGCTGTGTTATCCTTGAGGATGAAATGGGAAATCCATCCCAGATGATCTGTTAGGTGGATTTTGTCTGTTATATACAATTAGAGACAAAGGGAGTTAAGTAATGACCTGGTGTCACCCTCGAGGGGGGTCTCCAGCGTCCCCCAGACTCTGACATCAGTCCTGTATTGTCTGATATTCTGATCAATGATTTATATGAGGAAATAAAAGCCCTGTCTGTCAAGTTGCTGCTGAAACAAAGGACAGAAAGTACATCACAAGTCAGAATCATAATTCAGAACCATCCCAGTGTTGAGAGGATTTAGAATTCTAAACATTTTTAAACCAGACAGAAACAGCATTATCCATAAAGAAAAAATCGATTACTTAATTGGACCACATTAAAATTAAGAACTTCTGTTCATCAGAGATATTGTTAAGAGAAGGAAAAGACAACTAAGAGATGTCATTTGTGATACATGTCTCTGACAAAAATCTCATAACTAGATTTTTTTTTTTTTTTTTTTTGAGACAGAGTCTCGCTCTGTCGCCCAGGCTGGAGTGCAGTGGCGCAATCTCGGCTCTCTCGCTGCAAGCTCCGCCTCCCTGGTTCACACCATTCTCCTGCCTCAGCCTCCGGAGTAGCCATGGGGTGCTGGAGCTGGGTGACTCCCTGCCTGGTGGAACTTACACCCCTACGGGGGCCCTGACCTCCAAGCTACAGGCAAACCAGTGCCCACGGCAATCACCACGGCAAGAGTAAAATCACGAGAGCCAGAGGGTTGGGGGCCTTTCGAGTCCAGGTGGCCAGGAACAGCCTCGCTGGGGAGGAGGCACTGAGGCCGGTTCCAGAGGACCAGAGGAGCCCCAGATGGGTGCAGCAGCCAGCCTTTGAGGGCCGCCAGGAAGGCCTGCACTTCACGTCCAAGGAGGCCAGCGGCCAGCAGAGGATGTGGTAGGTGTGAGGCCGGAGGCAGGGCAGCTCCCTGAAGGCACAGGGAGGACGGCCGCCGCAGAGAAGGATGCGGGCAGGGTGGAAGGGAGCAGCCCCAACTCAGCCAGTGCAGTGGACGGTGAGGAGGGATCAGGCCAGGCCCCAAAGCCCCATCCTGCAGGCACAGGACAGGACCAAGCCAACAGCTCAGAGAGAATGGGACCCCACGCAGCTGCAAGGATGCCAGGCACTAAATCACAGCGACCTCTTGCCAGCCATGCAAATAATCCAATTAGGTCGGGGTAATTTATTGATCAGGAAAATCAAAAGAAGGTAATTAACACAAATGAAGCAAGTCCTGGGCATCTATATGGGCTGTGCATCTGCCGCCCCCAGGATCCCGCCTGCTCTGGCCCCTGGGCCCAGCCTGGGCCAGCACCGTCTGCTGTCCACTAGAGCCCAGGTCCCATTCCCCCATTTTGTCCTGCACTGTCCACGGCTCTGGCCCAGCCTTGCCAATAGGATGACACCTCCCATGTACGCCAAGGCACCCCAGCACCACGCTGGCCCTCTCAGGGCACCCCACCCAGCCCACAGCCGCATCTTCCCCGCTACTCCTAGGACACTCCAACATGGATCTTGGGACAGTCACCCTAGTGGCCTCCAACCTCCTTCACCACTGCTGCTCAGCAACTCTGCCAGCACCCCGTCTCCCCGTCCCATAAGGGGCTCCTCCCGCACCCCGTCTCCCCGTCCCATAAAGGGCTTCTCCTGCACCCCGTCTCCCCATCCCATAAGGGGCTCCTCCCGCACCCCGTCTCCCCGTCCCATAAGGGGCTCCTCCCGCACCCCGTCTCCCCGTCCCATAAGGGGCTCCTCCCGCACCCCGTCTCCCCGTCCCGTAAGGGGCTCCTCCCGCACCCCGTCTCCCCGTCCCATAAAGGGCTCCTCCCGTACCCCGTCTCCCCGTCCCATAAGGGGCTCCTCCCGCACCCCGTCTCCTCGTCCCGTAAGGGGCTCCTCCCGCACCCCGTCTCCCCGTCCCGTAAGGGGCTCCTCCCGCACCCCGTCTCCCCGTCCCATAAGGGGCTCCTCCCGCACCCCGTCTCCCCGTCCCATAAGGGGCTCCTCCCGTACCCCGTCTCCCCATCCCATAAGGGGCTTCTCCTGCACCCTGTCTCCCCATCCCATAAAGGGCTTCTCCTGCACCCTGTCTCCCCGTCCTATAAGGGGCTTCTCCCGCACCCCGTCTCCCCGTCCTGTAAGGGGCTCCTCCCGTACCCCGTCTCCCGGTCCCATAAGGGTCTCCTCCCGCACCCCATCTCCCCATCCCGTAAGGGGCTCCTCCCGCACCCCGTCTCCCCGTCCCGTAAGGGGCTCCTCCTTCACCCCGTCTCCCCATCCCGTAAGGGGCTCCTCCCGCACCCCGTCTTCCCGTCCTGTAAGGGGCTCCTCCCGCACCCCGTCTCCCCGTCTCGTAAGGGGCTCCTCCCGCACCCCGTCTCCCCGTACTATAAGGGGCTTCTCCTGCTCCCCATCTTCCCCTGCACCCTGTCTTCCCATCCTGTAAAGGGTCCCCTGGGCTTCTCCACATCCCATCTCCCTATCCCATAAGGGAGCTCCCCTAGACTCCTCCTGTACCCCGTTCCCCCTGCACCATAAGGAGGCTCCCCACTTCTCCCTCGTGCTTCCACCCTCACCCTGTTGAGCTCCTCTGGGTCTGGGGGCAGCTGGTGCAGACAGCCCCACTGGGTGCTCCCAGGCGGTGTGCAGACCAGGTGTGGGCCCTGGCCTGAGGTCACACAGCTGCGGGGGGAGAAAGGCCTCCTCACCCCTCCTGGGGTGGCACAAGCCTCTCAAACTCAGCCTGGCCAGCACAGCCCCAGGGCCGGCTTCATGGCTGTGGCTGAGGCCCATGCTCAGAGGAACTCAAGCTTGGTTAGAGCTCTGAAACTCCTCATAATGTTTGAAGCAGGGCCCCAGCTTTATCACTTTGCCCTGGGCTTTGCTCATCACCTGCCCGGGGGCCTGTCCTCCTGGGCTGGGGCTTGATCCTGGCCTGTGCAGCTCCACTCCCCATACCCAGCAGCATCCAGCCAGCAGGGCCCCTCCGGCCTTCCCATACCCACTTTTCCCTGATGGTGGCTTCACTGTCTGGCGTTGTCCCTCACCTGGCCCCATCTAGCTCCACCGCCAACAGTAGCAA
The DNA here is from genome assembly GCF_028878055.3 of Symphalangus syndactylus. NCBI lineage: Eukaryota > Metazoa > Chordata > Mammalia > Primates > Hylobatidae > Symphalangus > Symphalangus syndactylus. Next base: position 12,784,576 of record NC_072430.2, read on the forward strand.
ACACTCAGGCTCACGTCAGCTGAGTTCCCCGCCCCCAACCTGAGGCCGAATCTGCACCCCCCTTCGCCCCCGGCATTCCACTCTCCAGGGTGGGCGGCTGCACCTCTCCTCACAGCCTCGCCGATCTGGGTCCAGGGTCCTCCTCTCCCTCGGACTGTCCTCCACCTGACACCCCTCTTCTCTGCCAGCCAATGCCTGGGGTGAGGCAGGCTGAGTCTCCCCCAGGACGCCCTCCTCCTAAACCCTGAAACCTGTGAACCTGGACTTTGCAGATGCAACTAACAGAAGGACCCGAGACAGGGAGATGGCCCCAGACGACCCAGGTGGGCGCTAAATGTGGTCACAAGAGCCTCAGAAGAGGGAGCAGGAAGGTGAGGGTGGAGACGAGAGGATGGCAGCAGAGTCAGGGAGAGGACGGAGGGGCACTCTGCTGGCCTTGAAGGTGAGGAGGGGGCGGGGGGCACCTCCGGAAGCTGGAGAAGACAAGAAACGGATCCTCCCCTGGAGCCCTCAGAAGGAGCAGCCCTGTGACCCTTGACCTTCACCCGGTGGGATGCATTTTGGACACCCGTCCCCCAGGGCTGGAAGGCGCCAGCTCTGTGGTGCTGGAGGTGCTGCAGTGGCGAGAGCTTGTTATGGCAGCAACGGGAACCTCCTACCGGACCAGCTCAGCGGTCCTACTGTGGACACCTCGCTCCTCTGCCCTGGGACCCTTTCCAGGGCCTTCCTGTGTCCTGCCTGGGGGCTATCTGTCTGGCTTCCTCTGGAGGCAACTGTGCCCCTATCTGAGGGTAGCAGAAGCCCCCACCCCACCCCTGGAGAGTTGGGACTCAGATTTCAAGTCGAGTCTCTGAGGGTGTGGGGTGTGGAACAGCCCCTGGATGGTACAACAGCCTCGCGCCCCACTGCCGTGGCCCCCACCCTGTCCACCCCCAGGCGCCCGAAAGCACACCAGAAATGCCCTCCCTGGGGCCTCCCTCCCTCCTTCTCAGAAACCCCGAATCCGTGCAACCCAGGGAGGTGCAGGGGGTCAGGGCCCACGTGCCTTCCCTGCCAGGAGCCACTGCTTCATCACACGCGGCCCTAATCGACGGTAGCAAAACAAACATTTGCTCTGGTGATCCACGCTGAGTGAGACGTGTGGCATTATTTTAATTAAGCCTTGCAACCAATAAATCTCAATAAAGCAGCTGTTCGAGTATTCAGGTAAATAAATAAAAATCACACCAGGAGGGCTGCCGGGCGCAGAGCTGCCACGCACATGGGTGTGGAGTGCAGGCAGCTGCCTGGAGGACAGGGGCACGGTCTGGGCTCAAAGCACCTGAGGGCTGACTTGGGAAAGGCCATGTGGAGGAAAGGCTCCTTCCAGGTCAGCCCTGATGGGACAGCTGCTGCAGATCGTGACACAGACCATGAGGGCTGGCAAGACTCCTCGGACACAGGAGAGGGACCCGGCCAGGACTCCCTTGGGAGGGAGGATGGGAGAAGGCACAGGTGCCGTGTTGGCCCTGGATGGGCCATCTCCCCATTAAGACGGCTCTGGCTCAGCCCCGGAGAGCCCACAGGTCTACCACCAGGAGCAATTCTCACAGGGAGCCCGAGGCCCGTGCCTCTCAGGCCCCAGAAGCTGGATCTGGCCCGGCACAGTCTGGGGACCAGCGGCTGCCGGCTTTGAACCGTGATGCCGCTCCATGCCTGTGCAGAAGAGAAAGTGGAGCTGAAATGCCCAGGCAGCCCCGGGAAACAGGAGGAGGAGGAAGCTCTCCCGTGGGCCTGATGGGGCTCAAAGTCCTGCAGCGTTAATGTCACGGTGATGGGGCCTGATTTCCCCCCAAGACGTGTTGGGAGTCATGGAAGGAAACACTCAGGGAGGAGCAGGTGGGCAGGGGCCTGTGGGCAGGGGGCCTGTGGGCAGGGGCCTGTGTGGGCAGAGTGCCTGCCCACGTGGTACCAGGAAGGTGTGGCGCCCTGTAGGGCAGTGGCTGAGGACATCCTAGGCAGTGCCCCTCCAGAGATGGGTGTTTATGGGTGTGGGGGGGGGCAGCTGGGTGATGGGGAACCCAGGAGCTCACGCTGCAGCCATCCTGCCTCTCACTCTCTTGGCCCAGGCACTCCCCACAACTCCATGACTGCAGCTGACCCCAGTCCCCATCTGCCTCCTATCCTTGCCAACAGAACCTGCTTGTGCCTGGGAAGCATGTGCCTAGCCCAGCAGATGACCTGTGACTGGTCTAAGCCCATCAGGTCAACCTATTCCCTTTGCCACTGATGGGCCCAGAATAGCTACGGGACCTTGCTTGGATGTAGCCTGGGAAGTGCACTGAGAGGCTTCTGAGAAAGGCTTTCCTCCTTGATGAAAGACAGATCCATACAAGGAGAAGCCATGCACACCCTTTCTCACTTCCTGCTTCAGAGGCTGTTGTGTGAGGATGTGACGCCTGGAGCAGTGGCAGCCGTCCTGTGACTGTGAGGTCAGGAGCCAGAGAACAAATAGCCAACATTCAAGGATGACTGAGGGCAAGGAGAGAAGCCAGGGCCCTGGGTGACGTCATTACCTCCTTCTTAATGCCGGTGCCACCCACCTCCAGGCTCCTTTCATGAATGTATTAGATTCTCATGGCTGCTGAAAAAAAATTACACTACCACAAATTTAGTGGTTTAAGACAACAGAACTGTATTCTCACACAGGTCTCGAGGTAGAAGTCTGAAACAGCTTTCACAGGGATGCAGTAAGGTGCAGCAGCCAGGCCCCCTCCAGAGGCTCCGAGCAGTCTGTCCTGGCGTCTCCCAGTCCCCTTGGCACTCAGTGGTCCTTGGCTGTGGCCCCATCACTGCACTCTCCATCTCCGGGACACTTCCGCTTCTCTCTTCTGTCCTTTGTCAGATTTTCTGCTGCCTCGTGGAAGACCCACCAGGATAACCCAGGCTGCCCTCCACATTGCCAGATCCTTGAGAGGTAAAGCCCCCTTTCCACATGAGATCCATCCACAGGGCCCTGGGGCTAGAACCTGGGGTCCTTGGGAACTCCTTTCCATTCACTCCCGAGAGGTAGTTAAGCGCTCACTGCATTTGACCACCGTTGGTCCGGCTTTCTGTTCCTTGAGCCATGAGGTTCGGATGAGAAAACTCCTCATCTGCAGAAAGGAGACAGGAGGACCTCCACCCTGGAGTGCAGGGAGCAAGCAAGAAGCATGGAGGGGCTCAGCAAACTCAGCACCTGTGAAAGAGAGAGCCGCCCTCCACGACCCCTCGAAGACGGTTCAGGACGCGCTGTGAGGGTGAACCGCCTGGCAGCGTGCGCGAGCGCCTGGCCTGGCTGCATCTCCAGAGTGCAGCCTCGCAGCCCTCGCTGCCACCCTCGATCTGCGGTGAGAAGCCTCTTTGAATGCAGCTTGCCGCCCACTTCAGAGGGCGCTGGGACAGGGCTTTCCCCTGCAGGGTCTATTCCCAGGGAAAGTTCCAGGTTTCTCCCGTGCATGCCCCTCCCTCCATCCTGGCTCAGTCCCCAGCATCAGCAGCGGCACTCGGAGAGCATCGCGGGCTCCATCCATTACCTCCTGCCCGTTAATCAAGCGGATCATGATCTGCAAAATTGGGCGGAAGTTATATGAAGTAGTTTGGCGGTTAAATCTGACACTGTTGATATTTCTCCTCAAAAATAATTAAGAGCCTCCTTCATTGACGAGATCACGTCTTGCAGTCATAACGTGCTTCAGATTTTTATCACAAGCCATTTACCTTGAGGCTTTGCTGAGACTCATTGCGACATGCAGACTTTACTTGAGACTCCTGCGAGCTCAGGTGTTGGTGAAGGAACCATGCGGTATCCGACGCAGGACAGCGCCTGGGCCCACCAGGCCACTCCCGACAAAATCCCAAGAGGATGGTTGCTGAAATGCGTGGCCACCCTCCCCACACCCCGCGCTGTGGGAAGAGCATGAAGACGACAGGTGCTGTCCCACAGCAGCTGAAGGATACTGGCCCAGCTGGGGCCTGGAGGGAGCAGGGCAGACAGGCTCTCAGCAAATGGAACCCTCAGCCCCAAAGGTCCCTTCCCTCCCGGGTCCATTTCTCCGCTAAAGATGAGCCGTCCCTCTAGTGGCTGTCCCCTGGCTGCTAGTAGATGGTGCACATCGAAGGCGTGTGTTTCCTGTGGCTGCCATAGCTCAGAGGCTTGAAACAACAGGCACTTACTCCCCCACAGTTCTGGAGGCTGGAGTCCAAAATCCAGGTGTGCCCACCCCTCCCTCTGCAGGCCCTGGGGGAGGATTCTTTCCCGCCCTCCCTGCTTCAGTGGCCCCGGGTGTCCGTGGTGTGTGGCCACGTCCCTCCATCTCTGCCTCCGTCTTCACGTGGCCTCCCCCTGTGTGTCTCTCATGGGGACACCTGTCCTTGGATTTAAGGCCTGGATAACCTCATCCCAAGATCCTTACCGTATTAAATCTGCAAACGCTCTCTTTTGAACTAAGACCTCATTGCCAGGTCCTCAGGCTTTGGGTCCATGGACACAGATGTTTGGGGGCTACCATGCCACCCGCTACACGAAAGGTGCCGCAACTATTTAATGAATGGGCAAATGAACCGATACAGGTGACTGGCAGCCCCCTCCTGGCCAGGACGTCGATGGCCCTACGATTAAAGGAGAGAAGGAAAGAGTCTGGTCCCATCACCCATGGGAGATGGGGAAACTGAGGCTCCTTGAAGGGCAGTGGCTTTCCCAGGGTCATCCTGCAGATTTCGTTGGGGTGGGGGGGGGGGTAGGATCACAGCGGGATGCCCCTCCTGCCCCTTCGAGGCCGGGGCTCTGTCTGGAGGCCCTGCTTAGACACTGCACAGCCAAGGATCTGGGGAAGGAGCTGAGGGAGACTGGGGGCGGGGTGAGGGGAAGAAGAGATGGAGGAAAGCTCCATTTGTGATTGACAGTGACCAATAACTTGCAGGTCCCAGAGAAAAGCCCCTCTCCCCCAATCCCCACATCCAGCCCTCCCCTGAGACCCTGGTGAGGCTGGGCACGGCTCAGCGGGGCTCCATGCATCTCCACGGATAAATCCACCCGTTCTCTGGAGAAGATTGCACCAGGGGAGTGTGGACTTCTGGGGTACACGGGAAAAGCTATCCTGTGTCCCCAGTGCAACAAGCCCCCACTTGCTACCATGCAGAGCAGATTCATTGCTGCCTTTCAGTGGACCTGCACCCTGCCCCACCTCCACGCAGCACCTTCCTGGCTACACAGGGGACCTGCTCCTCTGCCAATCCCTCAGACCCCAGCCAGAGACCCCAGATAAGCCGTGTCAAGATCCCTGACCTCCAGAAACTGGAAATAATCATGTGTGTTGTTTTCAGCTGCTAAATTTGGGGCAATTTGTGACACAGCAGTCGACAGATCTTTCAGGGCTGAGCGCTGCCTCCCGCTCAGGCAGGACCCGCCCTGGGGGCAGAGGGAAGCTTGAGGGCAGGGGGCCTCACCCTCCAGGTGCCAGCTCTGGGCCAGGTCACAGGCAACAGGAGGGGTCCCATCTCCATTCCTACAGAACAGGAGGCAGATGGGGCTGGGGCGGGGCTGCTGTGCCCGGCACACACCGCCACAGACCCTGGGCCACTGCCCCTCCATGTAGCCCCCCACAGCCATGGCCAGGGGCCCTAACTGGGAGGCTCTGTGGGGGTCCCTGCTCTGGCTGACGGTCACCCACTCTGGGATCACAGGAGCCCCCACATCCGCTGCTGGTCGCCTGAGCCTCGAGCCTCACAGCCCACCACTGCTCCTCCACATGCAGGACCCCCTTGACACATGTCGACATGTCCTGGAGAAGCTGCCACTCGTGGTGGTCTGGCGTCAGAGCCAGGTGCTGGCACATTTCCACACGATGAGATCATTGTGCAAATCAGATCCAGGCCTCACACAAGGAAAAGCAGGAGCCGCTCCGCCGCCTTGTCCCTCCCTGCTGTGAAAGCCCGGCCCCTCCAGGCAGGTGCCCAGGCGGTGGGAGGGGGTCTGCAGGGCCAGAGCCCCATCTTCATGGGTCATCACCACAGAAACCAAAAGCACCCTTTTTGCCTGCAGCTGATTTGCTGGCGGGCGGGCAGGCAGCGGATGGGCCTGGAGAGCCCAGGAGACCCTGGGACCACTTCACAGGACGGGAGCATGGATGGGGCCCCCCAGCACCACCACCTCTCACCTGGGTGCTGCAGAGGCTGGTGTCTGACGACAGTGCCGCCACGGAGGGGCTGGGCACAGGTCTCAGCAGCCAGCCCAGGGCCATGCGCTCCTGGAAAAAAGTGGCCCCCCAGGAAGGGAGTGCATCGTCGCCAGGTGCAGCTGCTGCCCTGACCCCATTTGTCCTCGGGCGGAAGGCCGTGTGGCCGAGGGTGGAGCTCAAGCCTCTGGGTGGCAGAAGGCCCTGAGCATCCAGCCGCCCACAGCCTCTCCCGGTCACGCCTGCCTGCGTCTCTATCACATCTCTGGTAATAAATGAGGTGTCCTGAGTGGGCCATCAATTTCGACGCGATTGGCTGTTTCCGGGGTCTGGGCTGTCTGTGCGGCCTTTAGGGTGGATAAACACGCCGCGGCCTTTGTTCCGGGCTTTCGAGGAGACATTTGTCATGGAGATTTATCCTCACTTAGGCCGGAGCTCGCGTTCTTGGGCTCCGTGTTTATCTCTGAGGGCGCCCACTCACCCTGAGGCTTCCTATGGGAAGAGCTTCCCGGCGTGGGGCGCAGAAGCCCCCCGGGACAAGCTCGAGGGTCCAGGATGTGGCACAACGAGCTGCTACACCTGTCACCCTGCTGCCCGCCCAGCCTGAGGCAGAGCAGGACCTGGCAAGTGTTGGCTGAAAGACATACGAGGGGGCAGCTGACCGAGGTCCCCATGGGGGTCCATTCTGGGGTGGCTGACTGAGGTCCCCATGGGGATCCGCTCTGGGGTGGCTGACTGAGGTTCCCATGGGGATCCGCTCTGGGGTGGCTGACTGAGGTCCCCATGGGGATCCGCTCTGGGGTGGCTGACTGAGGTCCCCATGGGGATCCGCTCTGGGGTGGCTGACTGAGGTCCCCATGGGGATCCGCTCTGGGGTGGCTGACTGAGGTCCCCATGGGGATCCACTCTGGCCAGCAGGACTGGGGCACCTTCGCCCACCGTTGAAGGAGGTGGAAGTGGGCCCGGCTGGCCTGAGGACCAGCCCAAGCACCCCCTGCTGTCTCAGGGTTGGGCACCCGCCACCCCCTGGCCAATTCTTGTCCCGACCTCTCAGGCGCTGTCTCGGGAAGTGGGGCTCTGGGGAACACCAGCAGCTCAAGGACACAAAGGGCATGGGAATGATCAGCACGCAGTGGGGGCGGCAAGGGCAGGGCCCCTCCACCATGCTCACGGCCATCGTGACCCTAATGGGGGCTGTCTGCAGGGTGGCAGGCCTGGGCAGGTCAGCTTTGTTTCATGCTGACCAGCAGCACCTGGGCCAGCTCAGAGCAGCCCTAGAGATGCCCCTAGCTGCTTCCCCTTCCCACACCAGTGTCACCCGGCCCCTTCCTCTCCCAGCCCTGCCCCTAAAGGAGTGAGGCCCACAAGAGGGGTGACAGTGAGAGGAGGAAGTGGGAGTCTGGGAGGCCCCAGTCGCAGATCTGTGTGAACTTCTTCCTTCAGGAGGGGGCCTGGGCCCCTGAGCCAGCTGTGCTCAGAGATGGAGTCAGTGAGTACTTGTGGAATGAGTGGGTGAGCAGGGGGGAGGGAACAAGGGAATGAATAAAGAAAAGGAAGACGTTCTGCAATGTTTCATTTTTTAAAAAAAATTTTCATTTTTTTTGCATTTTGGGGAGTATCTTTAAGGTCATTACTCTTCAGGGGCTCCCCTTGCCATCTTCTTCCTTCTTGAGTTCTCTGTTCTTATCCATTGTTATCTGCTTTCCTCAGACAGGGTAGGGGGTGACATGTCATCTCTGAATCCTTGAATACCTCCCATGAGCTCTTCCTGGTCTGCAAAGGCTACCTTAGCTGGGTGTAGGACCTGCCCTCCCTCAGCAGTGCAGAGGCTGTTTCACTGCCTCCCACCTTCATGGCCACCTGGATCCATGTTCTGTTTAACTAAAATCACAATACTGAAATGCAGACACTTTGGTGATGATGTTTGGTCATGATCCTTTTTACACATTACCGTATTCAGTCTGCTGATGTAAGATGCTCGTGTCTGTGTTTGTGAATGAGATTTTCCTTCCTCATACTTTCCTATTTGGATTTTTGTATTAAGATTATGCTCACCTGATAAAATAAGCTGGGAAGAGCTCTCTCTTTTCTTTGAAAGGGTTTGTATAAGAATGGCATTTTTTTCTTTAAAATTAAATCAAAGTTCTGAATGAAGGCTCTTTGGGCCTAGAGTTTTCTCTAAGGAAGAAACACTATAAAGTCAACTTCTGTAATAGTCATAGATAAGAATTTTTCAGGTCTTCTATTTCTTTTTGTGGCAATTTTGATAAATGCCTCTTTCTAGAAATCATTAACTTCATCAAATGTTTCAAACATATTGACATGAATTGATTTATACTATTCACTTATGGCCGGGCACAGTGGCTCACAGCTGTAATCCCAGCGCTTTGGGAGGCCAAGGTGGGCAGATCACCTGAGGTCGGGAGTTCAAGACCAGCCTGACCACCATGGAGAAACCCTATCTCCACTAAAAATACAAAATTAGCCAGTCGTGGAGGCACATACCTGTAATCCCAGCTACTCGGGAGGCTGAGGCAGGAGAATCACTTGAACCCGGGAGGTGGAGGTTGCGGTGAGCCGAGATCGTGCCATTGCACTCCAGTCTGGGCAACAAAGAGTGAAACTCTGTCTCAAAATAATAATAATAATAATAATAATAATAATAATAATAATAATATTCACATAATTTTTTCTCTTCTTAAATTTTAGAGATCTATCAGATCTGTAGAGATGTTCTCTTTTTCATTCCTAATACTGGCTATTCATGTCTTCTCACGTTTTTCTTGATCTGACTTACCAGGGCTTTACAGGTTTTTTGCATTTTATTTATTTTTAATTAACAACTAATAATTGTGTGTACTTATGGGGTACAATGTGATGTTTTATTCTATGTATACATTGTAGAAAGATTCAGTCAAGCTAATTTACGTATCTATCACCTCATCAACACATTATTTTTTGTGGTGAAAACATTTAAAATCTATTCTTTTAAGAATTTAAAAACATAAAATGCATTATTATTAACTGTGGTCACTGTGCAGTGCAACAGATAACTAAAACTGATGTCCCTTCAAAGATCAAGCTTCTGGCATTAGTTATTCCTTTGTTTTGTATGTTGTTCTCCATTTCATTAATTTCTGCTCTTATTTTTTTATTTCCTTCTTTTTTTGTTCCCCTTTTTCTAGTTTATTGAGCTGGATGTTCAGCTCATTAATTTTCAGAGACCCTTCTTTTCTAATATAACCATTTAAACCCATAGAATTATCCTTCCATGCAATTTTAGGTGGATCCTACAAGTTTTACTATGAAGTACTTTTTCATCATTCAGTTCAAAATATCAGTTTCCATTATGGTTTCTTGTTTGGCTGATGGGTTGTTTTTGTAATTCCCAGATGGCTGGGTATTTTCCACTCCGTTCTTTTCATCAGTCCCTTACATGGTTGTGCTATGGTTGGAGAAGGTGTGTCACATGACTCCTGTGCCTTGACCTTCCTTCAGGGCATGGCGACTCCCCAGTCCCTGGTGGTTCACCTCACCCTTGGGGACAAAGTCAGTGCAGTAATGTTCTCAGAGGGGACACCTGTCAAGCCTGGGGCTTGGACGAGGTGGGCAGGTATGTGTTGGAGGTGGAGGGAAAATTAGGGAAAGTCATGAGGCTCCTAGAATCCTCCTGTCTATGAAAAGGTAAAATCCTTTTTGGGGGAAATCAGGCGATCATCTCCAAAAACACAGATCTCAGTCACATTGTGTGGGGGAGTTGGGTCTTGGTGTGATTTTCTGGTCGGGGCACAGTTCAGACTGAGGACATGCTGGATAGTAAGAGAATCTGGTGTGGCATCACAGTTGAGTGAGGACCTCATAGTCCCCACCCTGGGAACGGTGACCCCTGCGGAGCCCAGCGATGTGGACAGTGCCCACTTTGTTCCAGTTAGCTTCCTCCAGGTGCCCTCCAGGGCACCATGGAAGACCCCACGCAGTGACCCAATTCCCCCCTCAGCAGAGCGCATCCTAGGGCCACTCTGTCTCTGCCGGCTCCCACTGACCCTGCTCCCTCAGAGCCCATGCTACACGGTGGCTCAGTGTGGGGGCCTGAGGAGCCCTGGGCACCAGCCTAGTGGAAACCCTTCTTCCTGTAGTTGGTGCAGAAGGATGAGGGGTTGGATCAGTCCCAGCGGGATCAGGGCCACAGTCAGGACTGGAGCACAGCCGGGACGTGCTGACAGGTGACAATGGAAAGTAGGTGTGTCCATGTGGGGCAGTGAGGGGGACTCTGCATGGGAGCTGGCTCCTCATGCATCTGGCCTGACAGGGAGGAAAGAAAGGGACCCCAGGCCAGATGGAGCCACAGGGCAGACACGCAGGTCAGTGGGTGGCTCCTGGCATCCCCGGTCCCCTGCCCCACCCGGCGGTCTGTGAGGGGTCCAGGTAGTGCTCCCACGCCATAGGCCCTGCTGCGTGCCTTGGTCAATGTTTGCTTTTGCAGTTGAATGTCTGTTTCCTGCCCCACATGGAGCAGCCAGAGGGAGAGCACAGGGAAGTTCCAGAGCTTTGCTTGGGGCCGAGCGTCCTGACGCCAGGCCAGGATGCTGGAGAGTCCATCCTGGCTGTGCCCCTTCCTAGTTCAGCAGCCTAGGTTAATGAGATAACTGCTCTGTGCCTCAATTCCTCCAGCTGTCAGTGGCAGTACTGATAGTCACTACCTGGGGAGATAGTGCAGGGGACAAACGGATGTGATATTTAGGAGTCCGTTAGAGAAGAGCCTACTCCCTCAAAAGTGCTCCGTGGAGACAGTCACCATGAGACCTCAGAGCTGACATGCTGGGAGGGGCCGCGACCCCCGCTGGGAGCCCAGGAAGGCTTCCTAGAGGAGGTGACACTGCACTGAACACCAGGGATGTTCAGGGATAGTTTATTTTCCCAACTATAATGGGATGGGTATTCCTACTTCTCACAGCTGGTGGGAATTAACCAAGATGTGGCTTTAGCCGGCGGGCGCCATGGATCTGTGCCTAGCGTGGAGGGCGCGGAGCCCCCATTCTCTCAGGAGGGTGCAGGTCCCCGCCTGCTGTTGACATCTGCTGTGTTCCCAGAGCCCAGAGAAGATCCTGTACGGTGTAGGGCCGCAAATTCCTGCAGAATGAACAGGCGACCTCACAAAGTCCTCACGGCAGGGTGCTGGGATGGAGTCAGTGCCAGGGCCCACGGCACGAAGCCACAAGTGGAGAAAGTGGACCTCATCTTCGGCACTGCCTGAGACGCTGCCACCAGCTGCATCCTGGGTTCCTGGCACTGGCCTTGACACCAGGCTCAAAGGACACTCCTCCAGCTGGCTGGCCCAGGAGGTGTCAGCTGCCCTGGACTCCAGTCAGGCCCCGGGTAGCTGCGATGCTCACTGGGTCGACCTTGGCGAGGCAGCTACCACCCAACAGCTCCTCCGGCTCCCTGGCCACTGTGCTTCCCGGCGGGGAGAACTTGGCCCATCCCATTGACACCGCCCGGCCGCCCAGGACCCCGTGCTCCAGAGAGTCACTGGGAGCACGGTTCCCACAGGAGGTCCTAGGCTGTCTTCCAAGCAGATGGTGCCCACCGTGGCCCAGATGGAGGATGCAGTTAGGGAGGAGCCGGGGTCTCTCGGGAGGGTGAAGGCTTCTGCCTGCTGTTGACACCTGATGTGTTCCCAGAGCCCAGAGAAGATCCTGTGCAGTGTAGGGTCATGAATTCCTGCAAAATGAACCGGTGACCTCACGTAGTCCCCCAAGCTGCCCTGGCAGCCCAGGCAGGGCCCCAGACCCAGGTGTGCTGGAGGCCAAGCCCCTCTCCTGGGCCAGGCAGAGCTCCACCTCTTCCCCAGCAAGGCGGGGCTGACACAGATGCCCACAGCAGAGGCTGCTGGGAAGAAGGCATGAGGGCCCCCGCCGAATGAGCTCTGCAGCAGCAGACACCCCCATCCCCTTGAGCACTTTCCACTCGCCCGCGCTGGAAACCCACTTCCGGAGGAGGGGGTGGTGTCTTTGGTGCCAGCGCCTGCTGTTTGTTGTCAGGAGATTCGGAGTAAAGGTCAGGCTGGTCCCTTTTCCCCCTTGAAGTCAGTCACCCTGTGAGGTCAGGAGTGTTGTCACTCCTTTGACAGATGGAGAAACTGAGGCATGGGGTGCCGACCCAGGCAGCGTCTCCTGCATACGTGCTCTGATGTCATCGCTGGTTATTCCTCTTGGCGCCTCAGCAGCACGGAGCCCACAGCCGTGGACCCTGCACCATTATCCCCCTGGCCTCCTACGGAAAGAGAGGCTGGTTCAGCAGCTCAGGGTGACCCCCTGCCACAAGGGGACCTGGTGTGTGGGAGACCCCGTCAACATGAGGAGCACCCAGGCCCAAAGCCAGGACCCCAGGAACCCTGGTGCTTCTGTCCACTACGGTCCAAGGGCTCCCAGGGGACCTGTGAGATCCCAGCACCTGGAATCCTGGTCCAGGCCCTGCTGTGCAGAGGCAGCTGCCCTCCCCTCCAACACCCAGAACCACAGAGCTGAAGCCGGCCCCGGAACTTTCTTCTCGTCGCTTCCTGGGTGCTCAGGAGCCCTGCACCCCCACACCCCTCCACAGGCCCAGACCGCAGTCAGAGCCCCAAGCACAGATGACAGAGTGCTCTGCAGTGACCCCACCTCCCTGCCCAGGGCCCCGGACCAATTGAACCCGATAAGTAATGGCCCTGCCCTCCTTTATCGCCCCAGCGTTCTGCACCACCAGGCTGGCCTCATAAAGCGGCCGCAGTATCTCTGGAGGACGAGGGCCCACCTGTGAGGAATGAGGGTGCAACTGCTCTGGGGGCCACCACACGCCCTGGATGGCCGGGGCTCCTGCCCACCCGCTCCCCAATAGGGACACAGCAGGGGGTGCAGGCCCTGGCCTCCTTCTACCCTGGGTGAGGGCTTCAGGACCCGACCCCCGACGTCCTGCCCAGCCCAGCCTTCTCCAGATGGGCCAAGGAGAGCTTGGGCACCAGGCTGCCCTGCCGCTGCCACGTGCGTCCTGTGGGCTCCGGCTGGTGTTCAGCTTCTCAGCCTCAGTCCCACTGCACAGAACAGCAGTGGTGGGTGGGAGCAGGGCCTGGCGCTCACCCAGACTCCGCCGCCATGCTCTGGAGCAGCCGAATCAAGGGCAGATTCTCAGAACAATTTCCACAGAACCCAGCCCAGAGGTTCCAGTGCAAGAACCCAGGCTCTCCCAGGGCATTGTTCCCATCCCTGGCCAGTGGGCTCCAAGGTCTCCTCAGCCAGTTTCTCCAGAATGCCAGAACCCCCGAGGAGATGCCAGAACATTCCTTACAGCTCACAGTGCAGGCCAGCGGGAAGTAGGTAGTTTCCTTCTCTTATACACGCGCCCTGAACCAGGAGGGCTCCCTGAAGGAGGAGGCACTTTGCTGACTGCTTTGATTTCTAGGAGAGTGAGGCTGGCTTCCAATTCCACAGCAGTTTCTGCACAAAGATGTCTGTCCCAGGTCTGCCAGTCCCCACTCCGTTCCAGAGCAGCCTGGCAGTCTCACCCCCGACAGGCCCTGCTGAGCCCACCACATGCTCTTGCGCAGACACAGGCTTTGCTCCTCCACAAGCCACTTCCCCAGGTTCTCTGGTCCCCAGACCCGGAGGTTCCCTGCCCCTGGCCTTGTCTGCCCTCGGAGGAAGCTCGGGCTGCCTGCTCTTGTGGGCTCCCAGCCACTTAAGGCAGCCACGGTCATTCCTCCAGCAGCCTCACGTCAACTCGCCTGACCCACGAGCTTGCTCCGGCCAAGGGGTTCCCAAGTGAGCTAAGAAGTGCACCAGAACATCAGGGAGGGGAGCACGAGGGAAAGTCCCTCTCCAGATCCTGCAGTGGGTCCCCCTTTCCTTCTAAAATCAAACACTCCCCCAGGAATGAGGCAGGCCACAGGGAGACGCCAAGCAAACGCCAAGACAGTCATTGGCCCAGACAGACACCCCCAGTGCCTGGAGGCCAGATCTCACGTGGGAGATGGGCACCATGGGCCAGGAATGGGCTGAGGAAGCTTCCACCCCCAGACCTCAGTTTCCCCATCTGTACAGTGAAGGGCCTTGTTTTCGTGGTTCCAGAAGCCACACGTTTTCTTGAGAAGGTTGAATTTCATTTTGGTGCTCAGGCCCTGAAGGGTGAGGGCAAGGGTGAGGGGAGGGGAGGCAGGGGAGGGAAGGTGGTGGCCGGGGCAGGAGCCCAGCCTGAGCCCCTCCCTGGACTCCAATGTGTCTGCTGGGCAGATTGCTCCTTCGGGGACAGCCAGCTGCTTTCTTGTGGCTGCTGATGCCCTGCAGACCAGGGCTTAGACAGCACTCAGCTGCTGCTCATGGGTCCAGCCTGGAATCTGTGGTCAAGGCATCATGAGGCTGGCTCCTTCCCAGAGTCCTGAGGGGAGTCTGTGCCTGGCCTCCGGCCTCCGCTGATAGACACTGTCTTCTCTGTGTCTTTAATCGTCTTCCCTCTGTGTACGTCTGTGTCCAAAGTCCCCCTTCTTATAGGGACACCAGCCACACAGGACACCACCCCAGTGACCTCACTTTAACTTGGTTACTTTTGTAAGACCTTGTTCCCAAATAAGGTCCCAGTCTGAGATCCCAGGGGCTGGATTCCCACCTATGAATGGGAAACAGAACTCAACCCTCGCCCAACAGTGGGTGAGGGGCAGCTGTCTTCCCTGGGGGCAGCCTGTGTGTGGGTCATGCATGGCCCGAACCACCAGCTCACAGGTGGACCTCAGGCTTGTGTCATCAGCCAGGAACTGACCCAGCCAGGGCAGGACCAGTAAAGTAGAGCTGACTGCAGGGACACAGGGAGACCAGGCAGTTTCCCCAGCCCAGGCTCCGTCCTCCCAGCTCTGTGGAGCCCAGGGTGTGTGGGGTCGGCCGGGCAGCTCCTCCTATCCCAGCAAAAGCCAGGGCTGCTGCCCCCATCCCCACTCGCCAACATCGCGCTGGACTGCAGGGCGGGGCCCCTCTGCAGTAGCAGGCGCGGGAGCCGGAACCAACGTGGACAACAGGAATCTGGACACAGGACCGAGTGCTCAGCCCCAGAGAGGCCTTGGCTTGAGCTGGAGATTGGGGGCACCTCTGGGATAGCCCAGGGAAGCCCAGGTAGCAGCAGGTGCCCGGGTCAGCCTAGAGCGGCAGTTTGGCTGAACTTTGTAGGGTGTGCAAGGGAAGCATGGGCATGAGCTGGAGGGGCTGATGGGCCAGACGATGAAAGACCCTGGGAGCTCCAGGCCAGGTGGGGGGTCCACTGTCCCCTCCAGGGCCCTGCAGTGTGAACGGCCGTGTTTTGCAGGAGGGCTGCAGGGACGGTAGCTCCTGTCTATCTGGGAGCCACAGAAGGTGCTGGAGCCAGGCAGCCAGGAGAGTGGCTTGCACCATCCGGGCCTCTGAGCGGTGGTGTGAGGGCTTAAGGTCAGGGCTGGGGGCCAGGGGCAGGGGGAGCTGTCAGGACAGGCTTCCCAGGCCTTGAACCCAACCTAATGCTGCGGACTCCCAACCTCTGGCCCAGATGGACACACATCGTTCTGCCTTCCAGGAGCCTGTGTCATGGCTGCCAGCTGAGCTGGGGCCCAGACCTGCTTGCTGGACCTCACTCATTGGCCGTCCATCCCACAGGCTGCCCCATGTGGCTGGCAAACACACAGCTGTCCTCACCCCTGCAGAGCCCCCAAAATCTCTGAGGAGGCACTGTACACCCAGAGGACACTGGACAGAGTGTGTTTACAGGCAGAGTGGAAATCAATGAATCCAAAACACAGCCCTGGACAAGATACCTCCCGCGGCCCCCCAGGCACACGGCCCCACTGCAGCTGCCCTCCCCAGCTCTGCCAGGGGCCGAGGGCCCCATGGGGGACCCTCTGGAAGCAAGGATGGCCCAAGGCCATTGCCCATTGAGAGGCTGCTCAGACGAGGGCAGGGAGCTGGCTGGCCCGGCAAGGGAGGGCATGGGCCCTGTCCACTCAGCTGCCTCGGCCCCAGGAGGAGGGGAGCGGGGGGCACAGGAGCCAGCACATCCCCACCTGACACCGGGTCCACTCCTCCCAGCGATGGCCCTGGAGGAAGCCGCTGAGCCCTCAAAACAGCAGGTCCTCCTGAGTCCAGCACGGAGAATGAGGCACTCTTTCGTCCCTGCTTCCTGGACTCTCCATGGAGGTCACACTTCTGGTGAAGGGAGAGCCACCACCCTGTCACCACGATTCCAGTGGACCAGGCCACTGCCCTTAATTCCAAGGCAAGAAGCAAATGTTAGGGGCCAGGGCCAGAGCCCAACATCAGGCTCATTCCTCTCAAGGGTCCACCCAGTGCCAAGAGAGTCCTTGCCTGGCCTGGCATCCCAGAGCAGGGTGCCCATCCCACGGCACAGATGGGAACGCCAAAGGCCACAGAGAGGCCCTGGGCCCCCACTGCCCTGTGTCCCCACCTCCTCATGCTCCTGAAGGACCTGGCCCGTGCCTGCAAGCACCTGCCTCGGCTCCCAGACGAGAAGCTTGTCCTGCCACTCTCATGCTCGAGAGCCACCCATGGCGCCCAGTGCCTGGGAAGCAGGTGGGGAGCACGAAGCCCCGTGTGCCCGCCACGCTCTGTACAGGTGCGGATTTCCTCTGCACTCTGGGGATGTCTCCTTCCACACTGACGGCTGTGAGTTACTCCAGTATCCTCCCACATTTGCGGCTAAAGATCTGTGATCATCAGATCCCCAAAGCCAGCATCCCAGGTTGTTCTGTCTGGACTTCAGGGAGGCCCTGGCACGCTGAGTCTGTGCCCAGTTCATTGTCTGCTCAGCCATCGCCAGTGTATTCTCCGCCCGTGGAGTGCGCTGGGCCCGTGGCCACTGTGCGGTGCCTTGCCTGGGGCTGATTCTGTACAGAGCTTGACGGAAGCTTCCTGACTGGTTAATTACGGTCCTGCCAAGCGGAGACAGGCTTCTCGCCACTGCAGGACAGTGGCCCTGGGCCGAAGGAGTCCCATGGCCTGTGTGGCATTTGGTGACTGGCACACGGGTATGTAGGGACACTTCCAGGAGGGGTTCCTGCCCCGCCCGGGTTTACCAGGGCTCTCACCTCCTGGGACTGCAGTGCTCTGCTGCGGCAACACTGTCCCTGCTCTAGTTTCCATCTGACTCCAGAGCTGCGGCACTGCAGGAGGCCTCTCCAGGGGCAGAGACGTGGGTCTGGGGTCCAGGGTCCAGGATCCAGGGTCCAAGCCCAAGCCTGCCACTTCCCAGCTACACGTGGGCCTGGACTTTCACTCGCCTGCAAAGCTGGGGTTCTGATGCTGCCCACAGGGCTGCCGAGGTAGATGTGACCCACATAAGCCTCCGGGCACTGGCCAGCACACAGTAGGTCCTCAAAATATGTGGCTCAAAGAACATGCTCAGGAAGCTGGACCATGAGTGTCAGGCTGCATCCTCTGGGGCCCTGACCCCTGCTATAGGACAGCCCCGGCCCTTGGAATTCACACTTGGCCCTTCTAGCTCTTAGCTCCTATGGCTGCACTCTCACTCTTGGGCCCTGTCTTTGACCGTGACCGCCCTCCAGCCAGTGCTTGGGTCTGCCCTGTCATTCATTCCTGCGTTCCCTCCTCTGGTGTTTTCCCTGTGCTACCAAGGACCAGGCCCTGGAGTCCCGGGAGCAAGACAGACAGGACTAGAGATGGTGATTGAAGCGCCCAGACCAGCATCTGCCGTGGTCCCCTGTGACTGCTGCATCAAATGTCTGCAGGCCGGGAGCTTATAGTAGAAATGTATTTTTTCGGGGCTCTGGAGGTCAGAGGTCTGAAATCAAGCTGCCAGCAGGGTGGCCGTCCACAGGAGTGCAAACCCCACAGAGCTTCCAGCCACCCTGGAGGAGACTCACCCTCTGCAGGCTCCAGGAGATGCTCCTTCCTGCCTCTCCCAGCTTCCAGCCGCCCTGGGCATCATTGGCTTGTGGCCACATCTTTCCAGTCTCTGCCTCCACCTTTTCAGGGTCTCCTCCTCTGTGTCCAATCTCCCTCGGTTTTCCTCGTGTAAGGACACACGCCAGCTGTGGGATTTAGGGCCCACCCAGACGATCCAGGATGACCTCACCTCGAGATCCTTCACTCAAAGACCCTAGTTCCAGGTGAGAGCACACCACTGGCTCCAGGCATTACGCTATGGCCATATCCTTGAGGGGCACCGTCCAACCCCCCGCAGCATGTAAGCACCAGCTGTGCCTGGGGTGGCCTCCTCGGTGCTCTCCAGGCCCAGCCTAAGCTGCACGGGGCTGCCTGCTGGCTTGCTGGGGTCCCACCATGGCCAGAGCCTTCCCTGCTATGTCCTTAGGGAGCCAGGCCTGTAGAAGAAGCATCCAGGGGAGAATCAGGCCAGGCTTATGTTTCATGCCCTGGAATATCCAGGAGCCCACCCAGCACCAAGGGGCAGCTGGCCACCTTCTGTTTACCCTGGAGCTGCTGGGCCCCGGCCTGTGCTCACAGCCCACCCTTTGGCCCTGCTGGGACGCTGGGTCTGGAATGCTTTCCATGTGAGCTTCCCACCAGGAGGAGTGGCTGAGGCTTCAGCCGGCCCAGCCCAGGCAGCTGCTGCCAGAACTTTCGCCCAGGAGCGGGCTGGTAATTCCCTCCTGAAGATCTGGGAAAGGAGAAGGATGGACAAATGAGAAAGATGGAGGCCTTTCTCCATTTCCTGGGGTCTGGAGGCAGGTGGGGACTGTCCTACACTGAGTCCAGGGGCAGGTGGGGACAGAGGAGCTGTCCGGGGCCTTCCCTCATCTGACTGGCTCTCCCAGCGTCCTGCAGATGGCAGGGGAAGCAGGACATGGCCTGCGGTGAAGAGAGCTGCAGTCCGCCTCCCTGCCTGCCTCCCTGCCCGCCTCCCTGCCCGCCTCCCTGCCCGCCTCCCTGCCCGCCTCCCTGCCCGCCTCCCTGCCCGCCTCCCTGCCCGCCTCCCTGCCTGCCTTTCTGTGAGGATGCCCCGTGATTGACTCAGAACCCCCAAGGCCACACCAGGCCCGGCTCCCCAAATGCCTCCCACAACCCAAAATAGAGGGGCCCAAAAAATCGGGGGGCCTGGGACCTGGAGGGAGTGGGCCTCTGGTGATGGTGGGAGTGAGAAGGAGCTTCTCTCTTTGGCCAGGGACGAGGGGGTCTGGCATCCTGGCAGAGGCACCAGGCAGTGAGGACAATGAGGGCTGCATGTGGATGTCAGACCCGTCCATCCTCATGGGAGTGGGATACAGCTGGGACCCATCTATCCTCCCAGGAGCAGAGTGCAGCTGGGATAATTATCAATGCTTTCTCCATGTAATGACAAAATGCACTTTTAGCAAAAAGCTCTAAATCATTTCCGAGCAATTTCTTTTGTAAAAAAAGTGGAAATACAAGAAGACAGAACGGAAGAGAAAAGCCTTTCCTGGGCTGCCATTCCTAGGAGGGACAGGCTCAGAGGCTGCATCCAGGCTGCCTGTCCCCCCAGCCTCTGCTCCAGTGCAGGAGAGACCAACCCCGGCCAACTCACCTCTGTCTGACAAAGTAACCACAGGGCAGCCACTGGCCCTGGGGCTGAGAAAGGGGGACAGCCACTCACCACCCTTGGTCCTTGTTGCCTTCTCAACAGCCTGGGGAGGTGGGGGACTGGCCCCCCCATCACTGCACGCAGCTGCAGGCCCCTTCTCCCCATCCAGGAGCTTGGTTTGTGGGACGGAGTCAGGGATGGGAGACCAGGGGGTGCAGACCTGGTGTGGGGGCTCTCCCAGGGGCCCAGCTTGGCTGGGAGAGGCCGGTCCCAATCAGGAGAGTGAATCGGAGGCTGTGCAAGGTGACAGTGGACGGGAGGATGGGGAAGTGAGCTCCAAGCTGGAGTGCAGCTTGCGGGTGCTGCACTGGTCAGGCAGCTGCCATTGGAGACCACCTGTAGGAGCCTTCACCCTTGGGCGGGCCTCAGGGGCAGGGCCTACTTGGGGCCTGCTGTGCAGGGGAGCCACCGCTGGTGGACCCACCCCCATTCTGAGCAGCCACCTCAGCCCACATGCTGTGACCAGGGGCTCCCTGGGGCAGCAAAGAGCTACTGAGACAGGATGCAAAGGCTCCGGCCCTGCCTGCCCCCAGCCCCCAGCCCCCAGCCCCCAGCCCCCAGCCTGCACAGCAGAGCTGGGCGTGCAGCCTGAGCAGCTGCAACCTGTTGTCTCCCACTCTGTCCCCTTTTCCTGTTGCCAGCCGCTGTCCCAGACCTGCGTCTGCACAACCCCTCCACCCACTCCCCCTGCCCTGTGGAGTTGCAATAATCCAGAGTCACTTGAAACCTGGATAATATTTCAGCTCAGCCCCACCACCATTATGGATTCATTTGACATTCAGTGTGCGGCAATAACAATGAATTTCCTGAATGCTGAATGTCACATCCTTCCTCGAGAGCCAGCACGCGTCATTACGATGCAGCACAATGTCCCAGCAGCTCCCGAGCAGGCTCCTGGAAGGGCTGAGGGCCAGCGGCTGGCAGTGGCCTTGATGGAGCCGCCACCCAGGACCAAACATGATGGAGCTTTCTACAGACAAGGCCAGCCAGGGCCATTGGGCAGGGACACAGCCCCCGGCAGAGCCTACACCCAGATGCCAAGTTCCCTAGCACCGCCGGGGCCCCAGGGCCAACCCAGGGCCCCTCTATCTCCAGGGACCTCCAGGACAGTTCTAGCAAGCCCTGCACCCACCACGGAGATCCCCATCTCCCTGGCAGCCCCTAGAGCCCACCCTCCTCCCTGATAATTGCAAAACCAAATTGGGACTCCAATCACTCCCTACTTGAAGGACTCTGGTTTTCTGCTGTGAGACGGAAGTCAAGGCTCTCCCAGCAAAACGTGACCGTCAACCCCCATCTCGCTTCACATCCCGTGCCTCCAGCCCCCCGACCACACATCTGTTCCTCCAGCACACCAGGCTCTGCTGCTCCTCTGCACACTTCCCTCTGCTCGGAAAACTCGACAACCCAGCGAAGAATCTCATCTTCACGAGGACCTCCCATGTGCCAAGCCTTCAGATTCACAGCCTGTAGCCCCAATGACAGCTCCGTGAGTGGTGCTGTCCCTCTGCCCATTTGACAGATGGACAGACTGAGGCTCCAGGGGAGGACCTGGGTGGATGAGGCGCCAGCCCACCTGTCGGTGCGGAGGCTCTGCTCCTCCCTGAGGGCCTCCTTCCCACCCCTCAGGTCTCTGTACCACCAGGCCACCCAGCAGCCGACCCGGGGTTCTCCCGTCCCTTCCGTCCGTGCCCCTCACAACAGGGCTTTGCCAGCTGGTCGTGTGTCTTTCTTCCTCACTGGGCTCTGAGTGCCTGAGGACACTCACTATTGTTCAGAAGTGGGCAGGGCTGGCACTGGGAGTCCCTTCACTTATTATCTGCGATGCTGGAATCTAGAGGAGGGACCACAGCAGGAGGCAGTGGCCAGTCACCGCAGTGGGGGCCCCAGCTCCAAGGGGCAAAGCTGCAAGACATCCACAGCCGGCTTGGGAGGTTCGTGCTGGGAGAAGGGGCCATCACAATCCCCCATCCTCACTCCCCTCCTGCCCCACTGTCTCCCTCACCTGCTGGGATCTGCTGGCCTCCTCCTCAGGCCTCCTGGCCTTCCCTAGGACCAGTGTTCCCCCATATTCCCGTCCCCTGCCCCTGGCCGCTCCCGTTCCTGCCTGACCACCCCAGCCCCCTACCCCTGGACTGCCGTGTACAATCCCTCTGAGTCAGAGCAGCCCAGGTTAGGAGAAACTGGCTGGGTCCCTCCAGGCCTGGAAGGCACCCGCCCCTATTGTTCTCCTGGTGGGACAGAGACAGCAAAGGGAGGCCAAAGAAGCTAAGATCTAGCTTGGGAAGCGAGGGGCCGGGCTCCAGAGACCATGGTAGATTCAAGATGGAAGCCAATTTCTTGTTTCTCCTCCCTGGAGAAATGGACTCTGATCCACCTGCCCCACTGAGTCTGCACTGGCCTTAACTGGTGACTTGCTTGACCAATGGAATGTGGCAGAAGTGACATCTGGGACTCCCAAGGCTGGGTCATCAAGAGTCCTGTGACTTTTACCCAACTCACTTGGAAATCTTCAGGGTAACATGTTTACCCCCTGGCCATGCCGTGAGAAGCCCTGGACTCCCATGTAGAGGAGGAGGGACCACGTGGCACCCAGGCACCACGCATGTGGGAGAAGATGCCATCTGGGAAGTGGCCACGGTGGACACCATGTGGATCCAAGAAAAACCTCCCAGCTGAGCCCTTTCCAAACCTGAACCCATAAAATAAGGAGCCAAATAAAATGGGGGGGGTGTTTTAAGCCACCACATTTTAGGGTCGTTTATTACACAGCAATAAGTCACTAGAATATAATCTGATACCTGGAAGGTGAGGGCGCTGCTGTAACAAAATCTTTAGACACGGGGCATTGGCCCTGATCTCACACCATCCACAAAAATCAACTCAAAATGGATTAAAGACTTAGATGGAAGGCCTACAACCATTAAATGGGTAGAACACACAGGCAGAAACTCCTGAACTTGGTTTTTTGGAGATGACACCAAAAGTTCAGGCAGCAAAACAATAAGCAAGCAGGACTGCACCAAACGACAAAGTTCTGGTGCAGCAAAGGCAGCCATCAGCACCATGAAAAGGCGCCTGAGGAATGGGAGGAAATTTTCACACACCATTCGCCCACTAAGGGACTCACATCCAAAATATACAAGGAGCTCAAATGATCCAATAACAAGAAAACAAATCATCCAATTTTTAAATGGGCAAAGGGTCTGAATAGACATTTCTCAAAAGAAGACATACAAATGGCCAACAGGCACATGAAAAATGCTCAGCATCGCTAATCATCAGGGAACTGTATTATATCGGTGCAAAAGTAATTGCAGACTTTGCAATGGAAAGTAATGGAAAAACCGTAATTACTTTTGCACCAACCTAACACATTTAAAACCACAATGAGATATCGCCTCACACCTGTTAGAATGGCTATTGTCAAAAAGACAAAAAATAGCAGCGTTGCGTATGTGGAGAGAAGGAAACCTTGCAACCTTGCATGCTGCTGGTGGGAATAAGTACAGCCTTCATGGCGAACAGTATGGAGCTTCCTCAAAAAGCTAAAACTAGAACTACTGTATGACCCAGCGATCTCACAGCTGGGTATGTAGCCAAAGGAAATGATATCAGCATATCAAAGGGATATCTGCACCCCCATGCTTATTGCAACACCATTCACAACAGCCAAGAAATGGAGTCAACCTGAGTGTCCATGGGTGGATGAATGGGTAAAGAAAATGAGGTCCATATACACAATGGAGTACTATGCAGCCATAAAAAAGGAAAAGATACCACCATTTACAACAACACGGATGAATCCAGAAGACATCATATCAAGTGAAATGATCCAGACGCAGAAGGAAAAATACTGCGTGTATTTGTAGAATCTTTAAAAGATGAATACATAGAATCAGAAAGAGGAACTGTGGTTACTGGGGCAAGGATGGGTATGAGGGGATGTTGATCAAAGGGTATAAAATTGCAGTTATGTGGGATGAATAAGTCTAGAGCTCTAATGGGCAGCATGAGGACTGTGGTCAATACTATATTATATGCTGGAAATTTGCTGAGAATAGATTCCAGGTGCTCTCACTTAAAAAAGCTAACTATGTGGAGTGATGAATCTTTTAATTGACTTGACTATAGTAGTCATTTCACTATGTGTATGTTCAAAATATGTTTTATATCTGAAATATATACAATGAAGTATATAGTAATCATTTCGCTATGTGTATGTTCAAATGTTGTATATCTTAAATATATACAATTTTATTTAAAAAAATGATAATAAGGAAAAGTTCACCGTGGGTTATTGGTTTGGGGACCAGATGATGGGAGGAGGCATGGGGAATCGTTGGTGAGGGCTCTAAGGGAGAGGGCGGCCAGGACATTACTGGAGGCTGGAGGAAAGGCCCCCTGTTACATGGTGACAGTGATGGAAAGTTTGACATGCAAAAGAGAAAGGGCAGCTCACCCACCGGTGGATCTGATAGGGGACCCTTCCAGGCAGCCAGCTTTGCCTGTGATAAAATACAAAGAGAGAGGGGGCCAGCTTAAGGAACAGTTAAATTCTTAGCAGAAGTTAGAGTGAACATAAAAGACCCAGGACTTGCTCAGTTCAAAAACAAAACCGTGTCACCCTCAAGCTCTCCCAACAAAGATTCTCAATACAAACAATGATCTCGGGGCAGAAATGTGTGGCTGCAAGCCAGCACAGCTGGAAGCGCTCTTGTCCAGACCTCAGAGAGAAGGAAGGGGGTGGCTCACTGACCTCTCAGCTAAACAAAAGAGCCTTTAAACATCTTCAGGGGGTGCCCCACCGATGCTCCCAGCCAGTCAATGAGGCTTCCAGGCACGTTTGGGTGCTGTCCCGTAGCCGGCTGCCCAGGGTGACGACAGGCCAGCCTCAGCAGGCAATGCCAGGGCAGCTTTGATCCAATCCAGCTGATTCTTAGTTGGTCTGGAAGAACCTCTCAAACCTTTTAACAAAATTGTACCAGTGGTGTTCTCTATCTTCCTAAGGTAGGAGGAAGGCCGAGCTGAGGACCCAGCTGTGAACAGGGACAGCTCATATGGAAGAGAAAGAGTGACTCAGAGGATGATGCCAGGAGCCCAGAAGGCACAATCTTCTTCATTCAGGGGCCCCAGAACAGTTGACATCTAGGTGGGTCGTTGCAGTCACACTCCTTCTGCATCACATTGGGGCACAGGAGCTGGCAACGTGCCAGGGTGGATTTCAGGATCGCCATGGAATGACTGGCGATGCACTCCTGCTTTCTGCTCTGTTGAATGGGTGTTCATTCTGGTGGTCCCCAGAGTCTCACCACCAGAATCTAGGTGGGTGGGGGGCCCCATGACTAGTATCTGTGTTGCAGTTCTTCAGATCAGAACAACTGTGCTGGAGGACCCAGGACCCCATGTGCACTGGAGTTCATTAGCCAAGAGGGTCCTGGACCTCCAGCCAAAGCCAAAGAGATGAAACCAGTGGGGGTCTCCAGTGGGGCTAAGTGCATGTTGCGAGGGCCTTCAGTGAGATTCAGCGTGTGCTGCATTTGAAAGGAGTATCAACAGTTGTAGCCACAGGGCAGACTGTGGTAGATTAAAGATGGATAGAAATTCTTTGTTCTCATTGAGAAATGAAGTCGAATCTGCTGCTACCTTGGATCTGTGCTGGCCTTAGTGACTTGCTTGACCTACAGAATGCAGCAGGCATGACATGCCAGGACCTCTAGACTAAGTCCTGTGAAATCTGGCAGCTTCTGCCTCTCTCACTGGAACCCTTGCTCCAGGAGACCAGCAGTCATGCAAATTCAGCCAACCTGAGATGTACCTGCTATAAGAAGCCCAAGCCATGCAGAGAGGCCCTGGGGGATGAGACACTGTGTGGAGGAGAGAGAGAAACAGAGGCACTGGGGCTCCAAACATGGGAGTGAAGAAGGCATTTTGGAAGTAGAGTCTCCAGCCTCAGTCGCACCCGCTGACACCAACTGAATGAGAGATGAATCGCTCAGCCAAGTCTTTTTAAAATAGCTATTTTAAGCCACTAAGTTTTGGAGTCATTTGTTCACACCAATAGATAACACAGTACAGACTGTTAGCAGAGAAAGCAGGACCAGGGGCCCTAGAACAGTTAACATCTGGGTAGATCACTGCAGTCACACATCTTTCTGCATCATATCCCTATGCAGTCCCTTCCCATACAGAATCCGAGATTGGCCACATGACTTGGCTTAGCCAATGAGACAATAGCAAATGTGACATAGTCATGATGGAGCCTGCCTTCTTCCTGCTCTCGGACCCCTGTGACCACATATGGAGGAGACAGGACTAGCGTGCTGGATGATGACAGACACATTGTCCAGAAGCCCTGTCACCTCAGCCAACAGTCTGCTGGCTACCAGGCATGTGCGTGAAGCCACCCTGGACCTTCTGGCTCCTAGCTGACCTGCTAGCTGACCGTAGGTGCATGAGTGAGCCCAGCTGAGGTCAGCTGACCAGACCAGAGGCGAACCACCCACAGAACCGTGAGCAACATGAATGGTTGCTGTAAGCTGCTAGATTGTGGGTGATGTCTTGCACAGCAAAGGAAAACTGATGGTGCATTTTATGGTATATGAATTATATATTAATAACTCTTTTAAAGTGAATAAAGAGAGTGTCTGTCTGCCAAGGACTTACACTCTTGTCACTAGGTTTTCAAGTCAAGGTAGGAAAAGCCTGAGGCTGTGTGCTACCTACAACCTGCCTTTAGGGAAGAGAACCCCTAGGACTCAGTTGGTGGCAGTTGTACAACCAATGGGTTGGTGGGATGTACAACCAATTCATTCATTTGTTTACTCAACAAATATGCTAAAGAGGGAAGAGGGATATAAACAGTAGCAGATTAGATGCAGTCAAAGACAGACTTACTAAATTTGGCAGGAGAACTGAAGAAATTACACAGAATCCATCTTAGAGAGAAAAGAGGTAGAAAATACAAAAGAGATATTAAGAGACACAGAGAATAGTTTGGGACACGTTAATTTGCCTATCTTTAAATTCACCGGTGCTTACTTTGGATGTGTCAGTCCTCTGATGAGCCATTTATTATTTCTGTCATAATTGTTTGTTTGTTAAAATTTCTAGTATATCTTTTTGATTCTTACTGAGAGTTTCCATCTCTCTACTTAGGTTAATCATCTGTTTCTGCTTGTTGTCTTTTTCCATTAGAGCCCTTTGCATATTAATTATAGTTATATCTACCTTCCCTGTCTAATGATTGAATCATCTGTGTTACACTGAGTCCGTTTCTAATGGTTGCATTGTCTCTTCAGATTATGTTTTTTTCTTACTTATTAGCATGCTTTGTAATTTCTTGCTGAAAACCTGACATATTTTATTGGGTGGTAAGAACTGAAATAAGCCTTTAGTGTGAAGTTTTGTTTTGTTTTGTTTTGTTTTCTGAGACAGAGTTTCACTCTTACTGCCCAGGCTGGAGTGCAATGGCGGGATCTTGGCTCACCACAACCTCTGCCTCCCGGGTTCAAGTGATTCTCCTGCCTCAGCCTCCCGAGTAGCTGGATTACAGGCGTGTCCACCACACCTGGCTAATTCTGTATTTTTAGTAGAGATGGGGGTTCTCCATGTTGGTCAGGCTGGTCTCAAACTCCCAACAGCAGGTGATCCTCCCGCCTTGGCCTCCCAAAGTGCTGGGATTACAGGCATGAGCCACCGCACTTGGCCTAGTGTGAAGTTTTATGTTAACCTTGCTAGGAATTGGTCCATGTTTAATGTTTGCTGTAGCTATGGGTGCCAGAAGCGTCAGATTCCTCTAGTATCCTTGTTTGTGTCCCCCACTTTTGACTTTGGGCTTCCCTGAGTAATACTCCTTAGAGATAGTCTGTGTCTGTCCTAGAATCCACTGCTGTTATATGGAAGGCCTGTTGGGGTCATGGTAGATGTTGGGGAGGAGGTTCTTTATAATCTTCCAATTACCTGTCAGTCTTTTAGGGGGCCTGTGACCCTAGGCTGTTACCTTCATGTGTTTCTGCATGGGTATAGCTTCCTATCCCTGCAATTCCTTTCCTGGTTGCAATATTCCCAATCTATTCTTTTGAAGCTCTCTGGCCCTGGTTTACTATGTTTTTTCTTTTTATCCTAAGGTGAGACAGAAACACTGGCAGGGGCAGGAGTGGGAGGAAATCCCTCCCCCGCCTTCAATAAGGTTTCCTGGAGAACAGGCCTTTGTCATGAAGAAGGCACTG
Organism: Symphalangus syndactylus; assembly: GCF_028878055.3. Classification (NCBI taxonomy): domain Eukaryota; kingdom Metazoa; phylum Chordata; class Mammalia; order Primates; family Hylobatidae; genus Symphalangus; species Symphalangus syndactylus. The sequence continues at coordinate 12,812,585 of NC_072430.2, forward strand.
GGTATATTTCACGTGATTGCCTTCGCCACCCACTGCCAGAGACACACGGATCATTTTCAGATCTTCACCATGAAAGACTTGTTGGTTTCTGGGAGTGAAGCCCACGAAAATGGGTCCCCCATAAGAAGTGTGGCCCCGAACCCAGGAGTCAGAGGTTGCAGTGAGCCAAGATCGTGCCACTGCACTCCAGCCTGGGCGACAAACGCGAGACTCCGTCTAAAAAAAAAGAGTGTGGCCCCGGGAAATTGCTCCCTGCCAAGCTACTCCATGCTCAGCCCCCAGCAGTTCATTAAGGCTGCCAGTCAAGTTATGGGTTTCTGGCTCCAGTGGCTTCTGCTCCAGGTGAGCAGACCTCAGACTTCCTCTTCCATATTCATGTGTCTCCCGGGATTTGAGGGTGGCAGTTTGCTTTGCAACCCCCATTCTCCGATGGGTTTGAGAAAAGTCACCGATTTTCACGTTTTCCGCCTTTTTCTTATTGTAAGGACAGGAGTGACTTCCAAGCTCTTTACATGTTGGAGCTGAAACTGGAAGTTCTGTTGATTTATTTATTTTTATTATTTGTCCAGAGGTCATCACCATTATCTATGGCAGGATCAGTCCAATTCGAGCTTTGAGGGACACACAGCAGTGGAACTTGACTGACAACTTTTTAAAATGGCAGCTTTTTTCACTTCAAAAATAAAATTTAGAGTTTGCCTCCTCCACTCCCCACCGAAAAGGAGCCAAGCGTGGCCCAGATGACTCACACTGGAGCCTGTCCTCAGCAACGCGGTCAGGTGGGTGCATTCCTGCCCTGGAGGGGAGATCCGAGGCCAGGGCGGTGCACGGTGCCTTGAGGGTGGGGCGGGTGTGCGGCCTTCACTGCTGGTCTCTCTCATTCCCCAACTCCAACATTCTTGCAGTGTCCTCCGCTGAAGTCAGATCCGATGTCCTGCATGCCTCCCACGGTGCCGGGTGCCCCCTGCTTTGTGAACTTGCTTTTTCAGTTTGGAGCCTGCGAGCTCCGCACTTTGCCTCCATCTGGCACAGAGTGAGTCTCAGAGTTGGTTAAACTGGCTTAGGGTCCAGTCCTCCCACAAATTAGGGTAGGGGAGCGGGGTTGCCAAGAGGGACTGGAGGGAAGGAGGCAGCCCCGGATCCTGGATGGGCAGCCCCAGCAGGGACACATGCAGTGGGGGTAGGGGACCCTACAGGGTCTGCCTTTGCACCTCAAGAGAGGAGAGGGGCACCAGGCTCATGAAGCCACAGATGGACACCCAGCTCAGTGACCGCTGGCCTGCTCACCTTCCTTCTCTTCTCTCCAAGGCCCTCCCTCCTTTCTCTTTGTGTCCTACTCTTTTATCTAGAGCTTGCCCCCTTGGGGCCTCCTCTAGCAGGGAGGAAATGCTTCTCTGCACTGGTGCTCATTCCAGGGGGTCCCACGGGCACCCCTCACCCTCCCTGGCCCTAAGTTCCATGCACACTGGACCTTGCCCTTGGGTGCCCTCTTTGGAAAGGGCCCTGGGTGGCACCATCCCTCCATGTGGGCAGGTCACAGATATCTTTCTGTTGCCTTCATGTCTGGATCATGCCTCTCCCTGGAGGCTCAGGGCTGGGATTCAGCCTTGTGCTGGCTTCAGGCAGGTGCAGCTTGGACATCCCTCAGCAGGTGCTTGCACTGCTGGTGGCGCTGTGAGCTGGTGGCACGTGAGCAGCACATAACCTCTAGGATGCAATTTGCAACACATGGTGAGAGCAATAGCAAGGGCTCCTCTATCAGGTAATTGCAATTCATGGGAACTTATCCTGAGAAAATTATTCCCCTGATTGGAAAAATTTTGCCACTAAGGCGCCCCTCTCCACGGTGTCTGGAGGAGTGATGTGTTGGTGACAGCCTGAGTGTGCAATGTGCAGAAGAGTCTGGGAAGGCACCCATCAGGCAGTCGATAGCACTTGGGCGGCGCTAGTGAAAAATCAGAAGATCTAATGGAAACGTGGGTAACTGGTATCCAAAAGGAGGGAAGCCAGCAGGACACAGAAGCCATTTGTCCTGCAAGTGCAGCGATGATAAATGTGCTGTGTGGACATTGCCTCGAAGGGGATGTACAACCAATTCATTCATTTGTTTACTCAACAAATATTTATTGAGCACCTCCTACATGCCAGACACTATTCTTTATGCTAAAAATTTGGCAGGAAAAGAAATGCAGACAAATCTTTCTGTTTGCATGGAGCTTGCATCGTAGGGGAAAGAGCAGAAAGCTCACTCACAAATGAATAGATCATGCTGGGTGATGGTCAGTGATACAAAGGAAGGACAAGGAAGCTTTTTCTTGGTCGGGCAAAAGGCAGAGAGAGATGGAGGCACGGAGGTATGGTGGGGAAGAGAGAGCTTCCCAAGAAGGTGGCATCCAAGTTGACTCCAACTAATGAGGGAGAGCGAGGCTGCCGTTCTCACCATCGTTGTTTGAGGTCCTGGGCTGATGGCTCCCTCGGGAGTGTGCTCACCTCATGGCCCCAGGCTGAGGCTTCTCTCTGGGCACCTGCCCAGGCACCTTGTGTCTGCACATCTGGTGCCAGCTGCTTCTGCAGCCAGAACCGAGGCTGTGGGCACGTGGGACATCTGCACGGGAGCCCAGTGCAGGCTTATAGAAGTGACTTCAGAGTCACTCCAGCCTAGGTGGACAGGGAGGGATCCTGCAGGAACCTGGAGCTGGAGGAGCCTGGAAGAGTCTGCAGAGGTTGGGGGTGGGAGACTGGAGCTTGGCAGGTGCAATACGGATCTGTGGGCAGGGGCTGGAAGGTGCCAGATGTGTGCAGGAGAGAGGAAAAAGGCCTGACCTCAGCCCAGGATCCTCCAGGGACTCACAGAGGATGCAGCCTGACCGAGGAGGCCTCCGGGAACTGAAGGGTGAGGGTGACCTTGCCCTGATGTGCCACCTGGAGTCGATGGAGGTGTGAGCAGGCACGGCTGAGCACCGCCTTGCAGGACAGTTACTCAGAGGACTGATGGGCTGGCGCCTGCTTCCCCGGGGATGTGAGCCTGGAGCTCCCCAAGTGTCTCCAGCCCCTGTTGTAGCATCTGGCACTGAGCACATGCTCCAGAAATCTGTGTGGAATATGTGCCTGCTCCCAGGCTGGTCACAGGATCCCTTGTCAGCATGGCCCTGGGTCCAGGGCGCTGGGCTGGGGGTCCCCTGGAGAAGGGGTGCGGCAGAGATGGGAGAAAGCAGAACATCTCACGGGGAAGCAGACTGCATGCATTTGCTGGGCTTCTTCCCTCCCCTCACACCCCCAACGCCCCCCTCAGCCATCCAACACACTGTCTCTGAGAGTCACAAAGGCTGAGATGCAGAACCAGGTCATACCGCAGATAGTGAACTCAGGCTCAGAGAGGGCAGGCCATCACCCGAGGTCACACAGAAAACCCACAGCGGCAGCCCCTTCTCCTCATCTCTCCTTCAACTTCCTGAGGCTCTTCCAGGCTCTGCTGCTTTCTCTGGAAAGTAGGTGTCAGGATGGTGTTAAACTCAGCAGTGATGGGGGCCAGAATGAGAGGATTCGGGAAGGGGCTAATCCCTCTGTTCTCTCCTTACATCAGCCGCAGAGCTCTGCACTCAGTGCAAATAACCCAGACCCACAAAGACAGGAGGTGTGGGTGCGGGACTCCTGGCAGGTTGCCTGGCAATTCGGGCAGTGAGTCCTCGGAGGGACAGAGGGCCTCCACCTGGAGGGTTGGCCTTGCTGGTCTGGGTGCTAATGACTGCTGCGGCCCTTCCGCGCCAGGGACCCCCGGCCTCCCCGGCTTCCACTCACCTCTCCTGGGCCCTGCAGACAGGAGCACGAGGGGCTGCCGCGGCCCATTGGTGAGTCAATGGGCTTTGCCTCGGCCACTCACCCCAACTCCCCACCTCGTTAGGCAGCCAGTGAGCAGCCAGCCTGTCGGCCCAGCAAATTGACACAAACAGCCTTATTACCTGACTAATTAGAGCCCAGAGGCTCGGCCAGCGCCCCCCACCCACCTCCTCTACAATCAGTCCCAGTGAGTAACTGCTTGAACTAGTGCTTTGAAAGCGAATCTGTGGTGTCCCCCGGAGCCATTTCCCAGGTGTACTTCAAACGGGCCGCCATCCTTCCTCCAGGAGGCCTCACGCCTGCCCTGCCCCTCCTCCCTGGGCCAAGCAAAAGGTCCAAGCCCAGGACGCCATGGGTTTCTTCAAATAGATTCAGCACAGACTGGGTGGACAGCGCCAGGCCAGGTGATCAGCTCAGCCTGGGCTAGGATCTGTGACATGGGGGTCACCATGCAGGGCTTCCTTACAGGGCTGGGCAAGTAGGAGCACGCATTTCAGGCACCTGGCACCCAGCACATTGTCAAAGGGGCAGGTGAGAAGACAGCCTGCTTAGTGGTCTGAGGAGTTAGAGGGTCAGAGTGTGGAGCTCGGAGAGGCGGGATTGCACGCACCCACGCGGAGCTCGGCTTTCTCATCAAGGATGTGAACACAGTACCTGCTCCCCTCAGCCTCTGCAGCAGCAAGACACAGGAACATCGTCCTGAGCCATCTGGGCCCCTGGGGACCCAGACGGGCCTTTGTAAACTTGACTTTCCCTGACCTGAATTTCAGATCCCCTTGGCTCTGACAGTGTCCAATAAATAACTCCACCCTGCATGAGTGATGGCAAACCCCAGAGCGGCTTTAATTTTGCAGGGTGATAAATTAAATGCAATGTCTGCCTCGTGTGCGCAATTAAACTCTTTTTACAGCGTTTTCATGTTGCTTTATGACTGGACCACTGCACCTCTTGGAATTCTTGGCAGAGTCCTCTGCAGTCAGGCAGCTCGTCCAGGCCAATGCAGGTCACATGGGTGGTGAGGCCCCCCCCCCCCCGCCGCCCCCCGCCGCCACCCCGCCCCTTACTGGATGCGTCCTTGGGAACCGCAGGCGGCGCCAGCTGGGTCCAGGGCGCTGAACTGGGGCCCCGAGTGCTCCTCCAGCCTGCAGGTGGCGCTGCAGGCAATCTCCATGAGCGCGGAGAGCAATTCACCGGCTCCGGACCTGAGTTCTCCATTTCGGCATTCCATGTTTGGAATCCCATACTTTGCCTCTGACCTTTATTTTCCTCTTCCTTTCTGACCTTCATGTGAATTAGACATTTTTTATTCCTGATTTTTCCTTCTGTACCGGGTTGGAGGTTATGTGCACTATTCACATTGTCTCAGTAGTTGCTGTGGTCTGAATGCTTGCATCCCCCCAATATTCATATGTTGAAGCCTAACCCCCAATGCAATAGTATCAAGAGGTGATGAGGCCTTTGAGAGGTGATTAGTGCCCTTGCAGAAGGGGCTGGAGGGAGCTTGTTTCCAGCTTCTGCATTATGAGAACACAGGGAGAAGTCATCATCTGTGAGAAACGGGCGCACCAGTCACTGAATTTGCTGACACCTCCATCTTAGACTTCCCAGACCCTAGAACTGTGAGCAATAAATATCTGTTGTTTATAAATTGCCTGGTCTGAGGTATTTTGATATAGTAGCCTGCATGCACTAAGGCAGTTGTTACTCATAATTTTAATAGGCTTTTTTACAAAGTCAAAAGTTAACCAAAGGGCCAGACCAGTTTCAGTAAAGCAAAGAAATAAATGCACGAGGAAAGAAAAGAGAAAACGTGATCACGATCTGCAGATAACACGATTGTTTCAGTAGAAGGGAAAAAAACTAATACTAATTAGAATGAAGATAGTTTAGCAAGTTTGTTGGGCACAAAATCAATACCCCAATCCAACTGCATTTCAATACAATCACAATCTATACAAACCGATTTCTATACCAACCATGGTCTTAAAATATAAATTTTAAAATGTCATTTACCCTAGCAATTAAAAATATTGAATACCTAAGAATAAAACCAACAACAGATGTGCAAACACATTATGGGAAAAATAATAAAAGCTTTATTTAAAGACATTAAAGAAGGTGTAAGTTAAAGGAGAGATGTATCATATATTTCATAAAGAAACATACTATGTACTTCATCACCATGTCAATTTTCCCCAAATTGACCTAAAGATTTAACACACTTAAACAAAAATCACAAGAGGTTTTTTCGTGCAAAGAGCAAAGGACTAAGATTAGCCAAGATGCTCTTGAAGAAGAAAGCAAGCTGAGACCTAAGCAACACAGCAGGACTTAGCACAGAGCTGAAGTCATTAAACTGTATGGTATGGGTGCAGATATGGACAAAAAGACCAACAGAAGATTACTGAGAACACAGAAAAGTATATACTAATGGAAACTTGAAGTATAACCTGACAGAATAAACAGTGCAGATCAGTGTAGAAAGGATGTTTTTTGATAAGATGCTGGGAAACTTGCTATCCATACATTTTTTAAGTAGAGAAAATGAATCCCTACCTCACATCATACTCAGAAATAAATCCCAAGTGATCAAAGACTTAAACATGAAAGGCATAACTAAAAAGACTGTTGAAGAGGGAAGGGTTTCTCAAGACACAAAAAGAGCAAAGCATGAAGGGAAAGCTGTAACAAAAGGCAATTTTATTGAAATTAAGAAATTCAATTCAGCAAAAGAAACCATTTAAAAAGTGAAAAAGAAGACTGGGGACAGTGACTCACACCTATAGTCCCAACACTTTGGGAGGCTGAGGTGGGAGGACTGCTTGAACCTGGGGGTTCAAGACCAGCTTGGGCAACATAGCAAGACCCCTTCTCTACAAAAAGCAATAACAACAACAAAAAGTGAAAAGACAAGTCACAGGCTATGAGAAAGTATCTGCAACACATCTAACTGACCAACAGCATACAAAAAAATATAAAGAGCTTTTACAAATTGGTAAGAGAAGGCAAAAATCCCCGTGGGAAGAAATGGGCAAAAAATTTGAACTAGCATTTCACAGAAGAGGAAATACGCAGATTCATAAACATTTGGAAGTAAGTTCAACCTCTTCAGTAATCAAAGAAATGCCTTTGTTTCTTTGTTTGTTTTTGTTTTTGTTGAGATGGGGTCTATCTCTGTTACCCAGGCTGGAGTGCAGGGGCACAATCATAGCTCACCACAGCCTCAATCTCCCAGGCTCAAGCAAGTGTCCTGCCCCAGCCTCCCAAGAAGCTGGGATTACAGACATGCACCGCCACTCACTGCTAATTTTCAAAAATTTTTGTAGAGACAGGGTCTCACTATGCTGCCCAGGCTGGTCTTGAACTCTTGAGCTCAAGTAATCCTCCTGCCTTGGCCTCCCTAAGTGCTGGGATTACAGGCTTGAGCCACTGTGCCTACTCAGAAATGCCTTTTGAAAATCCTCTAGGGAATTCTGATTGTGATCATAGACTGAACATATGCATCTCACTTTCTCTCCACACTCCTACTAAAACTATAATAATGAGAGGTTTTTTAATGACATAAACTCTTAGGGATGAGAAGAACACAACAGGAAGAGGAGAAGCGTACTTTATGACAGACTAAATCATAAACAACAAACAGTAAACAGTAAAAATAAACACAACAAAATGGTGGAAGCTGGAAAGCAGATAGACAAGTGCTAACTGCCTTAGCAGACTTGAGAAAGACAACTCCTGAGCCAGCAAGGGAAAAACTGTGAATAAGTCTGATTTGCTCCCAAGAATATTTAAAATCTCAGGAACTGGCAGCAGCAGGTGTCTCTAGGACTGACGATGAAGGGGGAGTGGCAGAGCCAGGACTAGGATGAGGCTAACAAGATACCAGAGCACAACATTTAAGGAGCTACATCCTTAGCCACTAGAGAAGTGCAAATTCAGACCATGATGAGATACCACTACATACCAGTCGAACACCTAAAATGAATAGTGATAATACCAAATGCTGGGGAGGATGTGGAGAAACTGGGGATCACTCATACATTGCTGGTGAGAATGTAAGGTAGTACAACCACCTGGAAAACAGTCTGGCAATTTCTTACGAAACCAAACATACTCTTACCCTATGACCCAGCAATTACACTCTTGGTCATTTACCCTAAAAAATAAAAATTTATATTCACATGCAAAATCTGTACACTGTTGTTCATAGCAGCTTTATTTGTAATAGCCAAAACCTAGAAACAACCAAAATTTCCTATAATAGGTGTGCGGTTGAACAAATGGCTGTACATCTATGCTATGGAGTACTAGTCAGCAATAAGAAGGAGCACTGTTGATGCATGCAGTAACTCAGGTGGCTCTCAAGGGAACTGTGCCAGGAGGGGGGACAATCTCAAAAGGTCACATGCTTTACAACTTCATTTATACAACATTCTCAAAATGACAAAATTATAGGGATTGAAAAAAGATTAGTGGTTGCTAGTTTTCTCCAGAAAATAGGAGAAAAGTAAAAGGACTATCCAGTATGGTGGTGAGGGGAGATCCAGGCATACAGTGCAGCCAGTCTAGATCAGAGCAGATTTTTCAGGACACCAGAATATTGAAGGTTGTCAGGACTGATGAACCATCTTTTTATCCTTATTTACCCACAAAATGGTTCACGCCAAACAAGGGAGCAAACCAAGAAAGGAAGACATGAATGGGATCCAGGAAACAGGGACCCCCATCTGGGAGAAAAGCATCAGCAGAGGCAAGTCCCGGGATGAAGTGTGCAGCCAGCGCAGATGAGAGGAGAAAGAAATCTTCAGGCAGAGGGTTTCCAGGAATATGTGATGTGGAAAAGTGCACAAAATGGGTATTTGAAGATGTGGGAAGAATTAGTAATAGGTTAGAAAAAAAAGTAAGCAAATGAAAAAGCAAGGCAATGAATAACTTTAGGAAACACAGAAAGTAAACAAGGAAACATAATTGGAGTATACTATAATGTTAGGCTGAGCTATGAATGTTATGTAGACAATGTAAAGATACAAAATTTATTTAAGCAAAAATTATAGTATAACTATACTGGAAGAGAAGAAAGGAGAGCACAGGAGCTGGCAGAATGCAAGGGCTAAATTCTCATAATAATAGGAGATTTAAAAAATTATATGCTAAATGAATTAATAAAAAGGTAGCAATATATACACAATATTTAGAAAAATGCAGATATGTAAATGCCAGAACAAAAAAAATTTTAAGTCAATAATGGTTAATTCTAGAGGTGACACTGGTGGGATCAGGGAAGAGAAGATCAGTGAACATACCATTTAGTACTGTGTGAGTTTTGTTGTTTCAGCTATATACACGCTCAATAATAGACAATTAATTGGATTAGATAGGATTGAACTGGCTTTAAATTGTATTTATCTATTAAGTCAAAATAAAATAATATGATATCATTTTACTACAACCAAATTTGCACAAATTAAGAAGCAGATCAATTCTAGGTACTGGAAAGGATGAGTGGGCGATAGGATGTCTCAGCCACAGCTGTCAGAGCTACACTTATTTGGAAAACACTTTCTCACACCTAGTAGAGGTGACTTGCACATAACTAAAAAGCCAGCAACTCCTCACCGGGTGCCACCTCTAGAGGACCCCAAACCTTTTCCAACTCCTGGCAGAAAACAGCAGTACTTATATGACACAATGGAGTAAATGGGCGAGGCTGCTCCAGGCTGCAAGGCCAGACAGAAAGTCCAGGGTCCAGGCTGCTCCAGCCCTGCTGGCTGCTCAGGCAGAGTGGGGCCCCATTGCTTAAACATGCCTGCACCCCAATCACAGCATTCCAGCAAGCTCACCCGGAGAAAGGCTCATGCACACGCACCTGGAGATGTATACCAGGGTGTTAATAGCAGCACTGTGACTGTAAAAAGCCTGCAGACAACATAAATGTCCATCAGCGATAGAACTGATCAACAAATTGTGATATATTCACACAACGGAGTACCCAGCAGCAATCAAGACTAATGAACTGCACCATAAGCATTCAAATGGATAGTCCTCATGCATATAGTATTGAATGAAAGAGCAAGACACAGACGTTATAGATGAAGAAGGTTCTATTTACATAAGGTCTAAAAGCAGCTCAAACAAAACACTATGTTATTTAGGATCACAGATATAAATGGCAAAAATGATCAAGGAAAACGAGGGAAAGATGAACACAGATTCAAGTTCGAATTACCTGGGAACACTGGGGATTGAAGAAAAGAGTATGATTAGGGAGGAGCATTGTGTGGGCTGTTGAGCCTCCGGGAGGATTTTATCCAAGTGGTGGCTACGGAGGAGCTTACACGATTATGAATCTTCTTCTTCTTCTTTAAACCATATACATATATTTTATACTCTTATATATGCTATATAAAATGTTAACAAAATTAAAATGATTAGCAAGAAAATAAGCAACATGCAATAGTTAATACTGTAATCCTCTTACTCTCCTCTCCAACAATACGGGATCTGAGAACACTTTCACTCCCAACACTGACCTCCTATCTATATGTAATTACTATCAAGCATTTTATTTCCACCTTGTTCTTTTCAGCCAGACATTACCACCATTGCTTCATATTGTCGATGTTTACTGAAGTGTACCTACATATCTCAGCTTTCTTTGCTTGCTATTCCTTCTTTTGCTTTAAGAACATTCTCCTAGATCATTTTCCCTCTTCCTAAAGTAGGGATTATTGGTAACAAATTCTTCCCACTTTTAGCTGAAAATATCCTTATTCGTTCCAGGTCTTAAAAATATTTTTTTCTCAGGCACGTGACTCTAGGTCATGCATAGATTACCAGTTGCCCCCAATATCTGCGGTCCCCTTCTTCAGTAATAGAACATACAATTTTCACTGGGCAGGTGTCTTCCAGGAATAAAGGCCACATTGCCCAGCCCCGTTTGCAGTGCGGTCTGCCATGTGACTAAGATCTGGCGATGGAAAGGAAACCTCAGGAATAAAGGCCATGCATGGTGGAGCAACAGGACAGCAGCAGCCACGGCTCCTGATGCTGCGGCTCCTGATGCTGCGGCTCCTGATGCCAAGTGCACAACAGCAGCCTTGGACCTGCCCCCTTCCGGCTTCAGAAACACACAGAGAAACACACAGACAAATACACTTCTGTCATGTTGAAGTCATGATTAATTGGGAGCTTTCTATTCTATCCAGCAGAACCTAATTCTAATTGGATATAGGAGTGAGAGGCAGCAGAAAATCCTCTGAAAACAAACAGCAGAAGCTTCCAGCCCATTACTTGCCCCCTTGGCTGGGTGCTCCGTGCTCACTGGTTATTTAATCTTCACAGAAGCCCTGTGAGGAGGACACATGTCCCCTGTTTATCAAAAGAAGAAACCAAGTCCCACAGAAGGTGCATGGCTTGCTTGGCATTGCACACAGTGTGCCTCAGGCTCCCCGTGCCCGGTGCTCTCTGCTCCTCTCCAAACGGATCCCTTTCTTCCAGGGTCCAGGGCCCAGGGTCCCGCAGAGGGCAGTGGGCAGACAGTCTCAGGCCATCGACAGGATGCTGGCAGACGTGTGAGGGAGCATCTCTCCCACCCTGGTGTCTGGAAATGGAAGCTGCCAAAGACCCAGCGCTAGGCTGCGCTCTGGTCTCAGGACCCCCAGACTAAGTCGCCGTGTGACCCCAGACAAAGCTCTCCACTTCGCAGGGACCCGCTTCCCCCACCTGCAAATGCCCATCCTCCGTTCCTCCACATGCTCCACCAGGCCCAAGGCATGTGACCACTGTGAGCTGGCAGCAGAAGAGACCTGGGGCTGGGCTGGGCTGGGCTGGGGAGGGAGGGCAGTTTGGTGCGAGGTTGAGAGAAGGGGGAGGGGCTGGGGTGCTTTCTCCTTCAGGCTGTGTCTGCTTGTGGCTGCCTGTCCCCGCAGGCTGGGCCTCCCCACTGGGCCTCCCCACTCCCCAGTCCCCACTGGGCTGCAGGGCCAGGGAGTGGGCACGGCCATTTCTGAGGGCCTCTCCTGCTCCTGTGCACCCTGGTTTGGGCTGGGCTCTGTGCCAGGCACAAGAAGACAAAAGGATGTGGAGAAAAGGAGTATGAGTTGTGGGTAAGAGCCTGAGTCTGGCTGTGGTAACCGGGCCCTAGGTAAGCACCCCACATAGCGGGGCCCAGGTGGGCACATCACACTTGTTGACTGCCCAGAAGGGCCCACAGTGGTGCACACGACACAGTAGGATGAGGTCACAGAGGCTCAGCTCAGGCTGAGGGCAGGGAGGGTGCCGAGGGCCAAGGGAGCCGCTGAACAGGGGTGGGGGTGAGGGCAAACTCCTGTGGCAGGAGGGGCCACAGGATAGGCAGGTGCAGGGGTGTGTGCAGAGGGCTGTGGGCGGAACTGGGAGGAGACTGCCCCAGGCAGAGAGGAAGGATGAAATCGGGGAGACCGAGTCACCCTCCCTGGAACAGCCATCCCAATGCCAGGGAGTGGGGCAGAGGCCGGCCTGGTGCCCAGAGCCCAGGGCCTAGGTCCCACCACCCGGCGGGGGTCTGCTGCGAGGCCCCTTCTACAGTGCCCGGGCTCCACGACTGTCTCTCAGCTTTTGTTCCAGGATTTATTTTTTCATCAGATTGATATTAGAGTCACTTCACGCAGTGCTCTCCAGCATCAGCAAAATAAAGATGCAAATAAACCTGACCCGGCTCCTGGGGCCACTGGTGACGCACGCCTCCCGCCACGCTCGCCGCACATGGTAGCTTTGAATTTTAAATTTCATTTTCCCATCGCTTTTCAATAACTGCTTTTCCCAGCGATGTCTCGAGTCTTGACCTTATAATGCCCGAGTTAAAAGGCAGTGTCTTGTTTCCAGCTGCAGATAATTTACTTTTGAATGGTCCAATTACACGGCAGCCTGGGCTCTGCCTGGCTGCGGAGACGTCGCCGTTCGCCCGGGAGATAATGGTATCGCCAGCGACATATCTGTTCCCGACCTGGGCAGCCGCCGGCTGGCCCGAGAAGGCACTGTCTAAGGAGGCCTTGACAGGCACGGCCACCCAGTGCCTCCCCGGCCCAGAGACAAGTGCCCTCCGTTGGGCACGAACATCCCGCGGCACACACAGGCTGAGGTCCCGAGAGGCAGCACCTGCCCTGGGCCCTCCGGCTGCCACTCACTGCCCGGAACCCACGAGAGACTGGGGAGCGTGGCGCTGGGTTCCAATGCAGCCGCGGCACGTGGGGATGTTAAAGGCCACGTGAAAGATGGTGTAACCACATGAGCTTTTTAAAGAAGCGTGAAATCCAACCAGGCGTTAGCCCTGATTTGGTACAGCTGTAACAAGGAGGCTTTATGAATTTTACGTTCATGTAACGTAAAATCTGAACTGATGTGAACGATGTGTGCCTTCAGATTCTTCAAGTGGAGCATTTAAGTGCTTTGCTTTTCTGTGAGATTTCTCTCCTTGGCACAAAATACTGGTTTCTAAGTGGTTTGGCTTCAAAGAATGCCTAGATCTAAGTGATCCCATTTTAAAGCCAAAAGAAAAGTCCCTAATACTTCTTAAAGAAGCGCAGGGAAAATGCTAAGCTACTTCTCTCCTTGTCAATGGTATAATAATGTGCCTATAACTGGAAACAAATGGCCTCCCTGCATTTTAAACAAAGCACTTTTCCCTTGGATTTTCTTTCAAAAATGTCTAAATGAATGACAATTTTAAAAAGATTTTAAGATTTTTCCCCTAACACAGAAAGTATGTGACTGACAGATCATCGCGACCAGCAGCATTTCCCGGACGGCTATTTAGGGATGGTTTCCAGCGGTCACACCATCATCAACAGGCCCTTCCAGGGACAAGTGTGAAATCCTTCCCTGGGGAGCAGCATGGGACTCTGAATCTGTCTTTGCTTCCAGAGACCAGCCCTTTGGGGAAGCTGGAGCCTGGGGAGAGGGTGGTGAAGGCATCGCCCCGGGGAGCATGGAGGGGGTGTGGAGGGCGCGCTGGAGGTGGGGGTGTGGAGGGTGTGGAGGTGGTGCTGGCTCAGCCTACACCCCCCTCTTCTTTCTTGGTGCCTCTTCAGCCTGGCCTGAATGCAACCCCCTCCCCGTAAGATGCAGCCACCCCCGCCACAAGCCTGTCCCAGCCCTTCGTTCCCAGGAACCCTGAGAAGGAGCTTTGGTGGGGTCTCCTGGGCTGGCCGGGAAAACAGTCTCTGCTGCATTTGAAAGGCCAGCTGGGCAGAGCTGAGGTGGTGACAGGGACACCCAGAAGCATGGGCGAGCCTGCAGCTGGAGAGTCTCCTGACCCCCACGTGGGCATGTAGGGCACTTCTTCCTGCTCTGGATGTTTCCTGGTGCTGGGAAAGGCAGCTGGCAAGCCCTGGGCTCATGGTCCCTTGTAAGCCTGAGCTTCTGGGACCCCAGGGAGGATGACGCTGGGAGGATGAACTGGGTCTGACTCTCTCCCTCTTCCTCGGGGCTGAGCTGCCCAGGATGTGGAGTCCTCCACAGGGCCCCCGGGGACTGGCTCTGCCTTAGTTCAGGGGCTGCCAGCTGGAGCAGTCCCTGGACTGGGAGGGTCAGTGCACCCAGCTCTGGGTTCGGTCTGAGCAAGCCCTCATGGCCAGTGGGCTGGTCCCATGGACTCCTCTGGCCAGACCTTAACTACCACCTCCTCTCGCCACTCTGTCGTTCACCAGAGCATGGGTTGGGTGGCAGGTTCTAGCCCCACGACCATGCCTTCCTGCTCCTGCTGGACAAGCCTTGCCTTCTCAAGCCTGGGCTCCCCAAACAGCCAAGGGAGGAAAAGGAAACCTTGGTCCGTCTGGGAAGACCGGGACGGTTCAGCTCAGGCTGTGACTCTGCTCCCAGGAGGCAGGCAGTTCCATCCCAAGTCTTCTCAGGGTTCACGCAGACAGCATGTCTGGGGCCCGGGCCTCACGCTCACATCTGAACAAGGAGAACAAGGGGCCTTTCCTGCAGGGGCCATCAGGGGTTACAGGGACTCAGCAGCAGCAGAGGCTGAGGCGTGGGGGGCTGGTGTCCTTGCCGTCCGACCGCGCAGGTATGGGCAAGTGGAGGGTGGCGTGACAGGAGCAGAGCCTGCGTGTCAAGGTTCCCAGGGAGAGGCCTCCTCTGGGATGTGCTCTCTGTGCTGCACGGCTGCCTTGTGTCTCCTGGGGGCTCACAGGCCCAACTCTTGCTACCTCCAGGGTCCAGCTTTCACAGTCATCAGACAACACTAACCACTGCTCCAAGGATCACATGACGCGAGGCTCTGCCAATACCATGCTCTGCCAGCAGTAGCACCGCTGCACCACTGCACTGCTGCACCACTGCTGAACATGCAGCCTTGGGCAGGCCAGGCCCCTGCAGGCTTCTCTCCTCTAAGAGGAGGCTTCTGAACCCCCAGGGCAGGACACAGGCAACACGCTTGGCACACTGGAAAGGGCACCTGAGCTTACCTGGGGGATGAGGACCCCCCATCTTCAGGATGCTGTGTCCTCATTCCTTAAGGTCCAAGAGGCCCCGGCCTGGGAGAGCAGTCTGCCTGGGATTAGGGGTTGGGAAAGGGGTTTCTTGTTGTCACATCACCTTTGGGTTTAAACACCTGCTGTGCTGGAGATAGGAACACACAGTTCACAGGAACAGAAATGCAAATGGCCCTAGAAGATGTAAAAAGAAGCTCACCTTCCCCCATAATGAGAAATGCAAATTAAAACCACACCAAGGTACCATGTGCCACCTGTCCCATTGTCAAAAATCTCAAAGTTTAACAACACATTCAGGATAACAACATATCTGTTTACAGCATAGTTTATTGAATATTTTAAGCCCACTGTTGAGAACTACTGCTCAGAAATAAAAGATTCTTTTCAAAATATGACTGCTCACTGACAGTGTACCTGGCCACCCAAGAGCTCTGATGGAGATGTACAAAGAGATGAACATTGTTCTCATACCTGGTAATACAACATCCTCTCGGTAGCCCATGCATCAGGAGGGATTTCAACTTTCAAGTCTCATTATTTAAGAAATACATTTTGTAAGACTGTAGCTGCCATAGATAGTGATTCTTCAAATGGATCTGGGCAAAGTAAAATCTTCCAGAAAAGATTAATCCTTCTAGATACTATGAAGAACATTTGTGATTGAAGATATATCAACATTGACAGGAGCTTGGAAGAAGTTGGCTCCAACCCTCATGGATAACTTTGAGGGGTTCAGGGCTTCCGCAGAGGAAGGAAATGAAGATGTGGTAGAAATAGAAAGAGAACTAGAATTAGAAGCGAAGCCTGAGGATGTGACTGAATTACTGCAGTCTCATGAGAAAACTTGAAGGGATGAGGAGTTGCTTTTTATAGATGAGTAAAGAAAGTGATTTCTTGAGAAGGAATCTATTCCTGGTAAGGATGCTGTGAACATTGTTGAAATGACAGCAGAGGATTTCAAAGAGGATCATAAACTTAGTTGATGAAACAGTGACAGGGTTTGAGAAGACAGATTCCAATTTTGAAAGTTCTACTGTGGGTAAGATGCTATCAAACAGCATCGCATGCTACAGAGAAATCTTTCATGAAAAGAGTCAATCAATCAATGTGGCAAACTTTATTGTCTTATTGTAAGAAATTGCCACAGCCACTCCAGCCTTCAGCAACCAACACCCTGATCAGACAGCAACCTTCAACATTGAGGCAAGACCCTCCATCAGCAAAAAGATTATAATTCACTGAAGGCTCAGAAAATTATTAGCATTTTTTGCAATTAAAAATATTTTTAATTAAGGTATCTACATTGATTTTTAGACATACTGCTGTTGCACACTTAATAGACTGCAGTATAGTATAAACACAATTTTTAAATGCAAAAACAAAAAAAATTGTGTGACTCTTTTTTTTAGCTATTTGCTTTACTGAGATGATCTGGAACCAGACTCACACTATTTCTGACAGGTGCCTGTACAATGGGACAGGAAAGCTCCTATATGCACTCCCCTTCAAAAAGGGGAGGAACAGGAGGCACATGCAGTCACCAATCCTGGCAATTATGAAACACAGCCAGTGTCCTCTACTCCAAGGGCAAAGAATGTTCCTTGATTAGGTCCAGCTCTCCTCCTTGGGAGTGTTTTTCTAATTTACTGTTCTCCTTTGTTCTTGGCTACACCCTCTGAGATTTATTTTCTTTTCCTTAAGAAGTGACCCATATTTGTGGCTGAGTAACTTCTCAACCTTTTTCTTCTCAGAAGCTTCTTTTCATTTTAAACTGTCTTCTGTAATCTAAGCTGACAGTGTTTTTACCAATACAACTCTCTTTAAAACTTTGTGGATTTCTTATGAATATAATTGAAGTTTACACCATATCTCAAAAGCCACATGCATAATTATTTTTTGAGACAGATCTTTCCCTGTCTTGGGCCATGTATGGCTGTTATGGAACAATCCTGGATTCTTAAAATCCCTTTTGTGTGGCTGAGACGGCCTGTTAGGTACTGCCATAAGTCTTTCAAAAGCCTTAACAAAGGGTCTTACAGATACATCCTTAATTTGATCTTTGGCCCTGGCTTCATTTCACTTTGCATATTTTTACTAGCTTGAGAGAAAGGGGATGAGTGACAGTTTTATTTTCCATGCAAGCTAGTCCTGGGCTTTTTGTCTTTAAGTTCTGATTGCAAATTCAATGATCCCTTCTCCAGCTCTCCTTCCTTCCTTCCTTCCTTCCTTCCTTCCTTCCTTCCTTCCTTCCTTCTTTCCTTCCTTCCTTCCTTCGTTCCTTTCTTCTTTTTTGAGACTGAGTCTTGCTCTCTCACTGCACTGGAGTGCATTGTCAGTGGCGCAATCTCGGCTCACTGCAACCTCCGACTAGGCTCAAGCGATTCTCTTGCCTCAGCCTCCCAAGTAGCTGGGACTACAGGCATGTGCCACCACATCCAGCTAATTTTTGTATTTTTAGTAGAGACGAGGCTTCACCATATTGGCCAGGATGGTCTCGATCTCTTGACCTCATGATCCACCCGCCTCAGCCTCCCAAAGTGCTGGGATTACAGGCGTGAGCCACTGCGCCCGGCCCAGCTCACCTTTCTTTCTGTATCTTATCACATGTGTGAGTTGGAGCTGATGGGCACTTTTGACATTCTGTCCAGAGGCAAGACCCTCCACCGGATCCTACAAGTTCATAAGGTATATCTTTTACCTTCCAAGTTATCATAGGTGACAGTTTGGCCACTTATTCCTAAGTGACAAGGGTCACTGTTTCTCCAGCCTCCAAAGGTCCCTTTTTCCCTTCCCAGCCATTAACTACCCTTGGGCCCAAAGCCAGCGTCACATGTCTCAGGTGCTTGTCAAGGCACCATTCCACTGGTGGTAGCAATGTCTGAATCACTTTTCTATTTGCTACACCACGGACCATGCTGAAACGTGGTGGCATCAAGTAACAATGCTTTATACGCCTCACAATGATGGGGGTGGACACTGGCTCCCTTGCTGGCCTCACCGGGGCTTCCCACCTGCCTGCGGCCAGGTGAAGGCCCAGGCGCCAGGCCCAGCTGGAGCAGCTAGAAAAGCTGGGCCCACTCTGGATAAAAGAGCTTTTCATCACAGGCTTCTTCATAGCCTGGCGGTCTCAGGATCCTGGAGAGTGGAAAACAGGAACTGTAAGATCTCTTAAGGGCTTCCCTTCAAGGTCACACCACATCATGTCTGCTACACCTTCCAGAACAAAGCAAATAAGATCTGTCCTCATGCAAAACATGGGAAAACAGACTCTCCCTCTTGATGGGGACAGAGCCAAAATCTTGTGGCCAAATTGGCTCTCCCACGTTCCATTACAGTTACGCAGATCATGTGCAGTGAGAGAAAGCAGGTAAGTCTTTATGTAGATGTCATTAGGAACCAAGATTTTCAGCATGAGAGAGATATAAATTAAAAAATCAAAGAAGCTGCGCAAACACTGTAATCTTACATTTAAATGGGGAATATTAGTATGAATTCATGATGTATTTTTCTCTTGCCAAAAAGACCCAAAAAATAAATGCATTTCTCAACTTTGGCCACAGGAAAGGTTTAGAAGGAATGACTTGCCTAGCAACCACAAACCCCTTAGCTCCCGACTGTGACCATGAAATGCCATTTTCCACTAAAGGAAACAGGGCTGCTTAGAGAAATGACCACTGCGAGACCCGGAGCAGGAAACGTGCGAGATGAATCTGAAACATCTTGTCATACAGGAAAATAAACAGCCCTCAGGATGACCAGGTTGAGCGAGAGAGTCTGGAGGCAACTAGGATGCCTCCCTCTAGAGGAGGATGGCACGGTAGTCACTTTGCAAAAGTCCACGTCTACGTTAGGGGCCAAACTGTGTCTCCCAAAGTCATAGGTTGAAGTCCTCATCCCAAGTACCTCAGAATGTGACCGTAGTTTGAAGAAAAGTTTTAAAGACACAATAAAGTTAAAATGAAATCTTCAGGGTGGGCCCTAATCCCATCTGACTGATGTCCTCTTAGGAAGTGATTGCGGCCCAGCCACGCACAGGGGGATGACTGTGCGCAGAGACCCGATGAGGAAGGACCATTGCAAGCCGCAGAGACAGGCCACGGCAGAGCCTCCCGCGCAGCCTACGACGGAGCCAGCCCTGCCGACACCTGGACTTCGGGCTTCCAGCCTCCAGAGCTGTGGGACAAGACACATCTGTCATTGGATCTGTGGCACTTTGTTACACAGCCCCAGGAAATGAATACAATTTATACCTTTACACATCTCATGTATGACTGCAATGCATCGAAACCAAATTAAATGATACCATAAGGACAAAACACTGAAGAAAAACCTCACAGGCCTTTTGGAAGGACCATGGCACCATCGCATCCCTGTGGACAGAGCTACATGGGTGAGGATCAGGTGTTGGCTGCCTTTTCTTTGTGAACTGTCTGTCAAAGTCATCAAATCATTGGCAAGGAAAATGTCGCTAATGGAAGAAGGCCAGGAGGTAGCTGCAGCGGGTTAGAATGGTTTCTAGCGTCACCCCTGGTGGCTGCTCACACCACGGTGAGAAGCCCATGAGAAACCTTATAAAGGTGGAGCCAGGCTAGTGGCCCCAGCCGGCAGCCCTATCCCAACGGTGTGTGCAGTGACACAGCAGGTGTGTGCGGCTGCTTAGCCAGGCTAGTGGCCCCAGCTGGCAGCCCCATCCCAGTGGCATATGCAGTGACACAGCAGGTGTGTGCGGCTGCTTAGCCAGGCTAGTGGCCCCAGCCGGCAGCCCCATCCCAGTGACGTGTGCAGTGACACAGCAGGTATGTGCGGTTGCTTAACCCAGCCTCAGGGCTAAGCACAGATTCGTGGCACTGCTGGGCAGAAATGCAGGGTGAAGGGCACCATGAGGCGCTCTGCATGGACGCAAACTACCGTGCAGAGGGCAGGAAGTTCCACAGGCAAAGACACTAATTTCTTCAACACATACGTAGCCAGACCAGCAAAGAGGTTTGGAGCCACTCAGAGCTGTAAGAAGACAGGTGCCATGAATCGGCCACATCTATGCAGGAACTCTTCTGGGTCCCAAGACCAAAGTTTAAATATGGAATAATTTGCTTTAAAATAACCCAGTGGGGGCCTGGTGGTGTTCATTATTGAAGCTGGGGGATGGGCATGTGAGCATCCAGGTACCACACTCTCTCTCATTACATTGCTTCTGTGTCTTTTTTTTTTTGAGACGGAGTCTCGCTGTCGCCCAGGCTGGAGTGCAGTGGCATGATTTCGGCTCACTGCAGGCTCCGCCACCCGGGTTCACACCATTCTCCTGCCTCAGCCTCCCTAGTAGCTGGGACTACTAGCCTGCCACCTCGCCCGGCTAATTTTTTGTATTTTTAGTAGAGATGGAGTTTCACCGTGTTAGCCAGGATGGTCTCGATCTCCTGACCTCGTGATCCACCCGCCTCGGCCGCCCAAAGGCTTCTGTGTCTTTTTTAAAGCTCCCTATTAAAACATTTAGAAAACACAATTTTAAAAAATCTGTTGTGAGACAGGACACAGGTGCTAAGTGAGGCAACATGTTCCAGAAGGCAGGGCAGGGGGCAGGGAGCCAGTACAGGCCAGGGGCTCCCTGGTGTCAGCAGGGGCCGTGGAACCTCACTGGGCCACTGAGACCTGGACCCCAGAGGAACCCCTGGGAAACAGAGCAAAGCTTGTTCCTGAAGCTCCACCCACAAAAAAGGATGGACAAGCAGGTGCCAATGGGAGAACCCCTGGAAGAAATTCTGAGGGCTCAAAGCAGCCCAGGTACATATTGGGTGAAGCCAGGCTGGAGAAGCTGCCCCGGTGTGGACGCCTTCCTGTCCCAGAGGAGCAGGGCACTGGAAGCTGCGTTGGGGTCACTGAAAAAACACGTCTCTACCTAGAGCAACTCGGAGGCCCGGGAACGACCAAGATTCCAGGAAGGACCCTTGAGATTCCTCCATACACACCAGGTCCCAGTGGAACATTTGGTGTTCCCTTCCATGCATGTTCCTTTGGGGGTGTGCATGCACACACACTCATGAGTAATCACACTCACACTGACCATAATGCATATTCACACTCACACGTGCATTCACTCACACACATGCATAGTCACACACATGAATAATCACACTCACACTGACAATGTCTATTCACACTAAAACCTGCATATTTACACACACCCATGCATAATCACACTCATACTCAAGCACAATCACACTCACACTCATGCCCATCCACACTCACACTTATGCCTATCCACACTCACACTTGTGTATAACTACACTTACACACCTGTATAGTTTCACACTCACACTCCTGCATATTGACATTCACATTCATGCATAATCACACACTCCTGCATATCCACACTCACACTCCTCCATATCCACACTGACACTCCTGCATATTCACACTCACTCAGGTGTAATCACAAACTCACAGTAATGCACATGCACACTCATGCCCACAGTCATGTATATTCACACTCACACAGTAACACATATTCACACTCACCCTCATGCATGTTCACATTCACACTCACTGTAATGCATATTCACTCCCACCCATGCATGTTCAAACACATTCATGCATATCCACACTCCCACTAATGCATATTGACACTCATCCAAGTAGTGACTATTCACATCCAATAAGCAAGAGAAGCAACAGCCTCAGAAATACATTTTTGTGTATTTTTCCAATGATTGCCTTAGGATAAATTACTGGTGTGTTCTCTATCATCCCATCTCTCAGAAGAAGAGGCTTCGGGAAGGCAGCCCTGCACCACAGAAGGCACACAAGCCTCAGCGATGCTCTCTGGACCCAGGGGCAGGTAGCTGTCTGTCAGCGGCTGCAGCACCTTCATCTCCAGGAGTCCCCAGAACTAAATGGAGCCTTGCCCACGCAGGGACCACTGCCAGGGCCTCTGGCACTCAGTGCTTCAGGGCTGGGGGGATCCCATCCCTCAGCCTGAATCTGTCCTCCCCACCCCAACCAACTCTCCATCTCCCTCCCCAGCGTCAGGCCAGGTGGAGTCTACTTCTCAGCAGGAGTGTCTACACTGAGATGTCAGCACTAGCGGTCCTCATCCTGGAAAGACCCCACGGCAGGTCTCAGAGGGCGGAGTCTGAGCCAAGGTGAGGGCTGGCCCATGGGCAGGAGGGGTGAGGCAGCACCTGGCCCCAAGGAGGTAGAACTTTCTGGGACGATGTGGAAGGTGGACCCTGAAGCAAAGGCTGGGCCCCAGCACGGTGCACCCTCCTGGGTGCCCCAGTAACCAATGGTAGTTCTGATACTGTTTGTGGGACAAACTCAGCCGTAGCCGACTAACCCCAAGGTGTGTGGGCTAGACGCCTACTCTGAACCAAGAGTGCATACGCTGATTTCGTTGGAATATTACTAAGTACAAACCTGGTTGCTATGTAATTAACTCAGAATGTAATGAGCAATAAAAATACAATTATATTCCTGTAATACATTAAACCACAGTGCTTTCCTAAACCACTTAAAAGGCCCCGCGCGTGTTCTCAAGGAAGAGCACACTAAGGGAACACGGGGGAGGTGACGCTTCGTGAACACGTCGCTCTCAGACAGCCCTTCAGCCCCTGAGCCACCAGCAAGGGCATCGGAGGCTTTCAGAGTCCGCTTCGGAGACTTCACAAAAGGCTCTGCTGTGCCAGAGGGGCCAGCCTCGAAGCTCTAGGCACTGCCGGCACGGACGAGCCCCGGAGGGAGAGTTCTGCGTGAGGGGAGCTGACGAAGGCTGGAGTGGAACCGCACGACCCGGTGACTCCCCACCTTGGTGCTGTCCCGCAGGAAAGGCAGACCCGCGTCCCCACAGCACATGCATGCGAGCGTTCACAGCAGGGCTATTCACCACAGCCACAGAGCGGAAACAGCCGTATCCATCAAGGGGTGGATGGGTAAACACAACGCGGTCCATCCAGACAATGGGATGTGGTTTGTCTATAAGAAGGAATGAGGTGCTGGCACGCGAGTGCCAGACACATTGGGCCACACCGCGAAGGTGCCATTTAAATGAATGCCTAGAACAGGCAAATCCACAGAGACAGAGGGTCGGCAGGGGCCGGGAGTATGTGGGGAGATGGGAGTGACTGCTAATGGGGAGGGGATTTTGGGAGGTGATGGAAACGATCTAAAATGTGATGGTGCACACGTCTGTGAGCACATAATCATTGAATTGTTCACTTTAAATGGGTCAATTGTATGGTACATGAATTTTAGCTAAATAAACTGTGGTGTTTGTTTGTTTGTTTGTTGTTTTTAAGACAGAGTCTTGCACTGTCACCAGGCTGGAGTGCAGCGGCATGATCTCGGCTCACTGCAACCTCTGCCTCCCCGTTTCAAGCGATTCTCCTGCCTCAGCCTCCCGAGTAGCTGGGATTACAGGCGCCCGCCACCAGGCCGGGCTAATTTTTGTATTTTTAGTAGAGACAGGGTTTCGGCATGTTGGCCAGGCTGGTCTCGAACTCCTGACCTCAAGTGATCTGCTCGCCTCGGCCTCCCAAAGTGTTGGGATTATAGGCATGAGTCACTGCACCTGGCCAATAAACTGCATTTTATTATAAGGCTGGAGGAAGAGATGGGGGGACAGGCTTTGACAGTGCAGGAGGGGCGGCCATGCCTGGATGCTCACGGGGCTTCTCAGCCCCTTCTCCACCCTCCTCAGATCCTTCCTGGGTCCCTACCAGAAGTCAGGAGCAGAGACAGACAGGAGCACAGGCCTAGGGCTCTGGGCACAGGGACTCCCATGCCATCCTGTAGGAAGGGGTCCCACCTTTCCTTCCTCATGCTGGATGCCTCCGGCCACCCCCGCCCCTAGTGCTGTGCAATGTGTTCTGCCCCCGAGGCCACTCGCCCTCCCAGACAGCTCGTGCCTGGTGAGCCCCAGCCCTCATCTCTGCGCCCGGCTCACATTCGACTTGGACCCCAAGCCTCGGTTTCCCCATCTGTGAAATGGGGATACTCATGGTCTTGCCAGGCAGGCTGTTAGGATCTAGGACCTAGCGCAGAGCCTGCCCACAGGAGAGGCACCACCGCCACCATGGCATTGGTCAGAAACAGCAGCACACTCCTGCCCTTTCATGGAACATTAGATGGCGGCTGTTACGTCATGATGATGGCAGAGATGAGCGCACACCTTTGCTTCCTAAGTGTCCCCCAAGATGGGATAAAACCAGTGGTGGGAACCCTCAGGCTCCTTCTGGGGAGGCTTCTGGCCCTCCAGACAGCCAGGAAAGTTCCAGGGCAGGTCAGTGGTGGGGTGGGGACTGGAGCCCCATACCCAGACTCAGGAAGGGGCAGGAAAGGTGGGCAGCGTCCAGCACAGGGGGTGTCCAAGCGTCCAGGGGCCATGGAGAGGCACAGGAGGACTGGAGGAAGGAGTGAGCATCCGGGTCGGGCAGCCCAGCAGGAAGATGGGGGGGGGCACCCCGCGTGCTGTGTCAGGCTGTGGGAAGTGTGATATTGATAAAACATGCGGCTGGAAAACATCATCTCGCAAGGTCATTTTTACAAGAAAGTTGTGCTGCATGGATTTATTGCTGTGTGCAGAGAGGATTTTAATTACCACGTTTTAAGAGGTGTTATTATCTCGTGGCAGGCTCTGGAAAAAAATACTCCCTAAGCCATAACCTGCCCCCCGGCGCACTGAGCCTGGGGACTAGGAGCCACCGGCACTGGCGGGTGTTCCCGTTCACCCGCCCCCGGGCCTGCCCTGAGACCCTCCTGACCCCGCTCAGACGGGGGAGGAAAATGAGGCCACCTCCCTGCCGGAGCCCAGGCCGATTCTCAAGGCACCCCCTTCCCCAGCCTCTGCCGAGAGTCCCGGGGTTGGGACTCCCCTCCTCCTCTCCAGCTGGGTGTGGGTGGCTCCCCAGCTACGGCAGCTCCCCGGCCAGTAAGACTGAAACTCCCATGTTCTGGGTACTCTGCTCCTTAGGACACAGCCCCGGGCGTGCCAGAGCCAGCTCTGGGTACCCTCGGGGGCCTGGGGCCAGACTCGGCCAGCCCGGAGGAGGGCAGTGTGGGTGAGGGGATGGGGCCATCAATGAAGGGAATGGGTTATGGGTGGTGATGAGGGGAAGGGGCTGTGGGTGGTGATGAGGGGAAGGGGCTGTGGGTGGTGATGAGGGGAAGGGGCTGTGGGTGGTGATGAGGGGAAGGGGCTGTGGGTGGTGATGAGGGGAAGGGGCTGTGGGTGCTGATGAGGGGAAGGGGCTGTGGGTGGTCTGGGTGGAAACAGAGATGATGTGGGGCCGGTTCTGGGCAAGCTCTCGGGCCACTCTGGGGGACCCACGGTCTGTTTAGAATCTCTCCAGCCTCTCACAGGCTGCAGACACCGCAGAGGAGGGACCAGCCTTCTCCTTGTGGCAGGAAAATGAAGTCAGGGTGCAGAGGGACAGGTGGGCCGCCGCCGGGGTGGGCTGCAGCATGGAAACCGGCTCGCCAATACTCCCTTGGTTCCGTAACTGCCAGGTCTGGGCATGAGAGAGGCCAGGAACCTGGTACTCCCACCCCAAATGCCCAAGACGGTGCCAAGTGCCAAGTAAGGCCCCCAGTGAGGAGGAGGCCTGGGATGGGGAGTGTTTCTCGAGCCCCCAATCAATGTAGGGAGCTGCACACGGGCCCTCCGCAGTCCTCTTCTGTCCCCAGGTCTAGTGGAGCTGCCCCAGCAGCACTGGCCACAGCTCGGGCCAGGCCACTCAGGACAAGGAGGGCTGGACCCGGCTGCTCACAGGTGTGCCATGGAGGGGACTGAAGGCTGAGCCATGATGGGTGACAGCTGTGACTCCCCAGTAAAGTCAGGGGACTCACTTCACTCAGGTGCTCTGCAAAGGGCTCCCCATATGCTCAATGTCTTGGGGAGCCTGAAAAACAGGGATTCATGTGCAAACCCCTGAAATCCCCACAGCTCAGCCTTCACCTCTCACATCAGAGCGTCCATACCTTGGACAAGGCAGTGTTTATTAAGAAATTGATTTTACCTTATCAATTGTTTTGTGCCTGTTAGCATTCATCTCCAGAGCACACGCTGGCATTGTGCTGGGCACAGATACACACACGTCCTCTCACTTCACTCTCCCCCTGCCCACAACCCCATTTTCAGGTGAAGCAGAGCGTGCATGGAGCGCATTAGTACCTGTTGGGTCCACAGCAGGTCAGAGCAACGGTTGCAGTCCACCCAGGCTACCTGCTCTGAACCGCTGTCTTCCCAGGGAGCAGAACTCACAGGAAGAAAACGCTGCCTCCTCACGAACAGGCACGTGCCAAGGATACACAGCTCCTCCGGCCAAGCCCCAGAAGTCAATCCCATGCGGCAGAGGGTGCTCCCTAGCAGCGCGCGGCTTGGGGGAACCTGGAGCTGTTCCTGTCAGTCAAAACCAGGCCTGTCCATGCTGCAGGGGAAAGTCCCAAATGCCCTCACTGAACAACGGCTCCATGAGCCCCTCGTCCGAGAGGCTCACAAGAGGGCAAGGCTTGGGTTTCCTGGGGTAACCCTGGCATAAATAGGCTGGGTCCCAAAAGGCCATCCCTGGCTCCGGGATGCAGCTGTGAACACAGGCACACAAGACTGTTATCCAGAGGCTGAGCTTCCTGGGCTAGCCAGGGCTGAAGCTCTGTGGCCTATGTGCCGGGCACTCTCTGGGGTGGGGGCTGCAGGGCAGGGGCCCCAGCTGCAGGACAGCAGGAGGGAAGCAGGGCAAGCCCCCATGGAGAGGCTGCAGGCTGACTGAGGGTGGGCGTCCTCAAGGGTGCAGAGCAGACAGGCCTTTGGGGTCCTGAAGCCCCCACACATCTCATGGCTGCCCCAAGGGCCGTTCACCATCTGCCTGCACCCGGGCCTCCCTGCCTCTGCTCTCTGCTCTGCCCACATCCTCCCAAGACACACCTCCTTCTGGAAGCTGAGGAAACTCACCGGGCTGACTCCAGTGGCAACCCTTCTTCTCCCAGCCCCCCGCCCCCCAGCCCTCCCAAACTTCCTGCCAGGACTGTGATGATTTGACAGGTGTGTCATGAGATGCTGGTGGCAGTCCAGGGTCCCCCCAGGAACGGCAGGGCACCTCTCTTGTCCTCACTTAATTAAAATGTGTTCCTGACGGGGCCGCGGTGCACCGCATTCGCCTGGCGCAGCATCAGCGATTCGCCCTTTGCCTGTGGGAGTTAACTCTGAATTTCCAGCCAAGAGGAAGCCTCCAAAGGAAGGGTGGAGATGGGTGTCCCTGGAGGGGATGCGCCTAGGCTGGGCCCCTGCACACGCTTCCCTCGCGGCGCCCACCTGCACCTGTCAGGTCTCATTACCTGCAGCGGCCCTGCAGCCCAAGCCCCCACCCCGCGCCAACCTGGAAGCACCTGTGACGGGCTGCAGTGCCTGTCTTCCTGGAGAGGAGGCACAGACAGCCGCTCCCCACCCGCCCCCTGGCAGGCAAAAGCAGCAATGCCACAGATGGGAGAGCAGTGTCCTTGGTGAGTTCCTTGCATGGGGCAGGGCCTCCTGGCTTGTGGCAGCCAGGCTGGGACTGGCCCTGGAGGCAGAGAGAGGGCCTAGTGGGAAATTCTGAGTCCCAGAAGATGGGCCAGGGCTGCCCATGGCAAGGGCCAAGGAGAACGCAGCCCCGCCTGCTGCGCATCGCACACAGGGTTGGCAGAAGCACCCTTGAGGCCGGGCAAGTGCTCAGCCAGGCTGGAAGGTTACAGGCCATAAAGTTGGGCTCACATTTTATGTCCTGGGGGCTCCTTCCTTGGCACCCTGGAAAACTCCAAACGCCCCAGCTTGGGCCAGCCTGGGGACCCCCCACCCAGCCCCACTCCCCACTCGGCCACATAAACTCTAAAGCCAGGGCCCTCCTGCTCTCCCAAGCTGTTTCTAGACCTTGGGAGCTGCCTTGCTGTCCCCCAAAAGCCCCACCACACGAGTGACAAGCCCTTCACTCCCCCATGGGGTGTGTGTGGTGTCAGAAGCCTCAACATTTGGGCCAAATTTGGGGTGAGGGAGTGCGCCCCATGTCTTAAAGGTGGCCCCTGCCACGGGCATGGCGCTGTGGGGGCAAAGGTAGGATGTTGCTGGTCGAAGCCAGGCCTGCTCTGCTCCCCTGGGAGCTGGGGCAGTGCTGGGAGGG
Source organism: Symphalangus syndactylus (assembly GCF_028878055.3). Lineage (NCBI taxonomy): Eukaryota > Metazoa > Chordata > Mammalia > Primates > Hylobatidae > Symphalangus > Symphalangus syndactylus. Next base: position 12,841,038 of record NC_072430.2, read on the forward strand.
TCACATGCAGGAATGAGATTTCAGTTTAGTCTGGTTCTCAGCAGAGAGCTTCAGTTTTGTTTTGTTTTGTTTATTAAATCCCTTCCCCAGATAGAAGAAGGGTCAGCAAAGAAAAGACATGAGGCCAGGCTTGTCCTCAGGTGGGCAGAGGTGCGGTGAGGGCGAGGTTCGGGGGGCTGAGAGGTGGCGGCTCAGCCTCGTTGGCTTTGGGGTCTCAGCATCTTGGCTTCCACGGGGAGGAGCCGGTAGCTGAGCCCAGACCCCACAGATCCAGCTCAAAGCCTGAAAAACAAGAGCACACAGACATAGGACATGGGCACTTACACCGGGGATGGAAGCACCGGCCTGCAGGAGGAGCCCGGACCGGGGCTGGCTGCCCCAGAGCCAGGCTGGCAGGGGCAGGACTGTGGGGTCGGCCCCTGGCTCCGCCCCGCGCTCACCACGCCTCGCAAGCTCCTCTTTGTCTGGATCCAGTCTCCCCATTGGCAGAGCAGGTTTTTTTTTTAAATTTCTTTAATTTGCTTTGCAAATAACTCTGAATTAAAAACCATATCTATCTATTTTTAAAGACCCACTCTTTCACTCCCTTAACTACATTTCTACAAGATATTTTTCCCTAGGAAAATTCAATTAGGTTTTAATTTTAGTCATCTAAAAGGCACTGGTGCTTTGAGCGTTTGGTTTTTAATTTAAGCCCTTGGTAGGGCATTTCAATTAAAACACTGGGGATGAGAATGACTGGGCTGTTCCGAGGCAGGTGGAGACCCCAGAGGCAGGGCTGAGCAGGGCGGGGAGGGGCGGGGCCACTGGGCAGGGCTGAGCAGGGCGGGGCGGGGCCACTGGGAGGGCTGAGCAGGGTGGGGCGGGGCCACTGGGCAGGGCTGAGCAGGGCGGGGCGGGGCCACTGGGCAGGGCTGAGCAGGGTGGGGCGGGGCCACTGGGCAGGGCTGAGCAGGGCGGGGCGGGCCGCTGGGCAGGGCTGGGCATCCAACGGGCCGCTCAGACCACCTGGGGACTGAGTTCCTCCACCCTAGGGGCCCCCAGGCGCTGGGCGCTGACCCTGGGTGAGAGTCCACGCTGGGCCTGCAGCGTGAGCCCAACAGGCCAGAGGAGTGCAGGAGCCAGGAAGCGAGTTCTCCGAGGCCACAGGTCCAGCTGACCCCAAGGCAGGGCGCCTGGTGCAGTGACCCTCAGGCCTCGCCCACGCACCCTGGTGGCCTGTTCCAGGGAAAAGGTGGAGTTGCAGCCACTCCTTGGACAAGGAGCAGTAAGGCGTTCTGGGAGTGGCACCCGCAGGCCTGTCCCGGGCTTGTCCTTTGGCTGCAGGGCTTCATCCCAGGGTCTCAGCAAAGGCCCCCCTCAAGGCTGTGCTGAGACAGGCAGCAAGCACAATGCTGAGACAGACGTGTGGCTCCTGCGGTTTGCTCAGCAGTTGGGAGGCCTGTCGTCCACTCCACACACGCATCCAGGCTGGGATCTCCACACACGCATCCAGGCTGGGATGGAGGCAGATGGAGCCAGGACATGCCCAGAGGCCCATCCAGGGCCTGACCTGGCAAGGGGGATCTGGAGGTCGATGCTGGGCCTTGCCACAGGGAATGTGGGAAGAGAAGGCGACTCCCCCAGGCTCAGAGGCCTCAGGCTCCTCTGATGCATCCTCAGAAGTTTCCTAACCTTGAAGTGCAAATGCATCTCCTTCAATGAGAAGAGCCTGCAGTTCCATATGCTCTGAGAGCAGCTCCTCCCTCCCATACCCCTGCCCTCCCCCAAACCCAACATCCAGCCGAGAAGAAGACCTAGAGAGTGAGAATAGGGAGGGGCCACGTCCCGAGCAGGTTAAATTGGTGATACATGTGCCTTTATTCATTGTTTTTATTGCTTTACTTATTACACTTTTTATTCAGAGATTATTGTTGATCCCCAAGCAGCTACAAGAAATAATACCAACAGATCCCATGCGTCTTTCATTCCATTTTCCCCAGTGGAAACCTCTAGCAAAACTCTAGCACACTATCCCCAGCAGGGTGTTGACAGATGCAGCCAAGACACAGAGCACCCACCCCTCAGGGACCCTCAGGGTGCTCTTTTGTAGCTACACCCACTTTTCCTCTCACCCACTGCACCCACTCCTTAATTTCTGCTAGCCACCAGTCTCTTCTTCCATTTCTACAAATTTGCCATTTCAAGAACATTATATACATGAAACCATACATACAGTATGTAAGCTTTGGGGACTGGCATTTTTCACTCAGCATAATTCTCTAGAGATTCGCCCAGGTGGCTGGACGTGTCACTAGCTCTCTCCTTTTCCTGGCTGAGTGGTCCTCCATGGTGTGGAGGCACCACGGTTTGTTTAATCACTTGCCCATCAAAGGACATCTGGGTTGACTTCAGGTTAGGGCTATGGTGAATAAAGCTGCTCTGACCAGTAATGTACATGTTTTATGGGAACGCGTCTTCATATCTCTGGAATACAAGACCAGGAATATAATAACTGCGTCATAGGGTAATTGAGTTTTTAAAGAAATTGCCAAACTGTCTTTCTAGAGTGGCAATACTATGTTACGTTCCCATCCAGCTTCTCCACATCCTCGCCAGCATTTGGTGTTTTCATTCTTTGTAAAAGTTAGTCATTCTGATAGGTGTGTAGTGACATCTCCTTGTGTTTTAATTTGCATTTCCCCAGTGGCTAATAACGTCAAACATCTTTTCATCTGTTTATTTGCCATCTATCTTCTCTCTTCAATCAAATGTCTCTGCAGGGGTCTTGCACATTTTCTAACTGGATTGTTAAGGTTTGTTTACTGTTGAGTTTTGAGAGTGCTTTGTATATACTAGATACTAATCCTTTGTCGGGTATGTGGTTTCAGATATTTTCTCTTATTCTGTAGCTTGTTCATCCTCTTAACAGGTTCTATCATAGAATGACAATTTTTAATTTTGATGAAGTCCAATTTATCAATGCTTCCTTTAAGGAACATATTTTTGGTGTCAAGTCTATGAACTCTTTGCCTAGCCCTAGCTCCCAAAAGTTTTATCCTATGCTTTTTTTCTAAAAGTTTCTTAGTTTCACCTGTTACACTTAAACTGTTTGTCCAATTTGAGTTAATTTTTGTATAACGTGATATGTTTAGATTGAGGTTCTCTTTTTGCTCAAGTAACATTTGTTAAAAGACTATTTGTCCTTCATTAAGTTACTTTTGCACTTTGTGAAATCTCACTTTGTCAAAAATCAGTTGGGTACTTTTGTGTAGCTCCACTCCTGAGTTCTCTTGTTCTAGTCCATTGGTTTGTGGGTCCATCCCTCAGCCAATTGGCCAAATGCCACCATCTAGACTAATATAGCTATCTAAAAAGTCTTGAAATTGGATGGCATGATTTTTTTTTATTCTTTTTCAAAATTGTTTCAGCTATTCTAAGTCTTTCTTGTTTTCATGTAAATTTTATAATTATCTTGTTTGTGTCTACAAAATAAGCTTGCTGGGATTTTTATAGGAATAGCATTAAACCCACATATCAATTTGGGGAGAATCGTCCTCTTTACTGTGTTGTCTTCTAATCCATGAACACAGTCATTCTCTCTACTTATTTATATCTTTGATTTCTTTCATCAGTGTTGTATACTGTTCAGCACAAGTCCTGTACATGTTTTGTTAAATTTATAGCTGTTTCATTTTTTAAGTAGGTGTAAATGGTATTCTATTTTTAATTTCAGCATCCACGTGTTCATGCTAGGATATAGAAATACAATTGAGTTTTGTATGTTTATCTTGTACACTGAAGACTTGCTGAATTCCTGATTAGTTCTAGGAATATTTTGTCAATTCCTTCGGATTTTCTATGTAGACAACCTCTGCAAATAGTGATAGTCATATTCCTTCCTTTCAGATATGTATACTATGTCTTTTATTTGCTTTTATTGTCTTATTGCAAGAGCTAGAACTTCCGGCACTATGTTGAATAAGAATGGTGAAATTAGACATCTTTGACTTGTTCCAATCTTGGGAAAAGAAATTCAGTATTAATTACATAGTTATAATTTTAAGTAGATAAAGTTAGCTGTAGGGTTTTTGCAGATGTTCTTAGCAAATGAGGAACTTCACCTCTGTCTTAGTCTACTTAGTGTTGTTATAACGGAACACAAGAGGCTGGGTAATTTATAAAGAAAAGAGGTTTATTTGGCTTATGATTCTGGTGGCTGGAAAGTCCAAGAGCATAGCATCAGCCCCTGCTCAGCTTCTGGTGGGGGCCTTGTACTATATCAAGACATGGTGAAGTGGGAAGGCAAGCAGGCATGTGCAATGCAAAAGCAAACACAAAGAGAAATCTCACTTTATAACAACCCACTGTCACAATCACTAACCTAGTCCTGAGAGGAGAATGCACTCTGGTTAGATGGCATTAATCTATTCATTACGGATCCATCCCCATGACCCAAACACTTCCCATTAGGTCCTACTCCCCAACACCATCATAATAGCAATCAAATTTCAACATGAGTTTTGGAGGGGACAAACTATATTCAAACCGTATCATCCTCTATTCCTAGTTTGCTGATAATTTATCATGAATGGGTGCTGAATTTTGTCAAATGATTTTTCTTCATAGATTGATACTATCATGTGATTTTTTTTCTTCTTTAGCTTGTTAACATGATGAATGATATTGATTGATTTCAAATATTAAACCAGCCTTGCATCCCTGGAATAGACTCATTTAGTCTAGTGTATGATTCTTTTTATATACTGCTGACTTCTGTTTGCTAATATTTTGGTAAGGATTTTGTGTCTGTATTCATGAGGGGTTATTAGTTTGTAGTTCGCTTGTTTTTTATACTGTTTTGGGTAATTTTAAAATTTCCTTTGAGATTCTTTTTGATCAATGGACTGTATTGTTTCCAAATGAACTGCTCCATCCACCCCTGGGGCCCCCTGTCACTGCCACAGTGTCCCTCCCCCTTCAACCACCCCACCCACCACATTCCTGCATGCTCCTAGCACTCCCTGCCACCCTGTTGCAGCCCTGCATGCTTGTGGCACTCCCTGCCACTCTGCATGCTCCTGGCACTCCCTGCCACCCTACCACAGCCCTGCATGCTCCTGGCACTCCCTGCCACCCTGCCACAGCCCTGCATGCTCCTGGCACTCCCTGCCACCCTACCACAGCCCTGCATGCTCCTAGCACTCCCTGCCACCCTACTGCAGCCCTGCATGCTCCTGGCACTCCCTGCCACCCTACTGCAGCCCTGCATGCTCCTGGCACTCCCTGCCACCCTGCTGCAGCCCTGCATGCTCCTGGCACTCCCTGCCACCCTACCGCAGCCCTGCATGCCCCTGGCACTCCCTGCCTCCCTATCACAGCCCTGCATGCTCCTGACACTCCCTGCCACCCTACCACAGCCATGCATGCTCCTGGCACTCCCTGCCACCTCCTGCCACCCCAAGGCTTTTGCACTTGCTGTGCCCCTGCCTGGAGTGCTCTTCGCTGCCCTGACTCAGTCCCAAAGTTGCTTCCATAAGGGAGCCCTCCCCGAGTTCATCTGTTGCTCTGGGCGTCTGTAAAGGATTCTCTACCCCGCCTACATCCCAGCACTGCCAAGGGGCTGCAAGCAGGCCAGAGGTGGGCTTCAGGGCCATTTGTTACCTGGAGAAGATGGGCCACAGCAGGAAATCAGGAGAGGGCAGAGACAGCTCCACCTGGGGTCACCCCAGATCTCTTCCTGCTGCTCTTCAGATATGTTTGCGGCCCTATGCATCTCTCCACACTCTCCCTCCCACAGATCACTCAGGGCTGTCAGGCCCAGAGACCCAGCTTCCTGCCAACTGTGCATAGAGTTGGAGGGGCGCAGCAGAGAGCAATGCCTGGCCACTGCCTACCCCAGGGCAGCCCTCTCCTTGTCCAAACTCTGGCCTGCCTGAGGCTGGCCCAGAATCTGCCAAGTGGCCAGGGTGCAGCTACCTGGGGCCTGGGGCCCAGGATGGAGAAGCGGTTCAACTCGACACGGGGATGCAAGGCAGCCCCCTGTCCGGGTCCCCCGTGAAGCTCATGTCCAGCCTTCTCTACAGGACCCTTCACTCCCCCATGCTGGGGAGGGCTCTAACAGGGGAGGCCCCAGCAAATCTTCTCGGCAGGCAGAGCATCGAGCTGAAGGCCAGACTCTCCAGGAAGGGCATGAGCGCCCTGTCCCGAGGCTGTCTGCTCACAGGCAAGACGTGTCTCGTGCACACTGAGTCTGCGGCCTTGCAGGAGGAGCTGAAGCCCCTGCGCGTACAGAAGCCCCAGGACGAGCCCTCTCACCTGCGACTTCATCTCCCAGTCGGCATCAGGGCAGGTCTATGGGAGGTGGGATGGAGGCCACGGCATTGTGCAGATGTGATTCCTCACCTCCAGGAGCACTGGGCAGGCAGGGCTCATGCTGAGGGAAAGAAGTAACAAGACTCGCCAGGCCCTGAAGCTTCCCCAGAGCTGCAGTTGAGGCTATAGGCCCCGCATCTGCATGGGGCCAGGAAGGCTTCCTGCTGGAGGCATGCCATCAGTAGGGTCTCCCAGGACTAGAAGGTGCACAGGAAGACAGAGAGCTACCGGGCAAGGGGGCTGCTCACGTGAGCCTGGGGGGCACAGAGGAGGTCCGCCCTGGCAAAGACAGTAAGGAAGGGGCCTATGGGGAATGGGGAAGCCTAGGCCTCTCCCAGCTGGCAGTGGGGCTCCCTATCCCCTGATGTTGGGGCCCTGGAGAATTCTAAGGGGCCCTGGGTCCTGGGGCCCCTCCCCAGCCAGCCTCTATCCAGCTAGGCAGGCAACAGGCAGAGGTGAAATGCTGTTTGACAGGTAGCAAATCGCCTCTCCTCTTATGAGAATAACCCAATTATTTGACAGTGTTTTTCCAATACTCACAACATCTGTCTTTACTGTCTAATTTATGGAATTACCAATTAGCAATGACAGTTTCTGCCTCTCTGAAGTGTCCCTGCAGGGTACGGGTCTAATCGTGCTATCATTACACAGGTGCCCTCAGGAGGGATGCCAGCAGCCCAAGCCTGGCCCTGGTCAGCTGCAGGGCACCAGCTGCCAGCCCACAGGCCTCCAGGATAGGGTACCCTCCCCAGGACTTGGCAGATGCTGCCAATCAACTTTCCATTCCGCTTGGGTGGGCAGTCAAGGGGGACTTCTTTGGGATATCATCCTTCTTTGGGACATAGGGGCCTAATCCGAGACCTCTTTGTGCCCTCTGGCCCCTGGCAAACAGCAAGCCCCATTTCCGGAAGCGTGTGGGCCACCACACAATCAGAATGTGGCCTACATGACTGTGGGGTCCCATCCACTGTGTGACTCTGAGTCCCCGGGCTGGGGCAGGAAGAGCCGGTGGGCAGGGTCATGGCCCAGGACAGCATGCTCGGACATGAGGACCCAGTTGAGGGCAGTGACCAGGGTGGCCTGGGGCTGCACAGGAGTCTACCCTGAGGTTTCAAAACGAGGTTGCAGGCTGGGCGGCCGTCAGTCCCTCATGGCCCCACAGCCGTGAGTCACAGCAATCTGCACCATTCAAAGGATTCTAGATTTCCCCAGAGTTGCCCTGAGCCAAGGACGGGGTCCTATCAGCACCCAGCGGATCCGAGCCCCGGGGAGAGCTCAGCTCGGTGTAGGTGATGGTGTGGCTGGGCTGATGGAGGCCCATGGGCCCAAGTCTGGGGCTCCCACCAAGGAGCCTGCGGCCCGGCCCGGCCCGGCCCCACGCTTGCGCTACTGAATGCCATCCCCGACGTTCGGACCTTGGTTCGTCTAACTTCGATTTCCACCCATGACTAATGGCTGTCCCTGCCTTGTCTCGGCATTGGAGCTGGTTCCTCTGGCCCCAGCTGCATAAACAGGCCCAGCCCTGATAGCCCAGGGAAGGGCTGGATTAGGCGATGGCATGGCCAGGAAGCCAGGGAGGGGCCCCAAGTGGAAAAACGAGGTGCTGGGCCAGGGGCGGTGCTGAGGTCGGGGCCCAGGGACTGCCCAATGCAGGGTCACTGGAGCAGAGGGCAGCCCCCTCCCCGCCCCTCTCCTGCCCGGGCTGCCAGGCGCCTTTGGTGGGATTCCAGCCCCAGCCTCTTGCCCCTTCGGCTGGCCCACCTGGTGTCTGGGTCCCCTGTGCCCAGGCGTAGTACTCTCTGAGACCATGTTTGTCCTACCGCCTGGCATGTGGTGGCAGCTGCAATCCAAACCTCACACCCCATCCTGGCACTGGGCAGGCACCCTGGGGAGCCTGGTCACAGCCATTTCAAAGACAAGCAAACTGAGGGCCACCAACCAGGGGCATTCATACCCCTGGAACCAGAACTCTATTCTGGTGTTCCGGAAAACAGCTGATGGCAGCGGGGAGCCCATTTGCCCGTAAGACTGGAAAACACTCCCAGGTGCTCCTCGTTTTCAGGGCCAGCTGCAATCCCAAGGAGCTCCCAGGAGAGGCCCCCAAACTGGCTGAATCCCAGACCCCACGGCTGTGGCCCTGCCTGGTACTCCTGTTTGCACGTCAGGATCAGTCCCATTCCCACCGCCAGCCCTCTGGCAAGACCACCTGATCTGGCCCAAGTCCCCAGTACCCAGAAGGAGGCGCATAAAGACTTCCCAGACTGGAGGGATCATGAGCTAAAGTCAGCAGGGGAAGAGGTGGCTCCAAGCAAGGAGAGGAAAACCCACAGACAGCAGCCTGTGGGGCCGTCGCCGCCACCACACCCTGGAGCCCCCAGAACCATCACTTCTGCTCCCTGGAAGGACTGCAATGTGGTACAGAGGGAAGCTGATGACTCCAGCACCCCTGCACCCCCCAGGACCAGGACGGCCCCTGCAGCCCATGCCTCGCTGTCCCATCAGGCGCTCCCCGCTTCTTGCGCCTGGCTGCACGTGCTCCCCTCACCAGCCATGGCCCCTTTGTGGCTCACTGCCCCAGCTGCCAGGGCCCTGCAGGAACGCACCACCAGCTCCACCTCTGACCAGCCAGCTCCCAGGTGAAGCCCCTCACCTGCCCTCCGGGCTCCAGCCCAGGCTGCAGTCAGGCCCCTGGACTCCCAGGGCCCTGATGTGCTGGCGTCCCGCCCTGGCCACTCCCCTCTCGCTCCCTCCTATGCCCCCAGTCCTGAAATTCCCTCCGGAGCTCACCTCACAGCAAGGGTGGAAAGTCCCCGAGCCCACCCTGCTCTGGGTCACACCTCCGACTCTGCAGGGGTCCAGGCCTCATGGCAGAAGCAGCCTCGTGCCTCCCAGGAGCCCCCAGAGGGGCTGAAAACTCCAGGAGTCAGGAGTCAGTCTCGGAGCTTCACCCCCAGTGCAGGCATGAAAATCCAAGCCTCTGGCGACTAAAGGGGGGATTTTATTCTAGGGACCAAACCACATGCCTGCCTTTGACAGCAAAGATACTGGCGCTGGTGCTTCCAGAGATCCCAGCACACCCGCGCCCCTGCCTGCTCTGTCCTCCCCGCCGCCCACCCTCGCACCAGCCTCCCCAGGCCGTCTGCACAAGCTCCAGGCCCTCTTCTGTTTCAGGAGCAAGTCTCAGGGCAGCTACCGGCAAACCGCTGATGAAGGCCCCCATCTCCCAGGGTCAAAACCAGGGTTCAGCTGCCCGTCTGCCCGTCTGCCCGACAGCTGGTGGCTCTGCCCATGCATCGGGCAGTGCTGACACGGTCATAAAACCTGCTGTGGAAATGACCGCTCACTGTGGCCACAAGGGCCCAGCGGACCTGAGCAGGCAAAGGCCCCCGGGCTTCCCCAGGGGAGGGAAGGGGCCGAGGTCTTCTTGTCACATGGTCCCTCCCAGATCCCGGCTGCAGATCTCACATCTCACTGTGGCCCCAATGATGCAGCAGAGCAGAGTGCTGGGGAGCTGGGAGCACACGGGAAGTCAGAGCGCCGTGCACGCACACCCTGCACACAGGGCAGCCACACACGCACCTGCGGCCAGGCCCAAGTGCAGCGAGACCCTGAGCTTCTCCAAGCCACGTGTGCTCACATCAGGGCGATGCCGTCAAGGCAGAGGCTTTGGCCGAAGCATTCTGCCCCTGAGAGTGAAGGTGAGCAGGCGAGGGGCTGCCGATCGGAGTCTCCAACACAAGGGCTGAGACCCAAGTCAAGTCCAGGGTCAGGGCTGACACAGCCACCAGGGCCAGGGAGGGAGTGGCATGGTGACCTCAGCACTCATGTGACCCTGAAACACAGGTTTCCAGAGCCCTGGGACACCTCCCACCCTGCCCCATCTGCAGCAGCTCAGGCCACAAAGCCGGTGCTCTCAGGAGTTGTGATGGGTAATTACATGTGTCAATGTGACTGGGACACAAGGTGCCAGACATTTGGTCAAACATGGCTCTGGGCATGTGTGAGGCTGCTTCTGGAGGAGATCAGCATTGGAGTCAGGGAACTGAGTCCAGCAGGTGTGCTCTCCATGTGGGCGGCCCTGTCTCATAGGTCAGAGGCCTGCATAGAATAAGAAGGTGAAGCCAGGGAGAACTGGCTCTCTGCTGACTGCCCAGCTGGGACATCTGTCTTCCCCCTTTGGATGGGACTGGAACTCATAGCATTGGCACTCCTGGGTCTCCAGCTTGGCAATGGCACATCCAGGGACTTCCCAGCCTCCATAACCACATGAGCCAATCCCTTATAATAAACACACATCCACACACACACACACGCACATACACACATATGCATACACACAGGCATGCACACACATACACAAACACACACAGGCTCTGTTGGCATTTTCTGGAGAACCCTAATACAGGGGTCACTGAAGTCCCTGCCAACCTCGCAGCCACCCCTGAGTTGGACTGCACCTGGCCTCCTCTATCTCCTCTGCATTATCAAAGAAAGGACAGAGGCAGACTGGTGAGGAGAGACGTTTATTCAAGATGGTTACTGCAAGGGGGGGCGGGCTGTCGCCACAGGGAAGGGCAATCCAGTGGGAGAATGCCCCCGCCTCACCAAAGGGCTGCAGGCTTCTCCAGGGTGAGGTGAAAGGGCTTCTCTTTCAGAGAGAGGCGTCCACAGAGCTGGGAGGTGGCGTGGGGAAGCAGGGACAGTCTGCAGGACAGAGAGGTCAGAGCCAAGCGTGGTTGGCCCTGGTGCACCCGTTCTCAGGAGGGCATCTGCTGGCTCGAATGAGGGAGGCCAAGGTTCGGGGCCCGAGGGGAGTGGGGAGCTGAACCGAGGCTGAGTAACAAGCCTTTTCCTTCCGGTTGAGCAGCAATCACTTGTGAGGCCACACAAGAACTCGAGGGCGTGTGTCGGGCCCGGCCCTGGAAACAAGTGTTTTCCAGAGTCTTCCAGGCAAGGGGCTCCCCGCTGCCATCAGCTGTTTTCCGGAACACCAGAATAGAGGGTTTCTTAACCTTCAGGTAAATTCAACATTGTCACAGTGAGAGTGTCCCTGCCGGGGTCTGTCCTCAGGGGTCTCACAGGACAGGCCGCCGGGGCTGCACTGGGGACTTGGGAAGAAGATGACAATGATGCCGTTGGGAGAGATCATCACACAGAAAGTGGCTCGGGGCCCAATGTGGGGTCAAGGCAAGGTCCACGGCCGCTGACGGCTCAGCCCCGGGTCCCACAGACAGCGTGGAAAGGCAGAGTCAGAGGGCCAGATGAGGAGGGGATTTCTGTGGCGTGACCTGGGCTGTGAGCTCTTCCCCAGCCCGAGGGGGAAGAGGACGGGCTTCTCTTTCACCTCTGGGCACAGCAGATCTCGAGCAGGATCCCTGAGACGGGGTGGGGCTGGAGGCTGGGAAGCTGCGGCACCTGGTAAGGGGGCCGTGCTCAGAAGGCTGTCGGGGTGGCCAGCTGAGCTCCCACACTAGTGAGCGCTGGCCAGCCCCGGACAGCTTGCAGAGCGGGGGTCTCCGGCTCACCTCCCCGTGTTTCCCGCAGGGCGCTCGTTCATTCCTTGGTGCATCCAGCCACACATCCTCAGCACCCTCCGCGTCCACCCAGACCGGCCTGAGGACCTGCGATGACTCAGCCACCATGGCCTCCAGCAGAGGAACCCTGGCAGGGGACGGCCAGTTGCCACCAGCTCCACTTGGGGCCATCCCCTCCCAGGGCCCAGCAGGATCCAGAGGGGCACCCCTAGGGGATGGTCACCTCGCACTACTCTACCTGCCTTCAGGGCTAACCCTCTGTGGGTTCTAGGCTTCCTCTCCAGGGGTTCTGAGCCGAACTGTGTCCCCCCAAAATTCCTACGTGAAACCAACCCCGCCCATACCTCCATGGTGGGCTATGGGTTCCCAGACCCGCGGGAGAACACCGTTTCTGTTGTTTTAAGCTACTGAGTCTACGGTCTTTGTTATGGCAGCCCTGGCAAACTGATACACTAGGGAAGGGTCTCCAGAAAGGTCTCCCACTCCCCACTTAGAGTCCAGTGAATGCACTTGGACCACGGCACTCATTCCTGCTCTCTCCAGGGTGCTGGACGATGAGCAGACGCCCATTGCCTGCCTATCTGGGCCTGGGCCGGGCTTGCTGTCTGGGGCCATGGTGGAAGTGCGATGTGAAATTTCGAACTGGCATTCTTGCAAATCAGTGTCAGTCCCTGTGTGGGGGCGCATGAAGAAGGATGTTCCAGAGCCTGAGCTCGAAAGCCTGAGGCCCCTGGGCCTGCATAGCCTCCCCCAGTGCTCGACGCCATGTGGCTCCCACTGAGAGCTGCCCAGCCCAGGGCATGCAGACGGCCCATGAACGCTCGTCTTCCTGCACCTGCTTCCAGCACACTCCCTTTCTGCTCTTGGCCTGAGCTGAGCTTGGAGATGAGCAGGCTGCTGTTGGTGCAGGGGATGGGTTGAAGCACAGCCTGCCTGGAGGGCTCACATAGATGACAACCGGGACTGCAGGAATGGGGAGGCCAGGCAGACGGCCCTCCTGGGGATACAAGAGCTTCCAGAGACCAGCAGCGGCTTCCTCGGTAGCAGCACCTGACGGGGCACATCAGTGCCTGTCTGTGTGCTGGAGTGCTTCTGGAGGTCTGGGAAGTCATAATTGACTGCATACTTATTGTCAGCGTTGTTTAAATTCTGGTGCATTTTTCTGTGATAATATAATAATAAGATAAATATTTGCTGGGTACTAGCTATGCTTAGTGTATATCACCCTCACACCAACCTCATGAGGGAGATCCTGCCGTTTGCCCCATTTTACAGATGAGCAAACAAGCTCAGAAAGTTTAAGTCAGCTGCCCAAGGTCGCATAGCTCATGGGAGGCAGAGCTGGGATTCGAACCCTTTGGGTTCACAGTTTGTGCTATTAACCATGACTCTCCCCCAGGCTGACGCTGGGCTGGGGGTGCTGCTGGGGCCACCCAGGGCTGCAGAGTGTTAGAGCTCAATCTGGGTGAGTCTCAGGAGGAAAGGGAGGTGGGGAGGGAAGAATTCTGTCCCAATGAACATACACTGCCTGCCTCCCGCTCCACTCAGCATCCCACAGAGCCTGGGTGCTGTCTCTCCCCAGGAAACAGAACCCACCCCGAGGGTCCATGCCCACCCTCCTGTCCACACAACCGTGGCACACACATGCACATTCACACACAGCACATGTGTGTCGGCAGCAGCCAACCCCAGTCCAGGCAGGTGGCCACGGACACAGCAGCTGGGCCCGTCTCTCAGAGCCAGGCTGTTCGGGATAGAAAATGAGGCTTTGAATGTCGTGGTGTGTTTGGAGGTTTACACGTTTGCCCAGGGTTGACTGCACATTTCTCCCACTGCAGAGAGAATGAGGCCCGCCAGACAGCCCACGCAGGTCCACAGCTGGGCTTGAGAACAGGGCCGCTCCTCGCAGGCGCCTCACTCCAGCAAGCAGGACCTTCCAGGGTGCGGAGGCTCTCTGCTCTGGGGCCAGGACTCTGAGACATCGGTTGCCCTGGAAAGGGCACAGGCCTGGCACCAGGTGGAGTGGCTCCAGCTCAGCTCCCCTTCCCCACCCATGCGGCCTGGGGCAGATCCCCTGAGGGCCCTGGTGCAGCTTCCCCTGTGTGAAATGGAGATGTGGCCGCCACCTCATCACAGCACCGTCGTGAGTCCAGGAAATGACACAGCTGGAGTTCCCGTGTGCTTAGGAAGTCCTGGCGGCGCGTCCACATGGTTAGTGTGTCCACTGTTCCCAGCAGCAGCAGTGACAGTAGCAGTGGGGGTGCAGGAGGGTGATAGTAATAGCAGTGGTGGTAGTGATAACATTGCCAGTGGAAGTAGGAGGGGTGGTGGACGTGGTGGTGACAGTGGTAGTAGCAGTAGCGGTAACAGCACTACTGGTGGTAATAGTGGCAGAAGTGATAGTAGTGGTGGTATTAATAGAGGTGGTGGTGACCATAGTAATGTAGTAATAGTAGTAGCAGTGGCAGCAGTAATGATGGTAGTTATAGCTGTGGTGGTGGTGGTGGTGATACAGCAGTGGTGGTCATCGTAGTAGTAGTAGTAGTAGTAGTAGTAGTAGTCATGGTGGCAGTGGTAGTAATAGTAGCAGTGGTCTCATGCCTGTAATCCCAGCACTTTGGGAGGTCGAGGTGGGTGGATCACAAGGTCAGGAGGTCGAGACCAGCCTGGCCAACATGGTGAAACCCCATCTCTACTAAAAATACAAAAATTAGCCGGGCATGGTGGTGCGCATCTGTAATCCCAGTTACTCAAGAGGCCGAGGCAGGAGAGTCACTTGAACCTGGGAGATGGAGATTGCAGTGAGCCGAGATCACGCCACTGCACTCCAGCCTGGCAACACAGTGATACTCCGTCTCAAAAAAAAAAATAGTAGCAGTGGTGGTGGTGGTGATGGTGGTGGTGGTGATGGTGGTGGTAGTAATACAGCAGTGGTGGTCATCATCGTAGTAGTAGTAGTCACTGGTGGCAGTAGTAGTAATGGCAGCAGTGGTGGTGGTGGTGGTGGTGGTGGTGGTGGTGGTGGTGGTGGTGGTAATACAGCAGTGGTGCTCATCATCGTAGTAGCAGTAGTAGTAGTCATGATGGCAGTGATAATAATAGTAGCAGTGGTGTTGGTAGTGGTAATAGAGCAGTGGCGGTCATGTTAGTACTAATGGAGTCATGGTGGTAGTAGTAGTAATAGTGGCAGCAGCGGTGGCAGTGGTGACACAGCAGCGGTGGTCATCATAGTAGTAATAGTGGCAGCAGTGGTGGCAGTGGTGACACAGCAGCGGTGGTCATCGTAGTAGTAATAGTGGCAGCAGTGGTGGCAGTGGTGACACAGCAGTGGTGGTCATCGTAGTAATAGTGGCAGCAGTGGTGGCAGTGGTGACACAGCAGCAGTGGTCATCGTAGTAGTAATAGTGGCAGCAGTGGTGGTAGTGGTGACACAGCAGCGGTGGTCATCGTAGTAGTAATAGTCATGGTGGCCGTGGCACTCGGTGGGTGCCCTCCCCAGGAGATGTGTCATAGCTCGGCCACCACCAGGCCCCTGCCTAGCGCACCCCACGGGTCTGGGGACTGACATCCACTGCTGCCTCCTCACGGGGGACAGTCAATCTCCCCTGGTTAAAGGTAATCGCTGTGAAATCAGCACCGTTGTCCCAACTGTCTCACCAGCTCTCAGGCGCTGGGTCAGTGGCTGAAAGCGAAAGGTCAGCATTGCCTCTTGATCGCACTTTAATCAGATTTGGCTTCTCCCAGCTTCCGCCACCGCCCTTGCCAGGGCCTGGGCCTCATTACAGAAGGTAGAAGGAGATGACATCATTCACAGTTAATTGTCTTGTTTGTCCCCCGGCTCCGCGGTTGTTTTAATAAAGGGCAGAGGCGGATAAAGGCTACATTTGCATCCTGGAAGGGGAGGCTGACAAGGGTCTCCTGCTCATGACATTTATTGTTTGCAAATGAGATAACCCAATAACAGCAGAGCCAGTTCCCTGCCGAAGCAGAGAACCCACCCTGCCCTCCTCCACCGGGGCCACCCAGGAGCTGGGACAGACCAGGCCATGCGAGGGTGGCACCCTCTGCCCACGGCCACCTGGGGTGATGGGTCTTAGTCCCTCTCCTGCAACACCTACCTGAGGAGTGGCCCCACAGTAGGATGCAAGCAATGCCTGCTGAGTCCAGCCACCCGCAGGCTGGAACCAGCATCCCGGTTTGCCCAGGAGAAAGCCAAGGTTCAGAGAGGTCACATTGCCTGCCAGTGCCACACAGCTGAAAGCAAACAGAGCAGCTCAGCACGCTCAGACTTTTTGCTTCACTGTTTGGCAAAACAGATCTCCATGCCTATGATACCCAAATAAATTCACACCATTTTTTATTAAAATTATTATTAGTGTGGAATCCTCACCCATCCTGTTTCTAGCTGCCTCTGGGGACCCAGTTCCGGTTGTCAGAACTTCTAAGGAAACTTTTAAGAAATTCCTCGAGCTGCACAGACTCTACTTTTCAGAACCAAACTAGGGATCTGGCAAAGGATAATCGTTTAGTCTGTAAATTTACTCACATGCAAGGACTTTCGAAACATTTGTATTAAATTGGGTTTAATAACACATTTCATAGTTGGCTTTTTTTGAAAAAAAATATTGTTTTATTGTTACCTGGCTAGGGCCAGGGGCTTCCTCTGAGTTGCCATGGCCTGCCCCATGCCCACCCCAGAACTTCCCTCTGTGACCACACTGGATGCTATGTACAGAGAACTGTCACTCAGTCTGAATACAGGAATACAGCAGGATCAAAGTAAATGTTGGATGGATGGAATGGGTGGGTGGGTGGATGGAATGGATGGATGGATGGATGGATGGATGGATGGATGGATGGATGGATGGATGGATGGATATTTAGGTAGATGGATGGATGGATGGATGGATGGATGGATGGATAGGTGGGCAGATGGGTAAATGGATGGATAAATGGGTAAACGGATGGGTTGGTGGATGGAAGCACGGGTGGGTGGGTGCAAGATTGGATGGATGGATTGGTGGATGGACAGATGAAGTACTGCTCTTGGTACTGCCTTCTGTGTCAGGTAGGGGCCACTCTGAGCAGACGGTGGCTGCCAACCACCATGAAGTATGACCTTCCTTGCTCCCATGCAGCCCACAGAGGGTGGGCAAGCTTTCCTGGCTGGTTCACACCTTGCCACCCCGAGCCCATGGCAAGGAAGCAGGTGCCATGGTGACAGGCTCAGGGCAACACTGGGGCACAATGGATGCTGGGGTCAACCCCGATGCCAGCTACCACAGCCATGTTTGCAGGGCCATTCTCATTAACCCAGTTGTTCCAACATCTCCAACTTGCAGGCCACACTGTCCTTCAGTCACCAGGTTGACCTCTGTGCCGCCTGGTTGACCAGGTGTTAGGAGGCTCATTCTGGTGGAACAAGCATCTTGAGCCCCTCCTATGCCTCCAGTCCCTGCCAGACCACCTGGGAAGGCCCGGGAGCTGCTGCAGTTCCCACAACCCCAGACTGCCCAGGTTGCAGCCCCTGCAGCCCCCCATGGTCCACACAGACCTCTTGGTGCAAATCACACCCTGGGGTACTCACAGGACATGCCCGCTCCCAGAAGACCCAAAAGCTCAACCAGGTCCAGGCCGTGAGTGGTTAAAGCACTTAGCAGAAGTTCCTTAAAGCTCAGAGGTACGAGCAGAGGCGAAAGCAGATGCAGGGGCAGGGGGAAGAAGGTAGCCAGAGCATCTCGCCCCCTGGGGCTGTGGCCCTGCCTGCTCCCCCATCCCAGGCCTCCGGGCCCCTAAAGTCTGGGGAGCCTGGATTGAGGGAAGGACCCATCACCCCACAAGGGTCAGGCCGGGGGCAGGATGGTCCAAGCAGAAGCTTCACCCAGCCCTGTGGGGTGGCAGGAGGGAGCCCACTGAGCACAGGCAGGTCAGAGGCTGCTGCAGAAGAGCTGAGCCAGAACCATGTCTGGTCCCCAGGAGCCACCACTCAGCCTCACCTACTGTGAGGACTGGAATATTCACCAATCATAGGGCTGCCCACATGGCGAGCCTCCACTCACATCCACCAGAGCCTCCCTGGCCCCCTCTCCTCTTCCTGGAGGCTCCCCAAGGCCTGAAATTACAATGAGAAAGTTTTTCCTTTGACTCTGCAAGGCAGACAGGAGCTGGTATCTCCTGTGCGTGTCTGTGGCCTGAGCAAGAGGGGACGTGGGACTGCATGGGGGCTGTGACGTTCAGCTT
This sequence comes from Symphalangus syndactylus, assembly GCF_028878055.3. Classification (NCBI taxonomy): domain Eukaryota; kingdom Metazoa; phylum Chordata; class Mammalia; order Primates; family Hylobatidae; genus Symphalangus; species Symphalangus syndactylus. The sequence goes on from NC_072430.2 coordinate 12,859,166, forward strand.
GCCCACCCGGCAGATGGGTCCTCTTCTCCTGTGGCCATTGAAGGCAAAGCAGGAGTGGGAGTAGGGGAGGGGGTCCCAGCCCCATGAGGCTGAAAGTCAAGGTGGGATCATAGAGAAAATCCAGGGACAAGATCAAGCCCTTCTGAAAAATGCATCTAGCAAGCCCCTGCCCAGCTGTGCCTCAGTTTCCAGTTTCTCTTTGGCCCTCTCCAACTGGGTGGAGAAGTCTGGTGACTCCTTCCTGCATGCCAGCACCTCACGCGTCTGTCATGGCCCCTGCGGCCCTGGCTGAGGCCCCCGCTGGGTGGCCTGGGTGGACCAGCCCTGGACACGCAGCAGCTGGCTCCCGCTGCTCCCTGCTCGGCCACCTGGGTCCCTGCACCTGCCTCCAAGCATCCAGTTCTGGAGCTTTTGTCCTGGGCCTGGGAAATGGGCATTTTCTGCCCACAGGCACAAAGGAGAAACCGCAGGCAGGCATGCTTCTGGAAAGTTCCAGGGCTAAGGAGATGCCGAGTCGTTCTTCCTCACCCAGGGGTCAGGTCCTCACCACAGCCCCCACCCAATGGCTGCCCCGCCTGTCCCGCCTCTGGCCAGGAGCCCTGTTCGCCAAGCCAAGCAAGAGGCGGGACGCGGTGACGCGATGTCTCCGCTGAAAGGGTCCCGCTTCCCCTCAGAGAAGGGGCCGCACGTTAATTCACTCAAGGCCGGGGATTAGTCATCGGGCAAATAAGATTAAATGCCCTTGAAATGGAATTAAAATGACGTCAAACAGCAGAATATCATTTTCCTAACAGCCCTGCAAGATGCTTCCTGCTTTAACCCCTTCCTGGCCCCGTCTCAACCCCCAGGAGTGAGCTCCAAGCTCGAGAGAGGTGGCACCCACGTCCCTCTGTGCTCCTGAACCTGGCTCAGGGGCCATCGAGGAATCAACACTGAAGCTACTCCCTGCCAACACCCTCCCAGGGCCTTCTGAGTCCTTTAAATATCAGATGGACCCTCAGGCCCCAGGCTACAGTTGGCAGAACCTGCAGCCCCAGACCCTGCACAGGGCGAGGGGACCTCAGCCCAGCCTAGGGCCCCGGGAACAGGGGGCCTGGGCCAGGAAGGAAGCCAGGAAGCTGAGGAGGCTCCTGGTCTCTCCCTGACACCTCCGTGCCTTCCTTCACTCAGTTCTTTCTCCTCGTTAGCACAGCCCTGCCTGCCCTCTTGGGGAACCAGCAGGCCGGTAGCTCCTTGTTCACCGCCTGCAGCTCAGGGGCCCGAGGATTCGTCTCCACGTGCAGGAATCCTCTTTTCATCTTAGAAGAGAAGAGAGGAATGACGAGGCTGGGCCCAGAGTCCCAGGGAGGCCTGGGCAGGCGGGCACCAGCGCTGGGAACAGCCCGTCTCCCATGGGGCTGTCCACACAAACCCCTCATTTCCCCAGGCCCATCTGGGGTCTGGAACCCCCTTAGAAGCCAGAAGGAGTGAACCCCACCTGGCCCACCTCAGCAGCGCAACCCAGCCAGGGAAAGGGGCAGGAACGTCTGTGCCACCTATACCCCTGCCCGGGTCCCCACGCCGGGACAGCGTCTTTGCAGACATCCATGGTGACCTGCCTAGTCGGGGAACATGCCTCTCTCTAGGAGGCTCCGGCTATTAGCACCACCAAGACGACCCACAGAGTCGCTGGAAATCTTCCTCAATCATCAGCCTTAAGCCCTGATCGTCATTTCTCATTTTCACTGAAACAATCACCTGTCGGAGAGCGTGGGCTGTGAGCTGCCCATTCATCACGCAGGGCTGCCCTGGCCGAGTGCACGCGCCGCCTGGCCAGGCTCAGGTGTGGATCAATAGGCCACGTTCAGGCCGTCAATAGCTGTAAATACATTTGAGAGATCATTCAGGACAGCCTCCTGCCCGGCCACCATCCAGGGAGCTGCTGGGCCCAGAGTGCGAGTGGGGCAAGCGGCGTGCACCCTGCACCATCCCTGGGGTCCAGCCTGGCTGGGGCTGCGTCTGTCCCAGCTCTCCCTGCCAGTGCCTCCACTTGGGCCGTCATCCTTGCTGTGCTGAGCCTGACTCTGCCCGGCTCTGGGACTCCAGAAATGAGTCGTGATGACAGAGGCCTGGGAAGGGCCCCTCTGTGTCCTCCTCTTTGCCATCCCCAACCCTGAGCAACAGGCCTCGGCTCCTCCTCTCTTCAGGTGGGGTGGCCTCCCACGGCAGCCAGTCTGGCTCTGGGGGCGGTGAGTTCTCGCGATTCCGAGTGGAGCTAAGCCCAACCCAGCATCCTCTCAGGCCGGAGACAGCTCTCTCCACACCTGCACCGTGCCCAGGAAGTTGGCACTGATGCCCTCCAAACATTTCTCCCGGACTGGCACCCTGTCTCCCTCCGGCCACCGCCCAGCAGAGGGTCCCCACTAACCAGAGTCACTATCACTCGGAGTCCAGCTCAGGAACTGGGCATGTTCCCCCCACCCATCCCCACCACAGGGCAGGGAGGTGGGGAGTCACCTCCTTCAGCCCGGACTCCGCATTCCGTCAGGGACAATCCTTGGTGCCAATGAGGACCCTGGTGTCTGTCACCCACTACTGCTGTACTCTCCTCTCCAGAGACTCAGAATCAACAGGCCGTGGAGAGAGAGATTTATTACAGCGAATTACCTCATACAATGATGGAGGCTGGGTCTGCAGACCTGCTGCACCGAGTCAGTCAGCTGGAGCCCTGGGAGAGCTGACGGTGGCAAATCAGGCCGGACGCCAGCAGACTCGACACCTGGGAAGAGCCCATGTTCCAGCTCAAGTCTGAAGGCAGGAAAGAAGCCGCCCTCCCGGCTGGAAGGCAGCCAGTTTCCTGGCAGGCCTTCACCTGATTGGGCGAGGCCCACCCGCATGGGGGAGGGACATCCGCTGTGCTCAGCCTACAGATTCCAGCCTGAATCTCAACCAGAAACACCTGCACAGACACACCCCAAATTGGAGTTCACCAAATGTCTGCAGTCGCTTGGACACATAAAATTAACCCTCACAATACCTCTCCCTCTGCCCCAAACACGCAGCTGCTTCACCCACCTTCACCTGTTCCCCCGCAATTAGCCTGTGTCCCCCAGTGCCATCCATTCTGGGCACCCTGGTCAGAAGGCCCCATCGGCTCTGCCCCTTGGGGATCCTCAGGATTTTGACTGAGCCCCCAGGGTTGGTGGCTCACGTGCCTTACCTGCATTTTCCACCAGCAAGAGGAGCAGGCTCACTGCAGCTGCATCGGAGGACGAGGGCTGAGTCCAGCCTCCTCCCTGGCACTGCAGCCCCCGAGGCCGGCTCTTCGCAGGAGGGTCACCAGAGGCCTCAGCTGGGAGCTGGCACGTGGCCACTTCCGGCTAAATCGAGCCCAGTGGCCGAGCCTGCTATCAATAGGGTCAGTGGATGAGGAAATGGTGTTTGCTGAGCGACAGTCCTCTCTCTCACAGCTGCCAGCCTCAGGACAGGGAGCACGGGAGGGAGGCAGAGGGCAGCCCTCTTGTCCTTCCTCACCCCGGGATGCAGATGACAATGACCACACTCTGGTGACCAACTAGGCTGCCCCAGTTCCTCCCAGACACTCACCGGGGCCAGGCAGGGGGAGGAAGCTCCCTGGTGCTCTCAGCTCCCAGAACAGAGGATGCCTTTGCTTTGGGAGGGTGGGGCGATCCTAACCCCTGCTCCGTCCTGCCTTGGAGGAGGAGGCCTGAGGGTAGGGCCCAGCTACCAACCAGGCTGCTGCCGTGGACGGCCTCCATCCTGCCCAGGGCCCCTTCCTGGCAGCCCCCTCCCTCCATTGCTGTCTGCACTCACCTCTGCCTGGCCTTGCCCCACCCCCGGGGTTCATCCCAGCCTGCATCTCCCAACTCTTCACCTCCCAAAACAATCTTGTTTGGGCTCTGAGTCACGCTGGGGCCTCACGGGAGATCTCCAGGGATGGGTGAGGCTTGGCTGGAGTGCCCGCAGAAGCGTGACCCTCACACCTGGGCCAGCGCTCTAAGACCCACGGCCAGCTCACTTGCTGCTAAAAGAATGGAAATGAAGCACTGGCTTATTTTCAAGGGAAAAGGTCGGCAGCAGACGGCCCTTCCAGCCCCCCGGCTCCTGCAGCCCCCTGGCCCCTGCAGCCCCCTGGCCTACTCCTGCAAGCCCTGGGGAACCGATTCTGCAGCTCCGGGCCAGAGCCTTCACCTCCAAACCAGGACAAACCAGGCAGTCTGGGGTAAAAGTGGGAGGAAGTAAAAGGCAGCCATGGGCTCCTGGGAGTTGAAATAAGAATATCTCAGTCTCTTTGCATAAGGAAACCTAAAAAGAGCACAGAACATTTTGAAAATGGAAGCCAAATATTTATTAAATGTTTTCGAATCCATCAGAAACCACAGATGCTGGGGAGAACAAAATCCACTTTCAGAAAGAGGCGACGAGTCATGGGGAGAAGTGGGGAGCACGTCTGAGGGACTCTGCTCCGTGCCCAGCAGCCGACATCCCCATTCCCACACCCCTGCCCCCCTCCCCAGCAGAGCCCCCCCTCCCCAGCAGAGCCCCTCTCCCCAGCAGAGCCTGTCTCCTGGCCCCAGCAAGACCCCTTCCAAGGCACGTCTGAGAAACGCAGAAACGTGATCTCTCAAAGATGATCAATGTTGTGGACACCTGGAACAGATGACCAGAGACATCGTGGCCATGTGCCGTGTGCCCACTCCAAACAGCCGCCCCGAGAGCTCTGCCAGGCCCTGCCCCAACACGCGAGAGCCAAAATGCTGGCTGGCCCGGGGCTTTAGCATCACAAAGTGACAATGTGGTGACCAGCTCAAGGCCTCTGGATACTGGAGGACAGAGAGGCTGTGGGAAAGAGGAGGCTGCAGAGGGTGGGGTGGGCACTCCCAGAGCCCCGCTCAGGCCCTTGGCCCAGGACATCAGCGCCTTCTGGCCAAGGTGGAATGGTCACTGGGTGAGGGTGAGATCCAGACATGTACCTTCCAGCCAGTCCCTCACCTAACAAGCTTCCAGAAACAAGTACAGATCTAACTCTAAATTGGCAGAAGCAAGGGCAGGGGGCCTGTCTTGATTTCCAGTGACTCTTGGTGAGGGCTGCGCTGGGAGGCCCTGCAGGGCCTGGCCCCAGGCAGGAGCCCAAAGGCCCTTGGTGACCTCTGCCTCCGCAAAGTGCCCTCCCCCGCATCTTCCTCTCTCAGCTGCCCCACCTCTCCTGCTGCCACTGCAACCCCCCTCCCTCCTCCACCCACACCGTGTGCCTTTCCGTCTCTTCCTTCTTGGGCATCTTCTGCTCCAAAACCCACCACCTGCCGGGTTCTATCAAAGGCCATAGAGCAGAGCAGCAGCAAGAACCCCCACTGACAGTAGGGGGTAGGGGGGCGGGGAGGGGCGGAGGTGGAGGGGGATGGAGGTGGCGGAGGCAGAGGTGGGGAGGGACGGCTGTGCCACTCGCACTTTAATGCATATTTGTCCCTGACACACACACGAGCTGTCCAGTACAGTACCCAGAACACAGCCGGCTTGCAGACATGCTAGTGGCCATTACTGAAGATTTTATTGGCGATAATTGATCGGGTGCTTCCTGTGTCCTGGACATTGTCCAGCAAGGCAGGTGCTGCCCCTCCCAGCAAGCAGGGCTCTTTAGACAGAGGAGGAGCTGACAGGAGGAGGTCTGCCCAGGCGGGGTCTCGAGATGCTGTCACCACCCTAGCGCCCTGAAGCCACCCCAGGGGCCACCAGCGAGGCCTGGAGGGTGCTGGGCCAAGGTGGGAGGAAGGTGGGACCTCCAGCCAGACGTCCCCTGCAGCAGGCCACACAGGCAGCTGGAAGCAGCTTCCCACAAAGCCTACATGCATAACGAAGCCAAGGGCAGGGAGCTGCTGGTGAAGGCTCTGGGTAAACACTGATTATCGGTCATTAAAAGAACAGGGCTATTTATTAGCAAGACAGAGGAGGCTGGGGCCTTCGGGAAAGAAGGGGTGTTTGCACAGCCAGGAGTGAGCAGCCGCCCCAGGGACCCCTGAAGGGGGGCACAGTTACCAGCCTTGGTAATGGCACGGGGAGTGGGCCGCGGAGCCCCGAAACCTGACACACAGACCTGGCTTCTGCAGGTGGGGCCCCAGGTCTACAGATCTCCAGGGCACTGCAGGAAAACATCTGCAGGGTCCTTGCTGCCACTGTGGCCCTTTCTGTCCCCTGACCCTCTGGCACTTGAAGGCAGGGTGGATGGGGGCAGACAGGTTGCCATGGCAGGGAGAGACATACGCAGACCCCTCCACCTACCGTCACACAAGGTCCCTCCTTCCTGTGCCTTCTGTTGCCAATGACAGGCACCCTCCTGGCTGAACAGAGGACAGATGTCATGGCTCAGGACCCCCAGGCCACCTGCCCCTGTCTGCACCCGGTGAGCCCTTCTCCACAGGCCTTCGTCCCTGAGGTCATGGGGAGGCCTCCACAGCTGTTGTCTTCCACATAACCAGAAGCTCCCAGGCCACATTTCACCTGAGAAGCAGGAACAGGGGAAGGTCACAGGGCACAGAGGCTGTGGCGCAGGGAACACCAGCATGGCAAACGCTGCACCTGGGGACCTAGCAAGCCCTGGTGGCACACAGCCCTGACAACCCTCAAACCCTGCTGACCTCGAGGAGTCCCAGCCCCCGCTGCATGCTGATGGCCATCCAGATGTCACTCCACCCTGAACGCTAGACTCAGCGTGGGGGACCACAAGCTCCCGTTCTCATCCCCAGCCACCTACACGGAGAACACAGGAATCATTGGGAAGAGATGGGCACTGGATAGACAAATGAGCAAAAAGGTCAAAGTGGCAATTCATAAAACAAAGGCAAGTGACAAGAGGCACGGAAACGCGCAATCGCGTGTAGCCGGACACGCTCCAACAATGAGAAGTCATTTCTCACCAAGCTGGCTGCGGGGGTGAAAAATACTCAAAAACTGGAGATTTCAAACGCTGGCCAGGGTTGGGAGGTGGGCATGGGAGGAGAGGCGGCGAGAGGGCAAGTGGCCACCATCCCTGGGGACAGTATAGGCCGGCGTGTCACGTGGCCCGAATGTGCCACTCCAGAGGACTGACCTGGAAGGCATCATCAGACCAGAAACAATGGAGCAGAGGCCCCAGGGGAGTGACGGACAGACTGTGAGAAGCCCTGGGGAGGGCACAGCCCTGCAGAATCCCGGGATGTGCAAAGGCCCTGCAGCAGGAATGTGCCTTGGGGCTGAGAAGAAGCAGCAGGAAGCAGGAGGCAGGGGAGGTGCCAGGACTCCTGGCTGGAGAGGCAGCAGAGGTGAGGTCGCCATCGCAGAGATTTGGAAGCACCTTAAATGGCCACCCAGGGGCCAGCTGTCACCGCCAGTGGCACATCCAAATAACAGAACCCTACAAAAGCATGAGGCATTGTTGCAGCAAGTATTTATTCATGATAAAAATCTTCCAGGTTTACGAAGCAGTAGATGCAGCACAGTCTCAACCTGTGAGAAAAAGTGACTTAATAACACGAACACGTGCACAGACAAAACCCGAAAGCCTTTGACATCCACATGTTTACGGTAGGTGACATGGGGGATATGATAGCAGGGGAGACTATTTTTCTTTGTGCACAGGATTTTTGAAATTTTATGTAATTAATGTTGCATTTATACAATGCAGCTCCTAGATGCATTTCCTACGAAAATCGTTTAGGCTTCTCTTAGGAGCACTGCCGTCAGGCACATCGTATCTGCTGACTCATGACCCTCACTGATGGCATGTGGGAGGGTTTCCAGGGTGCAGGTGCTGTGCTTAGCAGGTGCCTTGGTAGCTGGGCTCATCATACATGTGCCTGCACATGCACACATACACTCATATATGCATGCACACACATTCACAGACATGCACACACGCACTCATATATGCATGCACACACATTCACAGACATGCACACACGCACTCACACAGATATGCACACATGCACTCATATATGCATGCACACAATTCACATTCACACAGATATGCACACATGCAGTCATATATGCATGCACACACATTCACAGACATGCACACACACACAGATGCACACACGCATTCATATATGTATGCACACACACATTCACAGAGCTGCACACACTCACACAGATATGCACACACGCACTCATATGCATGCACACACACATTCACAGACATGCACACACTCAGACATGCACAAGGCACACATTCACACACACACATGCACACAAAAATGCACACATTCACACACATATGCATATGTGGCTGTGAATGAATGATGGAGGGGGAACGGCCGTGCCACTCGCACTTTAATGTGTATTTGTCCCTGACACATGCACACACATGCACATACACACATGCACACATGCATGCACACACATGCACAGGCATGCACACATTCACACATATGTATGCACACATTCACACACATGCACACATGCACATTCATGCACTACTGGGAGCTGGGAGCTCCCGGGGTTCCAGGGAGCCAACGGCCTCCGGGCTGGACCTCTGGCCCCTCAGCTCAGCTACGGAACCTGGGGCCTCTGAGTTCTCGTCTGCAGATGGGATTCTGAAAGTCTTGAGGGCAGGGATGAAGAGCAAATGGATGCAGGCATGGAAAGCTCAGGGGTGAGGTCTGAGAGGTCAGAACCTAGTCCCTGCTGTTATTCCCGCTTCACAGAGGAGATCAAAGACAGAACACGGCCTATGCTCACACGGCAGGCAGCCACAGAGGTGGCTAGCTGTCCACTCACTGAATTCCCATTGCCTTTTCTTTATGTTAAAAAATAAAAATAAAATGAATTGAGTTCAGGTAAGGAAGGGGCAGCGCCTCCCCTGCCAAGAGCACAGCTGGTCTCGGCCCTTTGGGGTGCTCCTTTTTTATCTTGCTAGTGATTGGCCTTGTGGTGACCACGAGAGCCAGAAAGTTCTGGCCAATGAGATCAGCAAGGAGGTAGCCCAGGTCTCTTCAGAGATGACTCCCGTTCATCTGGCTCTGGAAGCTGCCATGGGCTGTGGGCTGTCTTGGTTCACAAGGCAACAACTCTGGACACCCCATGCTAAGGGTGACAGGGCCAGGAAGACACAGCCAGCCTCTGAGCCGCCCCAGGCCACTTCCCCCAAGACATCTCCACCCGAAGACACCTTCATCACCAAAGCCCCCGCAGGCTGGGGTTCCCAGCCACCCAGCACCTCACCCATCCCTGCATCGCAGCTGGCCCCAGCCCTCTCCCAGTTCCACTTTGATGCCACTCTTTCTCCAGCAGCTGCTATCATCAGAGCCCTGAGGCCCACATCACCTCCTGTCTGCCCTCTGGAACGCAGCCCGGCAGGACTCACCTGGGCCTAGGGGCCTCCGCAGTCCCCGAGCTCCTAGGGGTCTCCCCTCTGTATTGCAGACATGAATCCTGGGAGAGAGGGGAATATGGCTCCATCACCTGTGTTCGGCACCTGGCCAGGCCCCAACACCAGTCCACAGTGCAGGACTACACCCAGGGAGGTGTCGCAGGGGCTGTCCGAGGAGGATGGTGCCTGAGGAGCTGGGACCATGGGATGGGAGAGGCACCTGCTCCCCCCTGCCCACCCCTTCAGTCTGGCAGAACTGGAAAGCTCCGGTCACCTGCCTGGCCTGGGGCCCCTGACACCCTGGGGGCCTGGGAGGTGGCTTGAAGGGGAGAGCTGGAGATGGCCAGGCTGCCGGACTAATGCCCCCCAGTAAGACTTCACTTCTGAATTCATTCCTCTTATCACCACCCCTCTTAAAATGTATTCCAGTTTGGTTTTTTAATTATGCAAATGATTTGTGAATAAATTTGTATAATAAAAATTCAAGCTTTATAGACACAGAAATACCCTGTTCCCCTTCCTCGGTCCAAGTGGCCTCCCCAGGGTGACAGCCCTTCTCCCCTTGGTGTGTGTCATTCCAGAACATTCCCTGTGCACCTCATGCATTGGTGTCTGGGGAATGCAGCTGTGCTTTGTGTGTTTCCTTAGTCGGCACGGAGCAGCACGCGTCGCTCCGGGGTTGCCCTTTTCTTGCCCAGCGACTAGGTTATGCACATTGTTGAGGACAGGGCCGACTGCCCGCAGCACCCAGGCTGCCTTTGCGTGTGTCCACATGACCCGGCCACACTCCCTACCCCTCACAGTTCCATGTGGTCATTCCCACCACCCTTCAGGATGCTCCACCCTCCTCAGGTGGGAGTGAGACCCAACAGGGTGGCAGAGCCCTGGAAGGCCCTGGGCCCTCAACCAGGAAGACCCACCTGGAACTGTGCCACCAACAAGACCCAACGTCTATTGGGTGAAGGAGCAGCATGTTGAATCCACGCTGACCACGGCCAGAATGCCCCAGATGCTTGGCCGTCGCCTGTCTTTCCCTGGGGACCTGGCTCATCTTTATCTGCTGTGTAGTATTTGCAGGGCAGATGTTGCTATGGTCTCCACATTTGAGTCACCCCCAGATTCCATGTTGAAGTCCTCGTGTCCAACATGATGGTATTGGGAGGCAGGGCCTTTGGGAGTTGATTAGGTCATGGAGGTGGAGCCCTCGGGAACGGGATTAAGGACCTAACAAAGACACCCTGGAGAGCTCCGTCACCCTGTCCTCCATGTGAGGACACAGCCAGAAGACGCCATCCGTGAACTGGAAAACAAAAGCAGCCCGCCCTCACAGACAAGGCGTCTGCCAGGACCTTGCCCCTCCAGCCTCCGAACCTGGGAGACGTCAATCTCGATGTAGAAGCCCCCTGCTCAGGGTATTTTGCTATAGGAGCCTGAATGGCAGATCCCACCACTTTATTCTGCATTCCTCTGCCCGTGAACTTGCAGGTGGCTCCCACAGGACAGGCCACACTTGCCACAAATCCTGAATCTCAGGGTGGGGTCTCAGGGCATCTTCCTTGGTGGGCTGCCTCTCCTTGTCCTGCTCCTGGCCACGGAGCCCACTCTGGCCCTAATTACACATCTCGCCTGCCAGCCAGATTTCCAAGTGGTCTCTGTGCTGGGGACCCAGCGGGACCAGCCCTCTCTCCAGGGACTGCTGTCAGGATGAGGAATTGTTTTTCCAAATGTGGCTTTTGCCACAATCTCCCCCTTTGTGTTCTGGACAATTTGATCAAACGAGCAATAGAGAATCCATCAACATCTTCCAACCAGGAGACAAAGAGGCCTGACATGCCGCATGATGGCGTCCCCTGGCCCCACACCACATGGCAGGCCCCCCAGGCTGGAGAAATCAGCCCATTTTGTGCTGCGATGATAACAAATCACAGCATGCACACCCACGCTCCGGGTGCCCACATTGTCTGCCTGTTGCCTGTCATTGCAGATGGAGCCCGGGCTCCTGGGCTTGGTGTGTGGGGCTCAAAGCTGGACTGCAGATCCCAGATAAGCACTAGGAACCTGGCCACTGATCATGGCCCTGCCTCGGCCTCCAGAGCTATAGAGAGGCCTAGGCGACCCCCAGTCCTGCCCAGGAGGGGCACAGCTGGGCTCTCCAAACTCCAGATGTGACCAGACCTGCCCTGTACGCACAGTGCATGGCAGGCTCATGAAACCCAACTGCCGATGAGGGTAGGAGCCGGGCCATCAACCAGGACGGCCAGACACCGCCTCTCTCGCTAAGGCTGGACTCTCCAAGGCTGGTCCCCAGGGGGTTCTCAGGAATCCAGGTGACAGTGACAATGGCAAATCACGGCCACCGGCTTTTCCTTCATCCTTGCTGGGGGAGGGCTTTCCACCCTGCGTCCTCCCTCAACAGGACGGGAGTGGTCCAGGCCCCAGAGGCTTCATGCGAGTGCCGAGGGGCCCACAGGGCAGAGCTGTCCTTCTGGAAGGTCAGAGACCCAGAAGGACAGACCCGGCTGTAGCATGAATGACCCTGGTGCCCACTTTACCTCCAGCTGTCCCATCCCATCCTTCAACTGAGTGGACGCCCTGGAGCGCTGCGGGGACACACAGGTCCCGGAAACCACGTGAGCTCTGTCTGCAAACTGCAACCTGCCGGGCGTGTGGAGCCTCTGCCAGCCAGGAGGGAGCCCAGCACGCAGTGAGCACCTCGCACCCTCACAGTTACCAGTCACACTGCCTCCGTGACAATAGTGGAAATGAGGAAACGGAGGCACGGTAGAGAGGTCCAGGAGGCAATACGGCATCTGCTGCCGAGGACGCAGCCCGAGGCCCCTGATGCTAAAGGGATTTGCCTAAACACACCCATCAGAGCCCCTCGCAGCGAAGCCTGCGGCTTAGTCAGCCCCTCACACAGGCCTGAGCTCTGAGCCCCCACCTCACCCTGAGCCCTAGGGCACCTCCCCCTGCCTGAGTGGGCGGGCTTTAGAAGCACCAGCCCCCTCCCCTCCTGTCTGCACCCCTCCCTCAGGTGTCAGAGAGGCAGACCCCATGCTGAATCTGCTGGACAAGCTGTGGCAGATGTGTGGGAATTGCACACATCGCAGTCTGGGCTCCTGGCGCAGAGCTGCACACAGCCGGTGCACGGCAGAGGCCAGCGGGGCCCCGGCCCACACCGACACCCCAGAGTCCTCTCTCAGCCGAGTACGGAGAAGCCCCTCCCCTTCCTCTGCAAGCCTAGCCTCTCACCCCCACCCCACGACAACTCAAGGGTGCAGCAGCCTTGCCCACTGCAGCTTGGGCACCAGAAGGCCTCATTCCAAGACCCAAAGCAGCAGGACAGCAGCACCACAGAGGGGTCCCCGGGCCACCTGCTGGCTAGCGAAGCCACCTCTCCTTTCCACAATAGGTCTCCCTTTCACCCTGAGTGAGAACCACCCCTCCCGAGGGGCTGCCTAGGGGGCTGCAGGCTCCCAGCTGCCAGCACACGCCCAGTGCTTTCTCCAGCCTGGCCCAGCCCCAGCCAGGCAGGACGGCCCTGCAGAGCACCCCTGAAGGCCGCACACTTGCAAGCTGCCCACAGACGGTGCAGCGCTGGCCGCCTTTTGTGGGGAGTGCTACACCTGTGCAAGCCGAGTGGAACAAATGAGATTGGAATTTTATGATTATTTTACAGTGCTGCTCTGCAGAGAGCTTGTTTAATTAGCTTCTAACTCAACACCTTTGGCGACTCTAAATAATTCACCACCCCGGCCCCCCTCACCCAGCCAGGTGTGCCAGTGCTGCTTCCGCCCCCACCAGCTCTGCAGGGAGGTCACAGCTCCACAGTTCCAAAGCAGAGGCCCCTCGAAGGGCAGATGCCTGGTGACCTGTCCTTTTCAGGAGCAGCCTTTCCAGAAGGCACAGTAGCCTTCCTACCTGGGCACAGCCACAGGTGTGCCAGGCCACCCTGGGGACAACAGTCAACCTCTCTGGACCAGCAGGGAACACTCCCACCCACTCCACACACGCCCCCTCTGCCCTTCCGGGCTGCAGCTTCTCTGCCCCCAGCCTCAGCACTGGCCTGACCACCCCAGGGACCTCAGCTGCCCATCCTGGGCTCCCTCCCTTCCTGGCGTTCCACAAAGTCAGTGTCTCACTGTCTCCTCCTCTAGGAGCCTGGGAACAGGCACAGGGCCGACCCGCATGCCACTGCAGGGCGGAACCCGGGCCACGGGAGCGCAGATGGAAGGGTGACCCCCAGCCCACGGAGGGAGCCAGCTCCCGGGCCCTTCCTGAGCCCCTGGGTGGAAACGCACAGACTGTGGCTCCTAGGCCAGTCCCCTGGCTGCTCTCAGGGAGGGGGTCATGGCATCCATCCCCCTGCTCCATCGCATCCAAGCCCCAGCAGAAGCTCAGCCCTGGCCTTTCTGGAGAGGAGCTGGGAACCTGGAGCCCATAAACCGAAGCCCACCCCTCCTCCTGCGTTTAGCAGCCCCCGTCAAGGACTCCTGCCCGGATCCAATTACCATCGTAGGTTTTATAAGACCAGCAGCGCTCACTGCGCTCTGACAGAGACATGTGACCCCGTGCCAGCTGGCTCTCTCTCTCTCTCTGTTACGCACGTTCAAATGCCAAGGGGTGCTGGGGAGGGCGGAGAGGCCAAAGTCACCTCCTGCACCTTCTCCTAGGAACCAGGAAGCCCAGAGTGAGCGACGCCAGTTCTGAATGCAAAGGAAGGGTCAGAGGACAAGCTGGCACGCCACTCTGTGTGCCCCGGAATTATAGGGGAGCAGGGCTGGCACAGGGACGCATGCCCACCATGTCTTGGGTGATGTGGAGAGCCCATGCGGTGAGTGTGCTCATGGTCCTACACAGCCACCCCAGCACACCACCCTCAACTGCCTGCCTCCACTCCTGCCCCACGGTCCTGGAGCTCAGGCCTTGGCATCCTGCCCTGTGGCCGGAGTGGGCTATCCCAGAGTGGACACAGGACTCGCACCAGCCAGGGCTCCTGGTTTCTCCCTGGGATGGAAAGAAGAGGGGCCTCCCCCAGCAGAGAGCCTTAGGCATATCGGGTTTCAGGTGCTTTGGGGCAAAGTGGGTCTCAGGGCATAGATCTGGCCCACCCGAGGGCAGAAGAGAAAGATGGGGACAGGCTAGCTGGAGGTCCCCGAGGCCCAGCCACACGGCCCTCTTCCTCATTGCATCGCCCCCAGGAGGTGTCCCCAGCACCTGAGCTCCTTGGCAATGGACCATCTGGGGGAAGAGGTGAGAGAGGAACCCCAGGTGCCCCCAGGAGGCCTGGCCTTGGCGTTCAGTGGCCTCGCTGTGTGCAGGGAGGCAGCCGGCCTCAGTGTTTCTCATTTCCCAGACACAGAATGGGCCCTTTCAGAGCCAGCTCCAGGGTGTCTCTTGGAGGCAAGTGCCCCACCCAGGCCTGGCTCCATGGATGACAGGGACAAGAGAAGATGTCTAAAGTCCTCAGGAAGCCTGGGCCCTGCCGGCGTGGGTCAGCAGATAGCATGGAGGCCGTGAGCATGGGCGCCCCAGCACAGGCTGCCGTCCCTCAGCCCCCATGATCAGAGCAGGGGCGGCCGTCCCAGCCTCAAGGACCGCTGGCATTGAGGCAGAGGCAGCGGGCAAGGGCCCCCGCCGGCCTTAGTGGCCACAGGGCTCTGTGAGGGCTGGCGCTGTGAGACGCCTCCCTCCATGCTCTGCCCTTTGGATTCTTGGGCAATGAAAGCTCACACTCCTCCCACCCAAAAGCCACCAGCAGGCTCCACACGCTGCCCCCAGGGGCAGGGGCAGGATGTCCAAGCCATGTGCACACCAGCGGGGGGGCAGCGGGCACAGGGAGGCTTCCTGGATCCCCCCAAGCACTGCTGTCCCTTCAGGGCCTCCTGGGAGGGCTTGGGGGCTCAGGGATGATCTCCTCACTCAGACGGATGCTGAAGTGGGGGCTCGTCAGATGGGAGGGAGCGGGGCATTGCAGGTAGACCCACCCCACTCAGCTGTTTGTGTCCTTCAAGACACGGGGGCACACAACAGCAGCAGGGACCTGGGGGCAAACCCACTGGGTGGGCTGAGTCTGGGGCCAGAGGGTGGCTCTGCTGGGTGGGGGTGGAGACTTCAGACCCCCTTACATGGTCCTCAGGGTCCGTGGCTGAGTGTGAACGTCTCAAAGGGCAGGGTCTGAGCAGGGGGAGGGCGGCAGGGGTTACTCATCTCTGCTTGAGGAGTCAATTGCAGCTCCTCTGAAGCCCCCAACCAGAGGCCCTGGCGCCCTGACCTCCGACTTTCCCGTGGGCCTGATGGTGCTGAGATGGCCAGCCCCGCCCTCCCATGCTGGCTCTGCCTGCTGGGTTTCCTTTCCTGCCCAGGCCTGCAGACAAGTGACCTGACACCGTGGTCAGTGTCCCCAGACCTGAACTCCGCCTACCACAGCCTCTCTTCCCGTGCCTGTGTGCTGGACTGGGGCAGCCCTGCACGCCGGGCCCAGGGCCTGGACATGCATCATCCACAGCTCACAGCACCAAGTACAGGGCTTCCTACAAGGCACTCTCCCCATGACCCGAGGCCCGCCACTGGGCAGTGGCACCCAGGGTGTGCCCCATGGGACGCTGAGCTGCTGCCAGTGATGCAGGCATGACGCAGCTGCGCTTCTTCCCCAACGCCCATCCTCCACCCAATCCCTCCACAAGCCCTGTAGGCCCCATCCCCAAAAGTCAGCAGCCACACTGACCCGCCTTCTCTATCTTACAGGCAGGTGTGTGTGGCAGGCGGCTGCAGTCAGGAGACTGATTCAGATCACCCATGCACACTTGCACGCACACACTCGTGCACACACGTGCGCACTTGTCCACTGAGACCACCTCATCTGGTCCCAGCCCACTGCTCTGTTCCCTGCTTCCTCCCTGGCCAGTGCCACTCCCTTCAATCTGATCAGACCACAGTGGTCCCTGCTGAAAACCCACCCATGGCTTCCTGTCATTTGCCAGGCCCCAGTGGCCCCCTGCAGTTCCGGGAACACAGCAAACGCCCCCACCAGCCTCTGCTTGGAGCCCTCTTCTCCCACCCTGGGAATGGCTCCTCCTCGCCTCCCGGCCTGCAGCCCCTCTTCCGACTCAGGCCCCCGCTCCCCCGCTGAACCTGTGGTTCTAGATCACGCGCCAAACAGCTTTCTGCAAAGATCCTGTTTCCTCGTGAACGACCCGATTTCGCGCTTGAAGGTGAGCAGGAGCCTTCTCCACCGCTTTGTGGATGATCTGAACCTGGACAGACACCGGGCCCTTCACAGGTCATCAGTGAGTATCTGCGGCGTGAGGAGCCCAGGCCTGCTGCCTGCCCGACCACTGACCTGGCTAAACCTGTCTCATGAATGGGGTTGCAATGAACCCCCCAAGCAGCCTGGGAGGTCACTGTTCTTACTGTCTTGAGAGCTGAGGTTCAGAGAGGTAGGTACCCTGTCCAAGTTCACGCAGTAGAGGCACAGGGCCAGGTCTGCCTCCAGATTCTGACCACTGCGCTCCCGTCTATGCTGACATTTAATACTCAGCGCGGACTGAAAGCTGTGGACAGTTCTTCCCATGTCACAGATGAAACGGGGGCGCAAGGCCCTTCTGCACTGGCCCAGGTTGCACGCCTCATGTGCACGTATGTCAAGCAGGGATCAGAGGCTGCCTAAGTGGGCCCGTGCTGCCTGCTGCCCCAGGGCCACACACACACACACACACACACACACACACACAGACACACACACTCTTGGGTCTGGAGGGAGGGGCTGCTGGGGTTTGGAATTTTTCCTGAAGGCAGGCTGCCATCCACACCCCTCCCCACACTGACTTTTAAGACATATCAGCTAATTAACTAATTGCTGGCTCTCAGTGTTGCCAAATCCCCCTCCCGAGGCGTCTGGCCCCAGCCTGGGTGCTCCCATATGCCGGCCAGCCCTGCCAGAGAGAGCTGGCTCCTGCTCCCTGCCTGGCGCGGCTGCGGGCCCCTGGCTCAGCACCCAGGCTGCCAGTTTCTAGTTGGTTTCTGGTTGGGTCCTGAGCACTGGGTGTCCTGCCTGGCCACAGACGCCGCAGGCTGCCTGGGGCCAGATAACGACAGCCTCTTCCCCCTGCCTGGGGCCTGCCTGCTGGGTCTCTATTGCCTGCCGCCACCCTAGGGGGGTGACCGTCCCCTCCCCAAGCCAGCATCTCCTGGTCTCCCAGAAGGGAACAGCCACTTCTGATCTCTCTCCCCAATAAGTCGAACATCCTCATTCTCTTAATTATTGGAGAACAGATTTTTTCCCCAAATAATTAGGCAATTTAAATCATACAATCTTTCTCTGGGAACTATATTTAACCCTGATTTGAATGTAATTTACACATCGCAGCTCCCTTAAGCAGCTCTGGAAGCCAAAACATGGATCAAATATTTTTTAAATGTCAAATGCTGCTTAATTGTGGATCGCACTGAATTTATTTGTACAGATAAGCATTTGATCTTCTACCTCCTTCTCCACCCAAAGTAATTTTTCCGTAATCTATATGATACCCCAATTTCTCTAATAGCTGGAGGATTGAAATGATACATGAGAGGCTCTCAAATTTGCAGAGTATTTTAAAAGATGCGTATTCAAGATTGGAGCAGGAAACTTCTAACTGGAGGCTTGAGGGGAATTCATTAAGGCAGAGAGAATACTGGTGCCTGGAATGGCCAGTGCAGGGACTCCTGGGGAGGAGGGCTGCCACATTACCCAAGCCACCAGGGCTGTGCTGCTCCCTGCCCAGGACAGACCCCGGGCAGGCATCCCCTGGGCAAGGGTCTCCTCTGGTTGCTGCTCCACCCTCGTTTCTCCCCTTGCTTAATCTTTCGATAGAAAAGGAGGCAGATAAGATAATGTGCAGGGCAGCAGAGTCAGGGTATAGACGGTGCCTGCAAGGCCAGGACTGGCCCAGGGGGAGGCAAGAGGCCCCTGTGCTTGTCAACCTGAAGTCAGTGAGGGTCTCCAGGAGAAGGGAGTGGCATGGTCTGTGTTAGTCAGCTATGCTGGATTCTGCTGCCATGACAAACATCCCCAGAAGCTCAGCGATTCAGGATTGGAATCGCCGAGCAATGCCCCGATCTCTCTTTCAACACAAGGTTTTTTTTCTGGCTGGTGTTCCCTGTAGGTGGCAGGCGGCTGTGCTTCTGCCCCACACATCTTCTCTCTCCTGGGATCCAGGCCCTCCCACAGCGGAGGGAGAGAGAATGTGGCAGGACCACGTGGTGCTCTTCAGGTTGGTGCTGGACACAGCCTGGCCCACCGCTGCTAACATCTGCTCACCCTGGGCGAGCCGCGTGGCTAAGACTGCTGTGAGTAAGGCAGGAAAGTCGGAGAAGAGGAGTCCACGTTGGTGACCGTTAACTCAGCAGCTCACATGCCTCGCCATTCGTGTTCACTCCCCTCGCGTCTGCACACAGAACATGTGGGAAACAGCCTCAGCCTCCCATCTGAACATAGCTCCTCCCAATCCAGGAGCTAAAAGGGAACGTTAGCTTCCACTCACAACACAAAATACCACGGCGGGACAGACCCCGGGTGGATGGAAGCAGCACCCCTTTCGGAGGGGGGAAGGGCGGCCCTGTGCTGGCTCGTGGATGGCAGCCCTGTGCTCCTGCTGGGCAGAGATTTTGAGAGCCTCATACCTGGGCGTGGGGAATATTTCCAAACCAGGCTCTCGTGGTGACCATCCGGCCCGGTTCACCAGGACCAGTGGGTTTCCTGAGAGGTGGGACCTTCAGTGTTGAAGCCAGCAAAGTCCCAGGCAAACCCCAGTGGGCTGATCAGTCCATGGTGCGAGCCCCTAATCCATTGCTGGCCCATCACCCAGCTCGCCTCTGGGAGGTTCTTCCTTTTCCGTCACCCTCTGGGCTACATCTGAAGAGGACATTGGGAATTACGTCCTCATAGAGCCCGCAGCACTCCTGCTTTCTGTCCACAGAAGGTTGGAGGCTCAGACGTCATTTTTAAATCTTGTCCCTTCGCAGTCACTGCAAGGCAAAGCTGGGTGTGCAGCTCCCTCAGCATGCCGCTGGCTTCACGTCTGTTTTGGGCAGTCCACGGCAGGTGAGGAGATACGTCTCACTGTCTTGACTTTACGGCAGCTACTTTTAACTTCTGGGCCTTCCTTGGGAAAGCAATGGCCCCAATTTATCTTCTTACAAAATTTCACCTGACTCAAAAGATTTGCTGGGGCTGGGTACAGTGACCCACACCTGTAATCCCAGCACTTTGGGAGGCCAAGGCAGGCAGATCTTTTAAGCCCAGGAGTTTGAGGCCAGTCTGGGCAACATGGCAAGACTGCATCTCTACAAAACTGTAAAAATTAGCTGGGCTAATTTTTAAATTATGCCTGTAGTCTCAGCTACTGGGGAGACTGAGGTGGGAGGATAGCTTGAGCAAAGGAGCTTGAAGCTGCAGTGAGCTGTGCTCGTGCCATTGCACTCCAGCCTGAGCAACAGAGTGAGAACTGGTTGAAAGAAAGAAGGAAGGAAGGAAGGAAAGAAAGAAAGAAAGAAAGAAAGAAAGAAAGAAAGAAAGAAAGGGAAAGGAAGGAAGGAAGGCAGGGAGGGAGAAAGGAAGGAAGGAAAGAAGGAAGGAAGGAAAGAAAGAAAGAGAAAGAAAGAAAGAAAGAAAGAAAGAAAGAAAGAAAGAAAGAAAGAAAGAAAAGGAAAGGAAAGGAAGGAAGGCAGGGAGGGAGGGAGAAAGGAAGGAAGGAAAGAAGAAAGAAAAGAAAGAAAGAAAGAAAGAGAAAGAAAGAAAAGAGAAGGAAGAAAGGAAGGGAGGGAGGGAGGAAGGAAGGAAGGAAGGAAGGAAGGGAGGGAGGGAGGGAGGGAGGGAGGGAGGGAAAGAAAAGAAAGAAAGAAGGAAAGAAAGAGAAAAGAAAGAAAGAAAGAAAGAAAGAAAGAAAGAAAGAAAGGGAAAGGAAGGAAGGCAGGGAGGGAGGGAGAAAGGAAGGAAGGAAAGAAGAAAGAAAGAAAGAAAGAAAGAGAAAGAAAAGAGAAGGAAGAAAGGAAGGGAGGGAGGAAGGAAGGAAGGAAGGAAGGGAGGGAGGGAGGGAGGGAGGGAGGGAAAGAAAAGAAAGAAAGAAGGAAAGAAAGAGAAAAGAAAGAAAGAAAGAAAGAAAGAAAGAAAAGAAAAGAAAAGAAAAGAAAAGAAAAGAAAAGAAAGAAAGAAAGAAAGAAAGAAAGAAAGAAAGAAAGAAAGAAAAAGAAAGAAAGAAAGATGCTGTGCTGCCACCTTAATCTATTCAGAGATCATAACCCCGGGGGTCACACTGTCCACCTGGCTTTTGCCATCAGCCTGAGCCCAGTTGGCTTTTGTGGAGCAAGCATGTCTCCCATTTACTCTTTATTGGTTAGAGCTGAGAAGCAGTTGCCTCTTTCAAGGCTGTTTGCAAACCAGACAATTTCCATCTGAGCACATCTTTCTTGTATTATCTCATCCGTGATCTCCAACAGCAACCAAGACACACCAGTCACATTTGGTTTCCAAACCTTTTTGTTTGGTGGTGGTGGTGGTTGTTGTTGTTGTTTGAGGCAGAGTCTCACTCTGTCACCCAGGCTGGTGTGCTGTGTCGCAAGCTTGGCTCACTGCAACCTCTGCCTCCCGGGTTCATGTGATTCTCCTGCCTCAGCCTTCCAAGTAGCTGGGATTACAGGTGCCCGTCATCATGCCTGGCTAATTTTTGTGTTTTTAGTAGAGACGAGGTTTCACAATGTTGTCCAGGCTGGTCTCGAACTCCTGGCCTCAGGTGATCCACCCGCCTCGGCCTCCCAAAGTGCTGGGATTACAAGCGTGAGCCACCGTGCCCAGCCCACGGCCTCCTATGTTTTCTGCCCCCGAAAAAACATACAGATGACGGTATTGCCAAATGTTTCACCACATAAAAATGCTGCTCCCAGCCTCTAATTACAGTTTCCTCCCCCTCCCCTGCCCCACCCAGCCAATGCCACAAATTTTAGGTTTTGTGTGTGACAGCACCGAATTCTAGGTGCCAGTTTCTCCTCGAGTCAGCTGATGCCAGGCCGGGCTGTGGCCCCAGCAATCTCGGCGCCTCAGCAGCTTACAACACACGCGTGTCTCCACTCGGGCTCCGCATTTCCTGTAGGTCAGCCGGGTGCTTGCCGCAGTTGAGCATCCAGGCTGGAGGAGCCGCTCCCTGCAGGACTGTTTCACTCTCTTGAAGTGGCTTCTGCTTCTGCTCACGTTCCATTGGCCAAGGCAAGTCAGGAGGCAAAGCCTGACGACATTGAGGGAAGAAACATAAGTCTCTCTGAGACAGGGTGGGCGCGTGGGGCCGGCAAGCCGGGGAGAAGGGGCCCCTCCACTGGCGACTCACACGTTGCTCACTGTTCTGCAGTCTTGCAAACAGTCACTAGCCCACAGCCAAGCAAAGGACTTGCTGGCAACTGAGAGGCCACAGGGGCTTAGGACTCCACGCGGTCACTTCTACAGCTTTACTGCAGCAGCTCCAGACACCTCCTTCCAAACAACGCCGGAGGCAAAAACTCAAGGAGCTGCAAGGAGAACAGAGAAACCCACCTCCATAGCTGGAGACATCAACACTCCTCTTTCAGTCATTGGTAGATCAAGCAATCAGCAGTCAGCAAGGACAGAGGTGAGATGAACGCTATCAATCAACTTCATCAACTGACGTTTCTAGAAGACTCCACCCGGCAACAGCAGAATACGTGCAAGTTCACGTTCTTTTAAGCTCTCGTGGAGCATTCGCCAAGGACAGACTGCATTCTGGGCCACAGGACCCACCATAACAAATTTAAAAGAAGAGAAGTCGTGCTCTTAAGACACGATGGCATTAAACTAGAAATCAGTAACAGAAAAGACAGCAGGAAAATCCCCAAATACTTGGAGATTAAACAACACACTTCTAAATAACACATGAGTCAAAGGAGAAGTCTCAAGAGAAATTTTAAATATTTAGGAATAAATGAAAAGACAATTTATCAAAATGTGTAGGCTGCAGCAAAAGCAGTACTCAAGGGAAATTTATAGCATGAATGTACATGTTAGAAAAGAAGACAAGTCTAAAATACATCATCTACACTTCCATTGTAGGAAACTAGAAATAGAACTATGTAAGACTATAGCAAGCAGAAGGAAAAGAATAATAAAAAGTAAAGCAGAATTCAATGAAACTGAAAACAGGAAAGCGATAGAAAAAAATTTAAAGCTCATTTTTTAACAAGATCAATGAAACTGACTAAGGAAAAAAAAAAACAGAGAAAACATAGATTGCCAATATCAGAAATGAAAGAGAGGTTGTCACTACTGATTCTGTAGACACTGAAAGTCTAATAAAGTGATACCATGAACAGCTCTATCTCTACAAATTCAAAATTTAAGATGAAATGGGCCAATTCTTTAAAAGACATAAACTACCCAAGGAGAAATTAAAAACCTAAACAGTCCAGACATCCCGCTGCTGGGTATATACCCAAAAGAAAGGGAATCAGTATATGGAAGAGACCTACACTCCTGTGATGGTCACAGCACCTTTTACAAGAGCTAAGATTTGGAAGCAACCTAAGTGTCCGTCAATAGATGAATGGTTAAAGAAAATGTAGTATGTATCCACAAAGGAGTACTCTACAGCCATAAAAAAGAATGAGATCCAGTCATTTGCAATAACACAGATGGCACTGGAGGTCATTATGTTAAGTGAAATAAGTCAGGTCCAGAAGAATCAACATCTCATGTTCTCACTTATCTGTGAGAGCTAAAAAATCAAAACAATTTAACTCAAGGACATAGAGCCTAGAAGAATGGTTATCAGAGAGAGGGAAGGATACTCGGGGGCTGGGAGGGAGGTGAGAGTGGTTAATCAGTACAAAAAAAAAAGTAGAAAGAATGAATAAAGCCTAGTATTTGATAACACAATAGGGTGACTATAGTCAATAATAACTTAATTTTACATTTTAAAATAAAGGATGTAATAGGATTGTTTGTAATTCAAAGGATAAATCCTTGAGGAGATGGATACCCCATTCTCCATGATGTGCTTATTTCACATCATATGTCTATATCGAAACATCTTCATCTCATGTATACCTCATAAGTATATACAACTACTATGTACCCACAAATACTTTTTAAAATAATTTAAAAATTTTAAAAAGCCTTAATAGGTCTATATCTGTTAAGGAAATTGAAATAATACCTTATTATCTTCAACAAAGAAAGCACTAGGCCCAGATGGCTGCACTGGTGAGCTCTACCAACTATGTAGATAAATACCAATAAATACCAATTCTCTACAGTCTGTCTTGATATGCAATAACACAGATGGAACTGGGGATCATTATGTTAAGTGATTTAATTTTTCTTCTGAAAAACAGAAGCAGAGGAAATGCTTCCTAACTCATTGTAAGAGGTCAGCATTCCCCTCATACCAAAACAGAGAGAGAAATTACAAGAAGAGAAACTCGAGACTACAGACCAATAACTCTCATGAATGTAGATGTGAAAATAATCAACAAAATATTATCAAATCAAATCTAACAATGTATAACCACAATTACACAGCATGACCAGGAGACCTTATTTGAGGTATGATTTCCACATTGGAAAATCAATCTAAGATGTGTGTATTAATCTGCTCTCACGCTGCTAATAAAGACATACCCAAGACTGGGTAATTTATAAAGGAAAGAGGTTTAACAGACTCTCAGTTCCACATGGCTGGGGAGCTCTCACAATCATGGTGGCATGCAAGAGAGAATGAGAAAAAAAAGCAAAAGGGGTTTCCCTTTATAAAACCATCAGATTTCGTGAGACGTATTCACTACCTCGGGAATAGCGGGGGGATCCGCCACCATGATTCAATATCTCCCACCGGGTCTCTCCCACAACATGTGGGAATGATGGGAGCTACAATTCAAGATAATATTTGGGTGTGGACACAGCCAAACCATAGCAATGTGTAAATTATTAAATGGATGAATGGATGAATCTATCTCCTGCAAGAAATAAGCAAACACAGCAAGGTTGCAGGATACAAGGTTGATATATGAAAGTCAGATCCTTTCCTATATGCTAGCAATAAACAATCAGGATTTCAAATTTAAAAAACAATGCTAGTTAGAGCAGAACCCCCAAAAGTGGAATACCTAGGTACAAATCTAGCAAAACAGGTACAGGCTCTGTATGCTGAAAACTGCAAAACTCTGATGAAAGATACCCAAAAAATCTAAATGAATGAAGAGATAGTCCATGTTCACATAGGAAGACTCAATATTGTTAAGGTGTCTGCTTTTCCAAATGTGATCTATAGAATCAATAGATCTAATCAACCCTCATCAATATCCCAGCAAACTATCCTGTAGATATCGACACTGATTCTAAAGTTTATACACAAAGCCAAAAGACATAGAATGGCCAACACAATGGTAAAGAACAAAGCTGGGGGACTCACACTTCGCAATTTCAAAACTTCCTATAAGACGATGGCATCAAGACAGGAAATACTGATGAATGAATGGATAAACAGATCAGTGGAATAGGACAGAGATCCACTAGCAGACCCACACAAATGCCAATGATCTTTGACAAAGGAGAAAATGTGTCTCTAACAGAGAAAGTCTCGTCAACAAATAGTGCTGTAATATTTAGACATTCATATGCAGAATAAGTAAATAAATCTAGACACACACTGAGGGCGCTTTTCACAAAAGTCACCTCAGCACGGATCAGAGGCCTAAATGTAAACCATAAAACTAGAAGAAAGCATGGGACCTACGTGACCTTGAGTCTGACGATGAGTTTTTGGATGCAACACCCAAAGCCCAACCTATGAAAGAAAATATTGTTAAGACGTGTTTTTCATTAAAAACTTCTGCCGTGAAAAAGAAACCATTAAAAGAATGAAAACACAAGCCACAGGCCGGGAGAAAACCTTTGTAAAATGTAAGTCAGATTAAAGGACCTGTATCCAAATCACACAAAGAACTTCTTAAAACTTAACAACTAGAAAATGAACAACGCAATTTTAAAATGGGGAAAGGTCCAATCACCTCACTCAAAAAAGACAAATGTCAAATAAGCATTTTATAAAAGGATGCTTGATACCATTTTTCATGAAGGAAACGCAAATTAAAACAACAATGAGACACCACTCTCCCTATTAGAATGGCTAAATTCCAAAAAGTGACAATACCAATTGCTATGAGAATACACAGCAACAGAAACTCCCATTCACTGCTGGTAGGAAGACAAAATGGCACAGCCACTTTGGAAAACAGTCTGGCAGTTTCTTACAAAGCTAAACATAGTCTCACCATATGATCTAGCAGTTGCATTCCTAAGTATTTACCCAACTGGCCTGAAAAACTTAGGTCCACACAAAAGCCTGTATGCAAATGTTTATAGCAGCTTTATTCATAATTACCAAAACCTAGAAGTAACCAAGATGTCCTGGGTGAATGGATACACGAATTCTGGCAGATCCATCCATACAATGGGATATTATACACTGATAAAAAGGAGTGAGCTATCAAGCCACCAAAAGACAGGCATGAACCCTAGATGAATATTGCTAAGTGAGAGAAGATGATCGGAAAAGACGGCAATGCTGTATGGTTCCAACTGTATGACATTCTGGAAAAGGCAAAACCGTGGAACCAGTAAGAAGATCAGTGTTGGCCAGGGGTTCCAGGTGAGAGGAGATGGTTGAATAGGTGGAGCACAGGGTTTGTTTTGTTTTGTTTTGTTTTGTTTTGTTTTTGAGACAGAGTCTCGCTCTGTCGCCCAGGCTGGAGTGCAGTGGCGCCATCTTGGCTCACTGCAAGCTCCACCTCCTGGGTTCACGCCATTCTCCTGCCTCAGCCTCCCGAGCAGCTGGGACTACAGGCACCCGCCACTTCGCCCAGCTAATTTTTTTGTATTTTTAGTAGAGACGGGGTTTCACAGTGTTAGCCAGGATGGTCTCGATCTCCTGACCTTGTGATCCACCCACCCGGACCTCCCGAAGTGCTGGGATTACAGGCCTGAGCCACCGTGCCCGGCCGCACAGGGGGTTTTTAGGGCTGTGAAACCAATGTGAACGACACTGTAATGGCAGAGACACAACACTATGCATCTGTCAAAACCCACAGAATTTTACAGCAAGAGTGAGCCATACTGTATGCAAATTTTAAAGCTCAGTCAAGAGGCCGGGTGTCTAGGATAGAAGGCAGGCCATGTGTGGCAAAGAGCCTCTGGCTGTATTACAGACGTAGGGAGGGGCTGGGGGATGGGGCTGACCTGGGTACCCTCACAAATGATGAAGTCTGTGAAGCCAAAAGCAAATGGACCCGCACATGAGCCCTGTACCCCGGTAGACACATGCTTCTGCCACGGGGTACAGGTGAGCAGTTCCTCCACCGCTGCCCCTGCACACTGGAGCTTGGCGATTAGGTCCGTGGATGGTGGGTGGTGGGGCAGGTTCCTCACTGTGGGGTGGGAGCTACAGACAAGCAGGGGCAGGGGCCAGAACGACCCACACGGCCGAGGGTCAGAGTCGAGACAGCAGCACCAGCTGCTTCCTGTGGGCTCCCTCTCCATGCGGGCGGTGTGACGGTTAACTTTATGTGTCAGCTCCCCTGGCCGTGGGGAGCCGGGTTGAACGTTATTTCTGGGGATGTCTGAGGGTGTTCTGGATGAGATTAGCATTTGAATCAGTGGGCTCTGTAAAGCAGGCCGCCCTCCCCAGGGTGGGTGGTGTCACCCAATCCGCTGAGGACCCGAATAGTGCAGAAGGCAGAGAAAGGTGAATTTGCCCCCCTCTTCCTGCCACCCTGCTTGAGCTGGGACACTCACCTCACCTTCTCTGGCCCTGACACTGAGATTAACGCCATCAGCCCTCTGGCTCTCAGGCCTTCAGACTCGGACCGCACTGCACCACCAACTTCCCTGGGTCTCTGCGGCGTGGGACCTCTCGGCCTGCGTAGTCACCTGCGCCCAGGCTTCCAAGCAATCTCAACAAGAGTGGGTGTGAACGTCCCACTGCATCCGTCTCTCTGATGACCCCTACTTACACGGAGGGTCACACACAGAAACGCGTTAGACATGGGCTCATGCCCAGGTTAGTGCACGCACAGACACTTCCCTGCTCTGTTGGCCGAGAGGGCCTGGAAGCAACCACACCCAAGCAGCAAGCATGCCCGGTGCCCAGGTCTTGGTGTCTAACGGGACCTTCCAACAAAAGGCACCGGGCTCCTTGGAGAAACAGCTGATCTGGGGCTGAGGCAGGAAACATACAGGATAAGCCTGGAGCTTCTTCTCATCCCAGAAAATAAGGACGCGTTAAAACCAAAGGGACAGGTCACAGGCCGACTGAAGAACTGCCGCCGCCAAAGACAGGACAGCTTGAGCAACAAAATGGAGGAGGATTGGGACACCCGAAATCTGACGAGAGTGTCTGTGAGTCGTTGCTGACGGAACCCAAAGACTGAGCAAATGAGCCAACGCGGGAGGAGGGGCGAGTCTGCAAAAGCAGAAGGCTTGGGAAGGATTCGTGCAGATACTCTGCCCCCAGGAGGCAGCCATGACTCCCCACGCCCCGGTGTGGGCTGTGCACCGTGACTTTCCTCCAGAGAGTGCGGGAGGTCGTGGCAGGCTGGGGGGTGGGCGGTAACTTCACCTGGGAGAAAGCTGACAACACGACCTCAGCCAGGGACCAAGGTCAGCATCAACGGGGACAGCCGTGTTGAGAGCACGCACCCCGGGAAGGGTGTGGCGCCAGTGGCCCACTGCTCTGCCCCTGTGGGCTTCCTTCAAAAACCCGTAACTCCAGTCTCATCATGAGAAGAACAGCAGACAAATTCCAGTAAAGGGAGGTTCCACAAAATACCTGACCTGTTCTCCCCAAAACTGTCAAGGTCATCAAAACAAACGAAAGTCTGAGAAACTGTGGCAGCTGAGGGGGGCCTGAGGAGGAGCCGGGACCACCAAAAGGCATGGCGTGTCCTGGACGGGGCCCTGGGGCAGGGAAAGGCCTTGAGGTAAAAACTCAGGAAATCTGAGTCGTGTGTGGGCTTTAGCTAGTACCAACGTATCCCTATTGATTCACTAATATATCAAACGTATCAGACTCTGGGAGATGTTCACGATGGGGCTTGGAGTAGGTGGTGTTTTTCTGTACAGTCTTCACAATTTCTCTGTGAATCTAAAACTGCTCTAAAAAATAAAGCCTACTTTAAAAAAAAAAAAAGGCATACATTTTATTGCATGGAAATTATACCTCGATAAAGTTAGTTATAAATGGTTTTTTTAATGTGGTAGCCTACTCTTTGGAGCTTTCATCTCCTGAAATAGAAAGATAATAAAGAAAAAACATGCATCTGCAATCAGGAGTCCTGACTATCACTAAGAAGGAAGGAGCCGGGATGCGGAAGCGGAAGTGGAGAAGTTTGTGAAGCTGCAGAGCGGGGCAGTGCAGGAATCTGGGAGCGGCCGCTCTGAAGCCCATGCTGTCTGCCAGCTAAGGCCTCAGTGTTTGCGCCCAAGGGGACAGGGTCCCCATATGTAATTACAAAACGGGACTCAGCCCAGAGCTGGGACGGCAGCATCCCGGAGTCAGGCAGAAACTGCATGGGGAGCATCATAAAGGCATTTATTTTCTTGGAGGAAGCATTGAGATTAAGCTTCCCAGCACCCAGCCACGGTCACAGACCATGAGCTGGGCAATCACCATTCCCATTTTCACCAGGTTTCTAGGAATACAGGCCCCGTGGCCAAGCAGGGACTGAGCCCATGTTATGAGAGGAGCATGCAGCCCCCAGCCCAGCCTCTCCCAGCCTCCAAAACACACTGTACGTTGAGCATAATGGGTTTTAGGGAATTTATTTTGCCAATTTTAGAACCCACCATAAAGAAGAAATATGAGAGAATTTTACGAGGTGGACTGTATATCTTTAATACTCGTATTTTTTCTCGAAATGCTGAGAATATCAATTACATTTACGGCTTTATGAGGAGATGCTCCTACGCCTAGGATGGCAAAGTGCATCTTAGCAGAAAATAAACAGGGGTGGGCACCACCCCCAGTGCCCGGGGGCTGTGAAACCAGACGGTGATTGAGGAATGGGCTCCAGATGAACCCGTGGCTACTGTCTTGGGGAAGTGGGCATGTGGGCGTGTGGGCATGTGTGGGCGTGGGAGTGTGCGTGCACGTGTGTGTGGGCATGGGCATGTGTGTGCATGCGTGTGTGTGAGTGCACGTGTGTGGGGGCGTGTTTGTGCATGTATGTGCGTGTGTTTGCACGTGTATGAGTGTGGGGGGTTGTGTGCGTGTGTGAGTGTGGGCGTATGTGTGCACGTGTGGGCATGTGCGTGTGTGTGCACGTGTGGCGTGCACGTGCACCTCCACTGTGGCTTTATCAGTTCCTCACAGAGGAGGCCTGGGGGGAGGGAAGGTGAGTTTGGGAGGGACCCTTGGAAATGGAGAGCAGCCACCAGCCCCCAGCAGGGGACAGAGGGTGGCTCTTCTCCGGCAGCCGGCTCCAGGCCAGAGCCTGACCCTCAGCCATTGAACAAAGCCCTGCAGCTGCTAAGAACTCTGACCTGGGGCTCTGGTGCCGCCCCATCCTCCAGATAGGTGCACTACGACCTAAGAAGCAGTGGTCTTTCTGGGCCGTGCACCCTGGACAGGTGGGGAGCCTGCACACTCTGACTACGTGCACATGTGCACACACACACACACACGTGCACACACACACATAGTCATACCCACACACACACACTCAGGCACATATTTGCACACACACTCTCAAACACACAGGTGCCCACTAGCCTTGGTGGGGCTTGCTCCTTGTGACTAAAATATCCCTGGGAACAAGCTGCCCCTGGCCCCTGCCCACCTCTAGGAGGGAGGCCAGGCCCCCAGAGAGCAGGACCTTCCCAGCAGGCCAGGGCTGCGCTCCGGGGGTGACCTGCGAGATGGCCCCCCA
Source organism: Symphalangus syndactylus (assembly GCF_028878055.3). Taxonomy (NCBI): domain Eukaryota; kingdom Metazoa; phylum Chordata; class Mammalia; order Primates; family Hylobatidae; genus Symphalangus; species Symphalangus syndactylus. The sequence goes on from NC_072430.2 coordinate 12,889,470, forward strand.
CTGCTGCAATGCTTCACATTATTTACGGCTCTGATGTGCACGTTTGTTTAAAATCTGCTGCAGAATTCATCCTCTCTGCCACTTACTCAGCCATTATCGGCCATCACAAAAGTGCCGAAGAGAGAGTCATAAACAGCCGTGATTTATGAGGCACACGGGGAGGAATGAGAGAAAATTAAATCCTTCACCTGTGCGGTCATTTACAGACTCGGCTCCCTCGCGGGGCCACGAGGGTAGGCGTCGGCCTGAGGTTCGTGTTAAGTTCTGTCTCGTGCTCGCCTAGGGTGGGAGGGAAGGCAGGAGGAGTGGAGAGTCTCCGGACCCTAGGGTGGGAGAGGAGGCAGGTCTCCTGGAACAGGCTCTGCAAGTGCCCTCACTTCCCACCTCCCCAGCCACACCCAGAAGCCAGATGTCCTGTACCCGAGTGAGCGCCGCAGACCCCAGAAGCCCTGCCTCTGCCTCCTGGTCCCTGCCCTCCCCCGCACTCCCCACTCTGTAGGCCCAAATTTGGCGGTCAGATCCCAGAGGGCCCCAGCCCAGGAAAGTGGCTCGTTCATCTTAGGAGAAACCAGGAGCTTCCTTGGAACAGAAGCCAGCAGGCGGCGGCCTGTGTGTTCCCTCCCATGTGGTTTCCACTTCTTTAAAACACACACACACACACACACACACACACACACACACACACACACCAGGAAATGCAATTGCCTATAGAGCTTTCTATGAGCTTACAAATGAGCAGGGCAGGTTCTGAGAAAAAAAAAAAAAATTGATTTTTTTCTTTTTTTTTTTTTATTTGAGATGGAGTCTCGCTCTGTCACCAGGCTGGAGTGCAGTGGCGCGATCTCGGCTCACTGCAAGCTCCGCCTCCCAGCTTCAAGCAATTTTCCTGCCTCAGCCTCCCGAGTGATTGGGACTACAGGCGCCCGCCACCACACCCGACTAATTTTTGTATTTTTAGTTGAGACAGGGTTTCACCATGTTGGTCAGGCTGGTCTCGAACTCCAGACCTTGTGATCCACCTGCCTCAGCCTCCCAAAGCGCTGAGATTACAGGCCTGAGCCACCACACCTGGCTGAAATTGATGTTTAAATTAAAGCCTGGTATGGACCGCTCCTGACCCTCAAAAAGGCATTGGCTTTGTCACAGGCTCAGTGGCACCATCATCCCCAGCTGCCGCCCATAGAGGTGCTGCAAAATTATGTCTTTGGGCATGTGCCACAGAGGCCACAGGCAGCTGGGAGGGCTGGCCCAACCCCAGGCCCTGCTGGGAGCCTCCCTCCAGGAAGCACCCCCAGCCCCGGGGCTGCACTGCCCTGGTGGGCTCAGTTCCCTGGGCTTGTTGCCCTGGCTTGCCCAGCCTCCCCCAAGCTGGGGGCTCTGGAGACCTTTCTCCCAAGTACCAGGTCGGCTCATGCCAGCACCAGTGTCCTTACCCAAGGCTGGGGAGGCCCAGAACCCCATCCCAGGGACAGGAGCAGATGACAGGGAAGGGCAGAAAGGGGGTGACCCACAGACACCTCCAGCCACCCTTCTTGCCTGGGATACCAGACTCCTGTGTCAGCACCGCTGCCTGGGCCCAGCACTCCAAGAGGCCCCTGTCCCGAACTCATCCCCAAGCCTGGCACCGAGAGCTGCCTGTGAGCAAGCTCTAGCCACTTCCTGCTCTGCAGCTCCCATGCCTTACCTGGTCCTTGCCCTTGGGGGCGGAGAAAGCAGACAGTAGGCTCTGCCTCGGGGGCTCACCCGTCCTCCCAGCAGCCCAGGCCGGCCACACCCACAAGACGCCAATAGTGGGACGGGGCAGCCAGGACAGAGAGGCCCTGAGAAGATCCAGAGGAAGGGACGCTTCAGCCAAGACGAACATTTTAAAACGAAAGTAGAGAGGCAAGGCCCGAAGGCAAGCCCCAGGGAGAGTGTTGGCATGGGTAACAGATTTGCCGAGTTTGTATGCCAGCTTCGCCCTTCCCTGACGGCTCAGGCCCGGCAGACACTCTCAGAAGGTTCCTGCTAGTCCCAACTTCATTTATTCACACCAGGGCAAGGTGAGGGCCTCACGTACTAAAGTCGGGGGCAGGGACCAAGCTCTGGCGCCACCCTCACTGCCAGCCCTCGGGCGAGGCCTGTCCCCACCCTGGGCCTCAGTTTCCCCAGGTGGACAAAGAACGTATGTCTGATGTCACTTGTAGCTCTAAGGCCCTGGGGGTTGCTGACCCAAGGCCCCCTGCTGAGGGTCACCCGCTGCAATGCTGCAGACCCCAACTCAGAGCCCCTCGAGGAGCTGCCACTCCCTTCCCTCTCATTCTCCATTTCTTCCCGACGTAATTGAAAAATCAATATGTTGCAGCATTTCTGTGCAAACCACAAATACAATTATTTCCAATCACAAAGGGAATGATCCTACAGTGACTGCAGCTGCTCCACCATGAGTCCCCAGCTGAGCCAGGGACCGGGGTCAGGTGAGCCCCACCATGCCTGTGCACAGACACCAGCTCTGGGAGCTGCCATGCAGGGCGCCCCTCATGCCAGGGACACCCCAGCACGGTTTAACTCAAGTCTTCACTCCTGTGACTTCCAACTGCACAGTGCCCTGCCTCATAAGTCATGGAGCTTAATGAACGACATGAAAAGTTAATTAATTGTAAGGATAGTTACACACGGCCACACCATACCTGTCATCGAATAGATCTTGCGTTGGAACTGATTACATTTTTATCAACTCGGCCTTGGGAGCTGCTGTGCAGACCTGGGCGGTGGACCGTCCTCTACAATGAGAGTCATTTGGCTTTTATGGGTTTGTTCAATTTTGCCCAAGGGATAGATGGGACAACGAAAGGAGAGAGTCCCCCCGTCCTTCAGGTGGGGAATGAGCCAAGACCCGTCCTCCAGGCCCGGTGGTGGATGTGGCCAGCCCTGCCTGCCCCAGCCCTGCCTGGCCACCCCGCCTGCTCCAGCCCTGCCCGGTGCAGCAGGAGGCTCTGCCACCCCTGTACTGGAACCAAGGCCCTCGGAACAGGCTTGCCTGCAGGTGGGACCCATCTGAGCCGTGTTGTCCCCAACCTGGAATGAGCCCAGCCCCCATGTCACCCCAGCTGCAGCCTGTCCCCGGCATGCAGCTGGCCCCCACCCCAGGGGGCTGGGGTGTGCCTCCCCTGCCAGTTGATTCTCCCCCTCACTGTCTCCATGTGGGGGCCATGCAGCTAAGCGGGACCTCTGTCAACCTCACCCTAGCACTTGACCCCCAGAGCTGGTCCCTGTCCCCAAAGAAGACAGTGATGGGGGTGCAAGAAGCAGGATCCCAGAGTCCCAGCCCAGGGCAGAGGGAGGGGGAAGGCAGGGCTCAGAACCAGGGGCTCCCCGAAGCCTTAGCGAGCCCTGGGCTCTCATCTGCTCCCCAGGTCAGCTCCTCCTCTGCCCCAGGGTGGGGGGCCCTGACACCCGGGATGCCACTTTCCTTCCAAAGTACACTGGCTGGGGTGGGCGCACCTTCCCCAGAGACCCCTTTCTGCCTCCTCTCTCTGCTCCCCAAGGCAGAGCAGCAGGGGACGGGGAGAGCATCCCAGCAGGACAGACAGCATCACTGGCTCAACCCCTCTTGCCTGGGCTGCCCTGAGCCTGCCTTCTTTGAGCAGCATCTGAGCTCCCCACCTCAGGCCTCACACCCTCTCCTCTGGCTTTGGTCCGCAGCAGTGTGGGCTGCTCACCACCATAGCCGCCTGGCATCGCCACCATCCTGCTTGGGGCCAACACCTCTCCCCTCACCCTACTGGGGAGGAAGGACCTCTTCCCCACCAGGTCCCCCAGGGCCTGGGTGCAGACCTGGTCAGCCCAACCAACATCTGCCAAAGCCCTCGAGTCCCTTCCTTCTTGTTACTCCGCTGATGTTTTCCTCCCGTTGCAAAGACAAAGCCCACGCCATGGTCCAGGTCATGTGTGTCTTTCCCTTGAGACCAGCACTGTCCACAGTGATAAAAATGTTCTGTATCTGCACTGTCCAATGTGGCAGCCACTAGCCACTGTGACTACTGAGCACTCGAAATGTGGTTATTGTAACCACAGACCTGGGTTTTTAAAATTGTACTCAACAGCTTTATTGAAGTATAACTAACATAGAAAAAGCTATACATAATTAAAGTATACAATTGGGTAGATTTTAACACGTGTATATGCCAGCAAAACCATCATAAAAGTAAAGAACATTCCCATCACACCAAAAGCCTTCTTTGTGCCCCTTGGAGATCTTGCCCTCCATCTTCCCTGCCCGCTTCTCCAGGCCCCAAGCAACCATTGATCTGTTTTCTGTAATTATAGATTAGTTTGCATTTTCAAGAATTACATACATATTCTTTAAAATCATGAATTACATTTCCTCTTTGTCTGTCCCCCTTACTCAGTATATTACCTACCATTTATCCACGTCATCGTGCACATCAATAATTCATCACTTTCTATTGCCAAGTAGCAGCCATTGTGCGGACACACCACCTTTTATTTATCCACCCAACTGTTGATAGACGTTTGCGTTCTGCCTAGTTTTGGGGTGTTACAAATAAAGCTGTTGTGAATATTCACGTACAACTCTGTGTGGACTGTTTTCATTTCTCTTGAAGTGGGATGACTGGATCATATGGTAGGTATATGTTTAATGATTTAAGAAACTGACAAATTGCTTTATAAAGCAGTTGTACCATTTTACATACCCTGCCTTCCCCAGCAGCACAGAAGAGTTCCAGTTCCTCCGTATCATCTCCAATGCTTGGTATGTCAGTCTTTTTAATGCTAGCCATTCTACTAGGTGTGTGGTGTTCTCACACTATGGGTTAGTTTCCACTTGAATGACTAACTATATTGAGCAGTGTCACATGCTTATTTGCGCTCCTCATATTATTATTGGTTAAGTGGTATTTTCTTCCTTGCATTTGGTAGAATTCGTCAATAAAGCCACCTGATCATGGAGTTTTCTTTGTAGAAAGGTTTTTAACTACAAACCCAGTTTCTTTAATAGGTATAGGGCTGTGTGGTTACCCACTTCATCCTGCACATCCTTGGTAATTTGTGTCTTTCAGGGAATTTGTCCATTTTAAGTAGTTGAATTTATTGACATAGAGTTGTTGATAATATCCCCTTATCATCCCTTAGTATCAGTAGAATCAGTTCTTATGTAACCTCCTCCATTCCCAATACTGGTCATTTGTGTCTTCTCTCTCTTTTTACTGACCAGCCTAGCTAAAAGTTTGTTCATCTTTTCAATCATCTCGAAGAACCAGCTTTTGGTTTCACTGATTTCCTCTACTGTCTTTCTGTTTATGATTTCACTGATTTTTCACTCTGATCTTCACTCCTTCCCTTTTTTCTTACTTGGGGTTTCATTTGCTCTTTTCTAGTTTCTTAAGGTCATTGATTTAAGATATTTCTTCTTTTCTTTTTTTTTTTTTTTTTTTTTTTTGAGACAGAGTCTCGCTCTGTCGCCCAGGCTGGAGTGCAGTGGCGCGATCTCGGCTCACTGCAAGCTCCGCCTCCTGGGTTCACGCCATTCTCCTGCCTCAGCCTCTCCGAGTAGCTGGGACTACAGGCGCCCCCCCACCACGCCCGGCTAATTTTTTGTATTTTTAGTAGAGACGGGGTTTCACTGTGGTCTCGATCTCCTGACCTCGTGATCCGCCCCCCTCGGCCTCCCAAAGTGCTGGGATTACAAGCGTGAGCCACAGTGCCCGGCCCTGATATTTCTTCTTTTCTAACATAGGCATTTAATGCTATAAATTTCCCCCTAAATAGTGGGATTTAACTAAATGCCACAAATTTTATAGGCTGCGTTTTCCTTTTTATTTAGTTCAAAATACTTTCTAATTTCTCTTTTAATTCCTCCTTTGACTCATAAGTTACCAAGAAATATGTTACTTCATTTCCAAATTTGGGAGAATTTTCCAGAAATATTTCCATTTTTCAATTCTAATCTAATCCCATTGTGATCAGATAAAACTTTTTATGACTTGGATCCTTTTATATTTTTGGACCTTTTTTATGGCCCAGAATATTGTCTATCTTAGTAAATGTGTTCCATGTGCACTTGAAAAGAATGGGTATTCTGTTGTTGAGTGGACTATTTTATAAATGTCAGTTGAATCTGCTGTTCAAGTCTTATAAGCCATTATTGATTTTCTGTCAATTTGTCCTAACAGTTATTGAAAGAGGGGTATTAAAATTTCTGGCTGTAATTGTATGTGTCTAATTCTCCTTGTAGCTCTATTAGTGTTTGTTTCATTTATTTTGAAGCACTGTCATTAGGTGCATAAATCTTTGGAATTGTTATGTTCTGAAGAATTGACTTCTGTATCATTACAAAGTGATTTTCTTTATGTCTGGTAATATTCTGTACATCTACTTTGTTGATGTTAATATAACCACTCCAGAGTTCTTTTAATTAATGTTAGTGTGGTATATCTTTTCCCATTCCCTTTCTTGCAGCTTATTTGTATCTTTACCTTTAGTGAGCCTGTGCCTCTGGACTGTGAAACTCATCAGTGTGTCTCAGATCCCCCTCCTTAGGTGGGACAGGATGGCTGGAGGGGGCTGGAGGTGGGTGTTTCCCTTCTGTCAGGTCAATTAAGCATGGATAAAACTCCAGAAGGCTAGGATCTGGTTAGTTTCTCTGGAAGGCAGAGCCTTATTAAGAACAGATAGTCTGGTATATCTCAAAATGGCTCCTTTTCCCCTTCTCCCTGCTGGAAAGCACAAAGGGATTTTCCTTTGGTATTCGCTGTGTGAACCTGGTGGAAAGACCCAGGAGGAAAAATTCACAAAAGCTGGGGGAAGGGGGACTATGACTGGGTCTCTCTGGAGTTTTTAACTCCCAGGCTTGTCCACACTGAGCCTCTGGCAATTTGTTGATTACACTTTAGGTTTTCTTGTCCCAGCACTGGTTCCTGCAGAGGTTCCTGCTCCAGTAAGTTGTAATTCTCTGTATTTGTCTGTCTGTCCATCCAATTTGAGGGACAGCAGTTTGCCCTGTGACCTCACTTCTCTTAAGGATCTAAGAAGGGTTGCTTTTATGGTTTGTTCAGCTTTATACTTGTAATGAGAATGGAGTGATGACTTCTAAGCTGTTTATATGCCACATGCCAGGCCAGAAACCAAGAGTTCTAAATCTTCATATTTAATGTGTGTTTCTTACAGGCAGCATATAGTTGGGTCTTGCTTTTTAATTCTGTTAGTCACTCTGTCTCTTAATTGGAATATTTAGACTGTTTACATTTAATGTATTATTGATAGGCTTAAGTCTATTATTTTGCTTTTTATTTTCTATTTGTCCCATTTTTTTCCATTTTCCATCTTTTTCTGCCTTCTTTAGGATTAATGAAATATTTCTTACAATTCTATTTTAGGTGTTTTGTTGTTTTATTAGCTATTTCTCTTTGTTTTGTAATTTATTGGTTGCTTTATGGCTCATAGTATATATTTTTAACTTATCATAGGCTGCCTTCAGGTGCTATTATACTACTTCACATGCAAGACATTTTAATAGCATATTTTCATTCCTCCCTTTTAAAACTTTGTGCTATTGTTGTCATGCATTTTAACTTTATATATGCCATAAACCTCATACTACATTATTGTTCTTGTTTAAACAATTAATTATCATTTAAATAAATTTAAATAATAAAAATAAATCTTATATATTTACCTATAAAGTGTCAGTCCCAGGACTTTTCATTCCTTTCTGTAGATCCATAATTCCAACTGGTATCATTTTCCTTCTGCCTGAAGGAGTTTCTTTAAAATTTCTTGCAATGCAGGTCCTCTGTTGAGACATTCTTTCAGCTTTTGTATACTTGTAAAAGTCATTATTGTGCCTTTGCTTTTGAAAGATATTTCTAATGGTCACAGAATTCTAAGTCGAAAGATATTTTTTCCTTCAGGACTTTAAAGATGTTGATCCACCTTCTTCTGGCTTACATTGTGTCCCACAAGAAATCTGCTGTTATTCTCACTTTTGTTGCACTATACAAATCTTGTCTTTTATTTTCTGGCTGCAAGCAAGAAATTTTATCACTACTTTTGAGCAATTTGATTATAATGTTCCTTTATGTAGTTTTTTCTATGTTTCTTGTACTTAGTCTTCTTTGAGCTTCTTGAATCTATGGGTTTATAGTTTTCATATGTGGAAAATATTTGGCCATTATTTCAAGTATTTTTTTTCTGTTCCCATCTCTCTCTTCTCCTTCACATAATTCAATTAAACAGATTAGACCACTTGACATTTTCCCAAAGTTCAATGATATTCTGTTAACTTTTAAAATAATATTGTCTTCCTGTGTTTCATTTTGGATTATTTCTATTGCTGTGTCTTCAAGTGTGATCATATTTTCTTCTTCAACATCTAATCTGACAATAATTCCATCCATGCAGTGTATTTTTTTATCTTATACATTGTAGTTTTCATATCTAGAAGTATGATGTGTGTCTTTGTTATATCTTCCATGTCTCTACTTAACTTTTTCATCATATGGAACACAGTCATCATAACTATGTTCATGCTCTTGCCTGCTCATTCTAACATCTGTGTCAGTCCTGGGCTGTCTTTGCTGATTTATCTCATTATGGGTTGCATTTTCTTGCTTCTTTGCATGCTTGTTAATTTTTACTGGACTCCAGACATTGTGAGTTTTATATTGTTAGGTGTTGGATTCTTGAGCTTTTCCTGAGATTCAGCTAAGTCATTTGGAAACAGTTTGATTCTTCAGGGTCTTGCTTTTAAGATAGTTTAGGAAGAATTGGAGCAGTGCTCAGCCTAGGGCAAATTATATCCCACAACTGAAGCAAGGCATTCTACCAATGCCCCAGAAATTATGAGGTTTTCCAGCCTCACTGTTAGGAACAGGCACTATTCCTGGCCCTGTGTGAACACCAGGCCTTGTTAGTTCTGAGCATTTTCGATGGTTCTTTCCCGACTCAGGTAGTTTCCTCATACACAGAGGATGCTGAGTCCTCAACTGAATCCTGAAAGGGACCCTCTATGGATCTCAGAGTTCTCTCTGTGTTCGGCTCTCTCCTCTGCAGCACCTCTGTCCTGCCAATTCTCACCACCTTGGTCTCCTCCTTAACTCAGCGAGTCCACCTGGCTCTGCCTGGATTCCTGCTTCCTGCTCCATGGCATGGACATTCTCTCCAGCAGTAAGATAAGACCGTTGTGGGGTTCATCTGATTTGCTTCTAGCCTCTTACTCTACTCCATCACCTACAGTGCCTTGAGAACTGATTTTTCATGTATTTTTGTCCATTTCTTGCTTATTGCAGGTGGGAGGATAAATCCAATTCACATTATTCCATCTTGGCTGGAAGCAGAAGCCTCAACTTTATTTAACTGTATTTAACTTTAATTTCAGTAACTAAGTGGCTAGTGCTGCCAAACTGAGCAGCACAGCTCAAGACTGTGGGCTCTGTGGGGACAGGAGCCATGTTGGCCTGGTTCCCTCCAGGTGCCCCCGGCCACTGGCACAGCCTGGGTGCTCAAGAATGTTTAGTGAATGTGCATAGGAAAAGTGTAATGAGCATAAGCCCTGGGTCTGGGGGAGGATAAGAGAGCTCCAGAAAAGTTGTCCCCAAAGTCCTCCCCTCCCAAGCATTACAGCCAGGGTCCTTGATGCCATGCTCCCTCCTATTAGAGGAGTTCTCCAAAACCTGGGGCTGCCCATGGTCCCTTGTAGCCAGGGAGGCTCTGCCACCCCTTGGCACCCCCACCTCCCATCACTGCCCCTCCCAAGAGCTCTCTCATGTCCTAATGCTCCGCCGCCTCCCAGAGCGCAGACTCCAGAATCCCTCACCATGCCTGGATCCAGGGCCCCTGCATTTTAAACCCATACCAGTGAGACCCAGCCTAGCAGTGTTCCTACCCTTTATGACTTAGGAAGAAAGACCTCAGTAAGGCTAGAGGTCCCAATTTAAAAATGAAAAAAGAACTTGAATGGACATTTCTCCAAAGAAGATATACAAATGGCCAATAAGCACATGAAAAGATGCTCAACATCACTGGTCATTAGGGAAATGCAGATCAAAACACTTCATACCCACTAGGATGGCTACAGCTATAAAGAAAAGAAAAGAACTGGGAATGAGGATGTGGAGAAATTGCAACTCTTGTGCATTGCTGGTAGGGATATAAAATGGCACAGTCACTATGGAAAACAGTTTGGCAGTTCTTCAAAAGGTTGAATATGCCGTATGACCCAGCAATTCTACTCCTAGTCATAAACCCAAAAGAATGAAAGCAGGGTCTTGGAGAGATATTTATACACCCATGCATATAGCAGCATTCGTCACAATAGCCAGAAAGTGGAAGCAACCCAAGTGTTCATCAACAGATGAAGGATAAACACAGTGTGGTCCACTCATACTGTGGAATACTATTCAGCCCTGAAAAGGAAGGAAATTCTGACATGTGCTGCAACAGAGCTGAGCCTTGAAAACATTATGCTGAGTTAAATAAGTTGGGTATAAAAGGACAAATACTGTATGATTCCACTCATGCGAGGTGTCTAGAGTAGGCAAAGTCTTAAAGACAGAAAGTAGAATAAAGGTGACCAGGGGCTGAGGGAAGAAAGAAGAGAGAGTTGTTATTTAATGAGGATAGAGTTGTCAGGGCAGAGAGCTGTTATTAGATGGGGACAGAATTGTCTGGGGTGGGGGACAGTTGTTATTTAATGGGGACAGAGTCACTCGGGGGGAGAGTTGTTATTTAATGGGGATAGAGTTGTTGGGGAAGGGGGTTGTTATTTAATGGGGATAGAGTTGTTGGGGGAGAGGGTTGTTATTTAATGGGGGTAGAGTTGTTAGGGGAGAGAGATATTATTTAATGAGTATAGAGTTGTTGGGGGAGAGGGTTGTTATTTAATGGGGATAGAGTTGTTGGGGGAGAGCGTTGTTATTTAATGGGGGTAGAGTTGTTAGGGGAGAGAGATATTATTTAATGAGTATAGAGTTGTTGGGGGAGAGGGTTGTTATTTAATGGGGATAGAGTTGTTGGGGGAGAGGGTTGTTGTTTAATGGGGATAGAGTTGTTAGGGGAGAGAGATATTATTTAATGAGTATAGAGTTGTTGGGGGAGAGGGTTATTTAATGGGGATAGAGTTGTTGGGGGAGAGCGTTGTTATTTAATGGGGGTAGAGTTGTTAGGGGAGAGAGATATTATTTAATGAGTATAGAGTTGTTGGGGGAGAGGGTTGTTATTTAATGGGGGTAGAGTTGTTAGGGGAGATAGATGTTATTTAATGGGGATAGAGTTGTTGGGGGAGAGGGTTGTTATTTAATGGGGATAGAGTTGTTGGGGGAGAGGGTTGTTATTTAATGGGGATAGAGTTGTTGGGGGAGAGGGTTGTTGTTTAATGGGGATAGAGTTGTTGGGGGAGAGCGTTGTTATTTAATGGGGGTAGAGTTGTTAGGGGAGAGAGATGTTATTTAATGAGTATAGAGTTGTTGGGGGAGAGGGTTGTTATTTAATGGGGATAGAGTTGTTAGGGGAGAGAGATGTTATTTAATGGGGATAGAGTTTTTGGGGGAGAGGGTTGTTATTTAATGGGGGTAGAGGTGTTGGGGGAGAGAGTTATTTAATGGGGGTAGATGTATTGGGGGAGGGGTTGTTGTTTAATGGGAATAGAGGTGTTGGGGGAGGGGGTTGTTATTTAATGAGGGTAGAGTTGTTGGGGGAGAGGGTTGTTATTTAATGGGGGTAGAGGTGTCGGGGGAGAGGGATGTTATTTAATGAGGATAGAGTTGTTGGGGGAGAGGGTTGTTATTTAATGGAGGTAGAGGTGTTGGGGGAGAGGGATGTTATTTAATGAGGATAGAGTTGTTGGGGGAGAGGGTTGTTATTTAATGGGGATAGAGTTGTTGGGGGAGAGGGTTGTTATTTAATGGGGGTAGAGGTGTTGGGGGAGAGAGTTATTTAATGGGGGTAGATGTGTTGGGGGAGGGGTTGTTGTTTAATGGGAATAGAGGTGTTGGGGGAGGGGGTTGTTATTTAATGGGGATAGAGTTGTTGGGGGAGGCGGTTGTAATTTAATGGGGGTAGAGTGTTGGGGGAGAGGGATGTTATTTAATGAGGATAGAGTTGTTGGGGGAGAGGGTTGTTATTTAATGGGGGTGGAGGTGTTGGGGGAGAGGGATGTTATTTAATGAGGATAGAGTTGTTGGGGGAGAGGGTTGTTATTTAATGGGGGTGGAGGTGTTGGGCGAGAGGGTTGTTATTTAATGGGGACAGAGTTGTTGGGGGAAGATGAGAAGCTTTGAGTATAGATAGAGGTGATGGTTGCACAACACTGGGAGTGTATTCAGGGCCACTGAATTACAGACTTACAAATGTTTACAGCGATAAAGATTATGCATATTTTAATACAATAGGAAAAAAAGGCTGGAGGTGTTCAGCTTACAGGCTGGGCATTCTCCAGCCATACGTTATTTCTGGGCCACCCAGTCAGGGAGCTGTCAGAGCGAAGTCAATATTCCCAGCCTCCAGAATTGGACAGGAGGGAAGGGGGGCTGTTCATACCTTTCATGAATCTCCCCCAGCCCTGGCTAAGGACATTTGTCTTCCCAACGGCATAAATTTCACAGATCAAGTGGAAACAGCACCTGTCCAAGGCTAGTAGTGTCCTGAGCACCCATATTTTAGGGGCATAAACAGAGGCGTGTTCTCAGCTGCGCAGGAACTGAGGGTGCGCCCAGCCTCGGGTCAGTGTACGGGGTCGGGGAAGACGGGGGGGCCCAGCACCCTTTCCTCCACAGTTGGCTTCGGTTGGATTTATGGCTTTTTATGAAACAAAGACGCTCCCTCTGCTCAGCCTCACTCCTGTCACTTCCCACCTCTTCCTGTCTCCCAGCCTCTGGCTCTGCCTCAGTTCCCCACTTGTATCACTGAGGGTAACTGTTGCCCCCTAGGGCCCCTCAGTTCTGACCCTCTCAGCCCTTCTCCCACCCACCCTCAGCAGTGGTGAACAAGCTTCCTTCTTCCCTAGGTCAGGCCAAATTTGCCCAAATTTAGGGCTGGCTTGCAGGCCCCCTGGCCACAGCTGACATCCCCGCTGAAGGAACCAACACACACACACACACACACACACACACACACACACAGAGAGAGACAGATACCAACACACACTCACATATGCACAGACAGATACAGACACACACTCACACATGCACACACAGATACAGACAGACACTCACACATGCACACACAGATACAGACACACACTCACACATGCACACACAGATACAGACACACACACACGCACATACAGACACATGTGGGCAGATAGACACGGATACACACATTCATATGTCTGTGTGCCCACACACAGTTACAAAGATACACACACGCAGACACACATGCAGGCATACACAGAGATATACACAGACGCACACGTACCCACACGGAGATACAGAAACAGCACACAAAGACACACACATATGCACACATCCGCATGCACACACACACAGCAGCAAACCTGGGGATCCAAGTGCCTCTTGTAGCCAGACACAGCATCTGTGCCCATGGCGTCCTTTGGAGGGGCTGCTCCAGAATCCCCCAGGGCTCCGGCCCCTCATAAGTCCGCCACAAGATGCGCCAGCACACCAGGGCCTGCCTCTTGCTCGCCAACGCGGGTGAGAAGGGCGCTCGGTCAGCCCCAGGGGGCTGCCTGAATTAAGTCTGAAATTGGCTGCCTGGAAGCCTCCTCTGGGGTTGGTGACCCCAACCGTCCTGAGGACCTTCTCCTCAGAGCCCCTTCACTCAGCTCCTGGGGACCGCCTGCCTGCCCAGGCCCAGTGGGGCGGTGGATGGGGTGGGCTTCCACACCCCTCCACAAGCAGCGCTGCACAGATGGACGCGTGTGTATCACGGCAGTCCTTTCCATCCCGCCCCTGCTCCCCTCCCTTCTCGCCCCCTCCGCCTGGACCCCATCTCACCCTAGGCAGCCAGTTAACCCTTCCCGGTAGCCTTTCCATAGCCACCCTCACTACATCTTGGTTTTTAAAATATTGAATTCATTGCCAACATTTCTAAACAGATCTCAGATCGCAGCCCAGGTTGCCGGCTTCTCGTGGTATATTAGAAGTCCCAGTCTGGCTCCTAAAGAGTAGCCGTCAGCGGGCACCCAGGGAAGCTCAGGGCGCGGCCCCCAGCCCTCCACTCCCTCAGCTCCCGCCTGTTCTAAAGCAGCTGACTTCACCATGAGACCCCAGGACCAGGGCGGAGGAGGGCACAGGCAGCCTGGCTCCATCTCCATCAGAACACGGCTGGACAGTGGGGCTTTCTCTCCACCGGTGCTGGAGAACTTGGGAACTTTGGAGTGCCAGCCCCAGGACACCAGCTGCAGCCAGGGGCAGCCATGCCCACTGTCCAAGGAGGCACCAGGCCGAGGGGTGGCTGGGCCCAGTGAGAGGGGTGATGCCAGCGGGTGTGCCCACAGCAGAGGCCCTGGCCTGGCTGCAACTCCCAACCTGAGTCAGGGGAGAGCCTGCCCAGACAGCTGGAGCTGTGGGGCCGCTGGAAGGAGGGGGTTTCAGGGCACACAGTGGCCCCAGGGGAGGCTGTGGGGTAGGAAGGGAAACCGCCCGCCATGGGTGCTGCAGGCCGGACCTGTTTGCCAGAGGCAGGTTCACTCCTCCTAGTGATGTAATGGTGCCCGTCTGTAGAACGGAAGCACGAGGCTGGAAGACACTGTACAGTGTCTATTTCGCCAGGTTCCCTGGCTGGTAGGTGGTACAGCTGGGCTTTAGAGCCCTTCTCTGCGACACAGAGATGGTCAGGTCCACCCAGAAGTCAGGGGGCAGGAGGAGGAGGCCTGCAAGGTAGGAAACTGCTCTATCCTTCAAGACCCCGTCTGAACCCCTCCGAGCTCCGTTTCTCCCCTACTGCGGAATAGTGGGTGGGACAGGTGCTATCTCCTCAGGACACCGCACTCTGGCCTTTCCTGACTGCCCGGCTCTGTGGCCACGGTGCACTTGCTGCTGGGCGCAGGCATGGCCAGGAGGTGGGAGCAGCAGCCTTTGTGAGGGCAAGGAGTGAGTGCCACCAGCCTTGGGGGCTGAGAGTGCCCAAGAGGGACAGTGGGCCCAGGGTGTGTTCTAAAGGGAATTTCATGCCCTGGGCACTTTTCCAAGAGCTGGAATTCTGAGGTCCTGGGACGCTCGTGCCCCACCACCCTTAGGTTGCCAAACAGAGACAGGATAGGTGTAGGGGGGTTGCTGGGGCCCAGGTGTGGGGCCCAGGCACAGTCATGCCAGCCCCTCTCACTCCCCAGGATGCAGCACCCGATGGGGCAGTGAGACCCCTGAGACAGAGGCTGCTGCGTATGGAGGGCAGCACGGTGCAGAGACCACCCGCCAGGGGACTCGATAATGGGGCCAGGCTTGACGGTGTCTGTGGGGGCAGGCGGGGTGGGCTCTTAATTGGAAAAGGAAGTGAAAAGAGAAGAGAGGACTGGAGGCTGAGGGAGCCAGAGCAGCCAGGAACACCGTGGACAAAGAGTGGGTGGCAGGCAGGAGTCTGCACCCCCTGCATGGAACCTGCCCAGCCCTGGCAGCTGGTAGGGGCTCAATCAATGGAGGTGACGATAACGCCGATGACAATAATAGTGAGGACGGTGGTGGCGTCATGAGGAAAAAGAGTTGGTCATTGGAGTTTCTGGGGGTCAGATTTTGGATCTCGGCCTGAAGAAGCGCCTTCGCCTTCGGAGCGCAGGGATTGTTTGTTTCACAACAAACTTCCGGATCCTGCAGGCAGAGGTTGAGGAGAGCCCGCCAGCGATGCCTGGGGCAAGGCCAGGTCAAGCCAGCCCCCTGGATAGCCCCGCCCCTGAGCGCCTGGCCCACTTCCCACCTCTCCTGGGCTGAATTACGTTTTCCCAAATTCCTATGCTGAAGGCGGCCCTCAGGGTGCGACTGCCTTTGGAGATCGGGTCTTTATTGAGGTTATTAAGGTAGAATGAGGTCACTGGGGTGGGGTCCGATGCAGTCCGACTATTGTCCTTGTAAGAAGAGGAGACTGGGACGCACACAGAGGGAAGGTGGCCGTCCGTAGGCCAAGGAGAGAGGCCTCAGGAGAAAGCAGCCCTGCCCACGCCTTGACCCGTCTTCAAGCCATGATGTGAGAGAACCCACGTCTGCCGTGTGGGCGCCGGCTGTGGTCCTCCCGCAAATCTTCTTTTTAATTTTTAATTTTTGTGAGTACATAGTAGGTGTATATATTTATGGGGTACATGAGATGTTTTGATACAAGCAGGCAATGTGAAATAATCACATCATGGAGAATGGGGTATCCATCCCCTCAAGCATTTATCCTTATTCAGTTATTCTTTTAGCAATCAGTGCTGACTATGTGACTGGCCGAATGCAGGAATTCAGCATACATAAACCACTGTACACTAAACGTGAATGTCCCAGGGCCCTGAGGAAAGAGCTCTGGACCAGAAGTGAGCATGGTTCAGGCCACACACCTTCCACTCAGCAAATAGATGTTGTACAGCAGATGGCTCAGAGTTGAGGTAAGAGGATGGGGTCTCCACCCAGACACTAACATCTGACTCCCACTTCAGCCTTTGTGAAAGTATCTGACCTTTAAAAATTATTTAAATCCCCTTGCCTTGTTTTCCTCCTTCAGAGAATGAGGGTAATAGAGGCACTCGCAGGCCACTGAGAGACCAGATGGACTTCACTGTTCACAGAGCTCAGGCTGTGCCTGGTCAGGATGGTGCTCAGGTGGCTCAGCTGCTGTTATTACTGCCACCCACATGATTGCTATGTCCCCACTGGCTCTGCCAGGCCATCGAGGCTGGAAAAGGGTGCCAAGTGTCAGTGACCATGATGCATTCTCCATCCTAGGCTGCAGCTAGCCAGGTGAAATGAGGAGGGTCATTGTAGATGGCAGGAAACCCAGGGATCCATCCTGGATCCACCCTGGGGTGGGTGTCACCTGCTCTTCAGAATGCAGTGGAAAACACCAGGTGAGAGAGAAGTCCTCACCTGTCTGTAGCTCGGGCAAGGTTGAGGTGTCCCCTTGCTGCATCCGCCTTTCCCTCACACCAGCCTCAGCCTCCTGCTCTGTGTCTTGCCTTGGGTGGCTGGAAGAGGAGCAGGCCAGGCTGTGTCACTGTGAACTGGGAAGCACCCTCTATGGGCAGGGATGGGGTTTCTGTTGACCACCCACTGTCCTGGGCCTGAGTAGTCATCCTGTGTGGGAAGGCCAGCGGTCTGACCCTGACCTCCCCACTTAGTGGACCATTCACCTCCCATGCAGGGCAGGGGACAGCTGTCTGCTCACACCTGCTCAGGGAGGGTAACAGGCTCTATCTTGGCACAGAGAGGACCCCAAGAGGCTGGGAGCCCAGCAGCACATGCCGCCTCCACAGCCATGCAGTCCCTAGAGCCCACAGTGTCCACTGCCTTGGGAGCCCTCCCCAGCCCATCCTTATCCCTCCAGGCCCCCTTCCCACCCCCAACAGCTCTTCCACCTGCCGCAGCTGCAGGAGAGCAGAAGGGGCACCGACCACTAGAAGCCGTGGGCCCCGGGGCCACAGCATGCTTCTGGCAGGGGCAGGAATTCAGGGTCAGGGGAAAGGACTAATTATGGCTCAAGGATAAAAACGTGAGCCGGGCAGCTGTGTGCATGGAAGGAATGCTCCCCTCAGACACATTTTCCAACTCCTGGACTGCTGAGAATGCACGCTTTGACATTTAGGAGGCCCGGGTCCCCCATAAACCCAGATTCCAAAGCAGCTGACAGCTGGTCTGATCCTGGGCATCCAAGGTTGCAGAGCCCTGGGCCCCATGGCCATTTACAATGGGGACATTTGCATTCACTCTGCAGCTGAGGAGCCTTGCTTCTGGACCTGCTGACATTTGCTGAGCAGCTACAGAGCCCAAACTGCAGAACCTGGAGTCACCTTAGCTCCGGCAGCAACTTGAGAAGTGCAAGAGATGTGTTCCTTCAGCAGCTGAGGGGACAGAGGCTCCAAGAGGCTGAGAAGCTCTGTCGAGACCAGGAGCCAGCCGTAACCAGCTGTCTCCCTGTACACAACTGCCCGCTCCAGCAGCACAGGCCCCGGCTGGTTGTTATGCTTTCCAGTAAGAATCAAATCGGAAAACACTTCCCAAATGTCAGCAGTGTTCTTGTTGGGCAGCAGTACTCTTGAGCGATGGTGGCTCTTTATTTCCTTTTCTGTATTTTCTGCTTTTTCCTGTCCTTACAACAGAAAATAGGAGATGTCTCTGTCCAGTAATAGTGGATTAGTGACTAGGACCAACTCTTCCACTGAACACAACTAGAAAAGCTGGATTTAAATATTTCAATTGGCCAGCATGGTGGCCCACGCCTATAATCCCAACACTTTGGGAGGTCAAGGTGGGTGGCTCACTCGTGGCCAGGAGCTCAGGACCAGCCTGGACAATATAGCGAAACCCCGTCTCTACTACCAAAAATACAAAAAAATATATATATATATAATAACCTCGCCTAATGTGGTGGCACATACCGTGGTCTTAGCTACTTGGGAGGCTGAGGTAGGAGGATCCCTTGAGCCTGAGAGGTAGAGGATGCAGTGAGCCACGATCAGCCTGGGTGACAGAGTGAGACCCTGTCTCAAAAAAAAAATTTTTTTTTCCAATCTTCTTTAAAGCAGAAAAGAGCAAATCAGGTAGCAAAGGATGCACAACCAGGACAACCTTGGAGGAGGTGAGAGCCCAGCAAGTACTGCAAAACGTCAGCAAGAGTCAGCTCTTCTGCTTTAAAGAACTTGGCAGCCTCAGGAATGACTGTTGCACCCATCAGCCCCTCAGTGGCAGGTGAGGGAGAAGCAGCAAGGCTCAGAGGACTCTTAAGAGCCAGTCATGGGCATCTCTTTCCAATCCCACACTCAGTGATGTTGTGTTGGTAACTTGAATTCAGCCATGGCAGGAGCGTTTACACCATGGGAATTGGCAGGTGCTACAGATCAAAACTGTTTTTTTTTTTTTCCTGAAGAACCAGTTATTAATTATTTATCAGCATGGCATTGGGACAACAGAGTCAAAGCCCAGAGTTGGTAAGAGAGAGGAATCTGACAAGGCCCCAACTCTAAGCCTGAAGGCCATGGGTCAGTCAGAAGTAAATCAGTCCTTGTGTGGGCCTGCCATTTGTGACAGTGACTTCAGCGGTCCTGGTCCAGGAAATCTCAAGGTTTAAAATTCACGTAAAATACTTCCAGACAGGTAGTGCCCCACTAGGCACCTGAAAAAAGCAAACCAACACCATCCTTAAAGAAAGGTACTATTGGCCAGGCGCGGTGGCTCATGCCTGCAATCCCAGGACTTTGGTATACTTGAGGTCAGGAGTTGGAGACCAGCCTGGCCAACATGGTGAAACCCTGCCTCTACTAAAAATACAAAAATTAGCCAGGTATGGTGGCACATGCCTGTAATCCCAGCTACTCAGGAGGCTGAGGCAGGAGAATCGCTTGAACCCGGGAGGTGGAGGTTGCAGTGAGCTGAGCTCACACCACTACACTCCAGCCTGGACAACAGAGTGAAACCCATCAAGAAAAGAAAAGAAAAAGGGGAGGGGAGGGCAGGGGAGGGGAGGGGAGGGCAGGGGAGGGGAGGGGAGGGAGGGGAGGGGAGGGGGAGGGGGGAGGGGAGGGGAGGGGGAGGGGGAGGGGAGGGGAGGGGGGGAGGGGAGGGGATGGGGGAGGGGAGGGGATGGGGGAGGGGAGGGGGGAGGGGAGGGGGGAGGGGAGGGGGAGGGGAGGGGAGGGGAGGGGAGGGGAGGGGAGGGGAGGGGAGGGGAGGGGAACTATCATCCTAAGGCTCAAATTATTCTTACAAGCACTTTTTCAGATACAATCTCTAGCACACAAAGATAACCACACACAAAATACAATTACATTCACAATCAAGAACCAGCAAAAACAAAAGACAATAGAAACAGATGCACAGAGACATCAGGTTTTGGAATTATAAGCAGAAGATCAGATCACATCAAATAACGATTCTTGCTAAGTTTAAAAGATTCAAAAATTAAAACATATCTACAGGAGACTGAAAACTATAAAACACATCAGAGAAGCTATTGAAAAGAACTAAATAAAAATATTTAAAACTGAAAATTAACCAAAAATTAGAACTCAATGCTAAGTTTTTTGTTGTTGTTTGAGACAGAGTCTCACTCCGTCACCCAGGCTGGAGTGCAGTGGCGCGATCTCGGCTCACTGCATGCTCCGCCTCCCGGGTTCACGCCATTCTCCTGCCTCGGCCTCCCGAGTAGCTGGGACTACAGGCGCCCACCATGACGCCCGGCTAATTTTTTGTATTTTTTTTTTTTTTTTTTTTAGTAGAGATGGGGTTTCACCGTGTTGGCTAGGATGGTCTCGATCTCCTGACCTCATGATCTGCCCGCCTCAGCCTCCCAAAGTGCTGGGATTACAGGCATGAGCCACCGTGCCCGGCCAATGCATAAGTTTTAACAGCAGATTTTATACAGCTAAAGAAAGATGAATAAACTAGAAAACCGATCTAAAGATATTGTCCAAAATGCAACAGGAGACAAAACCAAACAAACAAACAAAAACAGGAAAAACAAATTCAAATTATATTTCTATATCAACAAACAAGTAAAAAAATGCACTTTAAAAGCATCAAAGAATATTGGGCATCTAGGAATATATCTAACAAATTTATCTGAGACTAAAAATTGTATTGACAGAAATAAGGAACACCAAATAACAAGATAAAAAATGCTCCTGTATTGGAAGTTACAACCCGCCGGGTGATCTGGATGGCAGCCACACTGATACGGGCTCCGAAATTACAATCCTGTTGTACATTTATGATGCACATCCTTTTCTGTATGGGTGTTGCATTTAAAAATAAAATAAGCATCAAAACAAGAATCAACTTTGTTCTCTTATTTGATTTATTCTGCTTAATTCAAGGTGCAAATCACCAGCCACTGTCACCACTCCGGGTCCCAGCATACCCCAGGCTGCATGCATTGGGCACCTCTGGCATTTCTGGGTGAGTGGACTGGCCAGCCCCAGCCTCCTCGCCCACACAGAGGCTCTCACCCAGCGTCACCAGGGCCTGGGGTGGGCCTCGTCCCACGGCCATCAAGCACCCTCCTGGGCCAGGCCGCCCCAGTGCCCCCTGCCCTGGAAGCTGCCTCCTCTGCCGTTTCCTGCCTCCTCAGGGCAGAAATAACCCCATGTGAGGCACCGGCGTGTGTGTGGGCTTCTCCCCAGCACACGCAGAGAGGTGACTAACTGGGTGTCACTTTACCAGTGCCTGCGGTGGGGACCCCCACGTGGGCCAACTGGAAGCTGCCATCAGGCTTGTGTTGTGCTGATCAATCATTAATCTGGACATTCAAAAGCATTTTATTTGCTTGACAAGGAGCTGATTGCTGAAGTTGCCGGGAGCCGGAAGTCATTTTTCTCCTTCCTCCCCTTATGAAAAACACTCTCCTCCTGGCTAGAGGGGCAGCAGGGCCTGCCAGCAAAGGCGGGGTCCTTGCTGCCCCCCATCTCATGCTGAGAACTGCACGCAGCACCTGCCCCCAGCCCCACCGCCTCCAAGGCCTTGGCACCCGAGCCCCTCACTTTCTCCTCACACCCCTTCTGCCTTCCTTTCTCATAGCTCTGCCCCCTGCCCTGCGCTGGCCCAGGACTCACCAGCTCCCTCCCCCACAGGGCACAGGCCAACTACACCCCACCCCTGCAGCCTTCAGGGCCGGCCCAGAGGCCACCTCCACCCATGTTTGGGGCCCCTCTTCAGGACTCCCAGGGCAGCCTTGTTCTCCCACCCCTCCTGACAGTGCCTCTAGCACCCTGATGCTTGTGCTGTGGCCTTCATACCCATCCAAATAAGTTAGGCACGGGAGGTCACTTCATGACCACCAGCTCGAGCCAAAGGGATTAAGACAGTGGCCCATACACCTGGCCAGCCTCAAATAGACCCAGTCACCCCGGGGCTTCCCCTCAGACCCTGTCTCGCAGGAGTCACAGCCTCGAGCATGGCCTCAGTCTTCCAGAAACACCCCATGGCCTCCTCAGAGCCCAAATGCAGGCCTGAGCAGCCAGAAAGTTCAGGGACAATCACCCCCATGACACAGAGGACGAACTGAGGCCAAAGGAGAAACCTCCTCCAAAGACAACGCGGCACTGCTCACCTAGGGCCCGCTGGTCAAGCCACGAAACCTGCCCCTTCCCACAGGAGAAGCCAACGTGTTCACCAGAGGGGTCCCTGGCAGTGGAGGTGGCTGCAGTGTGGGCACCACTCTCTTATGAAGCATCCATCAGAGGCTCATCAGGTGCATGGCAGGGGCCGCCACACTCTCGGGGGCCCGAGGGCAGGCGTAGCCTGGCTCCTCCCCAGCCGCACATCTGGCAGTCTTTCTCCTCTCACTACAGCTGACATCTGGCTCTCCCCAGAACCCCAGCTGTCCTTCAGGCCCCCACAGCCCCAGCTCCAGCTCAGGATTGGCCCTTCCGCCATGGCTGCTGCTTGTCACTCATCGATGGCTTCAGCTTTGGGCCACTTGCGGGGAGGGACAGGATGGCATCCACCTCTCAAAATTCAGATATCAGAGCCCTAAACTCCAGGACCTCAGAATGGGACTGTATTTGCGGACAGGCTCTTTAAAGAGCTGATTCCATCAAAGGGAGGTCATGAGGGTGGCCCTGATTGCATCTGAGGGGTGTCCTGATAGGAGCAGGTTAGGACATAGGCACACCACCCTGAGGAACAGGGAGGAGGTGGCATCTGCAAGCCAAGGACGGGGCCAGAGAGGAAACCAGCCCTGCAATTCCAGGGCCTCAGACTTCCGGCCTCCAACATCGTGAGAAAGTTCATTTCTGCTTTTGCCCCACCAGTCTGTGGTACTGGCTATGGCAACCCCAGCCAGCCGACGTGCTCACACCCTCTGAGCATCACGGGATGGCCAGTCCATCTGCCCCCTGACCTGCCTGACCCAGTGACCGTCCTCTCCTCCTGAGGCTGCAGCCTGGGCCCTGTCATCACCCACAAACCCGCCTCCAGCATCCACTCCACGGCTGCTGCCCTGCCACGCTCCACACTCCCACCCTCTGCAACTCCCAGCCCCCAGCCTTCCTCCCGACCAGGACCATATGTCCTCATTGAGCCAGTGACACTTTACACTTCCTCTCCTGCCCGCCTTTCCTTCTGTGCCCACCTCGGCACCCGTGGTTTATCAGAATGACCACACCCTTGCCCTCTGCCGCCCGTGCATTTCCTCCCACCATAAGCAACCCTAGCACTGGGGGAATATACTAGGTGATGGTCTTTGGGTGTTGGTGCAGGCAGCGTGCAACTGTGATCCTGGAGAAAAGGAAAGCCCGTGAGATGAGTGCCACGTTGGCCCAGCCCTCCACCCAGGACAATGTCCCCACCACTCATACAGGAGTGGAGCCCAGGCAGGGTGTGGCAGCGAGCTGAGCCCAGGAGGCAGAGACCAGAGCTCAGGCACTGAGGGGACAGGAATGTGGGGGGCAGGATTCCAGAGAGAGGGTCCAGAGGGGAGTGTAGGGTTCATGGCCCCTGGTGGGGCCTTGCATTCAGAGGGCCGGACCAAGTGCCCTTCTCCAGGGCAAAGGCAGGATGGAGAGCTTAGCAGTTAGCAACACTGGCAAGTGGTGGAGCTCAGGACCAACCCAAGTCAGGGGGCGAGCTTGGCAGGTGGAGCAGGCAGCTGAGACACAACCATGCTCAGAGCCCTGCTCCAGATGCATCCTCAAAATGCCAACACTGAGCCCCTAGGTCCGCAGGGGAGACAGAGTGTGAAGACTTCGCGTCACCAAGGTAGAGGCTGGGGAAACACCATGGGCCTCCAGGACCTGTTTAAATGAAGCATAAAACTGAGATCTGCACAGGCTACTGGGACAAAAATCAGCACTTCTCAGAGGAAGATAACAGAATCCAGAGTTTCCACAAGGTACCATTTACAATGTCTAATTTACAATAAAAAATGACTAGCCAAACAAAGAAACAGAAAAATTGCTTTATGTCAGCACTTATAAATACGTCCAAGGTTTAAAGGGTAATTTCAGAGCTGAAAAATATAATAGCTGAATCTTTTTATAATCACTGGATAGGTTTAACAACAGATTGGAGACAGAAGAGTCAGCAAGCTTAAAGATAGAAATTTCTATGTCATCTGAAGAACAAAGAGATTGAAGATTTCTAGAACATGAAAAATAAGTGTGTCCAACATATCTTTTTGACACCCAGGATCCTGCTGACCCTGGAGAAACTGCTCTCTGCCACCTCCCAGGCCTAGTCAGTTCCTAGAGAGTGTAAACACTGGGGCACACCTTCCATATGCAAACCAGCTAATCCAGAACCTGCACCCATGCCACCTCCTCTATGGGCTTTCACACTCATCAGGGTGGCCACCAGTCCCACCCTGATAACCCCAGGGCAGGTACCAGACCACTAGAGACAGCACCTGTACCCCAGAGCCCACCAAAATGACTGAAATGAGCCAATCGTCAGCCTGCTTGCCTGGCCAGACCTTCCCATGCTTTTCCATCACTCCTTCTGCCTCCTGGCCACCCCTGGTGCTGCCCTGTGTGGCCCTACATGGTGTGGCATGACCCCCTCCCTCTTGGGAGCTGTGAGTAACAAACCATTTCAATGGTGGTCATCCCCTGGTCTATTGCCCTTGTTGAATCTGAATAATTACAAAACCTACACTTCACAACAGTGCCTCAATGGTCTCAGATGGCCTAGGATATGTGTTACTGGAATCAAAAAAGAAAAGAGAATGTAAAAGAGCAGAAAAAAATATTCAGAGATATGACGGCCAAGTATTTTTCAAAGTATTGAAGAAAATGTCAATTACAGATCCTAGAATATCAGCAAACCCCAAAAAGAATGAATACACACACACACACACACACACACACACACACACACACACACACAAGCTCATCGTAGTTAAAAGACTGAAAACCAAGAGTGAAAAGAACATTTTGAGAAGAAATGAGAGAAGGAAAAATCCACTTATTGCTCCAGCAATTAGCCTCCCTCTCCTGCACTTCAATTTCTCCCCCTCTACTTGTTCCCGCTATTGATGTTCAGTTGTTTCTTTATGTTATTCTTCCTCGCCCACATCTCTCTTCAGCTACTACTCCCATTTCTTTGCTCTTCTTCTGGAAAGAATGGTCCATCATCACAGTCCCAGCTACTCCTCCCATGTCCTTCAGCCATTGTCACCAGCCTGTTTCCTCCCTGCCCCACCCTACTGGTCACCAAGATCCCAGTGGTTCACATCAATGAGGGCCACCAAGCCAGCCAGCAGTCTTAGGCCCCACTCTCCTGATCTCTCACAGCCTGTGACGTGGGTGGCCTCTTCTCCTTGCAGCGCCACCTCCTGCAGGTGTCCCCCACACTCACCTGGCTCACCCCCACCTCGGCAGCCACCCTTTCTGAGGCCTTTTGTTGCCCTCTCATCTCCTTCCAGCTCCTAGATTTGGCTTCCTCGCCTAACTGTCTACATCCTCCCTCGAGGTCTCACCAAGACCATGGCTCAAACTTCAGCTCCATGCTGAGGACTCTAAAAGTACACACCTCTAGCAAGGGCCTCTCCCTGAGCTTCAGACTTAAGAAATCCAACTTCCACTCAATTTCTCCACTTAAGAACTAACAGGAGCTGCAAACCTAACACAGAAAGAGGAAGGAAGGAAGGAAGGAAGGAAGGAAGGAAGGAAGGAAGGAAGGAAGGAAGGGAGGGCCCTGCAACAGAGAAGGTGCAGTGCTGTGTCGACATCCTAGGGACTTGCTGAAAGGCAAGATGTGGAGTGAGGGCAAGTGTATTAGTCCACTCTCACACTGCTATTAAGAAATACCTGAGACTGGGGAATTTATAGAGGTTTAATTGACTCACAGTTCCACAGGGCTGAGGAGGCCTCAGGAAACTTACAATCATGGCGAAAGGCACCTCTTCACAGGGTGGAAGGAGAGAGAATGAGTGCTGAGCAAAGGGGGGAAAATCCCCTTATAAAACCATCACCCCCATGATTCAATTACCTCCCACCAGGTCCTTCTCACAACACGTGGGGATTATGGGAAATACAATTGAAGGTGAGATTTGGGTGGGGACACAGCCAAACCATATCATTCTGCCCTGGCCCCTTCCAAATCTCATGTCCTCACATTTAAAAAGCAATCATGCCTTCTCAACAGTCCCCCAAAGTCTTAGCTCATTCCAGCATTAACCCAAAAGTCCAAGTCCAAAGTCTCATCTGAGACAAGGCAAGTCCCTTCCACCTGTTAGCCTGTAAAATGAAAAGCAAGTTAGTTACTTCCTAGATACAATGGGGCTACAGGCATTGGGTAAATACACCCATTCCAAATGGGAGAAATTGGCCAAAAGGAAGGGATACAGGCCCCATGCAAGTCTGAAATCCAACAGGGCAGTCATTAAATCTTAAAGTTCCAGAACAGTCTCCTTTGACTCTATGTCTCACATCCAGGTCACACTGATGCAAGAAGTGGGCTCCCACAGCCTTGAGCAGCTCCCCCTGTGCTGCTTTGCAGGGTACAGCCCCCATACTGGCTGCTTTCATGGGCTGTGCAGCTTTTCCAGGCACACAGTGCAAGCTGAGCTGTTGGTGGATCTACCATTCTGGGATCTGGAGCACAGTGGTCCTCTTCTCACAGCTCCACTAGGCAGTGCCCCAGTGGGGACTCTGTGTGAGGGCTCCAAGCCCACATTTCCCTTCCACCCTGCCCTAGCAGAGGTTCCCCACAAGGGCTCCACCCCTGCAAAAGACTTATGTCTGGACATTCAGGCATTTCCATACATCCTCTGAAATCTAGGCAGAGGTTCCCAAACCTCAATTCTTGACTTTTGTGCACCTGCAGGCTCAACACCACACGGAAGCCACCAAGGCTTGGAACTTGCACCCTCTGAAGCAACAGCCTGAGTTGTATGTTGTCCCCTTTTAGCCATGGCTGGAATGAAGGGCATCAAGTCCCAAAACTACACGAAGCAGCAAGGCCCTGCGCCTGCCCAAAAAGACCATTTTTTCCTCCAAAGCCTCCAGGCCTGTAATGGGAGGGGCTGCTGTGAAGACCTCTGACATGCCCTGGAGACATTTTCTCCATTGTCTTTGTGATTAACATTTGGCTCCTCATTACTCATGTAAATTTCTGCAGCTTGAATTTCTCCCCAGAAAATGGGTTTTTCTTTTCTGCTGCATCTACAGGCTGCACATTTTCCAAACTTTTATGCTCTGTCACCTCTCGAATGCTTTGTTGCTTAGAAATTTCTTCTGTCAGATACCCTAAATCATCTCTCTCAAGTTCAAAGTTCCACAGATCTCTAGGGCAGGAGCAAAAAGCTTCCAGTTTCTTTGCTAAAACATAGCAAGAGTGACCTTTACTCCACTTCCCAATAAGTCCCTCGTCTCCATCTGAGACCATCATCTGGACTTTATTGTCTATATCACTATCAGCATCTTGGTCAAAGCCATTCAACAAGTCTCTAGGAAGTTCTAAACTTTCCCACATCTTCCTGTCTTCTTCTGAGCCCTCCAAACTGTTCCAGCCTCTGCCTGTTAACCAATTCTGCCTGTTACCACATTTTTGGATATCTTTACAGGAGCATCCCACTCTCAGTACAAATTTATTGTATTAGTCCATTCTCACACTGCTATAAAGAACTGCCCAAGACTGGGTAACTTCTAAAAGAAAGAGGTTTAATTGACTCACTGTTCTGCAGGGCTAGGGAGCCCTCAGGAAACCTATAATTATGGCAAAAGGCACCTCTTCATAGGGCAGCAGGAGAGATAATGAGAGCCAAGAAAAGGGGGGAAGCCCCTTATAAAATCATCACCCCTATGATTCAATTACCTCCCGTGTGGGGATTATGGGAACTACAATTCAAGATGAGACTTGGGTGGGGACAGAGCCAAACCATATCAGCAAGTCAGGGTCAGGAGGGAACTAAAACCCAGTGCTGCCCAAACCAAAGCCTTAATGGTTCATCAGATGATACCCCAGAAGAGTTGTTCCCTAGCTGTGCCCAGGTCAGAATGATGCTCTCTCCAGCCCCAGCCTGAGCTTGAACAAAGGCATCTTCTTTGTGTAGAAAGCAGCCAAATATGTCATCCTAAGCTGAAGCCCCTCCTCCTGCTCCTGGGGAGCAGCAGCAGAGTAAGCCCACACCACCTGCACAGGCACCCCCTCCCCATCAGCAGACCCCAAATCAGTCACCACAGCTTCACAGCCTTCACCCTCAAGCTTTCCCCATGCTGCCTGCCTACCCAGCCTGGTGTCCTGGTAGTGGGAAGACTGACCACTGGACTCCACAGACAAATGCCAGTATATGGATCCCAGGGGGTTGAGCCACTTGATCCATGGATCTCATGGATCTGGCATACTCAGCAGCCATATAAGCAGCCTCCCTTGCAGGCCGGACTTGGGGGATAAATAGAGGCAAGGATGGAATTAGCATCTTCAGATCTCTCTGGGATGGGAATGAAACCACAATCTCTGCCAAGTTGATGATAATGAAGAAGATGATGACAATGACAGGGATGATAACAACAGTGATGACAATGATGATGATGGTGATGGTGATGTGATGGTAATGATGTGATGATGAAAGTGATAGTGATTATAATGATGATGGTGATATGATAGTGATGGTGATGAGGGTGATGATAATGATGGCAATGATGATGGTGATGATGATGGCGATGATGATGGTGATGATGATTATGTGATAGTAATGCTGATGACCGTGATGGTGATGGTGATGGCTATAATGATGATGATGTGATGGTGATGATCATGGTGATGAAGATGATGGTAATGATGGTGGTGATATGTTGATGATGGTGTGTAATGGTAATGATGGTGGTGGTGACAATGATGATGCAATAGTGATGATGATGGTGATGGTGGTGATAGTGATGATGGTGGTGAGGGTGATGTGATGGTGATAATATTGATTATGATGGTGATGGTGATGGTGATGATGATGGTGATGATGGTGATGGTGATGATGGTGGTGGTGATGATGGTGATGGTGGTGGTGGTGGTGATGGTGGATGATAATGGTGGTGGTGATGATGGTGATGGTGATGGTGATGATGGTGGTGATGATGGTGGTGGTGATGATGGTGATGGTGATGATGGTGGTGAGGGTGATATGATGGTGATAATATTGATTATGATGATGATGGTGATGGTGATGGGGATGGTGATGATGGTGGTGGTGATGATGGTGATGATGATGGTGGTGGTGATGGGGATGGTGATGATGGTGGTGGTGATGATGGTGATGGTGATGATGGTGATGATGATGGCGGTGATGGTGATGATGGTGGTGGTGATGATGATGGTGATGGTGATGGTGATGGTGATGGTGATGATGGTGATGATGGTGGTGATGGTGATGATGGTGGTGATGGTGATGATGATGATGGTGGTGATGGTGATGGTGATGATGGTGGTGATGATGGTGGTGATGATGATGGTGATGGTGATGATGGTGGTGATGGTGATGGTGATGATGGTGATGGTGATGGTGATGATGGTGGTGATGATGATGGTGATGATGATGGTGGTGGCGATGATGGTGATGGTGGTGATGGTGATGGTGATGATGGTGGTGATGGTGATGGTGGTGATGGTGGTGATGATGATGGTGGTGGCGATGATGGTGATGGTGATGATGGTGGTGATGGTGATGATGGTGGTGATGGTGATGGTGATGATGGTGGTGATGGTGATGGTGATGATGGTGGTGATGGTGATGGTGATGATGGTGGTGATGGTGATGATGGTGGTGATGGTGATGATGGTGGTGATGATGATAGTGGTGGTGATGATGGTGATGGTGATGATGGTGGTGATGGTGATGATGGTGGTGATGGTGATGGTGGTGATGGTGATGGTGATGATGGTGGTGATGATGATGGTGATGGTGATGATGGTGGTGATGGTGATGGTGATGATGGTGGTGATGGTGATGATGGTGGTGATGATGATAGTGGTGGTGATGATGGTGATGGTGATGATGGTGGTGATGGTGATGATGGTGGTGATGGTGATGGTGATGGTGGTGATGGTGATGGTGATGATGGTGGTGATGATGATGGTGGTGGTGATGATGGTGACGGTGATGATGGTGGTGATGATGATGGTGATGGTGATGATGGTGGTGATGATGATGGTGGTGGTGATGATGGTGGTGATGGTGATGGTGATGGTGGTGATGGTGATGGTGATGATGGTGGTGATGATGATGGTGGTGGTGATGATGGTGATGGTGATGATGGTGGTGATGGTGATGATGATGTTGATGATAGAGTGTAATGGTGATGGTGATGATGGTGGTGATGACGATAGTGGTGGTGATGATGGTGATGATGGAGTGTAATGGTGGTGATGATGATGGTGGTGGTGATGATGGTGATGATGATGGTGGTGGTGATGGTGATGGTGATGATGGTGGTGATGGTGATGGTGATGATGTTGATGATGGAGTGTAATGGTGATGGTGATGATGACAGTGGTGATGGTGATGATGATGATGGGGATGATGTCGATGATGGTGTGTAATAGTGATGATGGAGATGATGATGGTAATGACGGTGATGATGTGATAGTGATGATGATGGTAATGATGATGGTGGGGAGGGTGCTGCGATGGTGATAATGATGATTATGGTGATGGTGACAATGACAATGATGACAGCCATCTTCTGTTAACCACCAACTACATGTTAGGTACTCCCCATGCATAGACTCATTTGATTCTCACAACCATTTAGAAAGGTGAATGGCATGTCCTCCCTCCATGGAGAAGCGAACTCAGACTCCTCAACTTTAAATGTTCACTAAAGTGGACACAGAGCTAGAGTCAAGCTTTAGGCTCAGGCCAGGCCCTACCACCAAGTGCTGGCGCAGGGCTGGACTGTATGAGCCCTTGTCATTGTTCTCTGAATTATCGCAGCAAGCCTGTTATGGTTGTCATTTTACAGATGAGGAAAGTGGGTCCCAGAGGGGTAAGTGACTCAACAAAAGTCAAAGCTCCATCAGCAAGTGGCAGGTCTGAGGGGCAGCATCATGTCCCAGAGTGCTGGAGGGGCAGGCAGAGGCCTGGCCTCTTGGCAACTATGAGCCTCCATGCCTTCATCTCATCTGTCATTACAGCAGTAAGGGTCATCCTAACCACCTTAGAGGTGCCCGAGGAGATGCACAGAATGTCAGGCACCCACCAGGTGCTTGGTAAACCCCACAGGGTCTAGCCAATCCCAGAACCAGGCTCTGGCTCCCAGTCCTGTGCTCCTCTCCTTTGCTGCCCTTGCCCCTCTGGCCAGACCTCCAGGACCATCAGTGGACTCAGGTCGTGGCTTGGGAAGCTGCAGACCTGAGCGAGGAGAAACATGGTGAGGGGCAGCTAGAGGCTAAGCCTCCTCCAACATCCCCACCAGGACAGCCCTGTAAGCAATGAAATGGTTAAGGCCTCCCAGCCCGGCAGAATTGGCTCATTATCATTTCTAATATGGATCAATACTCTTCAGGCATCTGACAAAGCCGGCGGCTCTCCGTTCCCTTCCTGCTCTCCAAACATAAAAGATCCCCTAAGCCACACTGGCCCGGGGCTCCGGCCCTAGCCCCCTCCTCAGGCCTCGTCTCCGTATTGGTCTTAATCAAGTCGTGGGGAAAGATGCAAGTCAATAAGTCCTCATTGATCAGCTCCTCTCCCCGCCACCCCACTGACATCCTGTCAGCCCCTCCCCCACAGACAGCCGGGCTAATGGGGGTCCTTGCCTCCCACGTAGGTGGCGGGTGGGGGTGCTTGTGAAAGCCCTGATTGCTCTGAGGCCCAGGGCCTCCGTCGCAGCGAGGGCTCCAGCACAACATATGCCTCCTGCCCACCGGCTTTGTCTTCAACAATAAAACAGGGTTTCTCTCCTGCCTCAGCCCTGGGTGCAATTTATCAGGCCTGGCACTGATCATCTGCTTCCCTGTCACCAGCCGGACTTGGGGGATAAATAGAGGCAAGCAGATACAGAATTACTATGATCAGATCTCTCTGGGTCAGGAACAAAAACCACTTTACACTCCTTATGAAGCATTTCCACCATCACAGACATGCAAAGGGGCCAGGAAGGCAAAGGGGCGGGACCCCAGCAACCAACGGGAGCTCGTCCTTCCCCTTGTAAGAGCCAGAGGAAGCTGCCACATGGAGCTCCCAGGCTGCGTTCCTTTGGGAAGTCACCTGCAGTGGCTGAGCCTCAGTTTCCCATCGGGGACACCTACCTTGCAGGGCTGCGACAAGCACTCACGGAGAGAATAAAACAAAGGATCTGCCAGAGCCTAGCAGACAGTGGATGCTCCATGAACGCCAGTTAGCGCGGCTGCCTTTAACGGTACAACTGTCCACAGCCAGGTATAGCATTCGGCATGTGTCACGTCCACGCCCCATGGAAATGTCAGTGACAGTTCGCACTCTTGTTCGTCCTCAGCCATCACTCCTAGAGCTGCTATTTGCAGACAGTGGCCAGCTCAGGGTGGCACCACAGGCCCGCCCTGCCTGAGGCTCTGCAGGGCCGCCGCGGGAGTTCCAGGTAGATTGATGCCCGCCTGTGGCAGAGGTCCTCAGGGTCTCTGCACAACATCTCAACAAATGTTCCTGGACAGGCGGCCTGGGCTGGAAGCCGATCAAACACCATAAATACTGCACACCCAAGGCCGTGACTACATTACCACGCGGTGAGTAAATAACAGGCCCGGGGTGGAAACACCCCGGGAACAACCTCCAGCTGAGTAATTTATGCCCCTGTAAAACCCGATTAGATCCCAGCTAAGTGATTTCGCAGACGGGCAGGCCGCTTTGGAGAGAGAGAGACTGAGTGAGTGGCCACCACAAGCACCCGGGGGGACCTTTGTGGGACCATCATCTCCCTTGTGAGGGGCCAGGCCTGGAGGTCAGGCATCCCATCAGGCTCGTTGGGGTAGCATCTTGGGGACCCAGGCCACCCAGGCGTGATGACCCCACTTCAGCGTGTGGTGGGAGGCACCCTGCAGATACATCCTACCCAGGCAGGATGGACACCCCGTCCGCAGCCCCAGGGGCACAGCAGGCCCAGCTTCTTGGTGCATTTTAGTCTAAATGTAGATGCAAGCCCAGTCGAGGCCTCAGCCAGGAGCCGCCATGCACACCAAGGCTGGCATCACATGTGCCCCTCCTGGGCAGGGTCCCCGGCAGGTGGAAAGCGTGGGCCTGGGGCCGGGACGGCTCCTGACCCAGGATAAGGACCACAGTGGCCAGGTCACGGTGGCGCCACAGGCCTGCCCTGCCATGCCAGCCCTGCCAGGCTGACCACAGTTAGCAGGGTCTGTCAGAGGTGGCGGGGGCAGCAGGAGGGCAGGACACAGCCCAGGCCTTGAGGCAGGCACCATTCAAGAGCAACCGGCCACCAAGTCCTCCCTCAGAAGGGGCTTGTGTCACATCCCCTTGCGCTCCCCGCTGCTCCCCCTCCACAGCCCCCCAAAGGGGCTCTACCCCTGGAGCCCGTTTCCCCATGGCCCACATACCCCGCGTGCTGCCCCACAGCTACTGCTCCTGCCTTCTCGCTGAGCCTCGCCTTGGGCCCACCCTGCTCCCTGCTTCCCTCTGGCCTGGCCACTCACCAGGCAGTTGGGGCACCCTGGTGTGCAGATCTGGGGGCCGGGCACTGACGTCAGCTCAGGCTCAGGAGCCAGGCAGAGCTGGGTTCAAATCCCAGCACTGCCCGTCTTAGCCGAGTGACTTGAGCAAGTAATGTTAACCCAGCCTCAGTTTACTCCTCTGTAAAGGAGACAATAGTGCCTCCCCTGATTTCCCTGATAGGGGTGGGGATCCCAAGTGAGAGAGAGAAGGTCACTACCCAGAAAACCCCGGGGGACGGTAAGAGAGTGCTCTGGGAGCCGCCTGTGGCTGCTGGCCAGGCGGCAGTGGTGAGGGAGGGGTGGGTGAGGCTCAGGAATCTGGATGCATGGGAACAAGGGCTGCACTGGGACCCAGGTGCGGGCGCCCCCTCTCGCCACCTTGGGCAAGGCACTCCACCTCTGTGAGCTCCCAGGAGGCCCTGTCTACCCATCCTCACAGGAACACAGGAAGGATCTGGTCACGTCACCCCTGCTCAAGCCCTCTGGTGGCTTCCTAGCATTTCTAGAGTCAAGTCCAAGGCCTTTCCACCTGGCACCCAGCTTCCTGCCCATTCACTCCACCCTCCTGCCACCACCAAAGTCTATGCTCCAATCACCTCGAACAAGTTATTCTTCCCAAGCAATTCTACCTCTCCATGCCTCCCCCTAGAGTCACCTCAGTCTCTAGCTCTGCCTAGTGAATTCCTATTGATACTGCAAGACTCGGCCCAAATGGCCCAACCTCTACGAAACTGTCCATTGTTCTCAAAGCAGAGTTAAGTCACACCTTCCTCTGAGCCCCCACAGTAGCCTTGGCTTAGTCAGAAAGGAGATCAGTATGACTTACCCCTTTCCAGGAACTACTTCCTGTTCTCCACCCCACAGCTACTGCAAACCTGCTAGGTTAGTGCACTGTGACCCCACTGCCCTGGCCCCAGCTGAGTGATCCTAAGGGAGCCACCTGATTCAGGCTGGGCCAATCAGAGCACTTTTCCAGGGTTACTGGAACTTGAACTAGGAAAGAAAAGTCAATTTATCTCTGGTGGCCAGAGGTGTAAGGTGCAAAATTTGGGAGCCTCCAGCCACACATTTGCCACATGTGGAACAAACCAGTGAGAGAGCTGAGGCCTGAGCTGGGAAGGAGACCTCTGGGCCTTGGCCCTGGTGGCCCCTAAATCCCAGCTGCCTCCCATCCTGGGGATCCAGCCATCCTTAGATTCCACAGGATGCCCAGCTCTCATCCAGCAAATCCCTCAGCCCCAGCTACTGTGAGAGTCTCTGTCACTGTTAACCTGTGAGTCCCCATCCCTGGAGACAGTGATGGTCTCATCAGGCTGATGGCCCTACCTGCAGCAATTCATTCAGCCCCTAATGAAATCTCAGCTGCAAAGCCCCCACCAATACGGGTTCTTGCAAGGCCTAGAACCAATTAGATATTTCTATTTTTAAATTTTCTTTCTTAAAGAACACCCCCCAAAGTTGCAGAAGCATAAGACCCCTGGGATCCTTCTCTGGCCACTGCAGCCTGGGAGTCTCCAGGGCAGGCCTCTGTCTGTGAGTCTCTCTGGGCCATGCCCAGCACACAGGAAATGCACAGGAAGTGAGGACACAACCCCATTGAATCCCTGGAGCCCTGCATCTCATAAATAATTTAGCACTTCCTGGCCTGGCCCCCTTAATAACACAGGCACAGGACAGCATGCAGAGGAGGGAGGACAAGGAGGCTCAGCTGCTGGCTCCCGCAAGTCAGTTCTGTCTTTCTTCTAGCACAAGCCTATTGCTAGCAAGGGGCCAGGCTGGCTCACTGTGGCACCTCTGTGCCCCCAGGTCCCACAGGGGCCATCTCATCTGACCACTGTCCCAGTGGCCAGGGAGACCTGCTGTGTCTGCACTGAGAGCCTGGGCCCACGCAAATGACCCCTCCTGTTTCAGGAGCCACCACCACAAGGGCTATGAGGAACCAGGGACCCTCATCCCATCCCCGGCACCACTAGAACTAAACGTTGGGCTCATCAGAGTTCCTGCCACTAAATCAAACACTAATCTGCTCCCCCTAATTTCTCTAAGACAATATTAGCCAGACAAAATGAAATGTAAATGTGAGTAAGAGCCCGGCTATCTGGGAAGTGGGAGCAGGCGGCCTGGGGAAAGGGATTTATTGTGTGTTTGCTGAGGCAGGCCAGGCATGCATGCCCACAAAAGGCTGGTAGCTCCAGCTCGGCCCGGGCTGGCCTCACACAGGCATCAACCTAAAGGCACATCAGCTTCCTCCCCAGGAAACAGTGTTGGGCACCGTTGGAGCTTGAGAAATGGGAAAGTAAACCAGGGTGCCCTGCAGCTGGTGAGAATAATTCACACCAAGAGATTTCTCCAAGTGTTAGCAGACCTAAAACATCAGTGAGAGTGTTGGAAGCAAGCCGTATATCCGGAAGCACTCTGGTGGACATGCTACTTTGGTAAACTAACGGGATCCTAGAGTCAGAGGCAGAGGAGTAGCCCCACATGACCCACCAGTGACCAACAGTGACACATCTATGAGGTGAGTGGCATGTGGCTGTCATGTCTAACTTGACCACAGCCCAAGGCCACCGGGATTTAACCCAATTCCCAGGTAAGAAAACTGGCTCCAGAGAATGAAAACCACTTGCCCAAGGTCCATGTCAATGAGATCTGAAGCAAGTCACACCTGCCTTCACTCCGAGCAGCCCCTGGAAGCCACACCTGCCTTCACTCTGAGCAGCCCCCAGGAGTCACACCCGCCAGGAGCCACACCTGCCTTCACTCCGAGCAGCCCCTTGGAGCCACACCCACCTTCACTCCGAGCAGCCCCTTGGAGCCACACCCACCTTCACTCCGAGCAGCCCCCTGGGTCCCAGGAGGAAATGCAGCCGGGGTGATGGTGGGCATCTACCCACCATGGGTCGGCAACTCCCCCCCGGGAGGCATCTTCCCTCCATCCCACCAAGGGCAGCACTGCTCTTAGCCCCACTCTGTTGAGAGTAGGGAGACGTGCCCAAGGTCACACAGCAAGGTCAGGCCCTCCCTGACCCAAGCCTTGTGGCCTCTCCTCCACCCAGGCCGAGCCCAGCCCGTGTTCAGCCGCCAGGGACAGGCTTGGGGCCTGGAGACCTCTGGACCAGGCAGGGGCCCACAGCTCCTTCTGCCCCAGGTGTCTGTACAGCCCTGTGGTCACTGCTGCTCTGTCCCCTGCCTGGAAAATGGGCTGAAGCCACATGGATGAGACCACCTGAAGCAGCAGATGGAGCCCAAGTTCCCTGTCCCTGGAGAGCCTGGGGCCCCTGAGCACCCAAGTTCCCTGTCCCTGGAGAGCCTGGGGCCCCCGAGCACCCAAGGTCCCTGTCCCTGGAGAGCCTGGGGCCCCCAAGCACCCAAGGTCCCTGTCCCTGGAGAGCCTGGGGCCTGGCCAGATCCAGCCCCTGGGCGGAGGCTGAGTGCTGTGTCATGGATGGGTGGGTCTGAGCCGGGAGCCCCCACTGTGAAGTGGGACTGGGAAGCCCAAACACCAGCAGGGAGGGCTCGGCTCAGATCACTGGTGCTGGCGGAGCCACCAAGTCTGTAGACTGGCTCCGAGGTGGTCGGTGGTCTAGGGGACCCCCACCCACACCCCTCTCTGGTCATCCCAGGGCCACCACAGACTGCACGCCACCAGCCTGGCTCCTCCACAGCAGACATCCAGCTTCTGGCCGCAGACCCCACCAGATCTGCCTTCCAGCACATTCTGCCCCCTCCCCAGGGCCCTGGACCAGATTACATCGACCCCCTTGAGCTTCCCTCCAAGGACAAGTGAGGGGCCGGGAGAGGGAAGCCCCATAAATCTCTCTGGAGACATTTGCCAAGATACCAGACACCAAAATCTCATTAGCAGGCTAAACTATCAGGAAGGAAATGGAAAACAAGTACCCGCGGATACAGGCCTGGAAACCGCAGGCCCCGAGCAGGAGACGTGGATTAGTGGAGATGATATGGAAGGGACAAGCTGTTGCCACAGGGGTTTTGCATGTTTTGTTTGTTTTTGCTTTAACTACAGTTTAAGTATAGTGGGACCCTCTGTGCACCAGGTGGGTGGGGTTGAGGCCCTTTATTCACAAGAGAGGAGAGGAGGGAGGGCGAGGCCTGGCAGCAGAGGCACAGGGGGCGGGCAGGCAGCCGGGCCGTCCCAGGAGGGCGTTCGGGAGCGTGGCTGCGCCGGGCCCTGTCCATGCTGCTCAGAGCCCCGGCGCGTAACAGCTCCTTCCACGCAGGGAAAATCCATCCAGGTTTAATGGAAACATTAACCTCAACTCACCCGATTTCCTCCTCGCACTGAGGTCTGAGAACGGGAAGAGACTCCGAGGCTGGAGGACTCCTCGAGGCCTGGCATAGACACGGGCCCACGGGTCCGGGGACACTCAGCGAGGGCCGGGACAGTGACAGTGGGTGCCTTCATCAGAGCAGAAGCAGCCCCGCGACGCCCCCACCCCTCTCGCCAGCTCAGCCGGCGTGCGCTGCACAGGCTGGATATGACAGACAGGAAGAAGAAGGCCCCTCCCCCAGCACTCAGCTGCTCATGCTCCCACCGGAGTTCCCGCAAATTACCAAGGAAAGGGGGAGGCCCAGGCAGCTACGCCGTGTCCAGGGTCACCTGGTCCCCCTGGCTGCAGTTCCAGGACACCCCAGGCAGGAGGTTGTCAGAGAAAGGTGGAGGCGGTGGGGGCGGGGGCGGCAGGCTGCCTGCAGAGGCGGGAAGGCAGGGTCGGGGAGGGACTCTGGGGAGAGTAGGGGTCTGGGAGTAGACCACGCGCTCACACCCTGCCCCCTCAGCCATCAGCAGAGTGACCCAGAGCAGGAACTCAGCCAACGGTGAAGACCACCGCAGGGGCCCAGAGGGGCTTGTACCGGGCACGTGCCGTAGGGTGCACAGCCACCACCCGGCGTGGCAGACACCTTAGCAAGAAAGCTGAGGGAGTCTGTTGGGGGCCTCCCCAACAGACAGCGGGGAATGGGGGAGAAGATGCTGGCCTCCAAGTCCCTGACGGCTCCATCTATACCTCGGCAGGGAGGGGCAGGGTTGGTCCGAGACCAGGGGCAGGGCCCTACCCATTTGGGAGGGTCCGAAAGTCAGCTGCACCCAAGAGACCCGGCTTGTGGCTTTGGTCTCCTCTGTGCCCTTCAGGGCAGCCCTGTGCCATGACCCTGCACTGACCCCGACACAGGAGGCCGTACTCAAGGAGCTGGCACTTGGGGATGGGCCACAGAGCCGCAAGAGCCTCCCGAGCAAAGACGCAGAAGGCCGGGAGTGGAGTCCCCGTCTCTTGGGCTACAGGCCAGCACTCCCTGACCCATGCTGGGTTGAGGACCCCAGGCAGGCCTGAGGGACAGGCTGGCCGCATGCTCCCACCCTCAGGTGCCCCTGCGTGACGGCCTTGGTCACACCACCTACTGTCCCCCACCACATTGAATGACCCGCCCATGCGATCTGTGGTCTAGCAGTTTGAGACTAACTTCGATTTCTTCCTCTCCTTTTGTCCTGCCAGCCCCACGCAGAGGCCTGTGCACAGAGCCCAGGGGAGCCCGAAGCTCCCTGACACCACAGAGACCCCCTAACTCGCAAAACGCTCCACGCAGGCAGAGCCAGGCCACAGCCACAGCACCATCAGAAGATGGGAGGCGGCTGTGCCGGGCCCAGGGAGCAACAGGTGTGCAGGAGAGCAGGTCTTTCACCTGTGCTCCGAGGTGAGCAGGAAGATCTTTCTCCAATTACCCTAAATGTGGGAGCCTGGTTTTCCATGTCGGAGAGCAAATCTTCCATCATTTTTAGCTTTTCTGTCAGGTCCCAGAGCAGCTGCTTTGCCAACGTCTCAGTTGACAGGTGGCTTCGTGTGAAGTCATCAGAGCTGGGCTCAGGACACCCACATGACACACAGAGACACCCCCCCAGCAGGTCAGAGGGTGGTGGCCCAAGGTGGCTGCAGAGGACAAAGCGGGGAGGAGGGGCCTGGCCCCCCTCCGCAGGGTGCAGGCTCCCAGCACATCCGGGCGCTAAGGGTCCTGGTACCATGAGGGGCAGAGCAGCTCAAGGGCACCAGGCCGGCCACTGCCTGGAGGCTTCCCCAGCCCACACCCACCAGGGTTGCCCCTCAGCCTGGGGCCTTCCAGACCACCCTCCACCCTCAGGGCAGCATCCCCCCCCTTCATGGCGTCTGAACACCTCTCATCTCTTCATAGCATCCGAGACCCTCCAGAACACCTCTCCAAGTCCACCTTCCCGGGCCCCAGCCCGCTATGCTGTTCTATGCTGCAGGTTTGTCCAGGGGGTGCCCCCACCGCACCCCCTCCCAGGGGCCAAAGGCTCAGGCTGCACACCCGGGGAGCATTGGCGGCCTTTGCCTGGGTCCCAGGTCCCCATGTTCCCCCACCCCAGCTCCTCGCCATGGGCCGACTCCCACTCTGACTCGTTTCCGCTGCGTAGGAACAGAGACTTTCAGGAAGGACTCCATAGTCCTTGAGACCACCTCTCTCCCCAGCTGCCAATACCGCCGGGGCTGCCTAAGAGCCCAGGGAGCCTGCATACCACCTACCACGTGGCCTGGTGGGCAGGCTCTGACCAGCGTTTCGTTTGCAGACCTCGTTCCTGGCTGTGCTCCCTTTCCCAGGGCAGCCCGGCCTGAGAGGCAGGAGTTCTGGGGACCTGGGGAGGGCACCTGTGCAGATGCAGGGTACACAGATGACCTGCGGAAACGGTGGGTCCCGAGCGTGGAGAGTCACCAGCAGGTCCAAGCCTGAGAGAGTTGGGCGGCGCCCAGGCAGGGTCGGCTCTAGGAGCTCCGGTGGGGAGAGTCGGGATGGGCCAAGAGTGAGCAGGGCAGAGGGGCACTCAAAGGGCCCCCAGTGTGCCCCATGTTCCTGACTTCCTAGGAGGTAGCTTCTGCGGTCCCCAGATACAGATGGGAACAGAGACACAGAGTGGCTGAGTTCCCAGCCTGGGCAGGTGGCTGGCAAAAGAGCCCTGGCAGAGCCCTGTGACCCCAGATTCCAATCCCGCAGCCCAACGCCCTCTCCCTCCTCCTCTCCCTCTGGAGGACTCCCCACTACATAGCAGGGTCCTGGCCCCGAGACGCCACTTCACCCTGCTTTTCGCAGGGAAGCACATGCAGCCGCAGGAGGATAGAGGGGCCCCAGCTGCCCCCGCCATGCCACCCGCCACAGAGGGGACACAGCTTTGGGCCACACGCAGAGCTCCCGCCAAGCTGATGAGTGTAAAATGGGCTTTTGTCGGCAGCCCGGGACAGCTCCCTGTCGGGGTCTTCCCATGTGCTCAAAGACAAAGGGAGCTTGTCCCAGAGGAGGACCCTGGGGAGGCCTCGGGGCTGTCCTGCTTCCGAGGGAACGAGCCTGGCCCCCAGAGGAGCAAGCCCATCCCCCAACAAGCCCTCTCACCCCAAAGCCAAACATTCCTTGAGGCTAAGCCCACAGGCCCATTGGGCTCCCTTCCGGAAGGGCAATAAATCCACAGTCGGAATAATCCCCAAGCCCGGAGCCTCCGTATATCAGAGGGACCAGCTGTCATCAGCTCAGCTGCCTCCTTCCTGGCCAGTGCTGGCCCCACACACACTCGTGCCCGAGTCTCGGGGAAGCAGCCACCGCCGCAGGCTGGGCCTCCTGGGGGGCGGGGGCGAAATATTTATGGACGTGGAATCCAGACCCAGAGACTCACAGCAGCACTGAGTGAGCCCCCCACACACGGCTAGCCTTGCCACCCCTCCTGGTTATGGGGACAGGCGGGAAGCTGACGTTATGTATTCATCTGTGCCTCCGGAACTGTCACCGAGCCGCCTTATTTACTGACCCTGTTACCAGCCAGTGTGGACTTCAGCCCAAAGCCACCACCCAATGGATGCGGATCAAGGTCAGCCTCTCTCAGAGAGGCTTGAATTCTGAAAGCAGGTGATCAGCCTCTGCGTTACTCGGGGAGGGGGCCAGGTGGACCCCGCTTCATATAGGATGCGCGGCCCTGGAGGGGTCAGGGCTTCTGGGCAGCTGCTGAACCAAATTAAATACCACCTCCCTCTGAGTCTGTAAGAGAGGACACACGGTTGGGAGGAGCCCCCCACTGTCTGACTCCAGCCCACCCCACGTGCACCCTCCCAGCCAAGCTGGCAAAGAGGAGCTTCCCCCGCACCTCCCATCTGGAACCCACCCTGACATCCGCAGGCCGCTAATTGCACAGCAGCCGGTGCCAGAGTCTTCCCAGGTTGTTAAAATTCATCGCGTTCCCCCGACTCCAAGCCTGCCGCCCGCCCAGCCAATCGCAGCCACCCGGGCCTCATCCAGGAGGCGATCTGTGGGCCTGGGCACCTGCAAAGACCTCTGTCGCTATCCCATTAGGAGGGGCCCCAGGAGGATGCACACCAAAAGCATCCTGCAGCCTGTCAT
The DNA here is from genome assembly GCF_028878055.3 of Symphalangus syndactylus. Taxonomy (NCBI): domain Eukaryota; kingdom Metazoa; phylum Chordata; class Mammalia; order Primates; family Hylobatidae; genus Symphalangus; species Symphalangus syndactylus. The sequence goes on from NC_072430.2 coordinate 12,931,586, forward strand.
TAAATATTGATAAAAGGCATGAGGGGAGAACACTATGCAAATTATTTATTGATTTTCCATGTGCAGAACTGAGATAATGAGAGGCCAGAGGACAGTGAGGGGCTGGGGGCCTGGGGGTCTGGGAACGGACTCTTGGTGCCAGCTCAGCAGGGACTCAGGGAGGGACCGGAGCAGACAGAGAGGCAGTGTCCCGCACACCTGGGCCCGAATTCCGGCTGTGCTGCTTACAGATTTTTGGTACTTTTTTTTTTTAACAGAACCATTTGTTTTTTTTGTTTTTTTTTTTTAACTTTAAAACAGTTTGCATAGTAAATGTTTAAGAATTGGTGGTCACATATATCTTATGAAAATCCCTCTGTAAAAAATCTCGAAGACCTGAATTTTACATCTGCTTTAAAGGACAGTAACAGCCAGCCCCTGCTTCCAGCTGTGAAAGACCAGGCTGGACCCAGAGGCAGGTCGGAGGCTTCTGGGAGGTGTCCTCCCTGCCTGGTGGGGGCAATGGTTCCAGAACATTCTGGTCTCCCAACAGCAATGCCTCACAGGTGGCACTGGGCACCCTACAGGTCTCATCTCATTGGATCCTAAATTAGCCTTGCAGCCTGTACCAGGCCCTGTTAGCCCCAGCTCACCAGCGGGGCTGAGATTGGGCCAATCTGCAAACCCACGTCTGCAGCGGCTTCAGAAACCAGTGAGTCCACCCTTCACTCTAGAGAGATTCTGATGCAAAGCAGTCCCTTTCAAAAGTAGAGTTTTTAAGAAGCAGCTGCTTGGTCATCCAGAAACCTCCATTTTCCAGACCTGACCTCGCCGGTGTCTCCTGGCCTCATGTGTCTACACGGAGGATGCCTGCTCCTCAGTCCCCCAAGTCCTGGGAGACGAGGGGCCCGGGTAGGCAGCTGTCACATTCCCTCAGCCAGGACTTCACCACCCAGCCCTGCATCGAACAAGATGTGAAAACTGAGGTCCAGGGAGGAGCCAGGACCTGCCCCGGCTCCCCCAGCCAGCAGGACAACGCTGGGCCTCGGACCCTCAGCTGAAGGCGTGGTTCCCTGCACTATCCTCCCCACAGGCACAGCCAGGCCTCTGCACTGCCCTCCAAGTCACGGGCTCCAGGGGACCTGCTGCTGGCCCAGACAGGCCTCCCTGGGGCTGAGCGGAAAGCAGGAAGGACAGGGAGGGGCCCTGAGCCCTGAGAAGGTGAGAACTGCTTGTTTACGAGGCTAATCCCCCAAGACAGCCCAAGGTGAGGGGGAACCGCTGAGCAAAATCATCACCGCTGCCACCATGTGGGCTCTGGTCTGTCCATCCACAGCCCCCAGGACCCAGGGGGGCCCCTTCCTGACCACCCCCTGCTTGGGAAGAGCCCCCGGCATGGGAGAATTCCAGCCGCCACTTCACTTCAGGGGCCCGGGGCTGGGAGTTCAGGCTGTCCTTCTCAGTGGGCCCCTGAGAGCACTCTCCACTCCCTCACCCAGTCTGGAGGATGAGAGTTCAGGCCAGCACACACCTCTGCCAGCTGCTCACCCCACCCCACAGAGGGGACTGTCTCTGCCTCATCTGTACCTGGTCTGGCTTCTGCTCCTGCCTCCTGACTCCCTCCCCAGGGACCGCCCAGTGCCACCCACATCCTGGCAGATCACAGAGAACTTGGAGCTAAAGGCCTGGGTTCCAGACCCAACCTGCCATAAGGTGCAGGCACCAGACCAGAGCAGACTTGGCTTCCCCAGGAAACCATCGGAGATAATAATATGCAAATAATATGCGACCCCCATCTGGATGACGCCCCAGACCAGCGAGGTCGGAGATAATATGCGACCCCGGCCTTGATGATGCCCCTGACCAGCGAGGTCACTGTATACACAACCTGGGGGCACTGGGAGCCCTGGGCAGCTCCTGTCACGTTCCCTCGTCCACCTTGGGGCGGGCAGCCTGCAACCAACTGGATGAGGGCCGCCTCACTGTACGAGCGCAGTGCCACCCAGACCAGGGCCACCTCACCACACCGCTACTGTACAACTGGACCAGGGCCACCTCACCACACTGCTGCAGTGCCACCTGGACCAGGGCCACCTCACCACACCGCTACTGTACAATTGGACCAGGGCCACCTCGCCACACTGCTGCGGTGCCACTCGGACCAGGGCCACTTCACCATGCTGCTGCAGTGCCACCTGGACCAGGGCCACCTCACCGCGCCGGTGCCGTGCGTGCCAGGCAAGGAGTGGCTCTGCAGCCTCAAGTCTTTGCTCAAATCCCAGCTTCCAGAAGCTTCAGATATTTAGTCAGGATACTGAGCTATTCAGTCTCCCGTGCCTGTTTCTCTAATATAAAATGGGGATAATATTAGTATCTATTTCTGAACATGTTTCTGCGGCTCAAAAGAGTTGATGTTTGTAAAAGGCTTAGGAAGAGGCCGGGATGCAGACACTGCCCGGCTGGGGCTGCTGTTGTGATGGGGGCAGCCTAGACTGGGAGAGGCCTTGGGGTGGAATCTGTCACCTTCCATGTACAGTTGTCCCCAGCAGGCATCCCGCACCTCCCGGGGTCCTCCAGAGCCAGAGAGTAGTTAAGCGGGGAGAGGGCAGCCGGGGGAATTGGCTCGTGGGCCACAACTGCCCCACACGAGGGAGGCTCTAAAGCCAGAAGCTGCCTCCAGCCAGGCTGAGGTGATCTGGGAAAGGCCCGCTCCCCGTGTCCTCTCCACCCCTGCCAGCTCCTCGGGGCTACTCGTATTTTCCTCTCCTCCACATCTGTCGAGGAGGGGGATTTTGTGGCTGAAAGGACTAAAGCTCCATCTTTCTTCCAAGACCTGGGGGAAGGAATGCCCAGCCCCTCCCTGATGGCCCCTGACAAAAGGGGCGGCTGCAGATGGGAGCTGAGTGCCCCCGCCCGATGCCCGATGTCTTTTGCAATCAGAAATTCACTGGGCCATAGTGCGCATGCTCACGGCGGGACTCCGAGCCGCGGGCGCCCCAAGAGGCAGCGGCTTGAGTCCACGGAAGCCCTTCGTGTCCGTCCTGAGGCTCTAGTGCCTGTGTGTCGGCCTGCAGCATCTGTGGAGGACCCATGCCCGGCTCTCACCCCACCTGGCCTGTGAACCTGGGTCCCGCCAGCTGACGTCAGTGTCTCTCCCAAGTCATTACAGACCCAGCAGGTCCTCAGCCCAGCACGGCCCCTTCCCATTATACCTACAGTCCGAGGGGTTGGGGGACTTGCTGGGGAGGAGCTGGAGCCACATGAGGAGGTAGGAGAGCAGGGGCTACCAAGAGGACCGCCCACCATCTGCCATACCCGCCATCCACTGTGCACCGGAGCATGTGGCTGGTAGGGTCAGTGTCCTGCAGGCCTTGCCAGCCATTCCTTCCAGTTCATTCGAAGGTGTTAGGAGGCAGACAGGAGGCAGGCATGAGGTGTGAGGGGTATAAAACACAGCAATTCCCACTAACTTCTGCTCCACATTAACGTTCCCACACACTCACATCCCTACACACTGCCCTCCCTACACGTTCATCTCCCCACACACTCACCCCCCTACACGCTCACCTCCCTACACGCTCACCTCCCTACACACTCACCTCCCTACACACTCACCTCCCTACACACTCACCCCCCTACACGCTCACCTCCCTACACACTCACCTACACACTGATCTCCCCTACACACTCACCTCCCTACACACTCACCTCCCCTACACACTCACCTCCCCTACACACTCACCTCCCTACACACTCACCTCCCTACACACTCACCCCCCTACACGCTCACCTCCCTACACACTCACCTACACACTGATCTCCCCTACACACTCACCTCCCTACACACTCACCTCCCTACACACTGCCCTCCCTACACACTCACCTCCCTACACACTCACCTCCCCTACACACTGCCCTCCCTACACGCTCACCTCCCTACACACTCACATCCCTACACACTCACCTCCCTACACACTCACCTCCCTACACACTCACCCCCCTACACGCTCACCTCCCTACACACTCACCTACACACTGATCTCCCCTACACACTCACCTCCCTACACACTCACCTCCCTACACACTGCCCTCCCTACACACTCACCTCCCTACACACTCACCTCCCCTACACACTCACCTCCCTACACACTCACCTCCCTACACACTGCCCTCCCTACACACTCACCTCCCTACACACTCACCTCCCCTACACACTCACCTCCCTACACACTCACCTCCCTACACACTGCCCTCCCTACACACTCACCTCCCCTACACACTCACCTCCCTACACACTCACCTCCCTACACACTCACCTCCCCTACACACTCACCTCCCTACACACTCACCTCCCTACACACTCACCTCCCTACACACTCACCTCCCCTACACACTGCCCTCCCTACACGCTCACCTCCCTACACACTCACATCCCTACACACTCACCTCCCTACACATTCATCTCCCTACACATTCATCTCCCCACACACTCACCCCCACACACTCACCTACAAACTGCCCTCCCTACACACTCACCTCCCTACACACTGACCTCCCTACACATGGACCCCCCTACACACTCATATCCCCTACACACTCACTTCCCCTACACACTGACCTCCCTACACACTCACCTCCCTACACACTGCCCTCCCTACACACTCACCTCCCTACACACTCACCTCCCTACACTCACCTCCCTACACACTCACCTCCCTACACACTCACCTCCCTACACACTCACCTCCCTACACATTCATCTCCCTACACATTCATCTCCCCACACACTCACCCCCACACACTCACCTACACACTGCCCTCCCTACACACTCACCTCCCTACACACTGACCTCCCTACACATGGACCCCCCTACACACTCATATCCCCTACACACTCACTTCCCCTACACACTGACCTCCCTACACACTCACCTCCAGACACACTCACCTCCCTACACACTCACCTCCCTACACACTCACCTCCCTACACACTCACCTCCCTACACACTCACCTCCCTACACACTGACCTCCCTACACATTGCCCTCCCTACACACTCACCTCCCTACACACTCACCTCCCTACACACTCACCTCCCCTACACACTGACCTCCCTACACACTCACCTCCCTACACACTCACCTCCCTACACATTGCCCTCCCTACACACTCACCTCCCTACACACTCACCTCCCTACACACTCACCTCCCTACACACTCACCTCCCTACACACTCACCTCCCTACACACTCACCTCCCCTACACACTCACCTCCCTACACACTCACCTCCCTACACACTCACCTCCCTACACATTGCCCTCCCTACACACTCACCTCCCTACACACTCACCTCCCTACACATTGCCCTCCCTACACACTCACCTCCCTACACACTCACCTCCCCTACACACTCACCTCCCTACACACTCACCTCCCTACACACTGACCTCCCTACACATTGCCCTCCCTACACACTCACCTCCCTACACACTCACCTCCCTACACACTCACCTCCCCTACACACTGACCTCCCTACACACTCACCTCCCTACACACTCACCTCCCTACACACTCACCTCCCCTACACACTCACCTCCCTACACACTCACCTCCCTACACACTCACCTCCCTACACACTCACCTCCCTACACACTCACCTCCCTACACATTGCCCTCCCTACACACTCACCTCCCTACACACTCACCTCCCTACACACTCACCTCCCCTACACACTCACCTCCCTACACACTCACCTCCCTACACACTGACCTCCCTACACACTCACCTCCCTACACACTCACCTCCCTACACATTGACCTCCCCACACACTGACCTCCCCTATACACTCACCTCCCTACACGCTGACTTCCCTACACAAAGACCTCCCTATATGCTGACCTCTCTACACTCTAACCTCCCTACACACTCACCTCCCTACACACTCACTTCCCTACACACTCACTTCCCTACACACTCACCTCCCTACACACTCACCTCCCTACACACTCATCTCCCCTACTCACCCAGCTGACCCAGGCAGCATCTATGTCTCTGTGCCAGAACTAAGAACCACACGCCCAGCCTTCATCCCAATCGCAGTGACTCTTATGGTGGAAATAATTAACATAAAATAAAACTGACAGCAATGGAAACTTTCCTGGAAAAAGCTGCTCCTGAATACAACCTGACGGGTGTCTTCTTGAGTGGTTCAGGTTCACAGGCAAAAGCCCAGATCCTGCAGAATGGGCGGGCGTGTCCACCCATCACTCACCACAGAGCATGCTGGGAAAATCATACTTGAGGAAGGCTGTGGCAAGAAGTGAATGTTTAAAAAGAAAACTAGAAGAGATTTAACTATTCTGCAAAGAAAATCATTGAAGGAATTCCATTTTTTTTTTTTTTTTTTTTTTTGAGATGGAATCTCACTCTGTTGCCCAGGCAGGAGTTCAGTGGCACAATCTCGGCTCACTGCAACCTCTGCCTCTCAGGTCCAAGTGATTCTCCTGCCTCAGCCTCCCTAGTAGCTGGGACTACAGGTACCCGCCATCACGCCCAGCTAATGCTTGTGTTTTTAGTAGAGACAGGATTTCACCATGTTGGCCAGGCTGGTCTTGAACTTCTAACCTCAGGTGGTCCACCTGCATCGGCCTCCCAAAGTGATGGGATGGCAGGCATAAGCCACTGCACCCAGCAGGAGTTCCATCATTTTTGAGGCTGAATGGTGATCCCAAACGTACCAGATCTCATCCTTAGGCCCTGTGAGTGTGACCTTATTTGGTAAAGAGGGTTTGCAAATGTTAAGGATCCTGGGATGGGGCGGTGATCCTGGATTAGCCTGGGTGATCCTGGTGAACACTAAATGCAACTGTGTGTATCTTATGCAAAGGAGGCAGAGGGAGGTTTCATGCACATAGAGGAGGAGGCCGTGAGAAGACAGAGGCAGAGATGGAGGGATGAGGCCACACGCCAAGGACGCCTGGGGCCACCACGGGCCGGGAGAGGCAGGGAAGGATCCCGGCGGCAGCACCCAGAAGGGGCAAGGCCTGCAGGCACCTTGGCTGTGGCCCAGGGACACAGATTTCAGACCTCTGGACCCTGGGGCGTTGAGAGGATGCCGCCTGCTCATCGTTTGTGATCACAGGTTGCAGCGGCCACAGGACGCCAAATGCAAGGCATGTTTTCCAGAAAAACACCACATCAGGGGCACATATTCGTTTCCTGTGCTGTGTGACAACTGCCACACACTTAGCATCTTAAACCAGGGCACGGTCGAGCTCCCCGCCTGCAGGCCAGACATCCCTCACAGCCAGGTTCTCTGCTTAGCCCAGAATCGGGTGTCAGCTGGGGTGAGTTCTCACTGGAGGCTCCGTGGGGCTCCACTTGATCCAGGATCCTCCAGGTGATTGGCAGAGTTCCGTTTCTTGCACTGCGGGGGGGGACCAGGGAGGTCCTGCTTTCTCACTGGCTATTAGGGGCTCAGCAGCTGGGGACTGCTTGTCACACACAACTGCAGCCAGCAATGGCACCTGGAATCCTTCTGCTTCAAATCTCTGACTTCTGCTCTCCCACCAGCAGGAGAAAACACTGGCTTCAACAGGCTGGTGTGATGAGGTTGGGCCGCCCAGACCGTCTTCCTTTACCACATCTGCAAATGCCCTTGTCCCACAGAGCAGAGCATCCCCTCAGGAGTTCACGATGGAGACCGTGGGGCCATCTGGGGACTCCGCCTACCCTTGGCAGCGTGGTGCTGATGACAATATTCATAAAAACAGAGTCGAATCTCTCAGGCCAGAACACCGGGGCCTCCCATTCTGTGCCCAACCCGAGCTGGCCCAGAGCAGAGCCAGGCGGGCGGGATGGGGTGGCCCTGGGAGCCCAGGTGCCGGGATGGGGTGCCGTCTCCTCACCTGCCTGGGCCTCTGGAGTGGGTTCCCTGGGAGGGGTTCCAGCCTCATGCCTTTTGCCCACCTTGGAGCTTCATGAGAAGCATCCCCTTGGCCTCCTGCGGATGGGGCCGCGTCCCTGCAGCCACCTTCCTGCCCTGAACACGCAGCTGTGCCATCCCCACTCCTGGGTCCTCTCTCGGTCTCCAACCCTACCTCTCACAACACACAGCTGCATGCACACAGCTGTGCCATCCCCACCCCTGGGTCCTCTCTGGGCCTCCAGCCCTACCTCTCACGATTCCCTTCTCAGCCCAGTCCCAGGGCCACCCTGAGCCTGAGCTAAACGTCTGGCCACAGGTGAGGGCTGGAAACCTAAGGACCTAGATCTGTCCCAGCTGGGTCTGGCTGGTTGGGGGAGCGCCTGCTGTGCCAGGGGCTGTGTGCCAGTCCTGCCCTCAGGTACCCCAGGGTGCATGGACCTGCGCTCTCCAGCTGCTGTGGTGTGGATCAGCTTCAATGGGCGACACAGGTGGCGCCGATGCTAATCTCTCAGCCCTGCCTTTCCCATGTGCTATGATGACCTCGCCCTGCCTCAGGCACTAGCCCTCCAGGGGCAGCCCCCAGCCCGTGAGGACAGGGCTAAAGGATGCACGTCAGTCACTCCCTCCCTCAGGTGGGACAACTCTGGCGTGTTTCTCGGTCTCTCCCAGAGGCCCCCAAAGGGGCTGCACTGTTGCCTGCCCAGGGACCTGCTGGCTAAGCCCCCATCATCGCTGGCCCCTTCCACATCCTGCACCCTTCTATCTGCCAGTGACCCCAAATCACCCTCCAAATTAACTGCTTGCCCTTGAATCCTGGTCCCAGGGTGCACTTCCAGGACAACACTACCTAACGTTGAACTTGGACAGGGAGAGATGCAGCCCCTTTACAGATGAAGAAACTGGGGCAAAGAGAAGCAAGATATCCCGCCCACGATCACAGAACCAGTCACCTGCAAGAACGGCACGGGCTGTGGCTCAGGCTCCAGGGCCACCCTGGCCGGCCGGCCCTTCCTCCCACTTCGGGTTGATTTTGTTGTGTTTGTTTTGTTTTGTTTGTTTGTTTGATTTTTGAGATGGAGGCTTGCTCTTGTGGCCCAGGCTGGAGTGCAGTGGCAGGATCTTGGCTCACCGCAACCTCTGCTCTGCTTCCGGGTTCAAGCAATTCTCCTGCCTCATCCTCCAGAGTAGCTGGGATTACAGGCATCCACCACCACTCCTGGCTAATTTTTCTATTTTTAGTAGAGACATAGTAGAGACAGGATTTCTCCAGGTTGGCCAGGCTGCTCTTGAACTCCTGACCTCAGGTGATCCACCCACCTCGGCCTCCCACAGTGCTGGGATTACAGGCGTGAGCCACCGCATCCGGCCTCTTCCTCCTGCTTTGCATCCTTCCTCCTCCCTGGGCTCTGCCTCTTCCCCGGTGAGGCCTGGGCTGACCCCAGATGTCCATTTCCTTAGAAGCAGCAGAGTGCTGGATGGGCTCAGGTGCTGCTGGGCAGCGAGCGGAAGACCCAGCTGGCTTGAGACCATAGGTGGGGTTGTGGGCTCTCGGCCTGTCCTGAGCTGCCACCTAAAGCACAAATGCGCACCAGCCACCACCCTCCATTTGTCACCTGTGAATTCTTCCAGACAGATGGGCCGGGCTTATCTGTGAGGCCAGAGCCGCGGGATTTATGTACTGAAAAGTCTATTTCTAAAGCCTACAATAGTTGCAGAGCAATTTCTCCACAATAAATTCTGCCTTCAACACCCCGGGATCTTCTTTCTGCTCATTTGTCACATTCCGAGCTTCTGGCGGGGATCAGAATCCCATGATGGGCGTCTGAGAGGCAGGTGTGACAGACGGATTGAGCCCAGCTCTCGGCTGCCAGCCCAGCCCGCGCTGAAGGGACCCTGGGTGTGAATTCGGGTGGCCAGTCATGCCCTGGTCCCAGGTCTCTTGTAAGGGAGGAAGGAAATCGCCTCAGGAGCCCCCTCAGCTCCTCCTTGCTGAAGGCCCACCCAGCAGTGTGGCCCAGGCCTCGCTCCCAAGACCCACGCCACAAGGACTCCCCATGCTACTTGGCACCTGGCCTGTCTGGGTGGGCCCCTCCCAGGGGCCCCCCTTCTGCAAGGACCAGCTGACTGTTCCCAGCCCCTCCTCATGCGCGGACACCCCCTGGTGCTGGCAGCAATGCTGGGCACTCCCTCAATCCCTCCCCCAGCCCTGCCCCCCGGAATCCCAGGTTCCTCCCTCTGCATCCCAGGGTCCCCACCACTACCCCTGGGCCCCAGTGCTGCTTCCCCTCTGGGCTGGGACGGGGACACTCCCTGGGGACTCTGAGGCTCTGACACCCCATCCTGCTCGGTCCTAACACAAAATCGCACAGAAGGCATACTGATGGCTGAAAAACGAGAAGGCGCCAATTCGGTTCGCACACGCAGCAACTGAAACCTCAGTTTGACGTTCATTTCAGCAGAGCTGTAATTAAAATGCATTTGGGAAGCACTTACTTGTGTCTAATTAGACCTTGTTGGGTTTCTATGGAGATCCCTCGGTTGTAACAGGAACATCACCATCCACAATAGCCAGCCGTGGGTGAGGGGGCTGCGAACAGACACAGCCGGGCCACGGCTCGGGGCCTCCATCATGTGACAAACTCCCAGGAGGCCCCCTTGGTGCCCCCTCAGGCCCTCTTGGTGCCCAGCTGAGGCCAGGTTGGCCAAATGAGCTCCCGGGGCTGGTTGACTTCCCAAGAAGGGGTCCCAGACTTACTGCCCCCAGGATCCCGACTCCATCCACTGCAAAGGGGGCCACCCAGGCTGGGGAGCACTGCACCAAGTCCCAGCACCCACAGCCCACTGGCCCCACCTCTCTCCAGGACAGTCCATTTCCCTGCAGCCTCCCCACCCTTCCCCACACAGAGCAACCTGGGGACACCCAGAGATGGCCACCACCTAGACTCGTCCCCAGGACCCAAACAGACGGATGAACAGGAGGCGAAGACTGCAGGACTCTCCAAAGGGAGCACAAGCGTGTCTTTGGGGCAGACGTCCTCCATCGATTTAGCACCTGTGTGTGTGACCCCCCCCACCCCTGCCGTATGCAGTGTGACCCCCCCAGATGCTGTACGAGGGCCTTGAGGGCCGCCCAAAAAGAGTGGGGAGCAGAGAGGCTGGCAGCACCGAGAGGGGCCACCTCAAGATGTCACCCCATTTTGTGGGTGAGGAAACTGAGGCAGAACAGCTCAGCCCAGAGGAGAGGCAGAGTTCCTGTAGAATCTCACAGCAGTTTAGTCTCAAGAGACCCGGCTCTCCAGGCCTGATGGTTACGATGCAGGCAGGCGAGCCCGAAAGTGGAGCTTAGCCCTCTGGCTTCTTGGCTTCATCCAGGAAAGAATTCAAGGGCAAGCCCGTGGTAGAAGAAACAGCTTTACTGAAGCTACAGTGTCACAGCTCTGGTGATGTCGCGGCTCTGGTGGTGTCGCGGCTCCGGTGGTGTCACAGCTCCGTGACTGCTCCTGCAGGGCAGGGCTAACCCGTAGGCAGAGAGCAGCAGCTCAGGATGGTTCCGCCGTCATGTTTATACCCATTTGTAATGGCATGCAGATTAAGGGGTGGTTCGTGCAGGAATTTCTAAGGATGGGGTTGTTGCCACGGAAAGGGGTGGTAACTCCAGGGTGTTGCCATGGCAATGGTAAACTGCCATGGCACACTGGCAGGCGGGTCTGATTGAAAGCTGCTTTCACCTTGGCCCTGTTTTAGCTAGTCCTCAATCTGGTCCAGTGTCCGAGCCCCGCCCCTGGAGTGGAGTCTCACCTCCTACCTGCGGAGGTAGGGGGAGGGGGGAGGGTGTCAGGGGTGCAGGGGAGCCTGGGATGTGAGGACCAAGGAGGAGGGAGGCAACTGCTGGTAGGACGTCGCACGTGGGGAGGAGGCCTGGCCGGGTGAAGGGTGGGCGGGTGGGAAAGGGGTGGGGAGGTCCACCCTCACAGCAGCCCCCCGAATGGCTGGGGCCGCGTGCTGAGGGCTGGGCTGTCCTGCAGACTCCCCATGTGCCACAGTGGCCAGCGGGACTCCTGAGAACTTAGGAGCTTCTCTAACCGAACCCCACACCCACAGACACCCAAGCTGCTAGCCCTGGCTTCCGGGGTGCCGAGGCAGCAGGGAGGCAGACCAGCCGTACCACGTGGATGGCGCAGGACACTGTGGGCCCTTGTTACCTGCCCTCATTACCACTGTGATACGGCTGGTTGGGCAGACATGGAGGCCCGCAAGGGGTTGTCTCAGGGCTGGAAGAAGATGGATCTCAGGGGCAGGCTTGGGCAGGGCTGAGACCAGCATCCAGAAAGGATGGGGTACAGGCTGGGAGCCTGAGATGTACCCGTGAAAGAGCCCCTGCCAGGCCCAGCCATCCCCATCCATGCCCAGAGCCATCTTCCCTCCCCGATCCAGGCTGACACTGCACCCAAGGCCAGCACCCAGGGGCCCCTCTTCTGAGGGTCCACCAGGAAGCCCCAAGGGCCTGAGCCAGCAGCTCAGCCACACAAGCTAGGGGGAGGGGGTTTCTCTGTTCCTGAGCTGCAGTCTCCTCCTCTGCAAAGGGCCTGGTGCTCCATCCAGTTCAGCAGGCAGCAGCCCTGCGGGCTCACCGTCTCCCACGCATGTGGTCCCCTTCTGGTCTGACTGGGGCCTGGTCTCCTTTGGCCTCTCCTCCTAAATGAGCAGTCCCCTCACCCTGCTTCCCTTCACACACACACACACACACACACACACACACACACACACTGCGTGTGTCCATCCATGGGCGTGTGCATGCACACTTGCACACAGGCACAGGGGCACACACATGCACACACAGCAGGCCCATCAGGAGCTGCTGGAGGTGGGTCTAATTGATGAATTTCCATGAGGCCCACACCAGCCCTGGTTAGATTTGTAATTGGACTTGGCACTGCCGGGCACGTGGCCGAGGAAGGCGGCGTTTGATCCTGTGGCTGAGGCTGCCTGGGGAGCCCGGCACTGGGCGTAATTAGCATCTCCTCCCTCCCTCTCAGGCTGCGGGCCTCGCTTTCATCTGGAGGACAGGCAGGGCTGCCCGCTCTCATGGCTCCTCTCAGGCCCCACGTGGTGCCCTGTGCTGAGCCCACGTCACCTCCGGCTCTCTGCTCACTGGCCAGCCCTGCCCCCGGATGGTCCACTCCCCAGGGCCAGGACGGATCTGCTCAGGGTCTGGCAGTGACTGAGTGGTCACCATTGGATGGATGGCAAAACTGAGGCCCAGAGAGGAGAGAGTGGGGCTTGAAGGCTGCAGCGAGCCAGGGCTGGTGCCAGCCTGTGCCGCAGGGCTTTCTCCAGGAGACCCTTCTGTGAAGAGGACAGAGATCATGTGGGGGTCACTCTGACCAGGACAGTGTCCGGTGACCAGTAGTGGCCCAGTCCTGCGAGGCCCGAGATGGTGTCCCAGGCTCAGGCTGTGCAGTCACAGTCAGGGCCCGGAGGCACCAGGCCTTGCAGGCCACTGCAGCCCAGGGCACAGAGCTCAAGTTTCCACCCCCAGCTCCCAGTCCTGCACACGCACCATGCCGGGCAGGCGAGCTCACGGTCAGGAGGGGAGAATGAAGACACCCAGCTCAGGGACTCCACTCACCGGGGGCTTGAGCAGAGGAGGGGCCCGGGCCAGCTGAGAGGCCAGGCCCACCCACCCACCGATCTCACCTCTCTCGTCCCAGCAGCTCCCTGGAAAGCCCTCGACACTCACAAGTCAGGGTGGTAGATTCAGCTGGAGGAAGCAGCAATGCAGGGCCGGCAGCGTCATGTCTCTCTCCCCCTAGTTGCCAGCCCTCAGCCCTCACCCAGCCCCAGCCCTCCCAGACAGTAGCAGAGAGCTCTCATCCACTCTCTGTAGACAAAAAATGAGTAAATGTCAGAACAGACAAAGAGAAAGACGGAGGGTCACGCCGGGGAAGGGAGCCGAGAGACCTGCCCCGATCATGCTGCTCTGCCCATGAAAGGGTCACAATCACCCGCAAACACAGGGCAGGTGCAACATGACACCTGGGGAGGGTGCTAGCAAGCACCAAGGTGAGTCCATGACCGGATGCATCCAGGACCCTCCAGGATCTAAGGTATGTGCTTGGACCAAGGTGCTGCGTCCGTGGCTTGGCCTTCCCCGCAAGCAGAGGACATCTCAGCACGGGACAACGTCCCTCAGGTCACCTCTCCCTCGCCCCCTACACTGCCACTCTCCTCCCCCGACGCCCTCACCCCAGGATGCCCTGCCCCTGCCTGGCTCACTGCCTGTCAACCCTCAAAACACCAGGCCCAGTCCTTCCTATGTCCTCCCAGGGCAGACACCCGGGCTCCGAGCTGCACTGGGGCCCCCTCCAGACCTTCTCAGCTCCTGTTCTCCCTATCTAAGGGCCCACAGCACTCTGGACCATATTGGCCTACATGGGCTAGTGACCAGTGGGCTAGGCCCTAAACTGGGCATGGTTCTGTTGAAAGAGGTAATGGGTGAAAAGAAGGATGACTAGGTGGATGGATATGAAAGGAAGGAAAGATGGATGGATGGGTGGATGGATGGGTGGATGGATGGATGGATGGATGGATGGATGGATGGATGCATGCATGGATGCATGAATGGATGGATGGATGAACAGATGGGTGGATGGATGCATGGATGGATGGGTGCATGGAAGGATGGATGAACAGGTGGATGGATGCATGGATGGATGGGTGCATGGAAAGATTGATGAACAGATAGGTGGATGGATGGATGCATGGATGGACGGATGCATGGAAGGATGGATGAACAGATAGGTGGATGGATGCACGGATGGATGGATGGATGCATGGATGGATGGATGCATGAAAGGATGGATGAACAGATAGATGGATGGATGCATGGATGGATGAACGGATGGATGGATGGATGGATGGATGGATGGATGGATGGATGGATGGATAGGTGGATGCATGGGTGGATGGATGGAGGATGCATGGATGGACGGATGCATGGATAGATGAAGAGATAGGTGGATGTATGTATGGATGGATGGATGGACAGATGGATGAACAGATAGGTGGATGGACGCACGGATGGATGGATGGATGCATGGATGGATGGATGCATGAAAGGATGGATGAACAGATAGGTGGATGGATGCATGGATGGATGAACAGATAGATGGATGGATGGATGGATGGATGGATGGATGGATGGATAGGTGGATGCATGGGTGGATGGATGGAGGATGCATGGATGGACAGATGCATGGATAGATGGATGAAGAGATAGGTGGATGTATGTATGTATGTATGTATGGATGGATGGATGGATGAACAGATAGGTGGGTAGATGCATGGATGGATGGATGGATGGATGGATGGATGCATGGATGGATGGATGGACACATGGATGGATGGACACATGGATGGATGGATAGATGGATGGAAGGATGGATGGATGGATGGATGGATGGATGGATGGATGGATGGATAGATGGATGATGCATGGATGGATGGATGCATGGATAGGTGAGTGGATGGATGGACACATGGACGAATGGATGCATGGATGGATAGATGCATGGATGGATGGTTGCACGGAAGGATGGATGAACAGACAGCTGGATGGATGCATGGATGGACGGATGCATGGATAGATGGAGGAAGAGATAGGTGGATGGATGCATGGATGGATGGATGAATGGATGGATGGATGGATGGATGGATGGATGGATGGATGAACAGACAGGTGGGTGGATGCATGGATGGATGGATGGATGGATGGATGGATGGATGGATGGATAGATGGATGGATGGATGGATGGATGGATGGATAGGTGGAGGCATGGATGGATGGATGCATGGATAGGTGGGTGGATGGATGGATGCATGGATGAATGGATGAATGGATGGATGGGTAGATGAATAATGTAAGATAGGATAGCTCAGTGGAATAAAGGAAGGCAGCAAGGAAGGGAGGGAGAAAAGATGGGCATGAAAAGAGGAAAGAGACTAACCAGAGAACTCCCCACTACGACAGGGAGCTTCTCCCTCATGACCTCCCTGCGAGGCACCCCCAGCACTTTCCATCAGGAGCTCTCCTCTGATGGCAGCTTCAATGCATCAAACTGCACCGTCCTGGCTACTCTCCTGCCCACAGCCCTGTGGGATATAACAAAGGGGCCCATGGAAAGGCCCCGGCACCCACTGCCACCACCCTTGCCCATGGCCAGGAAGCACAACCCAAGCAGGTGCTGGCAATGCTCGCTAATCCCTAAAAACAGCTGCGCTTCCTGCAGCCCCAAACTCCTGCTGCTGGCTTTAGACATGGGAGCTCTCTGGTGGGCTGTGACCCAGGCACAGACGGGAAAGGGGCCCGCACCCCATGGATGAGCCTGCAGGAGTCGGGAGGGCTGGAGAGCCAGGACCGTGGAGGCTGGGGAGGGAGCCAAGGAGGCGGAGACAGGAACACACCCCTGTCCTCCTCTGTCCTCTGACCCTGTTAGCATCTCTGCCTCCTATGGCCTCCTGGGCACAAAGGGGCCAAGGGTGGGTTTGCAAAGCCAGAGCACGTCTCTTCCAGGCTTTCTCTGGTTCTCCTAGCTGAAAGTAACCTCTGCTTTCTCTTTCTAGAACTTTCTCTGCTCTCTCTTATGCCATGTGTTACTCTTGCCTTTTTGCCAGCATCATCTGTGCAGCATCTTGTAACCCCATCCCCACCCCATGTGCTCCCTGAAGCCCGGGCATCCCCGGTTTCCTGTCTCGCTAACCCTCACCCAGGGACCAGCCCACAGGCACCTTGCCCATCTCTGTCTCCAGGCATGTCTTACAGAGAGGAGTATCCTAAGCTGCAAGGTGACCCATCTGCCCCATCTAACCATCAGCTGTTGGTGAGTCCTTATCCAGCTCAAATGCACGATCCCACGCTTGCTACTACACACACTCCCACGCACACCCGGCACACACGTGTCCCTGTAAGTAATTAGCAGGACCTGATGCCAGTCGTAAAAGCCCCCGGAGCTGGGGAGCTGCCGAGCGTGACAATCTGCCTCCACACGGGTGACGCCAAGCACCCCCAGGACAGTCATCGGGAGGGCTGGACAAGCCGGCGCTGTGCCGCCTGATGCAAATGAGACCCTTAACAGTCAGGCTGGGTGCCAAGCTGCTTGGCATTCACTAGGCTGTCGCCAGCACGGCTCTATGCTGGCGGAGGAACTGCCCGCCTTAGCCCAGAGACTCGTGAAGGGCCAGCAGCAGCTCCCCACGGCTCAAGCACAGCAGGAAGAGGACACGGAAGTGCTCCCCATAAAACCCACACCTGCCACGCTTCTGTCTGAAACCACACACGTGCTGCCCGCTGGGTGAGGGCCAGCTGTGCCACCAGCCTGGCAGAAGGCAGGCAGGCGTCTCTGCCTTGGGGACCCCAGGAGCCCGCTGAACTCACCCAGGAAGCCTCAAAGCCAGCTCAGAGGAAGCTGCATCCGTGTCCCCTCTACTGGCTACACATGTCCCAGAGTCTGTCCAAACTAAATATGTAACAGCCAGGGAGAGGGCCTGGGCTCTGGGAGGAAGCAGTGACAGAATCAGTTCAGAGAAGAAATCTGAAGAGCAACTGGTTTCCACTCTTCAGTGGGGAGAAAAATCACTCAGAGATCCCTAGTGCAAAGAGGTGGTGGGCCAGGTGGGGCTGGGGGCTGCAGGGCTGGTGTCAGCGAGGCCCCCAGAACTCTCTGTCCAGGGCAGGAGACGGACCAGCCACAGTCTCCACCGCCTCGGCACCCTTTCTCCACCTTCACTTCCTGCGGCTCCCCTCCTGCTTCTCTGAGGACAGATGCACCCCTGAAGCTGAGTAACACCCAAGGCCAGACAGGAACCACAGAGCAGCTGGGGCCTCAGTCGAGGCCTGTCCTGCAGAGTCCTGTATCTGGGGCATGTGGACTGAGGCAGAAAAGGGGTGTGGCGGGGGTGCTCCACACCTTGTCTCTGGCAGCACCTGTGGGGGGTGGCAGGGCCCATGGCTGGAGAAGGCCCCCTCTCTGCACTTGCTGCGCCCCTTGGCCTCAGTTTCCCCTCCCTGGAGTGCTCATCTCTGCAGCCCAAGGTGAAGGCTGAGATGAACCCGCTCCTGGGTCTTCCAGGGAGGGCCCGGCCAGCGCACAGACAGGCCCCAGCTGCCTGCAGTGCCAACGACCTTGGCTGCAGCAGTCCCCCAGGGTGCCATTCACGTCCCGGAACCCCATCAGAGACACCCTGCCTGGCATGTCCAGCTGGAGGTAACCATCCATGAAGCACCCAGCGCAGCTCCTCGGCAGCACCAGCCAGGAGGGGCCAGCTCTAGCCCAGGACTTGTGGCACCAAGGAAGCCACAGCCACCAAGGCCAGTCACACACGGGGCCGCACGGAGCCCCGGCCACGCCTCCCACCCGCTGGGTGCACTGCGGCTGCCAGAGTGGGACTCAGGCTCAGACTCAACTGGAACACAGCCGGGGTGCTGGGGCGCTTTTCTGAGGCAAAGGCCTGGGGCGCCCCACACTCCCTCTGCCTCTTTCCCGAAGGGGTCTGTACTTGGAGGCACAGGCACAGGCAGGCCCTGCTGCCAGGACACAGAACGCCCCCCGGCTGATGCCCCCACCAAGATCAGTCTGCACACAGGCCCTAATCCACGTCCCCATCCCCAGAGGGTGCCCAGGTGTCCGAACCTGGCCAGGCCTCTGCTAAGAGGCTCTAATTGGCACGTCCAGAACAGGGCAAGCCCAGGGGTCTCTCCCAAGGGTGCGGAAGGCCCAGAGCAGGTGGGGTAAGGGTGCATTATGGGTGGGGCCCATCGCCCCTGCTCTGGAGCCTGCACCTGTGGCCTTCAGACCCTCAGAGCCTTCCTGTTGTCCCAGAAGTGGTGGCACCAGCATCTGTGGAACCCCCCACATGGGGCCTAGACGCTGCCAGATGTCAGATGTGGGCTTTGCTCGCTCTCCCTGGAGGTGGCGGTGCAGGGTGTGGGGCCTCCTGGAGGCTCCAGGGGCATCCCGGGCACGGAGCCCCCACCATCTGTGGGGAGGCTGAGGCACTAGGGCCTCCCTCTCCTGGCCTCCTTCCTGCCCGGCGGCACACCGGGCTCTGACACCTGCCAAGGATGGCCGCCCAGACAGCACGAAAGCCTTTGTCCCAGACTCCACTTTAGGGGAACCAGGTGAGAACAGAGGTGGGGAGCACCCCAGAAGAGAGGCCCTTGCCCGGGCTTTGAGGAGCTCCTGCTCCTCACTACCCCTGTTCCAGGCTCCCAAAGGACACCCCAGCCCCCTGTTCCCAGTCGGAAGCCCAGGACTCCCAGCCCCCTGTCACAGGCCCATCCATCCCTCTGTAAGGGCCCCACTGGACCCTCCTCCCTGACCCACAGCCACTGTCTTGGGGCTCAGCCACACACCCTTCTATCCTCCGCACCCCACCCTGCCCCTCACCACCTCCCCCTGGAGGCCATCGTTAACTCTCTAAAAAGCACATGAGCAAGCCATGGAAGGCTGTCCCCAAAGCCTCCATTCTCCTGCTGGAGGGGTTGACATCTGCCATGGTCCCAGAGGACGAACCCAGGGGCCACACTGCAGGCCCCAGGACAGCCACCCCCACCAGATCAACCAGGAGCAGAGCCCTTCCTGGGCAAAACACCCTCTCCAGTTCACGCACACGTGCATGTGGCCAGCAGGTAGAGCCAGATGCTCCGTTTGCCAGGACACAGGAGAGAAAGAGCCAGGCGAGGTGTTCATGTCCCACCCTGGCCCCCACCTGCATGACCTGCAGGAGTGCCCTCCCTGTGGGTCTCCACATAGGGGCCGATGGCTGGGCACCCCTGGAGCCCCCGCCGCCTTGCCCAGTGGTTTCGCAGGCAGCACCCCCAACACACTGCAAAGGAGGTGCCACACAGGCAACTGATGATCCTGTGGCGGCCGCAGTGCATCCAGGCAGAGCGAGGGCACTGAACTGCCCATGGCACCGTGGCCAGCCCCGCACAGCCCCACACAGCCCTGCATGCACACAAAGGCCATCCGTTCCCCTTCATGAGCATAATTTATCCTCCATGCATGCGCTGCACAACCTGACAAATTAATCTCTTTTAAATTTAATCTGTCTCTAATCGTTGGCAGAGGAAGAGGGGAAAGCCTCACGCTGGCTTTGAATGTTTAACCTCCATAGAAAGATGGTAAGCCCCGGGCACGCGGTACACTCAGGGGCCTCGTATTACCTTTAGGAAGAAGAGCTGCTCCGCGCCGTTTACTTCTCCCGATGCAAATGTCCCGTTTTTATCTGTGGCTCACAGGCGTGTCAGAAATGGAAATGAACAAGATTTAATGGAAAAAACAAAATATGATCCAAGACCCATTTTTCTTTCACGGTATCTCTGGCCAGGAGGTTCTCCTGAGTCACCTCCCAGGTTGTGCCCCCTGGGACACCTGCCCCCTAAGGAGGACAAAAGCCAGACCACAGATCAAGGGGGCCCTGGCAAGGAGGCAGGGTCCAAGGTTTGAGGAAAGGGGACTGGCTGTCGTCGGGCCGAGCATGGCTCCACTGGTCCACCCGTGAAATTCACTTAAGGGCTGGATTCCTGGGAATGACTTAATCCTTTGCCCTGGAAGTCCACCCTGGGTCCTCCGGGACTGCCCCCAGAGCCCTGGGCCCACAAGTGAGCCAGCCGTGCCCACTGAACTGCTGGCCAGCCCCACACCCAGGAGGAGGGGCTGTGATGTGGGCCAGCCCCCTGGCCACGCCCGCTTCCACCAACCTGTTGCCCTGCAGGCTGATGTCCCTCCCGGCCGGATGACACCAGAACCAGTGACTCCTCCAGCCTTCCTCCTAACGCCAAGGGCCAGGCAGGGGAGACTTCCAGATCTATATCGCGGCTTCCAGGAACCCCGGATCTTTGCTCCACCCAATGGGCCAGGCTGCCCCTGCTACGACCTCCTTGCACACCCTCAGGCCCCTGTTCCCCGCTCACCTCTCCACACCCCCATGCAGGCCATCTGTTCCTGCCAGGCTGTCCCCAGCCACGCTCAGCCCCACACACTGTTCCAGAGCCCTGCCTCAGCCATCCGCCAGCAGCATCTCTCTGGGTCTCCCACCCCGGCCCCCAACGTGGCCCAGAACCGAGAGTGGCACTCTCCCATCCCCCCACCCCACCAGCTTCACCGGCCAGGTCAGTGAACCCTTCAAAGGTCCCCACTCAGCCCTTTCTCTCCTCTCTAATTGGTGCCCTGAGGTCCACAGCAGGCTCTCCTGCCTGTCCCTGACCCGGGCCATGGTGCCCTGCTCACTGTGAGGCCAGATCAGCCCCTGCTCAGGCAGCGCATATGCCCATGGTCCCCCAGTCGGCTCTACGGGCCCCCAGCCCACGGCCAGGCCTTTCAGTCCCCAGCACACCAGCGTCCATCGCCTCGTGCCCCTGGCCTGCTGGTCTCTCCAGCTACAGAGCTGCCCCTTCTGTCCTGGCAAGGACTCCTGGCTAGACTCAGCCCAGGAGCCACCCCCTCTGAGCAGCCTGCAGGCATGACCCACAGTCTCCTCCAGCATCGCAGGGCCATCCAGTCAGGGACCCGAAGATCGCAGGTGGGTCTCTCTAGTCCCAAACATCAGCGGGTATGAGGTGACCCAGACCTGTTCCAGGCCTGCCACAGCGTGTCCTGGTTTCCCTCCTCCAGCCTCCGTTTCCCCATACAAGCAACCAGAGCTTCAATCAGAACCATCTCCTGCCGCCCCAGCCTGGGCAACAGAGTGAGACTCTGTCTCAAAAGAGAATGGGAAATCAGGACACAGGAACAGAGGGAAGCCCACAGGAGGACACACAGAGAAGGTGGCCCTCTAGGAACCAAGGAGAGAGACCTGGGGAACCAAACCCGCCGAAGTGTTGATCTCAGACTTTCAGCTTCCAGGATTGTAGGAAATGTATTTCTGTTGTTTAAACCACCCAGCCTATAGTAAACCTTGTCACAGCAGCTCGACAAGGGCAAACCAACACAGCAAGGTTTAGGAAGGAAGCAGAAAGACGGGAATTCAGGCTGGGAAGGCCCAAGGAGTAGGGAGCCACGGAAGGTGTATGAACAAGGGAGGGCTGCAGTCAGAGCTGGGTCTTTGAGAAGTCATTGTGACAGTGCAGATCCGACAGGCGGCTAGGGGAAGGGTCTTTGGGTAGCCATACCCAGTGTACCCACAGCATCGCTCTGACAGCCCATGGCCCTCTGAGGATGATGATTCTGCTCAGATGGGCAGCCCAAGGCCATTCTCTACTGGTGAGTGGCCACTCCCAGAGCACCCTCCACATACCTACTGCAGACAGGACAGGGCTGGTGACAGCCCCTGGAGGAGTCAAGAGGCCTCCCGCTCAGGTGGCCATTTTACACCCAAAAGGAGCACTTCGAAGTATTTGTCTCACCAACACATACCCAGAGGAAGGAAGGAGGGCCCAGCAGTTAAAGCATTACCAGGGGAAGGCCCCTGGGATGTGAACCTGGCTGCATCCCCCAGCCGTGCCCAGGGAAGAGGTGCGCCGGCTCTCGTAAAGCCCTTAGAATAAGCCTGCCTCACCTGAACCTGGGGAGCGGCTGCTTGCTGAGTGCTTGAGGTAATGCCTACAGGAGCAGGCGTTTCAAGCATGCTTGCCTCCCCCCAGCTCCCGCATCCTCACCTAAGATACTCTCCAAATGCAAATTTTCCAGGAACATACCAGAGCTTAGCTTAAGGGATTCTTAAGCATTCTGGTTGGAAACAAGAACTTTTTGTAACAATATCCCGCTGTTCTGCTCATGCTGAGCCCAGTGGACACACCTTTTCTTGGTGGCATCTTGGGGCTGGCCATGAGTGTGGGGGGCTGGGGCGGGAGGCGTCCAGGATCGGTCTGCACCATGTTCCTGAACGACATGCTGGCCTTCCCCGCTGTCTTCAAAACTGTCCCTTCCAGCCACAGCCACCACTGTGTACCCTCCGCACCTGCTGCTTCAGGTCAGAAATCGAAGAGTGGCATTTGCTGGAACTGGGTTTAAACTAAGGCTCGGCAGGTCTGAGTGCCTCACTCACGGGCAGAGCTGGGTCAGCTGCCAGCTGCATCACCAAACCCTGGAAAATCGAGAAGCCCAGGATTGTGAGGGCTGCCCTGCCCCTTGTTCACCTGCTCCTAGCAGAGCACCAAGAGGGTGCAGGGACCCAGCCTGGGTCAGCAGGGTGGGAGGGGTGAGGGAGACAGGCCCCAAGGCAGAGGGGCACCACTGCAGTCTCCAGTGCTGAGGCGCTGCAGAGGCGGGAGCTACAAGACCAGCTGGACCTAGACACAGGGCCAGTCAGAGGCCAAGCCACAAGGAGGCTGCCCCCGAGATCCGTATGTTGAAGCCCTAATTCCCAGTACCTCCAACGGGGCTGTATTTGGAGACGGGTCCTTTAAAAGGGTGACGAGGCCGGGCGCGGTGGCTCACGCCTGTAATCCCAGCACTTTGGGAGGCCGAGGCAGGCAGAACACAAGGTCAGGAGATCAAGACCATCCTAGCTAACATGGTGAAACCCCGTCTCTACTAAAAATACAAAATAATAGCCGGGTGTGGTGGCAGGCACTTGTAGTCCCAGCTACTTGGGAGGCTGAGGCAGGAGAATGGTGTGAACCCGGGAGGCGGAGCTTGCAGTGAGCTGAGATCACACCACTGCACTCCAGCCTGGGAGACAGAGCAAGACTCCATCTCAAAAAAATAAATAAATAAAAGGTGACTAAATTAAAATGAGGCTGTTCATGGGCCCCAATCAAATCTGGCTGGTGTCCTTCGAAGAAGACATTTGGACACCAGGGTCGCATGAGTGCACAGAGGGAAGGCCCTGTGAGGACACGGCACAGAGGAGCCGTCTGCACACCCAGAAGACAGGTCTCAGCAGACACAAACCCACCAGCACTTGGAGCTCAGACTTCAGTTTCCAGAACCGTGAGCCGCAAAGGTCTGCTGTTTCAGCCGCCCCGTCTGCGCATTTGTTACGAAGGCCCAAGCAGATGAAGGCAGATTTTGGTATCAGGCATGAGGCCAAGGCCAAGGCTGGACAGTAGGCAGATGGGCAGGGGGACGACACTCAGCTCCCGACTGTGGCCGCCAGGACCCTAGACCCAGACACCCCCATGGCCTCCACCCCCACCCCTACCCCTACCCCTACCCCCACCGCAGCCCCTGCCCAGACCCATCAGCCCTGGGAACACGGGGAACCAAGCCCCCTCCTTTCCCCAGCCCACCCCAAACCAGCCTTTTGCCAAACATAGTCAATAAATTATTCAGTTTGCAGAATGCCATTATGTGTGAGTTTACTTAATTGAATAGAATAATTTATGATAAAACCTGGAGAAAGAAAGATCGATGAGGAATGGCACGGAAGAATGATTGAGTTTCAGTGAAGGCAATTTGATTTTTATCCCTCATTATAATAATGTTAAGGGGAAAACATCAACTTGGGTCAGAATCAATATTTGCAGAGTGGCTGGACTATGAATTTTAACTGGAGGTGGCCGGGCGCGTCAATAATTAATGCCATGTCTGCCGCCACAAATAACGGCTGGGTTTGGGTACAAATGCCCCCTACCCGCGGATTTGCTGGCGATCATAAAAGATAATTTAGGAACAAGGCTGTTGATGGGCGTGTGCAACACCCCCAGTGTGATTCAGGACACAGCCACACATTGGCTTCCCCACAAATCACCCCGAGACAGCTGGTGTGCAGCTCCCCACCTCTTTCCTGAGGGCTCTGCATTGGTTGGTCACCAGCCCAGCAGCCGCTGCCAGGCCAGCTCCCAGCGCCCTGACCTGCTCAGCCTGTGTCCCGGCCATGCCCGACTCACCACCCTGCATCTCAGGTACCCAGAAAACGATGATGGGCAGCTCAGGGACAGCATATCCCAACACGAGAAGCACAGGGGCCACCCACCAGCCACGGGACCCCGAGAAGCACAGGGGCCACCCACCAGCCACGGGACCCCGAGAAGCACAGGGGCCACCCACCAGCCGCGGGACCCCGAGAAGCACAGGGGCCACCCACCAGCCGCGGGACCCGGAGAAGCACAGGGGCCACCGACCAGCCGCAGGACCCCGAGAAGCACAGGGGCCACCCACCAGCCGCGGGACCCGGAGCACGGTGCCTCTACCCTAAAACCTTGCTGGAAAGAGAAGGATACCTCTGCCGCTCCGTGTCTGGGGAGAATCGGGGACAGGCAGTTCTACATAATGGATGCTTGTTCCTGCTGCTGCTGTTCTCTCACTGAAAAGCGTTTCCTCGTCGAATGTGTTCGGTCCGGAGGACTATGCCATCCTTGTATGTAGGTGCAGGTGTAGACACCACAGATCAATCCTACAGGTCTAGGAGAGCAACAGAGTTGCCCAAGGCATCCCCAAGAGTGACTTGTTAAGCCCAAGTCCCCAAGCTTCCTGCACCCCAGCACCAGAGCCTCCCTGAGCCCCCCAGGCAGCCCTTCTCACGCACACACGCGCTGTGTGCTCCAGGCCGCCTGGGGCTGCTTAAACACAGACTCCAGCACAGCCATTCCCACTTTATGAATGCGAAAAATGAGGCTAAAGAAGGCTGAGGGCCTTGCCAGCAAGGGTGTCAGAGCCAGACTCAGGTCTGCCAGATGCCAATATCCCACCCTCTCAACAGACATGGCCCTCCAGATGCCACTTCTCAGGTCCAGCTCTACACAGGGCTCTGCAGCAGGCAGGGAGGCAGATGCAGCCATAGCTCTGGTGACCTGGCAAAGGGCCCTTTGGGGACAGGGTCCATCTGCCCCAAATGGAAAGCAGCAGGCAGCTATTGGCCTCCCATGGGAGAGGATGGGACCAGTGGCTGGACTCCCTGGGCAACCTTGGGTACAGCTCTCTCCACACTCACCTGACTCATGGAGTCATTTCTCAGGGCCTCTCCAAGCCCTCAGGGTCACCTAAGCCTAACCTAGGCTGGGCTCCGGGGAGATGGGTCACAATCCAGGACACACCCTCTCAAACGCAGCCCCAACAGACAACACAGCAAACTAGAGAGTCTCACTGCCACTGAGGGGAGCCCTGTCCATCAGGGTATCCTCCTCTGTAGAGCAGCTTGGCCAAGCCCAGCGCAGCCCAGGCTCCATTGAGACCCAAGTGGCCTGAATGCCTCCAAACCTGTGCAGACACCACAAGCATATCTCCCATGCTGTAAGCAGTAAGGAAGTCCACAGATGCCTCTCCCATAGGCTAAAGGCTCTACAAGGGCAGGAACCAGGTCTACCTCATTCTATCACCCCCATTCCCAGCCCTGAGTCCAGCACGAAGCAAATCTTGATTGTCATTGGATAAGTGGGTGGGTAGGTGAGTGAGTAAATGGATGGATGGAGAGAGAAAGGGAGGGAGAAATGGAAGGATGAATGGAAAGAGGGATGGATGGATGGATGGATGGATGGATGAGCAGGTAGGTGAATAAATGGGTGGATAGATGGATGGGTAGAAGGAGAGAGAAAGAAAGGAAGGAATGGGTAACTGAGTGGGTGAATGGAGGGGTAGAGGAAGGGTAAGTGAGTGTATGAATGGGTGAGTGGATGAATGAATAGAGGATAGCTGGTTGACGGATGGGTAGATGGATGCACAGATGATGGATAGATGGATGAATGGATGAATAGGTGGATGGATGGATGGTGGATAGATGGATGACGTATGGATAGAAGGATGGGTAGACGATGGGATGAACTGATGAATAGAGGATGGATGATGGATAGAAAGATAAAAGCTAGATGATGAATAGATGGATGGATAGATGAAGGATGGATGATGATGGATGGATGGATGATGGATGATTGATGGATGAATGATGGATGAATGGATAATAGATGGATGAATGAATGATGATGAATGAATGGATGACGAATGAATGGATGATGAATGAATGGATGATGGATGATGCCTGGATGGTGGATGATGGGTGGATGGATGGATGATGGATGGATGGATGATGAGTGGATATATGGATAGATGATGGACAGATGGATGGGCAGATGAGAGAAGGGCTGAGGCGATAGATGGGAGTATGAAAAATAGATTGGCGAATGACTGACAGACTGAGAGGAAGAATGAATAGAGAGATAGGTAGATAGATGGGCATATGGGAGAGGGGGTCGGCCCCAGAACAGCAAGGACTATACTTGTACTACTTCCTGTCATCAAGTGGGCACTGAATAGATATTTATCAAATGAATAATATAACAGCGAACAGGGAATGGTGGGTTGGTGGAGTCGTGGGGACAGCAATTCCACCCCATCTCACCGCTGGGACCAACCTCAAGGCCAGCACCCCAGCCCCCACTTCATCCAGTGGGAATGGTGAGGCCCAGAGAGGGGAAGGGGCTCTCCCAAGGCCTAACAGCATGTCTGAGCAGGGCTGGGGCAGCCAGGCCCCTACCTCTCCACCAGGCCCTGGTCCTTGACCCAGCCCTGCCTCTCAGGTCCCCATGCGTGCAACAAGTTCCTGCAGTGAGCTGGGGGCTGAGACCCTCCCTTGCCTTTCTCAGCCTCTGGCCCAGCTCCAGGCAGGTGAGGTCTGCGCAACCTTGGAAGGAGACCAGGGAGCCGCTGCCTGGCAGAGAACATCGCCAGCTTTGTTCGCAGAGCCACAAGTGCACTCACGTTTCGTCCTGGCTGCAAGCTAACTGCAGACACCCCACACACACCGGGTTCTTGTCGGGGGCACCTGTGGGCACGGGACAAGCAAAGGCGAGCTTGAGGGTGATCAGGCACTAACAGAGAGGCCAGGTGATGACAAAGGATGAGGGGCACAGGCAGAAATGGGGGGTGGGTGGACTGCCTGGAACACGCTTCAAGAGAGAAAAGGAAATGAAAGCCAGTAGACCAGAACCCCACGGCTGTCTCCTCCTAGCCCAGCACCATGGCCCCGCCTCCTGGGCCCTCCTTCCTGCCCAGCCATGACCACGGCCACCTTCCCTCCTCCTTGCCTTGGCCCCTCCTTGGTAAGCTCCGCCCTAATTTAGACACCACCTGCCCTGCCCTTGCCTTCTCTTTCACTACCTGGGCTCATCCCAGATGCCCTCTCCCCACCCTAAGGTGTCCCACCCACCCCCCTCCAAAGCACCTTCTCCCCAGCCCCCACGGCTGTGCTGGTAAATGTTTTAACAACTGGCTCTGAGAGAAAAGAACAGATGCTTGTGTATGCGAATGCACGTTGATTATACATGTTACCGCCATAAAAGACCTGTACACACAGTTTAGAAATAACACGAACAGATACACAACTCTTCCTGGTGAAGTCTGAGCCCTGAAGGCTCCTTGGCTCTGCTCTCATTTCCACAGCCAGCCCCGCAGCTGCCACTCCTGCCAGTCAACAAAGGAAGCCAGGTCTCTTTTCCCAAGAAGCTCATTGTCGTGAGGTCTGATGTGTGCTCTCTGTTCAACGACCGCCTATCTCGCCCTCACACCAATTTTATTCATTCAACGGGAACCGCCAGCACTGCAGATTGCAGCCGGGCTGACTCTTGTTAGCTTTCTGCGCCGTGGCGAGAACGAGGACATGATCTGATTCTACACTATTTAATAACAAATCTGTGGAACAACTGGCTCCTGTCAGCCAGGAGGAGCCGGCCTCCAGCAGGGCCTCCCCCCACAGCTCCCAGCAAGAATGAAGGATGAATTAGCGAGCTGGTGAGTGCATAGGCAGCCTCTGTCTCAGCCCAGAGCTTCCACCTGGAGCTGCCTATGGGACACGTCCCCTGGACCACCCAAAGCATCTCAGACCTAACCAGACCCCCAAACCGCACGGGCCTCCTGTGGCCCCAGGCCCCGCGCCTCACCCTTCCGCCAAACTCGAGCTGCCTGTGCCATGCCAGATGCCCCAGCCTCCTTCACCCCACACGCCTGCCCTGCTGCTGCCCACCACGCGGCCCCATCTCCAGCTTCCTCTCGTCGCCCAGCCTCACCTGTGTCTCTTAGGGCTGTTTGACTGCTTTTCATTCTTTTACTCTTCGACTGCCCCGTCTGCAGGAGAGGGTTGTGAGGTCAGCCGGCCAGGACACGGCTCCCTCCACAGCCTCTCACCCACCCCGGAGCGATCCAGGAGTCTGCTGAGTTCCCCGGGCAAGAAGCAGCCCAGCCTGCCCTGGGCCCAGCAAGCTCAGGCCCGGGGATGCCCAATGGCTGTGGGTCCTTTCCGTGTTTCAGACTCAGATTGCCAGGATGGGTGACGCATCAGAGTCCTGTCCAGCATGCAGGGCCTCATCCCACCCTCTCCCTCCCACTCAGCCCCCCGCACCACCCTTCCCTGCCCCACCCCATGCCCCAGAAGTCTCTGATGTCCCCAGAATTGGAAAGCGGGTGGTTTGGGAAGGAGAGACCCTGCTGGTGGTCTGGGCACAGGTGGGACTTCCAAACCGCAAGCAGCCCCTGCTGCTGTCCCTGGGACGTCTCTGGCTCCCGCCACTACTACAGGGCACCTGTCTCAGGTGGGCTGCTGTCCTTGGCCACACAAGAACTCTGTACAGGGTCTTCACTCCTCGCTGTGGCCCCGTCCACTAGCAGGAGGGTCTGAGTGTGCAGAGTGGTCTGTGGAGAGGCCCCAGGGCAGGGACTGCGAGGGGCTCGTTGAAAGGCACCACTGTCCAGTCCCCAACAGTGAACACCGAGCAGGCAGACCAGCATGCCGTGCCCCCCTTGGCCCCATCCTCAGCCTGGCATGCTGGGCCCTGCCTGGCTGCCCCCACAGCTCAGCCAGCAGTGGAGCTCAGCCCTGGCCTTGCCAGGCACAGACATCCCCTGAAACAGACACCTGCCAGAAGGACTCTCGCCCCTGCATCTCTGGTTCTCTCTGCCCTTCCAGGTTCCCCTAAGCACCTCCTCTTCCGGGAAGTCTTCCCTAACTACCCCTGGCCCAGGTGGAAACACTTCCCTTCCTCTGAGTCCCCCGCACTTTCTCTGCCTCTCTCCTGGCCTAATCGTCTGCTAGACCTTCGTTCACCTGCTGGACCTTAGGTGACACCCTGGACTGTAGAAGCTCTTAAGAGCACAGTCTACACCTGACTTCCCTCCCTTAACACAGCCCTGACACAGCACGAGCTGACAGCTTGGGTCTAGGGAACTAAAGAAGAACTAGAAAATTCTGGTTTCACTGAACCCACCATGTGCTGGGCACCGGGGACCATCACACACACCACCCACTTCCCCCTCCAGGACGAGGGACAGCTCTCCCCACTGTACAGAAGAGGAAATCGCTGCCCAGCAAGCACAGAGTTGAAGGCCCAACCTAACCTCGCTGCTCCAGAGCCCTGGGTGGGCAGGTGCCCCGCCGTCCGGAACCCACGGCACCCAGCCAGGACCACGGAGAGACAGGCACCTGCTTCAGGATGCCACATCCACACTCCTGAGCTGAGGGGACTGCGGCATCTCGACTGTCCCTGCAGAAGCCGTTCCTCCACCCCCTCCCCTCTGCCCAGCCTGACCCCTCATGGCTCAGGGTGCACAGGCCACCTCGGTCAGAGGCCTTCCCAGCACTGAACTGTGCAAATATTTGTTTCTTTAAGAGAAAAGAAGACCCTCTGGTACCTCCAAGGGGAGCATAAATGAGGCCCCGGGAAACCCCACCAGGATATGGGGCTGGCTGATGCCCAGAAGCAGCTCAAAGCAAACCAGGTAATTACCAAAAAATCAGGCAAAAACCAAAAACAGACCAACCGGAGCAGGACCTGACTTCATGGTGAACAAATGCTCTCTGTGTTTTTAAGTGAATGCTGCATTTTAAGCCAATCCCTTCCCACTGCCCCCACCACTGCCATGCTCCCCCTGTGCCCAGCTCACCTGGACAGAGGCTCTTCCTGGACCAGCCCTGAGAGCTTGAGGGTCCCGGCCCTGCCACGGCACTGGGGCTGGGTGGAGGCACTGAGGGCGAGGAGGGAACCCAAGTTCATGCCCCAGTTCCGGAAGAGGATGAAACAGGGCCCCCGGGAGGGGTGCACAGGGGAGAACAAGTCTGAGAGATCTGGGGGGCGGAGGGACATGGGGCAGATACTAGAGAAACGATGGAACTGCAGATGTGGGACACAGGGATGGGGTGAAGCCCCAGGGCAGGGGCAGGTGGCCCAGGGAGAGTGCAGGGAGGAGGATAGGGCTGAGGGCCACAAAGGGACAGACCAAGGACACATCCACAGGGCGGGGGAGTGGCCGGGGTGGGGGCCAAGTGGGCACAGACGCCAAGAGAAGGGCACCGGGACTCTGCCCTTGAAGGCTGGGAGATCTCGCCCGGCAGAGGCCTCGGCGGTTAGGGAGGAGAGGGCTGAGCAGCCTTGGGAGAGGAGACCGCCCCAGCCTCGATTTCCCCAGGGGTGCACTGGGGTAGGTCCCTGGGAGTGGGCTGGGGTCTCCCACAAGGCCTCCCTGGGGGCAGGGGGCTCATTTGCGAGTCTGCTCACATACCTCTATGTTCACACCCCATATACTGACACCCGAAGCCACGATGCCTGTGCCTGGTGCGCTGCCGCTAGAAGCTCTCAAATGTGGCGGAGCCCCCTCCTCACCCAACTTACAGCAAAGGGACCAGGAGAGAGAGCGGGCCAGCCAGCCACGGGCAGGGGGCATCCCCGCCCCGCCTCAGCTCTGGGTGAGACCCTTGGGAGACAGAAGCAGGACAGCCCCCAAGAACTGGGCAGAAAGACGAGGGCAGAGGGCC
Organism: Symphalangus syndactylus; assembly: GCF_028878055.3. Classification (NCBI taxonomy): domain Eukaryota; kingdom Metazoa; phylum Chordata; class Mammalia; order Primates; family Hylobatidae; genus Symphalangus; species Symphalangus syndactylus. The sequence continues at coordinate 12,963,169 of NC_072430.2, forward strand.
CCGGGTAGCTGAGCCTGAGACTGGGGAGCTGCCTGGAGCAGGGAGCCAGGTACACACAGGGGGAAGGGCTGTCCCCAGATCAAGATCTGCCCACAGGCCCTCAGCGGGCACATCCCATGTGCCAGCCCGCCCAATGCCCAGCCCCTTCCTTTTTCCCCACCTCCAGCTCATTCCTTGCCCCCCAGAAGCCAGAGCCTGTCCCACCAACCCCACCATCCCATCTCAGCCACCACCCAACTGCTCCAGCTGGCCGGGCTGTGGGTGCTGAGCTGCTCTGAAGAGTGAGGGCTCCCGGCTCCTGGATGAGCCCTCAAGGCCAGCCAGTCTCGACAGCAGGGGCAGAGTCCATGCCGAGTGGGAGGGGACCCCTCTGCCCCTTTGTAGTGCCCCTCTGGCTCCACCAGGCTCAACCCAGGGGCAGATGCAACCCAGTGTGGCCCCAGGGTGGGTCTGGCCTTCCTTGTGGCTGCCCGTCCTCCTGCCCAGACCCAGGGCTCTGCTGCAAGGCGAGTCAGGGAGACGCCTGGCTCTCCTTCCTTCCCTGTCGGCCTTGCACAGGCTGGCCTGCCCTGGACCTGGCCTTCCTGGTCTGTAACACGGGGTGACACGGATACCTGCCCAAGCCTGGACATAGAGGGCCTCCGATAAATCCCCGTGGCAACGGCAGCAAATAGTCACTGCCCTAGAGAGGGCCAGGCATGGCTCCTGGTGCCCCCGCCCTGTGCCGCTGGCTCCACGCACTTTACAGACCTTTTTCTATTTCCCAGTCTCCATGTTGAGTCCACACAACTGGTGGGAGCAGAGCCTGGCCGTGGACCCGAGGGGAGGCTGCACTGTGCCCACATCATCCTACCCCTGTCCGTGCCATCCCCATCGGAGCCAAATCCATTGGCATTCCTTATGTGCCAAGCACCACTAAGCCGCATACCCCCGATCAAATCATCTAACTGAGCCCCAGTGAGGTAGGGGTGAATACGGATCTCCAGTTTCAGAGGAGCACAGAGAGGTTCAGTAGCACACCTGGGGTCACACAGCAGGTGGAATTTGCACTCAGATAGCCCAGCTGGTCTGGGCACTGAGGCCAGTCACTGCCCGACACTCTGTGTCTCTGTGACACTAGGTGAGCCCCACCCAGGAATGGGAGGCAGTAACTGGCAGGCCCTGGGCTGTGTGGTCCGTGCAGGTGGGTTCCTAGGCAGAGCTGCCTCTCGCTGCGCTGCTGCTCTGTGACGGACCCATCAGACCCAGGAGGTAGCCCCGATGGCCGCCTCAATCCGCAATTGCCGTTCAGCTGACAGAGCATGGATTTACGAGCAGCTCTACACCTTCCCACGGTGGCCGAGCCACCACGCCCACTCCAACCCGGGAGCAGTCCTCAGACCTCCGAGGGTCTTGGCCCACATGTCCTCTGTTCCCCTGAATGCAGGTGCAAGGGGAGGCCCCTGCCTGCATTCCTCACCTCTGCCTCTCAGCCACCAAAACTTCTTGCCCCAAAGCCTCTGCTCTCCCCATTCAGGGACCCATCCACCTCCACTGTTCAGGAAGCCCCAGGCCTCCAAGTTCCCATTTCCATAATGGGGAAACTGAGGCCCACGGGGCTGAGGACACAGGTCAGAGCTGGCCCCTGCAAGGCCAGGCTGTGGCTCTCTCCAGACCTTTCCAACCTCCACCCTTTAAGGTGCAAAGGTCAAAGGTCAGTGTCATTTCACCAGTGCGAGGCCGAGGGGCTTTCCTAGGTCACAGGGCGGTTTTTGATGCTGAGTCTGGGAGTACGGCCCCCCTCTGAAGCCCGGCTCACGGTGGGGAGCGGGGAGGAGGCACGGGATGGAGGCAACTGGGGTTCAGGACAGTGAGCCGCGGTCTGGCCAGCCCCACCCTCTGCCCCCAGGGCAGGAATCAGGAATGGAGACAGTTAGCCCGGACCCCTGGCCTCCCCAGCACTCCCACCTCAGCCTCTGCACCTGCCTTTCCCGCTCCCAGAGTCCCCTCTTCAGAACCAGCCACATAATTATGGGTGGGGCCCACAGCGTAACAGAAACCCTGGGCACCTTATCCAAGAGGCGTTATGAACTTCAAGGTGGCGATGACTGGGCATAACACAGTGTGGGTCCTTCTGAGTGTGGCCCCATTACTGCCCAGGTCTCAGCCCTGCCCCTTCCTTCCATCCTGTCTCCTCCACCCACATCCCACCCTCAGCAGCCCCCTTGCCCTCCCGCACACCCCCTTCCCTGGGCTCCGCAGATGCAGCCTACACCGGGAAGCCCATCTGTCCTGGGGGGACCCTCTGGGGGTCTGGGCCAGTCTACCAAGGCTCTGGCCTGGAAGTCACCAAGCACAGCTGGCCACAGGCCACCAGAGGCCACCTTCCCATGCATGTCCTGGCCGGGTACCAGTCTGAGACAATAGTGGCCCAATAGAAGCTTCTGGAAGAAAATACTGGTGCTCTACTCCAAAGCAGCCCTGGGCTCTGAGCTGAAGCTTCAATCCCCAAATTCACAGGTTCCCAGGTCCTCCCACCTCAGATCCTCAGACCCAGGACCCCCAGATCTCCAAACCCACAGCCCTGAACCCCCGACCCGGGAGCCCAGCCTCCCCCTCCCGGCAGCAGCTCGGAGGCCTCCTCTGCCCGCAAGAGCAGCCCCCGGTCTAGCACCTGAGCCCAGGTGTCCAGCAGAGTGGGCTTGGGTCCCCAGGCCACCCAACCTTTGCTGGGCAGATTTGCTCTTCATGCCTGTCTGTGGGAACCAAGGCCAAGCTCCTCCCCTCCCCACGGGCTTGCCAGGAAGAGCTGGAGGTGGGGACTAGTGGGGGAGCCCCCATGCCAGGGCTCCAAGAAGACAGACATAAGCGCAGGGCGTTGGGTCCCATGACTCCTGAGTGCACGTGTGTGCGTGCATGCGCCCATGTGCACATGTGTGTGTGTACATGTGTGACCCCAGGTGCCTGTGTGCCCATGTGCGCATGTGTGAATGTGTGTGTATATGTGTGTCCCTAGGTGCATGTGTGCCCGTGTGTGCATGTGTGTGTGCGGGTGTGCCCCTACGTGCATGTGTGCCCGTGTGTGCATGTGTGTATGTGTGTACATGTGTGTCCCTAGGTGCATGTGTGCCCGTGTGTGCATCTGTATGTGTGTGCCCCTAGGTGCATGTGCACCCATGTGTGCATGTGTGGGTACATGTGTGTCCCTAGGTGCATGTGCACCCATGTGCGTGCACGTGTGTCCCTGCGTGCGTGCCCATGTGTGCGTGTATGTGTGTGCTCATGTATGTGTGCACCTGCACATGTGTGCACACACCAAGTGATAAATCTGGCCACCTAGAGGAGGTGTTTTACTCTCCTCTGCGCCTTATTAACAAATTGCATGGCCTGACACACACAGCCGGGGACTGAATCTCCCAGGCAGATCAGCGTAACAGAAAGTAAACAAACAGCGGCCTGCACCAGCCACCTGCTCAGCCTGACCCGTGTCCTGCACCAGCCTCCAGGTCCCGCCTCGGACTAACTGAGCCTGGGCGTCCTCCTGCACCAGCGGCTCGGAGCCCTGGCCATGCTGCCAGCCCCGTGGCACTGTGAGGCTGTAGGGGGTCTGCTACCTGCCTCCTCACCCCCTGTACTGTCCCAGGGACCCTGGCTCCCCTCACACAGCAGCCAGCCCTGAGGAACTGCCCTCCCAGGCGCTCAGCCAGCCTGCTGGGTAAAGCTAATGGGAGCCTTCCGGGCTGCTGAGGAGGAAACAATCAACACAGGTGCAGGGGGGCCTCACTGGGGTCCCTCCTGAGACAGAGTGCATGGCCCCCTTGCTCTCCAGGCCCCCGACAGGCCAGCCAGGCCCCATCCCTGCCCATCCCAGGGAGCTTCTCCCGCAGCCCAGGTGGCAAGTGGCAGAGCTGGGGTTGGAACCCGGGCAATTTCCAGCGCCGATGCTTTGCAGGCTGTCTCAGAAGCAGACGTCCTCCTGGCTCACCCACCCTCCAGGCCAGAACGGACTGATCCCTCCTGCCTTGGCAGAGAGGTGTCACCTGCCCATGCCTCAGGAAGCCTGGGTTCCCTACGGGCAGGACCTGGGTCTCCCTCATCAGTCCCCTCTCAGCTCAGCCCGGCCCAGAGCCCAGCCCACGATGCTCGGGAAGTGCCCCCTGGACAGCTGTGTGCTGTGAAACCTCCTTCCTGCAGGTGAATTCCAAGGCTCCCGAAGCAGGAGCAACAGGAGGCAGACACCTGGCTGCCCTCAGCCTGGGCCAGAGCACCCCGCCCAGTGGGTGTGTGCGGCTGCTGGCAGGTGGGGGCCGCCCAGGCTGTAGATCACACCCAGCCTGCCCTGGCTCTTGGCGAGGCTCATCCTGCCTCATAAAGATGCCAGCGAGCCCTGCGCCAGCACAGGCAGGCCCACAAATCAGCCTGGGCGCAGGATTTAGAGCGTCACCCCTCTGCCAGGCAGATTAGCTTTGCGGGACAGCCGCTGAGGCTGTGAGAAATACGACCCGCCGCCCCTGGGGCTGGAGAAACGGCAGAGATTTATTCCAAATCAGCCAGCTCAGACGCAGCAGACGCCTGCTCCTGCTACAGGAGGGGAAATCAAGGCACAGAAAGGGGGCACCTGCCCAGGACCCGAAGTGCAGTGGCCGGCCAGGCCCCACCCCTGCACCCCTCAAGCCCCTGGTCCCTTCCTGCCCAGCTATGCAAGGTCCCTTCAGGGTTCCAGTGTCACCAACGGCCCTGCCTGGGAGTTTCCTCTGTGAGGCACATGGGCTTCCCCTTGAGGACAGCAGAGCCGTTTCCCGAACCTGGACCAAGTGTTTCCCCAACGGGCTGAGATAGCCAGAAGCCCACCGAGGAGACAGGCTGCCTTCCTCTGGGTCAGCAGTGGGAGCAAATGTTGACCCTGCCGCCCCCCAGGAATCGCAAGGAAGTGGCAGCAGTCTCAGCCCTCCCCACCCCCAGGCCATCCCCGCCAGGTCCATGGGATGCTTCAGAAAGCTGGCTGAAGCCCCGTATGGCAGGCAGGGCAGACTGGCCTGCACTGGCAGGGGGCCTGACACCCTGGGGGCAGCACGTCCATCTGACATCACACTCCCGTGACGGTGACGACAGTGTGAAGGCAGCTGTGCAGTGATGTCACCCTATGGGTTCTCAGGAATGTCGTTACCCCAGGGCCAGGCCGTGTCACAGTGGCAACTAGCCCAGCATCGCCCGCCCTGGCAGCCAGCAGTCGCCTCCCGCATGCCATTCATCCACTCCGGCCACCGAGTTCACCAGGGAGGCCCCAGCCTGGCACGGAGCTGCGACCCTGGACAGCACCCTCCTGGGGCGTCTCCAGGGGCCTCATCTCACCTCAGACCTCCGCAGGGGAGGGTCCTGGGCTGCTCAGGGGCCTGGGCGGGGGTGGGACCCCTCTTCCCAGGTACAGTTCCTCCCAGCAGGAGCTCCCGTCTGCTCACGGGGCCAGATACACTTCCTTCCACCTGGGTGATTGGAGACCTCGACCCCCCACCACGCCGGGGCCTCAGCCATTACATCCCCTCACTTCTGTGGCTTCAGAGGGGTGGAGACTCCCAGGCCCGTGGGCTCGGGGGCTGTCAAGCAGAGAGCTAAGGACTGTGCGAGGCAACTGGTGTGAAGTGTTATCCAAGGGCCAGGGCAATGGCTCATGCCTGTATTCTCAGCACTTTGGGAGGCCAAGGCAGGAGGATTGCTTGAGCCCAAGCGTTCCAGACCAGCCTGGGAAACAAAATGAGATCCCCTCTTTGCAAAAAAATACAAAACTAGCCAAGCACAGTGGCACACCTGTGGTCCCAGCTACACGGGAGGCTGAGGCTGGAGGATCACTTGAACCTGGGAGCTTGAGACTGCAGTGAGCTGTGATCACACCACTGCATTCCAGCCTGGAAGACAGTGAGGCCCTTTCTAATAATTTCTAATTTCTATATATATATAATCACACATCCTGGCAGGGACGTGGCAGCCACGCGTGTGGGGGGCGGGGGAAGGGGACGCACATGCCCACAGGCCTAGGAACCAGGCAGCACCAGCTCACGTCTGGGGGCCACGGGGGCCTGGGGGCAATGGTTGAGGAGTCAAAACCGATGCCAACCAGCTGAAAGGCTCCCAGTGGCCAGAGCTGGAAAAGCTTTAGTCACGAAACTAATAGTATTGAATATAACCCAAAGTACAAAACAAACATCTCTAAGTCCATGCTGCTCTGAGTATTTGAATAAATTAATAAATGAGAGAGAAGAGACAAATCTCCCAAGCAGAATTCCAAGTGCTTTTTGTCTCTGCCCCCAGAGGTGGAGCCCGGAAGGGGTAGCAGACAGGAACTCGGGCGACCTGAGTTGGGGCCGCCGCCACCACCTCACTGCATGCTCGTGGCGGGGGCACTGGAGCCTGCGGTTGGGTGTGGGAGCTCTGTGTGAGCCTCAGGGTTTTTCTGCAAGCCCAAAAGAGGGCTTAGTTTTAAAAGATGATGCTGAAACAAACAGCACCCCTGAAGGCCAAGGTCTGGTGCAGCTGGGCACAGGCAGACGGGGGAGGGCAGGGGGGACCCACATTTGGGACATGACACCTCCTGACGAGGCGGCCAGGAAGGTGTTTAGGGGGGACCTTCTGGCTGCCCCAGGCCCAGGCGTGGAGTGAGCACCTTTGGGGCCCCGCTCTGCTCCCAGCCCTCCTGGAAGCCTCTGCCCTGAAATCACAAACGTCCGGGCTCATGCGTCCCCTGTGCCGGCCACAAGGACTCTGCAGAGGGAGACACTGTGCCCCTCAGCCTTGGCCTGTCCGAAGGGGGACAGACCTGGACCTGGGCCTCCAGGTCCCAGTGACAACATGGGGACACAGAGACGTTCAAGGCTGCCACCAAATCCAGAGCTCTGAAGGGGGTTCCACCACAGCCACCCGGAGCCCCAGGAGCCTCCCTGGGCTTCTAGCTGCCTATCACCTGTACCCCCAACACCCACCCCACTCCACCCCACCCTCCGCACCCCCCAACCCACCCCTCCACCCCACCCCACCCCATCCTCCACACCCCCCAACCCACCCCTCCACCCCACCCCATCCCATCCCTCTACCCCACCCCACCGCATCCTCCACACCCACCCCACCCCATCCATCCCTTCACCTGTACCCCCAACACCCACCCTCACCCCATCCCTCTACCCCACCCCACCCCATCCCTCTACCCCACCCCATCCCTCTACCCCACCCCATCCCTCTACCCCACCCCCACCCATCCCCTACAACCACCCCCACCCCTACCCTCACTCCACCCTATCCCTCTACCCCACCCCATTCCTCTACTCATACCACCCACACCCACCCCACACCTCTACCCCCACTCCCACCTCTACCCCATCCCTAAACCCCAAACCCAAACCCACCCACCCCACACCTCTACCCCCACTCCCACCCCAACCGCATCCCTTATCCCACCCCCACTCTAACCATCTACCCCCACCTCCCACACCCACCCCACACCTCTACCCCCACTCCCACCTCTACCCATCCCTCAACCCCAAACCCACCCATCCTACACCTCTACCCCCACCTCACCCCACCCCCACCCCACACTGCCTGCCTGTCCCACAGGAAGCCGGAGCGTCTTGGCTGGCCCAGGGAATTCCTTCCCAGCCTCTTCCAGCCTCCTGGGTTTCCTGTGTGGAAACGGGCCTGGATCCCGCCTTGGTAAACACAATGTCAGGAGGGAGAAGTCACCCTGGGCTTCCTGTTTGCTGGGAGCACATCCCAGGCCCCCAGGCACCGTGGGGCGGGGCTCGTTCCCAGGAGAGGAGCAGACAGGGGGCCTCCACCCCAGGAATCACCCTCCCGCCAGGGCTGCAGACAGGCCCCGGGGCGTGGGGCGCAGTCACAGGGCAGGGGCCTCCTCGGATTCCCAGGGAACCAGGGCATGGGGGCCCGAGACTGGTCCCCTTCTGGAGAGCCCGGAGCACTGTCCATTCCACGGCAGCCGGGGGTGGCCCTGGGGAGGGGAAGCAGATGAGGACAGGTGCTGAGCCATGTTCACACACACAACCACACACGTGAACAGGAACCTCGGCAGAGGGGGAGACTGAGGCTCAAGACACAGGGGGACTGGCAGAGCCTCCCCTCCCAGCCCGGGACCCCAGGAGAACGTGGGCATCATCGGGCAATGACCCCGCTGCTGGTTATTTAGGGCCCCCATCTCGGGCACTCCAGGCGGTCCCCATTCCCCCCATTCAGCTGCTGGGGCTCAGGGCCCAGTGAGAACCCTGTGGAGGCTGCTGATGTGACCTCACTCCCAGTTCCCAGGGAAAAGTGGGCCAGGAAAGGACCAGGCTCAGGCCACGTCCTGCTGGCCTCACGAGGAACACACAGGCCCAAGGGCAGCGAAGCCACCAGCAGGCCAGGAGGGGCGAGTTGCTCCACTTGGGCTCCAGGACGCTGCCCCATCAGCCAGGCTGCTTGGATCCCTGCTGCCACCATCCCCAGTATTGCTGCTGCTCTGCCAATGGCCCCACCCCAGCCACCGCCACCAGCCTCCCTGCCACCAACACTCCTCCACCAGCAGTCCCCTAACCCCAAACCCGCCTCAGTCCTGGCCATCCGCCGTCAGCAGCTGCGTGGCTCCCCGTAGGCCGCCACTTCTCCCCACCTTGGCTGACACTGACCCTCCCCTGTGAGCCCCTCCCATCCTGCCCCTGCACGCTCCAAATCCGTCCCCTACTTCTCAAGGAACACCTGCTGGAGGCTCAAGCAGCCCTTGCCCTCTCGGGGCCTCAGTTTCCCCAAATGTCCCAGAAGCAGGAGGCGGAGGCTCCCTTGCCCTCTCAGGGCCTCAGTTTCCCCAAATGTCCCAGAAGCAGGAGGCGGAGGCTCCCTTGCCCTCTCGGGGCCTCAGTTTCCCCAAATGTCCCAGAAGCAGGAGGCGGAGGCTCCCTTGCCCTCTCAGGGCCTCAGTTTCCCCAAATGTCCCAGAAGCAGGAGGCGGAGGCTCCCTTGCCCTCTCGGGGCCTCAGTTTCCCCAAATGTCCCAGAAGCAGGAGGCGGAGGCTCCCTTGCCCTCTCGGGGCCTCAGTTTCCCCAAATGTCCCAGAAGCAGGAGGCGGAGGCTCCCTTGCCCTCTCAGGGCCTCAGTTTCCCCAAATATCCCGGAAGCGGGAGGTGGAGAGGCTCCCACAGGCTGCATTGGTGCCGCTGCCTTAGCTTCGGCTTCAGTCAAAGAGCTGGGTCCTGGGCAGCTGCCGCTTTCCCATCCATAAAATGGGTGACTCCTACTTGGGCCGCTCCCCAGGCAGCTTTCCAGCCCCTAATGACAGGGCTGAGGGCTTTGATGTCCCAGATGAAAGGCTGCCCCAGCTCCTGGGCTGGCCCCAGGACAGTGGATTCCACGTCCAGTAAAACAGGCACCACCCTCTGAGAGCCAGGCCTGAACTGTGGGAAATGGGCCCGGCCTGGCCTGCCCAAAGGCCACCATCCCCGAGGCCCCAGCCATGCCAGGCCCGGCAGGCAGCGAGGACCGGGGTCCAGACGGGGAGGACTGGGGTCCACGGCAGCTCCCCAGCAAGAAGCAGGCTCTGGACCCCTCCAATGACAGAGAGACAGGGAGGGGACAGGGGTGTGCTCTATGAAAGAAAAGGACCCACCCAGACATGCCTCAGCACCCACCCATCCCCTGCAGGTGAGCAGGTGCAGGGCAAGAAGGGAGCAAGAGCCCAGCACCCCACAGTGGTCCGGGCTCTGGGGCAGCTCCCCAGCCTCCCTCCTGAGACCAGCAACACCCCGGTCCCTGAGGATGAGCTACCCTGACCCACCCAACCCCACTCAGACCCCAGCACTGTCCTGGATCCCATGGACAGAGTGCCCGGCCAGCGCCTCTGCGCAGGTCAGGGGTCACAGCCAGCTGCACTGGGTTTCCAGGACACGGGCCGGGTGGGCTTCTCAGGCTTTCCTGAGAGCAGGGTTCTAAGAGGATCACCCCTCCCCACGCCAAGCTCCATCACACCCTGCCCCAACCCGACCCCTTTGCCAAGTTCTCCAAACCCAGCAGAGCCGGCACGCGTGGCCCTTGGCTTGTCGGGAACCCCCCTGCTCTCCACATTAGTCTGAGTTTCTGCTGGGACGCAGCACTGGCCTCGAACAAAAGCAGGGCTGGGGCTGGAGGATCAGGGGCCCCAGCGGCCTCCCGGGCTGGCCTGCGACCCCAATCCCAGAGGCTGGAGTCCCAAGGGCCACCTGCGATGGACACCAGGGGCCTGGGTGCAGGTGACCCTGTGGCCTGACCTGGGGGACCCTGTGGCCACACGAAGGACTGGGTCTGTGTGGGACCACAGTGCAGGGCTGGCCGGAGACTCTCTGCAGAGACAGCTCAGAGCTGTCCTGGACCTGCTTCCACCACGGCCAGAGCCTCTTTAATGGGATGCCGTCATTCACGTATTCACTCATTCCTTCTTCAGCCAGCGCCTCCCCAGCCCCGCTGGGCCTAGCCTTGTGCCCAGGATCCGGGAAGGTGATGACTCAGACCCCGCCAGGCATCAAGGCAGGGAGATAGGCAGAGACCACACAAGGTGTGACATGCCATAGCGGAGAGGCCTAGGGCGGCCACCAAGGAGGGGCCCCAGGATCCCCCACCTGGAGCCAGGGAAGGGCACCTAGCCGGGGACAGGGGGAGTCCCCAGGGGAGGGAGGGGCTGCATAGCCAGCCGCTGGGCAGGGGATCACAGCACGGGGGATGGTGTGGCCTCATGGCCAGGACCTCGGGTTGAACGTGGAGTGGAGCAGCTGGAAGCCAGTGCAAAGCCGCAGAAAGGGGCAGGTGCCCAGACACAACCTTCGCAGGCCAGGCAGGCGGGGGGTACTGGCATGGGGACAGAGTAACAGGCTTAAGGAAGCTAACTGGTTCAGCTGGGGACCTAGCACATGAGAAGCAGACAGGACTCCGAAGAGGCCAGGAGGCAACCAGAGAGCAATAGCTAAGGTGGCCCCAGAGGGCACATGTACAGGTCAGGTGAGGCCGTGAGCTCAGAGCATTCAAAGGGCTGGGGATCCCCCAAAGGGTCTGGGGCCTCTGACCACGGGAAAGCCCAGCAAACTGGGGTCAAGACAGACCCAGGCCTGAGTCCTCCAGGGAAGAGCCTCCATCCAGGCTGCCCCAGGAGGGGGCTCCTGCGGCTCGGGGGTCCTGAGCCCATGAGCAAACGCAGGCAGAGGGCAGAGGATGCAGGAAGACTCTAGGAAGGAAATGCTGCCACCGCTTCTGCCTCCACTTCCCCATATAGCATAACCCAGAGAGAAGGGAGCCAGGGGTCGCTTACACAGGGCTGTTTCCCGCCAGCCCAGCCCCCAAGCCTGGCTCCCTGCCCCAGCCTCAGGACCCTAAGTTCTCGGCAGTCAACAAGAAAGCAGGTCAGAGAGGAAGCGTGGGCTTGAATCCCAGTTCTGTCATGTTCCACCTTCTCTGAAGGGCCCTCATGGCACCGTGGGCCCCACAGGAGCTGCAAGGCAGGCCCTGGCACAGCACCCGAAGCCCTGGGTCCCCGTGGATGTGTCCTTCCCATGCTTACTGCCCCTCACCCCGGGGACCCTCAGAGGGCGGCACACCAGGGCGTGGGGAGTCTGCCGACACCCAGTGAACTCGGCAGCCGTGGGAACCATCGATGCATCTTTAATTCACAAATAAAAGCTGTAGCAAGATGTCATCTACACATTTGTACAAAGGTTCAGACGTCCTATACTACGCACGATCCTCAAAGTATGAGCCTGTCGTGCGGGGACGTCGCAAATGCTGGCAGGCTCACCCCTCGTCCGCATTTGGCAAGAAGCGCCTCCCAAGGCCCCCCCACCCTGCCCAGGGTGCCCCCCAGAGGGAGCAGGCCTCCCACAGCTGGAGAGAGCCTGGCCCCCAGGACACCTTCCCTAGAAAACCATAAAAACATAGATCATTTGTCTTCAAATTCCCACGGCAAATTCCGCATTTATGGGCAAAATGATATAAAAATATGAACCTAACAGAACCTTTACAAAACCCTACCTCCTATCTTTGTTGTTGGTCGTGGTGGTCTGTTTTTTTTTTTTTTTTTGCTTGTGGTTTTGGTAAAAATTCCTGCCGTGGAAGAGGCAACCTGTACGTGGGGCTCAGCCCTTGTTAGCTGCCCTCGGGACAGAGCAGGTGCTCGGGAAGGGAGGGGACTCGAGGTCAGCCATCCCCGCCCGGGAGATCCCGGGATGGATCTGCGTTGAGAACCCCACACAGATCCCCCACAGCCCGGGCTCTGCCGAGAGGAAACCATTGTAAAAGAAAAGTCATCCTGAATCCTGAAAGACCCCTGGGGCGCGCAGGTAAGACCCGTTCCACAAAAACTGCTCGGCTGCAAAGAAGGCAAGATGGACACACACACAACCGGTGCCAGCCCTGGCCCGGACAGGCGCAGCAGGGCCGGGCTGAACACAACTTCTGCTGGTGTCTCAAGTCTGTAGCACCAAATGCAAAAGGGAGACAAGTCCAAATCAAGGTCAAAGGCACTTGCGTTGCTGTTGGGTGGTGACGGTCTTCTGGTCACTCTGGCACCCTCACTGTCCACCGCGTGGCCGGCCCTCCCTCCCCCACACTCCGTCTCCTCTCTGAGACTCCCGTCCTGCACAGAAACCCCTACGCATCCTCCCCCCGAAGCCCCCACCACATCCTCGCTCCGTCCCACGTCCCGTCCTCCAGCCCCCTGCACGCCCCCTCCTCTTGTCCGGCGCCCAGCCTCAGACGTCCACCTCCTGCGGCCCCGGGACGGCAGCACTGGCTGCAACGCTGATGTCGAAGCAGGTGACCATCATGACGTGTGCCTTGCACAGGTTCACGCACTGCTCCAGGGCCGCCGTGGCTCGCTCCAGGGCTGCCAGGTACTCGGCCGACTCGGGCTCCAGCTCCGGGTCCACCTCAACTGGGGAGGGGAGGAGAGGGGAGGGGCACCTGGGTCAGGCCCGAGGCTTGGGGGCAGCCACCTGGCCCCCCAGAGGCCCCAGGAAAGGCATCTTGGCCCGGCCGACCCTGCCTTCCAGCCTTCCCATCACAAGGTACAGGAGAGCAACGGGGCTCGGGGAGAGGAGGGGAGGGCAGGCGTCAGGGCACCCGGAGGGCTGGGCTGGGTCCGTGGGCGGGCGGGACTCACACTGCTCCAGCCAGCGGCCAGGCTCCAGCATCAGCCGGCCCTGGGTCTCGGTCAGCTCCTCACACAGGTGCTCGTGCTTGGCCTGCACCTCCCGCAGCCGCTGCAGCCTGCGCTCCGCCAGCCGCAGCCTTGTACTGACGCACGCCAGACCCTGGGAGGCAGGGCGGGCGGGGGGCTCAGGCCTGGGACCCTCTCCCCAGGGACTCCCAGCAGCCTCGTACTGATGAACACTGGACCCTGGGAGGCAGGGCGGGCGGGGGGCTCAGGCCTGGGACCCTCTCCCCAGGGACCCCCAGCAGCCTCGTACTGACAAACACTGGACCCCGAGAGGCAGGGTGGGCGGGGGGCTCAGGCCTGGGACCCTCTCCCCAGAGACCCCCAGCAGCCTTGTACTGACGAACACTGGACCCTCAGAGGCAGGGTGCGGGTGGGGGGGGGAACAGGCCTGGGACCCTCTCCCCAGGGACCCCCAGCAGCCCTGCCGTGGCCCCCGCCTCCCTTCACCTGCCAGGCCTTGGCAGGCACACAGTGGGGCTCCAAGGGCGGGCAGGGAGCAGACCTGAGGCAGCCCACCCATGCCCATCTGGGTCCTGGCACGGCTCTAAGACCACCTCCCCACGACGGGAGAATGCCAGCGGACAGCAGCAGTGGCCTCAGGACCCCCCAGCTACCCACCCACTGCCCAAGCGAAGTGTCGGGGCTGCAACAGGCTTGGGCTGGGCAGGGCTGCCCCTACCTTTGCGTCCTGGGAGGAATGTGGACAGAAAGTGAGGTCAGGGGCTGCCCGGCCACACCCCCAGAGGCCTGACGAGCCCATCAAATGGCTCACTCTGCCATCCGCGGCAGGCTCCCCACCAGGGCTCATAGACCCCAGCCCACCAAAGGCCCTACCTGGGTGGGGGCCTCCCTCGGGGTGGGGCGGGGCCGCTGAAGGCGCTCCACGTCGTCGATCTCGTACACCTTGATCTCGAAGGGCTCCTTCAGGGAGCCAGCCAGGGGTGGGGGCAGGTCCACCCACTGCCCGGGGAGGCTGGGCTTACGGCCCAGGGCAGTGGTGTCGGGCAGTGGGGCGGGAATAAGGCGCCGCCGCTGCATACCTGGAACGGAGAGCCGGGCACAGGGGTGAACAGAGGTGGGGCCCAGCCCAGGCACTGCCCCTGCGGGGACGCTGAGGAGCCAGCCCGAGTCCTGACAGGGGTCTGGTCCAGGAATCCTCAGGCTGGCGCTCTGCCCAGGGCAGGGAGGAAGCCGACCCCAAGAGAGGCCCACAGCTCTCAAGGGCGCCCCCACCCCCACTAGGGCCTCCCACTTTCCCTGCCATGACCTGAGCAGTTGTCCCTTGGGGCAGCCCTGGCGGGGGCCTTCCAAGCAGCTGGACACTCGCCAGGGAGGCACCAGGCCCGGGACCCAAACCCAAGTCCAGCGCCCCAGCCTGGCGACCTGTGCAGGGCTGCCCTTGTGCTCACCCTGACACAGACCAGGATCAGCCCCCCAGGGCAGGGTGGGGCCAGAGAAGGGCAAGTACTGGGTGTTTATAAACTGCAGAGGGCTGTGCACATCCACACACAAAAAGCCCCAGGCGGGTCTGTAAACAGTCCAGGGCTGTGTGCGTCTGGGACCTTGAAGGCTGTGCCCATCTGTCCAGCATCTCATGGCCCTATAAACTGGAGAGGGCTGTGCACCTCTGCACCCACCTGTGGCCCTCTTCTTGGGGGACTTGAGGCTGCGAGTGCGGGCGCCTGGGGAGGCAGCCCCACTCTCGCTCATGGAGTCAGGGGCGGAGGAGGCGCTGCCGGTGGCCTCGCTGTCACGCCGCAGGCTCTCATAGCCGCTGCTGCCACCGCTGTGGTGGAAAAGGGCGGTGCGGCCCATGGCGGGCGGCAGCTCTCCACTCAGCACGCTGCTGTTGTCGCTGCCATGGCCGCTGCTGTAGCGCTGGGGCCGCCGCGGGGCGGTCACCTTGCTGTAGGGGGAGGGCAGAGCTGGGCCTGTGGGTGGCCGCTCCTCCCCCACATTCACACCACTGTCATGGCCGCTGTCTGAGTCCGCGGAGCCCCATGAGGAGCCACCTCGGCCCGGGGCTCCACTGGCTGACAGCTCATGGACGCGGCTGTGAGCAGCCCGGAGCGCCTGCTTTGTGCCCATGATGGTACCCCGGCCAGCCTTGGCCCCAACACTGGGCCCGGCCCGTGGGGCTGCTCTGGGACCGGCCACAGGGCCGCCAGGGCTCCTGCCCGCCACAGAGGCCGCAGACAGCTTCACCGAAGGCCCCAGAGCCCGCGACCCCCCAGCCACTAGGCTACGGCCCTTGCCTCCACCAGCAGGGGGCTTGGGGGCCCCCACAGCCTTGGTTGCGCCGCTCCTACAGGCGGGAGCTGGACCGTGTGTGGGGCTGGAGGGTGGCACACCCAGCTTGGGTACAGCCCGGGGAGGCCGCCCAGGGGCTTCCCGGCCCTTGCTGCTGCTGTGCGCCAGGCCTTCGTACCGCTCCAGAGACGCGTGGCCGGCAAGACGGTGTGCTGCTTCTACCTTGCTGGCCCGGGCCTTCAGGCTGGACGTGGCCCTGGGGACAGAGTGGTCAGCCCGGCTGCTGGGCCTGGGCTCCTCCTCCCCTCGAAGGATGGCAGCAGCCCCGGCACGCGCCAAGTTCACAGCATGTGGAGGGGCCGAGGCTGGGCTGCTCCTCTGCTCCAGGCTGGACTTTCGTGTGGGTGGGGCCGGGGGGGCCGCCCCGCTGGGCCTTGGGAGGAAGCCCCCCCTGGGAGCCAGACTCTTCTTGCTGGTGGGGGAGGCCTTCAGGCTGCCCGAGCAGGCCACCACCTCCGCGGGAGCATCCCCCCAGGACACAGCTGGCGTTGTCACACCCAGCGTGGTGGCACCCCTCCGCAGCGGTGGGATCCGAGCCACAGCCTCTGGCCTGCGGGCCGCCCTGGCTGCCACCTCACACCCGTCCACCACTCTCTGGGCACAGGCTAGCATCACCTGGGCCTCAGGCAGCCGCGGGGAGCCAAGTGTGGGGCTGGGGGCCCTGCCAGCAAAAGCTGCCTGGGCATCACACTCCCCTACCCGGAGCAGCCATGGGTCCTCGAACAGGCCTCCACGGCCAGGTGGGCTCTGGCCCGGGCGAGCACAGCCCACGCGGGTGGTGGCAGAGGCAGTCCTCGGTTTCCGGGGGAGGCTGGAGTGGATGGTCTGGGCTGCAGATGCCCCCCGCGAGGGCCCGGCCTGGGGCTCCCTGCCAGGTCGGGATGGGACCACTGCAGCCACTTCCCCAGGGCACGGACCCCAGGTTGGCCTGGGACTGTCAGGTCTGTCTGGCTCCAGGAACCCAGAGCTTCCGTCCCCCAAGGAACCATCCAGGGCAGGGGGGCCCCCAGGGTCAAGCCCTGCCAGCGAGTCGGGGCTGAAGCGGGGCTGCAGCGTGGGGCCACGGCTGTCGGCGGTACAGACACTGACCTCACTGAGCCAGGAGCTGATGGAGGAGCTGTGACTGCTGCCGGCCCAGGCCGCCCCCTCCAGGGGCCCCCCCTCAAGTGCCTGAGAGGTGTAGGCGTCAAACTCATCATTGATGCTGCTGATGATGCTGACCGGCCGGGACCCCGAGGCCAGGGCCTGCAGGGAGCAGTCACTGTCGAAGCTAGCCAGGCTGGTGGGCCGCCCAGCTCCAGCAAGCTCCCCCAGCGACAGCTCCTCCACCACCGTGAACACCAGCTCATCCTCGCCGTTGAGCTCCACTGGCCGCTGCAGGGTCACTGTGGTGGTGAGCAGGCCCCGCTCCGGACAGCGACTGCCAGCAGCCAGGCGGGGGCAGGTGGCCCCAGGAAGCATCGGGGACCCAGCCACCTGCCCACTCATGCCCACGGGAGGGGTCCGTGCCACTCCATCAGTGCCCCCTCCCCCCGGCTCTTCTGGGGCTCTGCAGGCTTCCAGCAACTGAGGGGGTGGGGGAGCCGGGCTGGGCAGTGGCCTCCTGCCTCCACCCACTGCAGCCTTTTCCGGGACCAGCAGCTCGGGGCAAGTGCCGCTGTCCTCTCTCTGGTCACCCCAGACGGGGGCCTTGCAGGGCTCAGGGGCACCCTGGTGGATGTCTGGGCCACAACTGCCTCGAGGGGTGCTGGCAGCCATCGGGGTGCCCACGGCCTTCCTGGGGGATGCAGCCTCTGGTGGCGAGGGCTTCCGGCCCCCTCGGGCGGGGCTGGCCTGAGCTCCGTCAGTGCCGCCTGGACCTCCTGAGGGACCCTCGCTGCCGTCCATGCATTCTAGCCGCTCTTGCAGCTCCGCGAAGGTGCTGCAGCGGAAGTGGTCTGCGTCTCGGGGGCCCTTGGAGGGCCGGTGGCGGCTCAGGGCAGGGATGATGGGCACGAAGTCGGGTGGACCTTCGTTGTCAGTGAGCTCCTGGTCTGACAGCGCCGCCCCACCGGGCCCCACGTAGATGACCGTGTCACAGGACTGCTCGCTGCTGGAGGAGTAATCGGGGTCACCAGGCAGGCAGGGGGGCATGCGGTCGGGGTCCAGGGCCACAGTGCGTGGGTGGAAGGGCCGCAGGTGCGGGGGCCGACGGGCCCGGCCTTCCTCACAGGAGCTCTCCCCGCCAGAGGAGCTGGAGGCGCACTGCGGGAAGAAAAGTGGAGCTGCTGAGCCCAGTCTCCCCTACGCTCCCCGCTTCCCCGACCCTCCCCAGAGCACATGGCCAACGCTGTGGTCACTGTGATGAAAACCACAGCAGCCACCACCAACTGTGTCCTGCCAAACGCGGGGAGCGGTACTGAGTCTCAGGGGAACCTAAGTGACCATTCTTAGCAACTTTACAAGGAAAACGGTGTCACCGGCACTGGGAGGGAACGGGAAGCTCAAAAGACGAGCATGCGTGCCCAGGCAGGACTCGGACCAAGGGCCATGTAACCCCAGAGTGCCCCAAACTCCACCCTCCAGCCGCAGAGAGGGGTCCCTAGGAAGTCCCTGCGGGGCTGGTGCAGCACCCCAGGGCCTGTGCGGGGGCAGCAGGCTGGAGTGAGGCCACCAAGAGCCGCATACAGCAAGCCCCGATTCTGCCCACTGTATCCAAGGACCTGAGACTGGGCTCCCCATCCCCCAGGGAGGGCCACATGGGCACAGCCTCATGACACCAGAACACACAGGACATCTACCCAGGCTCCAGGCCACCTGCTGACCCCCACCCCAAGCAGGCCAGCGGAGGCCTGCAGTGGACACAGGAGCCGGGAGGGCCCCGAGATGGGGCGGGCAGGAGGTGGGGGGCACCTTGGCCTTCTTCCTGCGCAGGCGGTGGATGCGGGCGGCGAGCTGCACGGTGCTAAGCGTCTCCGCGTGCTGGGCTGGCGCATCCGACACGTGGGCAATCATGGTGGTGCGGCAGCCGGCGGTGGCCAGGGACTCACGCAGCAGCATGGTGAGCCTGTGGTCCCTGGGGGTCGAGGCGGTTCAGATGCCAAGGGTTAGGGTTCGGGACAGGCTGGCCAAGGGCAACCCTGGGATCAGTCTGGTTCCCACCCAGCTCCGGCACCAGCCCAGCGTGGGGCCCCAGGCAGCCCACGGGCAGCGAGGCCTGTCAGGTGGTGGAGGAGCAAAGCCCTGAGGAGCTGGGGGCCGCAGCAGCGCTGGGCACACCAGACACGGATTCACCAGGTCACCAAGGGGCCACCACGGTCGGCACCTGCCCAGGCCCTACACTCACCGGTACGGCACGTGCTTGGCTCCGTTGACCAGGGCCAAGATGACGCTGCCCAGGGCCGACAGGGACAGACACAGGGGACCCCCAGCAGCCTCCCCGGCCCTGCCAGGCGCCGCCTCACAGCTGCCCAGGTCGATGAGGTGCAGGCGGCTACGGCCTCCGGACACTGGAACCACGAGGCAAGCAAATGACGGCGTAGCCAGCGGCCCCCAGACCCTGCTCCACACCCCACCCCAGGCCCAGGCAGGGGACACCCCCAGGAGCCACTGGATGACGGGCCCCTGTGCCTGGGTCTCGCCGACACGTATCCCACAGGGCCCGGGAGTGCGGGCATGGCACCTACTTCCTCCCCGGCCGCACTTCTCCACGCGGTACTGGTAGACGTGCAGCGTGAACAACATGTGGGAGCTGCGTCGGGCGTCCTCGCCACAGCCCGCTCGGCTGGTGCTGCGGGCCGCCAGGGCCGCATCCAGGTAGAAGGCCGCCTTCTCGGCCGTGGGTGCCCGCAGCTCGCTCTGGTTCTGGAGCTGCAGGAAAGGCAGAGGCTGCGGTGTCTTCAGCGGCTCAGGGCCAAGTGCAGCCCCCCTCCCCCAAGGTGGGACAGTAGGCAGGCGCACCTGCGCCCCACACACGGGGTCCTCCCGCAGGTACACTCCCGGAGACTGGGTGTCCTGGAGGCTGCCAGGGGCCACCTCGGCCAGCAGGTCCCGCAGGCTCTGGTCGCGCCCGCACACCTCCACGGCTGAGACCCGGACGGAGAAGCGGGTGCCCGTCCTCTCCCTGCGCTCCTCGATGAGGCTGAAGAGCCAGGAGATGGCGCAGGGCACGATGCCCAGGCTCTGGGGTGAGCTGTCCTTCCCGATCATGGTGTACGACTTGCCTGGGGGCCACGCAGGCGTCAGGCCCCACCACACACCACGCAAGGAGCCTTTATGGCTCCTGGGGTCCCCGAGGCCAACCAGGGGCACTGAGATCTTAGGGGCCTCTTTGGATCCATCCTAAGCCCTCTGCCTTTTAGTTCTGCAGGGGTTCAGCTTCCTCTCCACAAGACCCTCATCCCATATGCCCACCACGACCCACGTGTAGGACCAGCCTCCTTTCCCACCAGAAGCTGCCAGCAACCACCATGATGAGGATGGGAGGGGGTGGCCAGCAGGAGCCATCTAGGGTGGGGCAAGGGTGCTTACCCAGGCTCATGTGGCCAAAGGAAAAAATGCAGCCATCAGCCCCACTGACCACTGACTGGAGCACATCGGCCACGGTCCCCGAGCAGACTTCGGCCTGGGGGGAGCGGGGGACACAGAGAATCAGGCAGATGCCAGGGCCCAGGGGCTGTGGCCCCTTCCTTCTGCCACGTCTGTGGGCCTGAGGCCGGTCTGTCCTGGCACATGCAGGCAGTCGACCCACAAGGAGATTGGGCTGCACGCCCGGGATCCCATGTACACAAGGAAAGCACAGAACACACAAGAACAGGACCCAGGACACACGCAGGATGGACTGGCCAGACACGTGCAGACACACACGCGCAAAGCACAGAAGTCCAGCGCCAGGGGCAGGGGCAGACCACCACGCGCAGAGAGACGCACACGCAGCCACACGGTGCACAGCTCAGCATGAGCAGGGAGGACCGGACGCCCCCAGAGCCCAACAGCTGCTCAGAAAGCTTCCCGGAAGGGCGGGCTCCGGAAAACCAGGCCTTTCCCTGTGGACTTGGCTCAGAGCCTTGGCAGGGGCGGGTGGAGACACCCAAGGACGCCGGCCAGGCCGATGAGGGAGGTAAGCAGGCAGCGGGCCCCCTCGCTCACTCTTCCTCTGCGCCCTGCACGGAGAAGCAGGAGCAGATCTGACCCACGTGCTAAGCCAGCAGCCTGGCCCCGGGTCTCCGGGAGGACGCCCAGTCCGCCTGCCCGTACCTGCTCGGAGTCCTGGGGGAAGACGGCATCGAAGGCAAACATCTTGGGAACTGCAGCAGTGGCGGCTCGCCGGGGGCCTGCGCTGCCTGGGGGACCGGCGGCAGGATCGTAGAGGATCACCTGCTTCTTCCGAGGGTCCACCTTCAGGAAGGACATGGCCTCGGCCGAGCGCTGGGCCCCCTGTGCGGGCCAGATCCGCAGCATAACCTTCACCTGGGGCAGAGGTGGGCGGCACCTGAGAAGCTGCCTCCGCCCAGCTGGCCACTAATTACAGGGGAGGAGGGGCCCAACTCAGGTGGGGACAGCGGGCCAGGCCTCACACTGGCACCCCCACCGCAGGAATGTGGACACCGCGCCCCTGCTCCAGGCGAGAGCAGATCCCATATGAGGTCAGCAGAGCAGGCAGAAGGTGAGGGCCAGGGAGAGGCAAGGCCGGTGCACAGCCTGTCAGCACCGAATGTGCGGCACAGAGAATGAGGGGGCGGCGGGTTCCGGGCGCCGCGGTGAGAAGACAGAGGGACGCTCAGGTCCTGCAGAGCAGCTTAGTCCAGGAGGGCAGGATGGTGGAGCACAGCCCCCTGGCCCAGCCCCCGCAGGCTGCTCCCCAGGCTGAGGGGGAACACTTGCAAGATAAGGGAATGAACTGCCCCACAGAGGTGTGAGAGCCGCAGAGGGTGGCGCTGCCAGGGGAGCCATCCAGGGGCATGGCTGCCTCTGACCCCGGCCAGCTGAGGGAACCGAACCCTGGCACCCTGTGGCCTGCTGGACTAGAGTCAGCAGAAAGCAGGGGGAAGCCCATTCGAATGCAAACGGGGACAGGCAAGACAAGAAGGATCCCATCCAGGGGAAGAACAAATTCTGACGCCTCGGCCTCACCCGCCCCACTGAAGGCTTGGGGAGACTGAGGCTGGGGGGCAGGCTGAGGGTGGGGCTGGGCTTCCAGCCTGACCTCCCGAGCCAGCAGGGAACCAGGCAGCCCTGGTGCTGGGCAGAAGCAATGGTGTCTCCAAAGCACACACACAGATCCCAAACTGGACCACACACAGGCACCGGCCTCAGGAAGACCCTGACACCTGCCCCAGCACCCTGAGAGGGGGCAGACGCCGGGGAGGGGCAGGACCCAGGATGCCGGAGCACAGAGCAATCACTGCAAACACTCCGAAACGCACACACAGCAGGGACACCCCACACACGTGGGTCTGGTGCGTCGATGCCAGGAGGCGGCGGCTCTGACCCAGCAGAGGCTGCGCACACGAGGGCCACCCTGAACCAGGGCTCCAACGCAGAGCCAGAGACAGGCCCCATTTCCTGCTGGAGGACACCACAGTCCACTCTGCGCTGAAATCTTTGATTTCTCCACTACAGTGTAAATCAAATTACCAGAGACTCATTTCAGAGCCAATATTTTTCACGGATTTAATTGTAAGTGACAGATACATAACGCTGGCAAAATTGGTTTACCGTGGGTAGTTCACACCAGGTGGCACCTACTCCCCCTGGGCACGGGGCACATTGATATGCAAGCCGCTGGAGTCGAGATTGCCCGCTCTCCGGGGAGCAGCGTGAAGAAACACTTTTCTATTGTACTACTCAGAACCTGGGCTCCATTAGGCGAGAATCAATTCTTTTATTCCCCCGACGACGTGAACAAAACTATTTCATTTCCAGACGCTGCCGCAAAGCAGACGAAAACGTGCACTTCCCGGTAATTTTTGGCAATTTTTTTTCCAGCGTGAACTCCTCACCACTTCAGGAGCCAAATGGGCTCTGCAGATTTGAGAGAATTCCTAGCAGGAAGGAGTGTCGTGGAGAGGCCCACGGTTTGCCTCTCTACATCTGCCGGCCGCCCTTTCCACCAGCGGCATTAATCCCAGAGCAGGCTCACAACCAGGAGGAAGGGGGGTGCGGGCCTCCCCAGGGAGGGGATGGAGCAGCCCACAGTGGGGGCACCGGCCATCTAGCCTGCCCCACACTGCCCTGGTCCCAGCGCAGGCCATTGTCTGCCAAGAGAGAACCCTGTCATTACTGCAGGGAAATGACAGGGTCTTTGCAGGAGAAGGCACAGCAAGCCTCTCCCCTAAATGTTCAGATATTACAAAGCCCCACAGAATAGCTGCCTGGGAGGGAAAAAACACATTCTGCATTAAAAAAGGGCTTCCAGCTCTGAAGAGGTGGTCCAGGCAGGGAGGGGGAGGGGCGCTGCTCAGCACCACCCAGACAGGGATGTCTCTTTTAATACCACAATGTGATGAATTATCTTAAGTGGCACATTAATGTCAGAAATTGAACGTAATCTAACTTCTTTTCTGTGACAATATTAAACGCCTTTCAGGCAGCATTTCTGACTATGTGACATTAGTGCTAATAACACCGGGGAGCTGGGGGGTGTGGAGGGTGGAGGGGCTGGAAGGCTGGTGACCCAGAGCTCCTTGTTGCTGGGGAAGCACTGAGCGCCCCGGAGCAGGGTGGGGTGTGACTGCCATGGAGAGAAGGGAGAAGCCCGGCCAAGGCTGCCCCCAGGAGGAAGTGGGGCAGAAGCTGTCCCCTAAGAAACGCAGGGCCCTGGGAAAAGTGCTGCGGGCTCCTGAAGGAGCTGTTGACTCCTCTGCCCCCGCCCCAACCAGATGGCACAAACAGGCTGAGTGCCAGGCCCAGGCCAGAGCCAGGGCCCCGATCCCAGGCTGGGCGGGGAACCTGGATGCTGCCTGCCCACCACCACCCACACCTGACCTCGGCGTCCTCCTGAGCTCTCGGCCCAGCTCTGCAGCCCACGTGGCCAGGGCAGTGGCAGCCTGGCCCACAGCACCCACCTGCCCTATCTCGAGGGGACTGTTGAGGGTAGGGAGGACCCAGGGTGCCCCAGCCAGCCAGGCCTGGGCCCAAAACACAGGCTGACACCACCGGCCTCGCATCCCAGGGGACTGTGGAGAAACAGCCCGTGCTGGACACACGCACAGAGATCAGGAGCCCCCTTGTTCCCCGCAGACCCCCGGCAGTGCTAGGCATAGAGATTTCCAGGGAGGCAATGACCCCCGGCCTAGCCCCCCAACTCTGCTTCACCCACCGCCCCCGCCTCACCCCAGGCCCCGCCTTGCCCCAACCCGGCGGAGCAACGACAAGTCCCCGCTCCAGGCCACACAGCTTCCCCTGCCGCTGCTTCCCCTGCCGCCGCTTCCCCTGCCGCCGGGCCTCAGATGCAGAATGTCGCCTCTGGAGGACAGAGATGCCAGATGCCCGCCAAGCCCTCCTTACCACAAATGGAAACCAGTGCC
This sequence comes from Symphalangus syndactylus, assembly GCF_028878055.3. NCBI lineage: Eukaryota > Metazoa > Chordata > Mammalia > Primates > Hylobatidae > Symphalangus > Symphalangus syndactylus. Next base: position 12,987,173 of record NC_072430.2, read on the forward strand.
CAGAGGGACAAGCGATCCATTCAAACCCCGGCAGCTGGTGGGGTGCTCGGGGTGGAGACCCAGAGTCAGGGAGATCGGGAGGCTCCTGGTGGTCTCACCACACACTCCCCTCTGGACACACAGGCAGCTCCAAGGTGCCAACCGCCTGATACCCCCACCGGGATCCGCCATGGCCTTGAAGTGGTAGGAGCTGTCAGGTCTGCCCCACAGGCCGCCCCAGAGCCCCTATGCCCCACAGTGGCCCTCCCTAGGGACCCACCGCTGCCCCAGACCAGTAGCCACCGTCAATTCAGGCCAGGGCTGGCCTGGAGAGGTTGGGGGGCTCCAGTCACTGAAATTAGCGTTCCAGGGGCTGCAAGTACAATGCTCACTACATCACTGGGCAGGCAGGGGGCACAGCCCCCAGCAACTGCACCGCTGAGGGTGGGGCCGGACACACAGTCACTTAAAGCCCTTCCCCGTAGCCAGCATGTTCGGAACCCTCCCACTAGCCTGACACCTCCCGAGCTCTAACAAAATCCCAAGGTGTGGGTGCCCAGGAGGCCCCTCCAGGACTACAGAGCTGTGAAGGTCAAGCAGGCTCTCACCAGGACTGCGGGGGGTGCTCCTGGCACCCTAGACCCAGTACAGCTAGGGCAGTGGGAGGGGCCTGTGGCAACCCCAGGCCCAGGGACAGGGGCCTTCTGCCAGGGGGGTCTCCAGCGTGGGCACAGCGTCCCCTCCAGACCGTCCCTGGAGAGCTGAACCCCTGGGAATCGTGGTCCGAGTCTAGAGAGGCACGGAGCCTCCAAGGCCTCCTCCGGGACTAGAGGCACCAGGCAGTGCTTTCGGGGTGCTGGGCGGGAGGGGGCTGGCTGCAGAGCAGGCCGAGGGGCAGGAAAAAGCCACCGGGGGCACACACAGAGCCGTGTGACTGGCTTCCCAGCCCTCCATGGGCACGAAGAGCCCACTTGACTCAATGGGCCCACGAACCAGGCACTGCCAGCTCCCAGCACAAGGCAGGGCCACCGTCCGGCCACGGCAGGTATTTCTCCAAGACTCAGATGGCACAACCAGCAAGCCACAGGCCCCAGGCTCAGAGCTCCAGGGGCAGCCAGGAGCCAGCCTGTCCCATCACTGATGGAGGCCCTGTGCCCTCCACAGGCCGCGGTCTTCCCATGTGGAGCACGGCGCCAGAATCAACCCATCACACGTCCCGCTTTCCCACAGCAGGGGCCCGCCTGTACACGGTGACACTGGAGAGCAGAGTCCCCTCCTGCCCCCAGCCCTCTCAGGGCTGTGTCTCAGTGGAGCCTACGCAATGGGCTTCCCTGGATCAAACCCGACCCTTAGTCCCTGGGAGCCCTGTGACCTGGCTGTCCCGCCCCACGCTGAACCTAGTACATGCCCCTGGGACCCCTAGGACACGCCACTCCCCTCCCATCCCCACAGTCCCAGCCGAGCACAGGCTCCCAGGCTCCCTGCTGCCACCTGGGCCTCAGTCTCCCCATGGCACCCCACTGACCACCCTTATTCAACCCAGAGAAGGAAGTGGCAGCCCCTCCACTCCCGCACCCCTCCTGCGTCTTCTCACACGCCTCTGGCCTCCCCACCCAGGGCCCCGAACTCGGGGTTGCGTCTACCTTCCCGATGCTGCCAGGGTTGTCCTTGGTCTTGGAGGCGGCCCTGAGCAGACAAGGGGGCGCCGGGGGCGGCCACAGCTGCAGGACCCCGCTGAAGTCGGTGGGGTAGGTGGAGGCGCCACGGGTGGCTGGAGGCGGTGGCGGGTGGGGCTTCTTCCGCTTGGAGGCCAGGCTGAGCTTCTGCACAGCCCTGGGGAGGAGAGGCAGAGGCAGGATCAGTGGTGGGTGACAGTAGCTGTTCCTGTCACCCGCCTGCGAGTCACCAGGCGGTCCCACCCTGGACTTCATCAGCCACCATCCCAGGAAACAGCCCAAAATGTGGCTGGGAGGCCTGCACTTCATTTCTGCAAGTGGACGGTTCAGGCTGGGGCCTCCGTGACGTCCCCACCTGGGGGGCTCTGCCCAGCATTCGGACCAAGCTTGTGACAGGGTCCAGACCCACACAGGCTGAGTGCCCCTCCCTGCGCTCTGCACTGAATGCCCTCCCCCCACCAAGGGGTGTGCCCTCATCCCCCACCTGCAGCTGCTGTGGGGGGGTCAGACAGTGAAAGCTGCTCCCACCTGATGCCCAGGCTGTGGGCAGCCGTGCACAGCTGTGACCTGGGCACGTCCACCTGGCCTGCCTGTGCCTTGCCGATCACCGAGGCCCTAGAGCCATCCTGGAGCCACTGCCCCGCTCCTGGGCCCCTGTGGCCCCTGCCACCCTTGCCACTCAGGGCTGCTGGGAAGTGCCCCCACTGCCACCCTGCCCCTCAGCCAGGGCGAGGGCCTCCCCACCCCAAAGCCCACCCTGAGGCTCAGCTTTGCCCCAGCACCGCCAGGGGTGGGGGATTCCTGCACCCATAGTGCCCCCAGGGAACTCCCAGAAGGTGCAGAGTCTCCCAAAGCCCCCAGACCACAGGACCTCCCGGAGAAGACACTGACACTTGGGTTTACCACACCCTCCAGGAGAGGCCAATGCATGCTTGGGAGCCACTGGGGTGGACTCCCAGGGGACCTCGACATGCACACCCTACAGAGACACACACAGACACACAGAGACACACACATGCATACAGAAACACACAGACACACATATGCATACAGAGACAGAGACACAGTCACACACATGCACACAGAAACACACACACACATATGCATAGAGACACAGTCACACACATGCATACAGAAACAGACACACACACACATGCATACAGAAACACACAGACACACACACACATGCATACAGAAACACCAGACACACACATACATACAGAGACACAAAGAGACACACACATGCACAGAGACACACAGTGACACATGCATAAACACAGAGACACACACACACATGCATACAGAGAAACACAGATACACACACATGCATACAGAGACACACAGACATACAGAGACACACACACGCATACAGAAACACAGAGACACAGACACATATGCATAGAGACACAGATACACATGCATACAGAGACACACAGACACATGCACACAGAGACACACAGACACACAGACACATGCATACAGAGACACACAGACACACACGTGCATGGAGACGCACAGACACGCAGAGACACACACACACATGCATGCAGAGACACATGCATAGAGACACAGAAACACACATGCATAGAGACACAAACACATGCAGAGACACACACATGCATAGACAGACACACATAGAGACACACAGACACATAGAAACACACGCATGCATACAGAAACACAGAGACACACAGACACATACGCATACAGAGACACACACAGAGACAGAGGCACACACAAAAATACATGCACACATACAGAAACCCACAGACACACAGAGACACATGCATGCATACAGAAACACAGAGAGACATAGAAACACACACACAGACAGACACATAAAGACATAGAGACACACATACAGAGAGACACAGGCACACAGACACTCAGAGACACATGCACATACTCAGACACTCACACAGACAAGGATACACAGAGAAAGACAGAGAAATGCAGACACATACGCAGAGATGCACAGACATGCACACACACAGACATGCACACGCACACACACAGAAACGCACACTCACAGAGACACACACAGACATGCACACACACACAGATGCACACACACACAGACATACACACGCAAACACGCACACACACACAGAGTACAGGCCCGCCGTGCCTCTGAGCCCTGGCTGTGCTAACCCCGCTGCTGGGGATGTGTCCCCAGGTCAGATCACTGGGCCACACCTACTCATTCCCTGGGGTGGCTTCTCTGTGGCCCACCCACCCCACCCCTGCAGGGCCCCACACCCTCCCAGCACATTTTCTGCTGCAGGCACCCAGAGCCCCTACCCCGGCTTGTGGACCCACCAGCACAGGGACACCAGGACGCCACAGGGGTGAACCAACACACACACTGGGTGTCACCACCTCCCAACAGGAGGCGCTCCCACGCGGGCCAGAGGCCAGGATGCCACCCGGCGAAGGGTGGTGAACACTGCCCACCGGCGATCTCCCGACCCACCCTGGGCTCCTGTGTCCCCTAACGTGCCCCACGCCCCCCACAGCCCTCGCCTCTCGAGTCTATCTTGACTCCCTAAAACTGACCCCAATGTGGAAGGACCCGCATCCCAGAGCCCCCAGCCTCTCGCTGCCCCACTGCGGCGGCTGCAGCGCTGGCGTTTTGCTTCACGTCTTTCATCTCGAATAGGAGCTGTCTTTTAAGAGACCCCAGGGACGGCTTTCCTCCTAGTGAGGTGTCATCGTGCAAAATAAAAGTAATCTACGACGCAGGGTGGAGTCCTTAATAGGGCAGTGGCGAGTGGTGCCTGCGGCCACCCAGGCAAGACGTGCAGCGGGGGGTGCCAGGAGGAAGAATCCCAGGAACCAAGCCCAGGGCTACCCAGGAGAAGCCCCGGGATTTCCAGGTGTAGGAAGCCCACCCGTCGCCTCGGGGACTTGGGTTCCTTGCCCACAGCTGGCATGGTATTGGGTAAAATGCTGGCAATGCCGGGTGAGGTCCAGGGGTCTCAGGCACACGGGCCTGGGCCCCAGGATACAGGTGTGAGTCAGAGCAGGGGTTGGGGCCCATGGCCGCCCCGTGCCACGCATGCTCGGGGTTCCGGCATCACTGGGGTCCTGGGTTCACAACCCTCTGGCGGCTGAGCCACACAGGGTGGGGCCCAACGCGGCAGGGAGGCCTGCGAGGGGAGGCAATGGCACCTGCATCCTGGGGCCCAGGCCTGTGTGCCTGAGACCCCTGGACCTCACCCGGCATCACCAGCATTTACCCAATACCGTGCCTAAGCCTCGTCTCTGTAAACCTCGCAACTGCCCTGCAACGAAGAGGCCCTTGTGCCCTCCTCGCCCAAAAATCACTCACACAGCAGATCAGGGACAGGATGGAGGCCGACACAGTCGCCCACTCTGTCTGTGTGTCTGTGCATCTGTGCGTCTGTCCACAGGGCAAGAAGCCCGGGCAGAGGGGAACACTGGGAAGTGCAGAGGGCAGAGTCACAACCCAAACCTCAACGTGAGCCCCCATAGGGGGCAGGGAGACTGGGTAGGGGCCTGGGCGAGGCCAGAGGCAGGCAGGCAGGGCTGCATCTGCCCATTTCGGGGCACAGGTGGGACGAGGCTTGGATTTCACCAGTGTCTGCTCTTGGGGTTCTTCCTGCCGACCCACCACCCCAGCCTCAGCCTCCTATTCCAGACCCCGCACCCCACGACCTTGGGTTACACCTCAGCTTCCCACCAGCTGCCCACAAGGGAAGAAGCTGCGGCCCTGCTTTGGAAAACATCCTCATCTAGCAGGCAGGACTGGGACAGGCTGCCCCACCCTGCTGCCTGACGCTGCTCCAAGGCTGGGACCCCAGGTTTCTCGGGGCGGGAGGGGGGAAGGGCAGGGCCCTGCAGGTGCAGGTGGGAAGCCCCCCAGCCTACCTGGACAGGCGGGGCTGAGGACAGTCCCCACGGTGGCCCCTATAAGGGACAGGGAGCCTCCCTGGACCCCTTTCCTCCTCTGGAAATGGATGTAGGGGGACGCCCAGCACAGGCCCTCGCTGGAGGGTGTTGGCTTGGCCTCAAGTGGATGGGGTGAGGTCACGCCCACCCAGAGCCAGCTCCTGGACCCTCCCCTGCAACCCCTCCCTAGGCTGGGCGGGGTCAGGGTACCAGCTCCGACCTGAGGCTGTGGGCAGTAGGGCATCAGCACCCACACCCCCAAGCTTCCAGGGGACACGGAGGCTGGGCAAGCACCGGAGACTGCAGCGGCACTTGGAGACGCCAGAGGGAGACTGAGGCTGGAGCCTTAGGTCTGCAGAGGCCAAAACCAGGCTGGCGCTTTGCCCTGTCGGCCACACAAAAGGACACAAGGGCTCTGCCCTCCAGTGACCCTCCCAGGAGCCAGCGTCTGCAGCACAGACCTCAGGTGTGCCTGGGCCACAGCGGACACACCCAGGGCCCAGGCCGCCTAGACAAAGGCTGGGACCCGGCGTCCTCTGTGGTTCCACTAGCCCTGGAAGTCTGGAAGGTTGTTTGCCCCACATCTCCACCCCACCATCTGACCTAACTTGAGGCGCCTCCTCCTCCTGGGGCCCATCGCCAACAGGCTGCACTCCAGCCTGCTGGGCCCTCCCAGTGCCTGCTTTTACGGGCTTACCTCACTGGCATGACTCAAAGGCCTGTCACTGCGTTAACGAGGCCCTAGAACGGGCACTTTCTCCTTTGATGAAATTCAGGCCCCCATGGAAACGCCCGTCAGACACAGCAGCCCCCACCTGGCTACCACGCTTGGGTTCAACAGCCCTTGATGGCCCTCGGCCCTGTGGAGGCACGAACTTACTTTCTGAGCAGTGGGGGTTGTCTCCCCCAGGCTACAGCAGACACTGCCCACACCCAACACTGCCAGGGAGCGGCGGCCCTCAGTGGGCAAGTCTGAGGGGTTTGACTTTGAAGGGAAGACTCAGAAAAGCAGGAACTTCACCTGCATAAACAGCCCCCATCCTCACAGGACACCTCCTCCAGGAAGCCTGCCCTGATGCCCTGAGATGGGTGTCCCCAGCCCCTTCGCCTCCTGCGCCTCCTGCTTCTATAGCAACTGCCCCCTGCCGTGAGACACCAGTTTACACAGCTGTGTCCATGCCAGCAGGGGGTCTGGGGGCAGATGCTCACAGAAGCTCAGAACATGCGTGAGAGAGGATGAACGAGACAGCGGGCACCTGAACGGCCCCCAGAGCCACCAGGTGTCTTGCTGCAATCCCACAGCCTTCCCTGGGTTCATTGGCCCGGCCGTCCATTCGTGTCAACAGAAAGGGAAATATTTTCCTTTTTACAGAGAAAAATCACCTCTTCCAAACAAGAGGGTAATTTCACAGGCAGTTGGCCTTGATGACGAGGGCCTTAATTACCCCAGGGAGACACGCGAGCCTGCTCTGTCTCGCGCAGGAATCGGTTATGGCCAACCCAGAGCTTCCACACTGGGCCGTGTGAGGCTGGTGGACGGAGCCCCACCCTCCCTACCCCCACCTCACCCCAGGGGCACCTGCCACCTGCCGGACCTCCCCCACCAAGGAACCAGGGCAGGCATCGGGGGACCCCAGCTGGGTCCTGCAGACCTGCGAAGGGGACCCTGGACCCCAGCTGCAGGCAGCTGGGGCCTGAGGCCAGGGACTGAGGCATCAGCCCCTCCGACTCCCAGCCCTGCTGTGGCCTGCACTTCCTGTGTCCTGGACTTTCACCCACGGGCCAGAAGACAGGTGGGGACACCTCTCCAGACAGTGCCTTCCATGCGGGTCCCCAGCTAAGACTCGGGGCAGTGCACCCCCCCCTGCCAGGTGCTGCACTTCTGCTGGGTACCAGCTTGACCATCCATGGGCCTGGGCACCCAGGCAGACACAGGGGGGCTCTGCTGAGGCCACAGTGGGGTGAGGAGTGGGGGGCCTGGGTACCTGCGAGTGACATGAGATGCCCCCCACCCAAGGGAAGCAACCTCCCTTAGCAGTTTTTTTGAAGACATTTGATTTGGGGTCTTGGAGGGGACCCCCATACTAGCATGGCAGCGAGCAGGTGAGAGTGCGATGGTGAAGTACCTCAGAGGAGGCACTGCAGAGGCTCCCAGCGTCGGCACAAACCAGCAGGGCCTCAGACAGTGTCACCAGAGTTGCCAGAGCCTTTGGGGAACTCCTAACTCCGGGAGCCACCCGGCCCACGCGCCCCACCTTTCCGAACACTTGCTGGGCCAGCATGCCAAGCTCTGTCACAGCTGCGCTGCCTCAGTCCCTGCAGCTCCCCCAGGCCCCACCCAGGGGGCGAGGGCACAGGGCTCAGCCCCTGCCCTATCTATGCCCCCGTTAGCATTAACGAAACCCCAGCACCCGGGCACCCATGGGATCACTCCACATCCCAGCTTCCCCGTGTGGAGATGAGGAGTCCAGAGGCCACTGGAAGGATCAGGGGGCGGCCTGAGGCTGGTGCCCTAGCCAGGGTAGGGGGTGCTTATGGGTAGCAGCAGAGCTGAGACTACCCAGGCCCACAAGATTCAAAAACCCAAACTCCTGACCTCCACCCCATTCTGTCTCCACTTGGCAATGCTGCCTGCCAGACTCCTACTCAACCCTCAAAGCCTGCTCCCTGAGAGGCCACTCTGCCCTGGCTGCTGCACGGGTCCCGTGCTGCCATCTAAGGCTGCCCCCACAGAGGTGCCCCTCGGTCCCTCCAGGCTGGAAACTTCCCAAGGGCAGAACAGGGGCTGGGGTCAGTGCCACCCCCTCCCGGGTCCTCTGCAAGGGTAGAGATGGGAGCACAGAAGGTACCCTCAGCACGTGCCCCAGACCCCGGGGCGGGGGCTAAAGCTCCACTGTCTCCTGGTGGACTCGTCCCCACTCACAGCCACAGCCCCACACCCACAAAACCCAGGAGTGGACACCCCCTCTGATCTCACCCCGAGGGTTCAGGGTACTGCAGCCCCACAGAGGAGGTCACCCACCACTGACCCTAGCCCACGTCAGACACCCACCGACAGGGCCCACCTGCCAGGATGTTCCCCGCCACAACCTGACCCACGACCTGCCACCTGCAGTGGCCTCACAGAGGCCGCTAAGACCCAGGGTGCCTAACAGGCTGGAAGTAATGGCAGCGGGCAGCACCCCCGCCTCGGGAGATCCGCCTCTGGGTCCCCAGCCTGATGCGCTGGTTTCTATGGTAACTTCCCAAGGTCAGCAGGCAGCGCGGCTGGGGAGCGGCACCGGCCTCGGCTCCCAAACAAAAGGCAGGCACGGCCGCTCTGCTGGGCTCCAGGTCACCAACGCGCCAGCCTGGGGGCCGACACCCTACCCTTACTTCCCAGTGTCAGGAACCCTCCTTGGCACCAGGGCGCTTAGCATCAGGGACGCGGGGAGCTCTGAGCACTGGAGCTGTTCTTTCTCTTCTGGAAGTCTCCACGTTTCAAATCCTCCTGCCAAACAGGACCCAAAGGAGCACGACCACAGGGCTGTGCCCAGACCAGCCGCACAGGCCCGGCAATTCAGGACTAGCCAGGTTGTGATGGGGTGGGCTGTCACACACACGGGGGACCCCAGGGCAGGCTGGGCAACACCCCCATCTGCTCCCACCAGGGTCCCAGCCAGCCGTGCTCTCGGCACCTAATTGGGGTGGCGCTGAGGCCACACTGGTCACGTGCGCGGCCTGGCTGTGCTCCAACGTGGTGGTGCGCTCATCAGCCCTCAGCCCGGCAACACGGCGTGCGACAATGCCCTAATCATATGCCCTGTCACTCTGCAATCAGACCACACAGTCCCCAGGGCCAGCGCTGATAAGACGCCCTCGTCTCTGGCCGCCGGGTGTGATGCATGTTCAAGCTTATCAGCACCCGTGCGGGGCTGCTAATGGGACACTGACCCGAGGCTGGGCCTGCCATTACCAGGCATTATGGCAATTACATCCTGTAATCCACATCCTTACACCAGCAGAATGAGAGGAGGCTCTGCCACGGGTCCCAGGACGAAAGGCCCTGCCGGGAAGGGCCCAGTGGAGGCTCCCACGCCACGCCCCTCCATGCCAACTCCCCCTCCCCACCTCTGGTCTCCTGTTCCCTCTGCCTGGCCCACCACATCCACACCACCAGTCGGTGGAGGACCTGGTGCCTGCAGGGCCTCAGGCTTGGCATTCTGGCAGTGGCGGGGGTCAGCGGGGGGCAGCGCAGAGAAACCAGGCACCCCGAGCTCGGGGCCTGGGAAAGGAACGAAGTGATGTCAGACATGGTCCCCCAATGTGGGATGCTCCTGGTGGAGCTGGACCTGCCAACCACAAGCCTGGCTGGCACCGTGGGCACCCGCTCAAGCCCTGCTGCCCCTCCCCTTGTGCTGCCTGAAGGCCAGCCTTGCCCTCTCCGTGGCCCCAGCCTGCGCCTGCCCTGGGCAGCCCCCGATGGCCACAGCTGAGCTGCGCCACTCCGGGTCACATTCTCCGGGCCTCACAGGCATTTTCTTGCTGCAGTCACAGTGACTCTATGAGGAAGAGCCCCGCTGACGGGAGGAAACCGAGGCACAGAGAGGTTAGTTGATTTGCCCAAGATTGCACAGCTCAGAAGAGGCAGGGACCAGGCTCCAACTCAGGCAGGGTCCTGGCCGCAGAGCCCTCCTTGGCAGTGCTCCCCCGAGGGTGAGATGCCCCCCAACATCGGGCACGGGGCCCGAGAGGCCGGCAGGCTGCGAGCAGCTCAGCAGCTGTGGTCTGAGCAGCTCCCCATCCACTCATCTCGGCAGCAAGCATGCCCGAGGTCCCCCAGGAACGGCCCACAGGTCCCCAGGGGCCCAGAGCCCGGGCCATGGGGCCCTGCCCACGAGGCTGCCCAAGAAGCCCCAGGACATACCTTATGAAGAAGGAGGCTGCAGCTGAGGGGCCTGTGGAGCCCCCCACCGAGCCCGGGGTAGGGGTGACCAGGGCTGATGTGCAGGCTCCACCACGGCCCCAGGCCTTCGACAAGCCATCAGGGCCAGCCACGGGGGGGCCTTCTCGGACTGTGTCTGCCACCGCCACGGCTGCCACCGCTGCCTCGGCCTGGAGGGAAGGAGAGAGCACGTATGAGGAACCCAAGGGCAGAGACACCACTGCCCCCCGGCACCCAGAGTGGGAGAGACAGGCCTGGGCACCCCAGAGCCCAGCATATTCCTGGATGCTCTGCACCCCCAGGGCCCAGCCTGTGAAGCCAGGAAGGCCCCAGAAATCAGGGCTGGGAGAGAGGCCAGTGGGGAAGGCCTGCCTGGGCCCTGAGGTCACATCCCCAGCTCGGGGTGTGTGGGTGGTCTGCCCCAGCAGGACTCCTTGGAGACAGAGAGGGAGGCAGATGGTGGCCCAGGAGCCAGACTTTCCGCCTCTCCTCATCAAACTCCAGAATCGCCGTGACCACACTGGTCAAGACCAATGGACACAGACCCCCCACCCACTCACCCCTGAGCCGCCTGGGAGCACCCAGCAGCATAATTAGAGAAGAAACCACAGTAACTATTTGGCAGAAACACTAACTGCCCCACGTATGGTGATGTATGGCGCTCCCTCATCTGAAATACTACCCTGGCATTTCCAGCTCATTAGCTCAAATAAATCCCAGAACGGGAGGCCGCCTCATAATGAAGCACAAACGTAATTAAACGCCCGGGACAGCCCAGCAAACGTGAGCTCCCCCTCCGCACGTCCCATTCCCAGACACGTGGGACCCTGAACCCTCAGGCCAAACCTGGCCCTGGGCGGCATGGGAGGATGCAACCCCAGGCAGGGCAGGGAAGGTAGCCTGCTTCAGCCTGGCCACCCCTCGCCCCGGCCCCCTTCCCCAAGGGCCCACTGCCCCAAGCTCTCCAAGGACCCCCTTGGGCGCCGTGGCCTGGTCAGGTCACGGTCACCCAGGTGCCAAGCGTCATTCGGCCCCAAGTGTCCAAGCAATAACCACTGCCCGAGGCGTCCTTTGTGCCGAGGCTAGCAGAGGACCGGGGTCCCCATGCTGAGGGGATGTGGGCTGGTCTGGAGGGCCCAGCATCCTCAGGGTGTCCCAAATGGCACAGGCCAGAGGCCAGGCACGGCACATCAGCAGAACAAGCCGCCCCGGGACCCAGGAGGGACACTCCAGACGGAGGCCCTGCCGTCCCAGACAGTCTCCCTCCTCACCACCATGGAGGGGCTCACCCTGCCCAACCCAAGGCCAGCACCAGCTTCCAGGCCCCTCCCGGGACCTGGAACAGAACGATGTCTGCAAAAGGAAGTTCACAGGGAGCCCCAAGACTTAGGCTGGATGGAAGCTGGGTGCCCCCTGGGCCCTAGGCACCAGCCACTCCTCCGGGGCTTCCAGAAGGACTGCCCAGTAGCAGAAAAGGGCGAACCTGGGACCTGGAACAGCTCACTGGACATTGCGCCAGCACACCACACCCTACCACCAGCCTGCAGGCCAGGAACTCCCATACATCCCTCTGAACCGGGCCCGGCCAGCCCTCTCCTTCTCCAAGCCACTCCCTCACCTCAAATGTGAATTCTATTTTATCGCTTAATGTATGTGCTCCCTATCAAAGGCCTAAACTCCTTTGCTGAGCAGACAGGAAACAGTTATCTTTAAAGTTACAACGTTAACAGCAGCTCCTGAGCCCCCAGAGCAGAGCCGGGTCTGGTTGAGCACCCCTGGGCGTGGCAGTCAGCACCCAGGGCCAGTTCTCCTGGGGGCCTGGGCCGTACCACCCACAGCCAGCGCGGCACCCACAGGTGGCTCGTCGCGATGGCACCACCGTGGGGCCATATTTGGCATCCTGGGCCAGGCCCAATCACAGTGTCCAGTGAGGCACCAGGACACCCTGCCTCCCCCACTGGACAGGGGCACCGAGGCTGGAGGGGCCACAACAGGGACAGAGCTGCTACACCACAGCCCACCCGGCCCCTCCACCCTCTTCCCACAGGGCCCGAGCCCTCCCCCATCTCAGGCCAGCCTCTCCACCTCCGGCCAGAAGGTTCCGGCCCCGCCCAGCAACGGTGAAGGCCTGCGGCCAGCTGGGCCTCCCCACACTGACCTGTCTCAGGAGTCCGGCACGCGCCTCGGCTCCACCGTCCCACGCGCTGCCAGGACACCGCCCCATCCGCCGGGACGGCCACTGCCAATTCCTGCCGGAAGCAGAGCCCGGGCATGCCAAAAGAAGCCGTCTGGCAAAGCGAGAGCCGGGGGCGGGGGAGGACGGCGAGAGGGAAGACCACAACACGGGGGCAGAAGAGAGGGGGGGCGGGCGGCCAAACAGAACATGTGATGGAGGCGCCACAGCAGCAACGGAAGGAAAGGCAGGAGAGAAGGCAGCGTGAGGCCGAGGGGCGCAGAGCCAGGGGCCCCAAGCATAGCTGCGCGGGACCCACCCCACGGGGAGCTTCCTAACCACAGCAGGCACCGGGCGGCCAGCAGAGAGCACCTGCGACCTTGGGGAACACCAGGGTTCCGTGAAGCACAGTTTAGGAAACGCCAAGCTAACCCTCTTCTTAGGAGCCCTCCAGGCCCAAAAGCATCTGTAAGGTTCTGGCCCGTGAAAGACACCAGCCCCCCAGATAAACGCCTCACTGGGTGCTATTTTGTGCTGAGAAGTCGGGGAGAAAGGGAGGAGGAGGGGCTGAGGAGCAGTCAGGGAGGCTCAGAGCCGAACTCTCAGCCGCCAGTGTGGATGTGCGCCACCCTACGGAGCCCCATGGGGCGGACTCACCCACCCACTCGAAGCTCCAGCCTCGTCACTCAAAGGGCCCTAGGGCCTGGACAGCCCTGAGTTCAAAGATCTGCCCCTGCCTGGCCCATCTCAGCCGTGAGGACCACGGGACACCCTCCACAGCCCCTGCAGCCCAGCACAGAGGTGGCAGGAGCCTCCAAGCTGGTGCCACCCAACCTCCATGTACGGAGGCACCCCAGCACCTCAGGGCCACCGCCAACACCTCCAGCACCCCGCATTGCCCACCGGGCCGCCCCTCTGTGGAGGTCCACGGTGCCACTTGCAACCCACTGTGGGCTCTGAAGGCCAGAGCCTGGGTCTCGCAGCTCAGTTCATAGCGTGAAATGGGTCACGGTTCGCAGCCTGTCCCAGACCATGGCAGCCTCTGGTGGTGCAGGCAGGGCACTGGGGTGGCCCCCATGACCACTGTCCAGAGCTCTCAGGGCAGGAGGGGTGGGGCACAGGCACAGGGCGAGGCTCCGTGGGCAGCTTCTGCCCTCTGCAATGGCAGTGCTGCCCCGACCCAACAGTCCGGAAAGAACCGCTGGCCAGCCCTGCCAGGCAGCTCCATAGCCCAGGAGTCTCTGGATGCTCAAGATGTGGGATGTTCCAGGCCCCACGTGTGGCTGCAGGGGGCCCTGGGAGCCCTGGGCCACCCACCACCCCTCCAAGGACCAGCCTTCTGGCCAGATCGAGCCACATTCAGCATCCCCTGCCAAGCCTCGGCCGAGGCCAAAGTGCCACAGCTGGGCCCTGCCCCTCCTCTTCACATCATGTAACAGAGGGGGCTGCAACACCCCCGTCCCACCGGCTGGCCCCAGATCAGTGTTCGCCTTGGAACAATCTCACTCGACCCAGGGGTGGTTGACTGTGGTGGAGATTTGCAGCGCGTCTCTCCATGAGTATTTAACTCTAGATTCTAACAGGCACCATTAACATTCCAGGGCCACGCTAATGATCGATGCCCTGGTTCAGGGGAAATTACCTCATCTGAATCCTAAAGTTCTATTTATGGTTCTAATAATCTCCCTATTGATTGCCTGGACTGTTGTCTAATTATAAATCCATTCCCACCCACCCTGGCCACGATCAATGTGCACATAACGCTGGGAGAGGGTGCCTAAATGCCTGCCGTTCATGGTGTGCCATCCACCAGCAGGGCTGCCCAGCAAGGGGCCTGCGATCTTCTCCACCCCCACCCGCTGGGACCCTCAGCCACAGGCAGGGTGCAGTGAGGCCGAGTGGCCCACGGAGACAAGAGCAGGAGACGGAGGCGCCTGTGCCCACCATCCTGGGTTTCAGGCCCAGCCCCTGACGCTTCCACACAGGCTCAGCTCAATGAGACCCCCAGGATGCTGCCCAGCTCACCTGCTGCAGCCCCCAGCACCATCCCCGCCCACCCCTCCCAGGATGCCCAGCTCTGGGGCCAGGAGGTACCTCATGGCAAGGGTGGGGTTCAGCTCTGGGGCCAGGAGGCACCTCATGGCAAGGGTGGGGCTCCCTCTTCTTGGCCTCACCACAGAGTTCATAGGTGGAAGGGTGTGGGTGCCGAGGCCACAGGGGAATCATCACACCAGCTGGGACCCAGGCGGTGTCCAGAAGTTCCTCCCGTGAGCCTCTACGCACCTCGACCCCTAGGGCAGCCCAGCAGCCTCAGAAGGACCAGCCCAGCAGCCACTGCCAGGGCAGCTAGTGCCAAGGCCAGCCCCCAGCTGGGGCAGGATCTTGATGTCCAGACAGGTTACCTCACCAGTCACAGGGAGGCCGAAAGCCCAGAAGGCAAGGGCAGGGTCTGCCTGGCCTCAGGATCAGTGGCCAATGTTGCCCCACAGACTATGGGGTCTCTGCACCTCTGTCTGCCCCTGGAAACACCACCAGGCCTGGAGACCAAGGGAGAAGGATGAGCTTGTGCTGGTCGCTGTGTGGTGACTAGACAGTGTACCAGGCAGAAACAGCTCTTCACAGCCACCCACACATCCCTCTGTCTCCCGGGGTGCCACAGGGGTGGGCGATGCAAGGAGGCCCACACATCCCTCTGCCCCTGGGGTGCCACAGGGGCGGGCGAAGCAGGGGGGCCCACACATCCCTCTGTCTCCCGGGGTGCCACAGGGGCGGGCGAAGCAGGGGGGCCCACACATCCCTCTGTCTCCCGGGGTGCCACAGGGGCGGGCGATGCAGGGGGGCCCACACATCCCTCTGCCCCCGGGGTGCCACAGGGGTGGGCGATGCAGGGGGGCCCACACATCCCTCTGCCCCCGGGGTGCCACAGGGGCGGGCGATGCAGGGAGGCGTCTCCAGCAATTGCAACTGCCGGTCCCCCACCCGACGTCCATGGATGCCTCGCACCCCCAGGCCTCCACACAGGCCCTCGCTCTGCCGCAAGGGTCCTCCTACTCCATCTGCCTGGTGAGCCCCGATCTACATATGGTGCACTGTGCATCGCAACGTCCTGTGCTGGGCACTGGTGGGCCTTCAGCCCCAGTCTCAAAAGACAGACAGGGAGGAGCACATGCTCCCAAAGAAAGTATTCCCTGAGTCAGGCAGGGACCTGAGAACAGCTGCTGTGCACCATCAAGGGTGCATCTGATGTGGGGCCCCAGGAGTGTCTGGGGAACCCCCATGCCCGCAGTCCCCTCCCTTCAGGGAAGCCTTACTGCAGGACACTCAGCGTGGACAGAGACCCCCGAAGGAAGCCCAGTTCTGACGAGGAGGCCAGCAGCCCCATCCGCTGAGCAAGACACTCACCAGGCACGCCGGCGGGAGGAAGCTGTTGACCCGCGAGACACTCCACATGCCCTCCAGGCACTGCTGGGCCTGGATGGTGACCGTGCTCAGCGCCCCTCCAAGACCTGCAGGTGCTACAGACACCTGGACACTGGGCCCGGGGGGCCAGGCCAGCCCCTTGGTCCTGTCTGGCCCGGCTCGGCCTGGCTGCCTCCCTGCAGGACCCGCTGGTCCTGGCGTGTCCCTTGAGCTGGTCGTGGTGCTGGAGGGTGTGAGGCTGGGGCCTCCATGGGAGGCGTCGAGGTCCTCGTGGCTGGCAGGGGCCTGCAGCAGGTGCATGGCCTCCCGTGTGAGCTGCTGCAGGTGTGTGGCGCAGACGTCACAGCGGCGCTCGGCCTCTGGGCGACAGGCTGGCAGGGCCCCAGGTGCTGGGAGCTTGTCGAGAAGCAGGGCAGAGAGGCAAGGATCCTGAGGACAGCAAGGGACAAAGGCAGGGTCAGTGCCTGGGGAGGGCGAGCCGGCACCCGGAGCCCACCAGCGCTCTCACCCTCCACGACGCCGCGAGCTCCCGCCTGGCCACCGCACCATCCGTAACAGATTAAAAAGCCCAAACAGTTTCATCCACACGAGCCCAGCAGGGAAATAATTATCGGGCTTCATCGTGAGGCTCGCGATGTCCTTGTTAACTGCTCACCTTCCCCAGCCACCATTAACCACCCCGGCCTGTGGATAGATAACAAGGCAGGTTTGAGGCTCCCGGACAACCGGACCACTGTCAGCTAAGGCCGCCTGGCAGGGGACACACAGGAGACTGGCGAGAAGCAGGGCCCCTTAAAAGCAATGTCTCTTCAGAGTCACGAGGGCCTCCCTCACCCACACTCACTCAACGCGGAGCCGGGGGCAGGAGACCCTCTCCCTTCCTCTTCAGGTCTCCAGCCCCGGTGGGGCAGGTGGAAAATCAAATCACTGCTGCTGTAAAGATGTCAACAGAAGCCCAGGCCGCCGCGAGACACTCCTAGAGGGCACATGAGCTCACCGCAGGGGCGCAAGGGCCGCAGGATGGGGTGCAGCCCAGGGCCCTGCCCCCCGCCGCACACTCCCCAACTCCCCCCAGGGTCTGAGCTGTACGCTGTGCTGCACGCTGTTTGGTGACTGCCCCCTTCCCTGAACTGGGGGGACACACAGGTTTCTCTGGCCATGAGACTGAGTTCTAGAAACGGCTAAAAACAAGAGCCAGGAGAACCCAGAGGAGGATGCTCCTCACCCAGCCTCAGAGTCAGGGAAGGCTTCCTGGAGGCAGTGACATCTTCCAAAAGGAGGAGGAGGAGCAAGAAGGAGACAAGCCACAGAGCAAAGTTCACTGGGAGAGAATGCACCAAGAGGCTCACTCCTCCCTAGGGCCCACCCATGTCCCTCGCCACCCCATCGGGCTCTGGCCTTGCCCCTCCCTGGGACCACTCTGCAACAGTCAGGGCCAGAGCCACGACCAGTGTCTGTCCTGCTCTCTGGGGAGGGGGCCAGGCCCTCTGCATCTGCACCCCCTCCCGAAGGGGTGTCTCAGCTATAGGGCACCAGCCTGGGCAGCCCTCAGGACAGCACCAGCCCAGCCCTGCTGTGGCTGTGACCACCCACGGCTTTCCGAACACCACCCGACAGGGGTCCTCCACCAGCCCCCAACTTCCCCACCACCCAAAACCTGGGCCTCCCCACCCACCTAGCCCCAGGCAGTCCCTGGCTCGATGGCTGGCCACATTGCCCCAAGGGATTCCAGGCAAGACCAGACTCCAATATAGCCACCCTGTTGGCCACGAAAGGCACCGCGGCCTTCTCAAACGTGCCCATTTCTCGGATGAGGAAGCTGAGGCCCATCATCCCGGGGAGCAGGTGTCTCATTCACCCCACCTACATTCCTTGAGCTGGCCCTTGGCTGGCTGGGCCCTTGTCCACAGACGCCCTGGAGGCTCACAGTGCTAACAGTTGTGGTCCAGGGTGGCCGGTGCCAGCCAAGCATGCGCGGCAATCATGTTCCCCCAGGACCACCTCGAACTCCCCACAGTCCCAGGCAGACCAGGTCACATGAAAGGGCGACCCCCACCAGGCCCAGCTGCCTGATTTATGGGCCACTCCGGGGGCCTGGATTTCCTCCAGCCCAGGGCCTGCAGAGCCTCTGAAGTGCCTGGCGCGTCTGGTCCCCATTAGCCAAAGCCCCTCCCTCCTGCTGCTTCGGGGATTCGCTGAGGTCAGCCACAAGGAGCCCTGCAGAGAGGAGGAGGGGGATGAGGAGGGGGATGAGGAGGGGGAGGAGGGAGGGGAAGGGGATGAGGAGGGGGAGGGGGATGAGGAGGGGGTGGGGGATGAGGACGAGGAGGGGGAGGGGGATGAGGACGGGGAGGGGGAAGAGGAGGGGAGCGCCCTACCAGAGCAGACGCTGCAGGAGCCCCGCTTAGCTCTGCTGATGAGGCCAGTGGGCACACAGGTCTACACGTGGAACCCAGAACCGGCTCCTGGCCTCAGTCTCCAGCCACAGGCTGAGGGCAGACAGGGCCTGTTTTCCAGTCAGGCTCAGATTATGCTGATTTTCCACTCAGCGGGAGGCTGCCCTGGTGGCCCGTGTGAAGGGGAAGGAAGTCCCCGCCTGCTGGAGCCATTAACCCAACCTGACAGGCAGCCCGGCCCCCAGCCCAGCCCCCAGCTCCCTGTTCTGGAGCCTCTGGCCAGGCCAGGCGGCCTCTGCCCGTCCAGCGACCTCAGGCCTTGGGAAGCCCACCCTGCCCTTCCCTTCAGGCCTGCACAGCAGGAGGCAGGAAGGAGAGCGGAGGGCAGAGGAGGGAGGAAGCCCTGATAGACCTGAGAATGCACCGCCCACCCCGGGCCGGCCAGGCAGAGGGGCAACAGGGAAGAGGGGACAGGAAGCCAGAGCAGCCCCCGCCCAAGCCCCCACCCAGCTTTGCCATCAGGAATTCAGACAGCAGCTGCCAGGGAGGCCCCAGCCCTATCCAGGCCTCGGAGCTCCGGGCATCCAAGTCCCAGGTGTTTGGGGGCCAGCGCTGGAGGGGGGTCCCATCAAGCTGAAGCCCCCACTGGGGACAAGCCAAGGCTGCTGGTCACCTGCTCAGCAACAGAGGCGGCCCAGGAATCTGGACCAGGGTACCTTCCCCCAGCAGCCCAGGTGCCAGCCAACATCCTGGAGGCCAGGCCCCACGGCAAAAGCCCACGAGTGGGCCACGCACCCCTCCCCAGGACGGGCCACCAGGCCCTCCTCTCAGGGACTCTCACTACCCAACCCTGACCCAGCAGGCTCCGTGGGGGGCACTGAGAGGCCCACCCAAGGCCCCAGGAATTCAAGGCACAGGGCAGGGGCCATCTCTTCAACCCTAGTCACACGGCAGACCAGCCTAGGGCAACACAGCAAGACGCTGAATGGGACCAGGCGCCATCACCCCCACCACTGAGCCCTCACACCAGCCAGGCCGCGTCAGGCTGGCACAGCATAGGGGCCAGGGCACAGACTGCTCGGGTAGAAACAGAACCACAGTACTGCTTGCCGGGGCCACTCAGAGCCACACAGCCCAGCCCAGGGGGACCCGAGACCTCCTATTTGCGGGACCAGCCTGGGGCCCAGCACACTGTCCAGCTAAGACAGGAGGAGAACTCGGCGCCCCACTCAGCACACGGGGCCAGCACTCAGGGCTCCAGGGAGGGGCTCGGGGAGGCCGCTGCTGACACGGGTGGCTCCCAGGGATGGGCAACTTGGGCCCCAGAAGGCGAAGGCAAGGGTCTCCCACACCACTGACTGCTCCGGCACAGCAGACCCCAGACGCAGCCCTCAGAGAGACAAAGGCCGCCCAGCCCTACAGCCCTGCCCCTCCCCCTCCCCGCCGCGCACAGCCCCCGCCGCCAACAACAACAAATCCTGCTCTGTGGCCACTTCCTGCACCTTCCAACCTCTGCACTAGGCTGGGCGGTGGGACCAGGCCTCCTCTCCCAGCCATCCCGGCAGCTCACGGGGTCCTCTGGCCCAAGCCCCCAACGGGTTACTGCCCCAATTTCTGGAATGTGAACTCCTCAAAGCCGCAGCCAGCAGGCCCACCTGTCACCCAGGCCTCCACAGCCTGGTGCCTTGAGGAAGACAGTAATTACTCCACTGCAAAATATGACTTTCAATTTTCTCTTTATGGTCTAATTACACAGATACTTTACTTGCATTTGGAAAATGTTTTTCTTCATTTGATTCAATTTAGCATCAAGCACAGCCCACCCATCGTGCGCCTGGGTTTTAGGGAGTCTCCCCCCTACTTATAAATCATGACTTTGTTCTTTATTTTGTTTCTGGGGTCTCCGACTTGCTTTAAGTAATCCTTCCATTTTCTCCTGCGTGTGACGCCTGGGGAACTTTACCGGGGACTCCCCGCTCCCCGTCACTGCAGGAGAGAAGTCTCCCCGCTCCAGCCAGCCAAGCCACTGCCCATGGGAAAGAACAGCTGATCAAACCTCCCCGCCAGGCAAGGCCACCGTGGGACAGCGACGGGGGTCCTGCTCCCAGTTCAGAGACGCCACGCCATCAGACCCCCGGACCTCAGCCATACGGGGCCCTCCCTGAGTCCCCATCACCCGTCTCCACAAAGGAGCTCTGGCACCCACTGGCAGGGCCGCTGGGAGGGCAACTAGGCCCCGAAGCCCCTCCCCGACCCACGCAGTGAGGCGTGCATGTGTGGGCAGCCCTTGTAAGGACCCCACGGGCCATGACCTCCAGATCTTGCCCTCCTTTTCCTTCCCAAACAAAGCGTGCTGGGCTGCAACCCCGAGCAGCCGCTGTTTCCGGAGCTGACAACAGGTCCAGGAAGGGACCCCCAGCCAGGCGGCAGCCCGCGCAGGTCCTGCTGTCCAGGACATTTCCACGTCTGGTGCAGCCCATCAGGGCGGGGGGTAAGGAGCGGGCTCGGTGCTCCAGTCTGGAAACTGGCTGGCCACACCTGGCTGCCCTGGTGCCCCTCCTGCCCAGCTGGGCACCTCTCTAAAGGCCCAGACCCTCCCTGGTCTGCCAGCCAGGGCTCCAGGGACCATTCCCATCCTATGGGTCTGCAGCTCTGAAGGCCTCCTACCCCCTTCCTCCTCTGCTGGGAGGGGAGGGAGCGGGGACACGGCCCAGTCCACCCGGCACTGGCCGGCACGCCATCCCCAAGGGCCTGTGCCAGGCGCCAGCCCAGCTGGGCAGCTCGGGGCACAGACAAGCTCATTGAGACCCTCATCCCCTCAATGGCCTCCCCTGTCTTCCACCGCATGCCATGACTGGGATCTGGGGCTATGGGTGGTTAAAGGCCAGACAGGCAAGGATGGCCCCGGCGAGGTGGGGTGGCAGAGGGGCAGGCTCATCAGGACCCCCAACGCTCAGAGGCGTGCTCAGTGCACTGCAGGGGCCTGAGAGTCACCTGCGCACTCAATCCAACTCCGTGCAGGCTGCAGTCACCGGGCGAAGCAAGGGGCCCCGTGGACTCGGTTTCAAATCAGGCCCCTGCTTCCCAGTGACCCCAGGCATCCCTGGGCCGAAACCCAGAAAGCTCTGCATGTGAGGGGCCACAGGACTGTCCACACCACCAGCCCCTCCTACGAGGCTGCCAAGAGTGCCCAGGATCCCAGGGCTGGAGCACAGCTCCACTCCAAACACAGCCCCCAGAGCGCCCGCCTCCTGTCACCTGGCCTGCCCCATGACGCTCTCCACGTGAGCTCCAGCCAGGCCCATCTCAGGGCTTTTCACATGCCCACCCCTTGGAGACCCTCACCCCGTCTCCTGGGTTTAACTCTGAGATCAAACACTGCCGCCCCAGGAGCCGTCCGGATGCCGGGACTGCACCTTCCCAGGGCCCTCCCCACGGTCACAGCACTTTGCTTATGGAAACATAGCGGTGAAGGAGAAGCCAGGAAGAGCCTGGCTCTGTGGCTGCCCCCACTTCTTCCCCACAACGTGGGGCAGCAGCGGGCACAGAGGGTCTGTGGTGGTTGCCACCCCCACATCCCCGCTGCCCGGCTCCTTAGGCCAGAGCCCTCCATGCTCTTCACACCACATGGTGGCACAGGGATGAGTTCAGACCTCCCGGCCGCCGCCTCAGGCCCCCCTCCTCACAGGCCTCTGGGGCATCTACAGAGGGCAGGGACCCCATGCCCCACAAGCTACAGCCCCTCCCACAACACCAAACGCAGCCAGGAAGCTGGGCAGGACCAGGACGAGCCTTCTCCCAATCACCCAGCAGACAGGCTGGGCCCCTGGCACCATCCCAACACCCAGACACACCCCTGTCAGGCACCCCAGGCCTCCCTGCACAGCCCTAGGAGCCACCTACCCCCAAAAACAACCATCCTGTTCACTGGTTACCATGAGTCTGTGACCCCTTTATAGACTGAGGCTCGGAGAGACTGAGACACCTGCCTCAGGCCACATCACCAAGGTCGCAGAGCTGGGTTCCAGCTCAGACCTGGGTGACTCCAGGGCACAGAGACGCACCCTTGCCACTGCCCTGCTGGCCCCTCTTGGGGAGCCTCTGGGCTGATGGGGGGGCCCCAGCTCCACCCTCAGGAGAGAAAGATGGAAAGCCAGGCGTGGAAGATAAAGCTTGCAGCCAGGTCGCCTGACACTTCTTCCTGGTGAAGGCCAATTTGCGGGGGTGGGGTAGGGGGGCCCTAGGGACAAAAGCAGGAGGGGCCTGTCAGCCTTGCTCAGAGCAGCCCCCACAGGCTAGGTCAAGCAGCTGGAGGACGAGGGCTTTGTGGAGGCCGTGTTGGCGGCAGGGGTGAGGGTTTTGGAGGCAGAGCTGGGCTACAGCCGTGAACCGAACCTATGAGCTGGGGAGGGAAAACAGGGACAGGACATTTAGGAGGAGCTCCCTGAGGGCACCAGGCAAGGGCCAGCATGCGGCACGCTCCACTAGAAACAGAGGCCAAAGCTCAGGCAACACCCATCACGTGGGGTCAGAGGCCAGCGCAGGAGGGACGCAAGCACGTCCATCCCAGGCCCAATGCAGCACGCTGAGCTGAGCTGCCTGGCGCTGGGCCAGGCGGGACTATATATTGCCATCAGCCCCGGGCACCAGGCTGGGCCACCCACCCCTCCCCAGCCCTACAGCCGAGGCCTGGGATGCTGCTGGGGTCGGGGACAGGTGGACTGGGGAGTCTCCACGGAGCACAGTGCAGCCCTGCGGAGGGCCTCAGGCCACCCCAGCCCACGGGGCCCGCCTAGAAGACTCCAGCCTGGAGAGGCAGCTGTGGCCCGGGCACGCCCATGAACAAAACAGAGACTGTGACACTGGAAGTATAAGTGACCCTGAGCGCCAAAAGAAGCAACAGTGACGACGCAGCCCAAGGCCTCTGTTCACAGGCGGGAAACTGAGGCCCTGCAGGACAAGGACACACCATGGTGGGTGTGGCAGCCTCCAGAGCCTGCCCTGAGAAAGTCTCATTAAGCAGAGTGTTCACCCCAGCAGGAAGGGAGCAGCGGGGGTGCAGAGCTCAGAGGCTGATGAGGGCTGCCCATTCCTGGGCCAAGACTTCCAGAGGCCAGAACACCCAGCCTGGCTGCCACCAGGAACCGGGGAAAGCCCAGCTGACAGCCACTCCCCCCAACAGCACAAGCTCCGCTTCCGTGGACCAGATGAACAGGCTGAGGCAGACACGACCAAGGCCCAGTCAGGCCACTTTTACTCTTATTTATTTACACATAGCCCACAATGTCTTGCACAAAGACTGTGCGGTGGCTCCCAGGAACTACAAAATACAAGCCAAAAACAAAACCATGCAACTACAGTCAGTCAAGTTGGAACAAAAAGAATGATCCGTTCCCATTAGAGACAGAAGAAAAGTCCCAAGCAGCCCAGAGCTGAGTAGCAGATTTGCTGTGAGCTTCCTAGCAGGCAAAGGAAGAGAAGAACTAGACTTTCTTTGTTACTTAAGGCAAAAACCAGCTCTTCTGATTCCCAAATAAGAGATCCTTCCAGAGTACTTAAGTGAGCTTTGGGAAGGCCCCAGTCCCATTCCCTTAGCCCACTCCAAACCCTCACAAGTCCCTCCAGCAGGACTCTGAGCAGCTGAAGGTTTGGGGGTGGCCCGCAGTCCCCCTCCTTCCCTGTCCTCTACCTGGCAGCAGAGAGGCGGTGAGGCCAGCCGCCACAATCCCATCCCCACCGAGCCCACGTGTGACCACGGCCAGACTCCCCGACAGCACGCCCCTGCCCCAACATAAAGCTTGTACCCCGGAAGCCGCTAGGGCTCCATCTCTGCTTCTGGCTGGTGTTCAGAGGACAATGGTTCACATCCCTCAAGCTCAAGTCCTCCCCCAAATGCCCATCCTCAATCCCTGGGACCCCAGAGCAGCAAAAGAGACAAGACAAGCACAGGGACGTGCCCTCCACCCATCACATGCTGAACCACAGGGAATCCCGGAGGCAGCACCATCCGTCCAGGGAAGAGAAAGCCCAGGTCCCACAGAGGCTGCACAGCAAGGCTGGGCCTGACCAGCCTTCCTCCTGGCCCTTCCCGGGCTCCATCTCCGAGCTCCATGGCCTCCCGAGCAGAGCCCTTCCTGGTAGAGTTAGCCAGTGCCCTGCCTGCCAGCCAGGGAACCGTGCCCCTCTCACACCTCCCCAGGCTGCCACCAAAGCCTGTGACACCCGGGCTCAGCTGGGAATGCTGCTGATGCCAGGCACCCCACCCTGCGGATCCCTGAGGCGGGTGCCACTGCCAGGCACAAAGGTGGCCCTGGCAGCAGTGGAAGCTGGGCCAGGCTCCAAGCAGCGAGGGAAGGCGGCAGCCCCAAGTCTGGGGGCCCAGGGGCTCTGACTACAAGTGGCAAGCAGCTCCCACCCTCCCAGGACCATTGCCTATTTGGGGGCAACAGACCCGGGACCCCCAAATCATAGGCCTGGGGGCTGTGGAGACAGAGATGCCCCCATCCATCCAGGGGGCAAAGAGGGCTTCCTCGGACAAGTGACAGAGGAGGAACGAAAAGCTGGCAGGAGTCACCTCCAGTCAAACCAGAGAGGCAACAGGAGAAGCAAACAGAGGCCCACGAGCAGCGTCCAAGGAGAAACAGGACTCGCCAAGCCACGCAGAGCGGTAGGAGGGCTCCCGGCCTCAGACCATGACAGCTGATTCCCTGTACACAGGGGCCACCCTGCAGCTTCGCTGGGAGGAAAACCCAGAGCCACAGCCTCGATGGGCAGCTTCCCTCACTGTTCAGCTTCGTGGCACCAGCAGGCAGCACCAACAGTGGTTCTGGAGCTCTTGGGGGCATAAGGACGAGGCCCCTGCCTGGATAAGCAAGAGACGCTCAGAAGCTAAATGAGAATTGATCATTTTCCCCATCAGGGGCAATAATCAATTCAGCACCGGTATTGACACTTCAAATGTCACGGGGTCTCAGGAGGAGTCCACACCTCACATGACGTTGTCTGTCTGCAGCTGGAATGGATCCCCAAGCAGGGACCCTCTCCTTGAAGCAGGGAACCATCCTTTGTGGGGGAGGGGGATCGTCATCCTCCATGGGAACTGTCATTTTGAGGGGCGGAGAGCCAGAATCCAGCCCCAGCAGTCCCGGGGGTGACCACCAGCAAGTGGGGTGTGGGAGGAAAAGCCTGGTCACTCAGTCATTCAACAAACACCTCCAGGTGACCCGGACCCCATGCCTGACCTGGCAGAGCTCCTGCTTGTGGTAGAAACCAGGACTGGGGTCGGGGGGAGGGAAGAGGTCTGCCAGAACCAGCTCATGGTGGTGGGTGAGCATGGGGAAGGGAGGGCGGCCTCAGATGTGGAGAAAGAGGGAGGCCCCAGCTTTGCCTGCTGAATGGGAGGCACCGGGCTGCGACCTCCCACAGGGACATCTCGGAGTTGGGGGCACCTGAGAAGGGGCCCCGGAGGCCAGAGCAGGGATACTGAAGGGCCACCAGCCCAGGGAGGCCAGGGGGTCTGGGGATGAGGACAGCATCTATGGCAGGGCAGACAGAGCAGCCCATTAGAGAAAGGGCCCTGGAGGCCACGGGAGGCCAGGCCACAGAGGGCCGCTCCCAGGCCATGGGGGTCCTGAAGTAGTCAGCCCGGAGACAAGGCCTGAGGACCCCGGTGAGAGCAGAGGGCACAGTGTGGGGGTGCAGTGGGGAGCAGGAGCCACGGCCAGGGGCCCATCATGGGGACTCCCCTCCACACCCAGGGCCAAGCACCCTTCTCAGATCAGGAAAGACAACCCCCTGGGGCTCCAACCTGGGCAGGAAGACAATGTCCCCCTCCCCTCCAGCCCCAGACGGGGCACCAGGGCTCAGAAAGGTGGGGAGGGCACAGTCTTATCCATGCCACGGGGATGAGGTCCCCGGATAGGGGACCATGGTCACCCTCACTGCCCAGACAAGGGAACTGAGACAGGCTCAGGCAGACGAGAGCACACAGCAGCAAGGGAGAGGTAGGCCTGGAACCGGGGCTCCAACAGCCCCAGGCACAATGACTCGGAGTCCCTAACTCAGCAAACAGCAGCAGCAGCCGCCGCCAAGGTGAAAGTGCATCCCTTCCGGGCACTGCTCTACATACCTGTGCAATGGGCACAAAGACCGTCCCATGTTGCAGAGGAGGAAACAGTGGCCAAGAACTCTCGGGAACCTGCTCAAGGGAACTGCCTCCTGGCAGGAGGGTGGGCAAGGGCCCAGCAGGGGATGAGCACGGGCAGGACCATGGGGGCATCGCGGGCTGGCTAAAGAGCAACACGTTCAAGGAGACCCTGGCAGGCTGGCCCTCGACCCTCTAAGCCTCCCTCTACAGCGGAGACAGGCAGGGAGCCCGGAGGCGAGGGCCTCTAACAGCCAGGCCAGGTCCCAGCAAGTCTCTCCACTTCTCTGGGATTCTGAAGATCCAAGCATGAGACAGATGGATGATCGTGAAGTTCTCTGTAAACGGCTATCCTCGAGGAAGCTCATCTCTCCCCTAAAACATACGAAATGGGCCCCTGGGGAAATCCTAGAACACCAACCCTAAATACCCCTTGCCACGTTGGCCTTAGAGAGCAGAGGCCAGGGCCCACTGGACAGTGCATCGGACTCGGACTCCGGGGAGCATACTGGGGTCCCCCTGGCCACCCCAGAGATTTCCCTCCCAACCCAAATACAGAAGCAGCCATGTCCACACATCTGGGCCCAGCAGGCCAGGCCAGGGCTGCAGGCTACAATTTTCCTGGGACTCTGGGGACAGCCCAGGCCCGCACAGGGGACAGGACAATGACACCCGTAAGGCCCCAGGATGGCAGGCGCAGCCCCCCATGCCCTGTGGAGAGACAGTGGAGGATAGGGCCTTCTCTCCCGGGGGCACAGCACCCTGCAGGCGGGACAGCACTTCACAACAGGCCCCAGGTGACAGAGAAGACCACAAAGCAGAAGAAGGGGGCCCAGAGCAGAACAAAGCCCTAGCTGAGACCAGCCCGGGACCCCGGTGTGCTGAGTGCCAGCACCAGCCAGGGAAGGGGGAGCCCCCAGCTGGCACTCAAGAGGAGTTTCCAGTGTCAAAGGCCAAGCTCAGGGGAGGCTGGAGGTGGGTGGTCTGGCGCTCCCCTAACGACCTGTCTGCCAGAAGAGACCAAGACACCCCCCTAGATGAGGAACCTCGAATCCACCAGGGACTAGTATGACCTGCAGCCCTCTCCACTAGGACCCCTGGCCTGCCCGTGACCAGGAGCCCCCTCCCCTCCACAAGTCCATGCCAGGACCATGGCCCCAGGGCCAGGCAGCATCAGCAGTCCAAGCCCACTCCAAGAATGGGGAGACCAGTTCAGTCCTAATGCCCCTCCTGTCACTGGCCTGTTTCCCCTAATGGGGCAGCAAGATGGGCCTTTAGCTCTGGCTGGCCCTCTCCAGGGGGCCCTCAAGGGTCTCCTGCTGCCTTTTAAACTAGATACAGGCCACTGGGGCACAGAGTATGGCCAAGGCTGCAGCCTGTCCAGAGCAGAGGACAGGGCGGGTCCAGCCCCACCCCAGGACAGGCCCACAGGCGCCTGGCCTGAGCCAGAGAGAGGCTGCGGCAACCCTATCCCTCGCCAAGACTCCAGAGCACCCGGAGAGGGTGCCCAGGGCAGAAACCAGACTGGTACCCTGCCCCACCCTGCCCTGCCCCAGACAGGGCAGTCAGGGTCTCAGCTCACTCCAACCCCCACAGCCCTCCTTAGAGAACTATATTTAGATTCAATGGGGATTATGTGGACTTCCCAGGAACTCTTTCATAAAGGCTGAAGGTCGGGCAGCGGGCTTCCTCTGGAGACCCCCACCCGCCCCCAGCCTTTGCAAACTTTCAGCATGCATTGTTCCTGGAACAATGGTCCCTGCTCCCTCCAGAGCCGGCAGGCCCACTGGCTGGAAATCCAGGAGAACCCCTCCCCCGCAAGCACCTGCCCCTGGGGCTGGAGCCTGAGGAACCCAGAGGGCCCAGACTCAATTCCCCATGGGCGGCCACTGCCTCAGTCTGTCCCAGGAGATGTGGGACAACAGTTCTTATCCTTGAGGCTGGGAGAGGAGTAGGCAGGGACCCCCCAGCGGCTGTGGCCCACCCTTCCACCTGCCAGGGCCCCCGGCCCCAGGTATGTAATTTCCAGACACCTGGCTGGGGGCCCAGGTGCCCCAAGGGCCACAGTGCACCAAATAACCTCTCCCTGCTGGCAGGGCAGGAGCTGTACCGCCCTGGGTGGAGTCCCTGCCATCCGCTCTCTCCCCTCCTCCTCCCACAAACACGTGCGGTCCAGCTGTGGGACATCTGGGCTGGGGGAGGAACGCCAGCCCAGGCCCCTCCCATCCGAGGCAGCAGGGCCCCTGGGGCTGAGCTCCCTAGCTCACACACGGTGTTACAGACCGGGAAATTGAGGCCCGCAGAAGGGAAGTCCTGGCTGATAACTCTCTGTGGAAACAGCAGCAGGGAAGGAGTGGAACCCTGCTTCCCTCCAAGCCCCAAGTTCTACCCAAGCTCGGCGTGGCCCTGCCAGGAGGGGTCGGCCTCAGGAAGTGTCACTTACCCGGAGGGTGGTCCCGGGCCCGCTGACCAGCTTCCACGCCTGTCGCTTGAGCTCCACGAGCTTCGTGTGGCAGTGGTGGCACCAGCCACCTCCGCCGGCCGAGTGGCCCTGCTCTGGGACGGCCCCGGCGCCCTCGGGCGCAGGGCGGCTGCCGCATGGGTCCTGGTCGGGCCCGGCGGGTAGCCTCTTTCGGGGGGACACCTCCAGCAGCGGCGGCGGCTCGCGGGCCGGGCCGCCCTCGGCCACCTGCAGGGTGTGGGGGCGGAAGCGGACAGTGAGCCTGGGACGTCCGTCGGCTCCAGACCCCTGAGCGCCCTGCCCCAGAGTGACGCTCTCGCCAAAGTTAGGAGCCCTGGGCACGACCCTGGCGCTCACCCACTCCCTCCATCCCCGGAGGTCCCGCCTGCGGGTCCGCTACCCTCAGCAGGAGGCCCGGCCCCCAGGGATCCAGCGCACACAGCGATTATCTTCGCCGTCCCGGGCCCCCGCCGCCCGCCTCCCTCTCCAAGCCGGGCCGCGCGTACCGCGGGCTGCGCAGCGCACAGAGGGACGCCGCGGCCGACCATGGCCCGGGCGCGGGAAGAGCCCGGCGGGCGCTCCCGGCCACGCTGGCTCTCCGGGGGCGCCGCGGCTACGTGATCCGGCCCCGAGGCGCCTCCATGGCCCGGCCCAGCCGCTCGGAAGTTCGCAGAGCCGGCGAGTGTCCTGGGGCGCGCGGTGGCTTCGGTGGGCGCGCTCCGGAGGCGAGGGCGGGGCCGGGGAGGGGCGGGGCTCGGGCTCCCGGGGCGGGCGGCGGGGGGCGGGAGCCCAGAGAGTGCCCCGCCCTTGCCCAGTGCTGGGCGGCGCGTGGGGGGTAGGGTCCTCGCTTCCCTGGGCGGCCCCGCGCACTCCAAGGACCCCAACCTGTTAGGTGAGTCCCTGCCCCGGGGAGGGGCGCTGGGGGCGGCGGCGAGGATCTAGTTGCGCGCGCGCATGCGCCTCCCGCCCCTCTCCCGGGACACCAGGGCTGCGCGTCTCCCAGGAGGCACCGACGCCCCTCCCTCTACAGGCGGGAAAACTGAGGCTGCGGAGGGGACGCTCTTGCCCAAGTTCCACGGCGAGGTGGGCCGAGAAAGGGGCGGGACCCCGGCCCCGAGACTCCCAGGCGCCTTTCCAGAAAGCCCAGCGTACTCTGCGTGTCGCGGGCCACTTTGGGTCTAACTGTCGCGCGTGGGTGAGTGTCGCCGCGGTGTGCGCCTCGAGCCGGGCAGCGACCGCGCCGGCGTATCTGTGCCTCGGCGCGTCTGCGAACGGCACGTGTCTTTACAGCCGCGCGTGTGCCCGCAAGTGGATGTGCGCGCCGTGCCGCCCGGGAAGCGGGAGGTCCTGCGGGCGTGCGCCGGACCTGTTGTCAGCAGGCCTGGCAGATGGGAACTCAGCTCCGGAATTAATTGCTTGTTTGTCTCCGGCTGGGAGTCCGCCCCCCCCCCCCGCCCTTCCCCGGCGACCAGTTGCTCTGTGCCTAGCCGGGCCCCAAATGTCGCCGGCATCCGCGGCCGCAGGCAGCTCCGGGGCCAGGCTCCGGGTCAGCCCCAAAGCCCGGGTCAAGCCAGGCGGGTGCGGCGGGCGGGCTCCCCGTGACGCGAGCGCCCCCTGCCGGCCGCTGCGCACACGGCTCCGAGACTGGGGAGACCCAGCGCCCCGCGTCCCAGGCCTGAGGCGCACTCGGAAACTCCGAATGTCGTGATCCCGGCGGAGACCAGGACACGCGGCTGCCGGCGAATACAGTGAGGCCTTCGCAGATACGCAATACGTCAAAGTGACCCTTTCCGTCTTGCCCACCCCCTTTTACTTGGATAAGCCTCCCCGCCCACGCACGCACTCCCCAGAAAGTGGGGTGGGTGATCCCCTCCCGGCTTTCCGGGTCGTTGATGACCTTAGGGGTTCGAAAACGCAAGGGGGTATGCAATAAAGTGGCAGGGGCTCTCCACTGTCTTTCTGAGATCCGTAAGCCTGCAGTCCCTTTCCACCCAGCCTGGGGGCCCGGAAGCGCTTCCCCTACCCATCTCATCGCAGCCTGGAGAAAGAAAACGGGCGTCAGCCCACATCCGGATCTGGGTACCCAGGACAACACCCAAACCCCACCCGCACTGCCGGCAGACAGCACTGCCTCCCGCCGCTCCACTGCTCCGGGACACACACTCTCTATATCCCGTCCCCCCACCCACACACGCAACCCAGAAGCACGCAGTGGTCGGGAGCCCAGCTCCTGCGCCCCTGGCCAGCCACACCCGCAACTTCAGCGCTTCTACCGCCGCGGCGCTTCGGGAAGCACAAGCTCACATCCCATATCCGCAGAACACGGGGTGCACGAGGGGGCTGGAGTCACCCCGGGGGCTCACGATCAGTCAGGGTCCACGACCCCCTACTTCGCCCATCCTAGCAAGGCGCAAGGTGAGCCAGAGAGTCCCTGCGCTGCGCTCTCCGCCCTAGCCACAGCCTCCGGGTGCGTCCGGTTGGGACACAGCCTTGAAGGGACAGGGAGACGAGGGCAACGCTAATGGGGGAAAGTGCGGCAGCGAGTCCCAGCCCGGGCTGCGGGACGCGGCTCCGGACCTGCCGTCTCCTTCCCGGCGCAGCACCCCCAGTCGCGCGAGCCGCGCGGCAAAGTCGCGGGACGGCGCCTACACCGCTCGCCCCTCCCGACAGCCCTCACCTTGCCTCGTCGCCGCAGGAGGTGGCTGGTGAAGCCTAGGATGATCTCCGAGTCCAGGCAGAGCGCCCCCATCTCCAGCAGGCTGGGAGCCTTGCGGGGCGCGCCGCGGGGCGGCTCGGGCGGCTGGGGCAGCGCCATGGAAGAGCGAAGCGCGGGGAGCGGCCCCTAGCGCCTCCCGCCACCGCCGCCCCGCCCGCGCGTTCACTGGCCGCGCGCCCGCCGCCGCCGCGCCCCGCACCGCGCAGGGCCGCCCGCCAAGCCCCCGGTCCTCCGCGGCCCGCGCCCCCGAACCCTGCGCTCGCTCCGCGCCGCGCGCCCCCGCGCTCCGGCCCCGCCCGCCCGCGCCGACAGCGCCCCCTCCGCCCCGGCGGCGAGCCAGACACCAGCCACGCGGACTGGAGGTGTGGGGCGACGGCCCCGCGCGCCACGGGGCGGAGGATGGAGGCCAGAATCGGGTCGCGGTCCGCACCCACCTGCCTCGCTCGCCCCTAGACGTCGGTGTCTACTGCCGGGTATCCGGCAGGGAGAGGGCAGCGCGGCTGCTGTAAAACCCTTCCAACTGGGGCCTAATCGCAGCCCCTTCCCCCTCCAATCTGTCCTGAGGACGCCGCGCGTTGGGGTCCTGGCCCATGGAAACGCTCAGAGCCCGGTGACCTGTGCACTCCAGCCCGCCCACGCTCCAGAGCGCCCATTCAACCTTGGCCTATGGACCTCCAAGGCCCACCCCAATCGGACCACGGAGCGTGCGCAGCGGGACACCCGGTCTGCGCCTCCACTCCAGGATCCCGATTCTGCCGCCACCCGTGGCCTTCCCTGCGCCGACCGCGACTCCCTGAGGGCTGGAAGATTCGGGCTGGCTGCCGGGCACGACGACTTTACTTTCAGGGTCCGGAGCTAGGGGCGGGGGTGGGCGCTCTGCCTGGGGTGCAAACTCAAGCCCGGGTCCCGCGCTCCTCTTGTGGCCTGCCCCAGCCTCGCGCACAAGTGGATGGGATGCCTGGCTTGAGGGAGGAAGCGGGAGGATCAAGCAGGCAGAGAGGTTCGCCTAAATGCGCTAGGCCCACGCGGAAGGTCTTTGGGAGTTAAGGAAGTGTCAGGGACCCTGCCCAGGGGACATTATGCGCCTTGAGCAGAACCTGGAAGGTGGACAGGCGAGGGAAGGAGAACGTTTTCAGCGGCGCCAGCGCGCACCTGTGGCCTGGCTGGGGTGCTAAGGCTGGGCTAGACTTTCTGTGCTCTCTGCCCCCTGCACTCCTCTAGTCTCCCCTGGGAAGGACCATGGCCACGCCCCACAACCCCACTGCCCCAGCGCCTGAAGACCGTCCTGCTCCCCCGGTCCTTCCCCTGACTCCCCCCAGTGGAGGCTGAAGGACGTTGTGTCAACCTGACTCTAACCCAGAGCCCAGCACTTCCGTTTGTCTCCAACAGAATCACCATAAACGCTGGATTTGCTGACCACATGGCCGATCCTGACCACCTGCTCTGTACTCACCCAGGCTTCTGGTCAGGAGAGAGGCGGGGAAGAGCTGCCCCCTCCCTGCGTCCACCATCACTCCTGGCCTGGGATCAGGGCAAGTTATAAAGGGGGCCAGAGTCCCCCCTTTCTCTCTGTCCCTCTCCAGGAGGACACTCTGGGGACCACCCACCCTCCTCCCTCCCCCACAGGAAGAGGACTGGGGAAGACTGTCCTCTTCCCCCATCCTGTCTCATCCAAGACCCTGAGCCTGGGGCGGGGGCGGGGGCTCCTCCCTTCAGCGGACCAAGGGCTTCTGGGAGGCCACCCGCCATGTCAGTGGATTGATTAAAGTCATTGTGGGGATTTTTGTTAACATTTAATTTACCAGGCACGCGGCGGCTGGTCAGAGCTGTCCCTAGGGAAATCTAGACCAAGGGAGGAAAACAGAAAAATCCCCCTGCCTTTCAGCAGGGCCCCTGTGATGAGATTAATTGCGGGAACTCAGCTTCCAATCAGACCACACGCTGCAATGTTTCAGGGAGGGAGGAGGACATGGGGCTTGAGTGCTCAGATTCCTAACCTGGGTGCTTGGAGCCCAGGGCCCTCCACACCGCCATCTCTCCCCAGCCTGCTGGTGCCGGTCAAGAGCCCAGCCCCCCCACCTCTCCGCACCTTCCTGTCTCCATGTGTGATGAGGTGGACGGTACCTGGAGGCAGACCGGTCCCTCCAGAGCTCACCCCACTCCCATCCATGTCCCTTCAGCCTGCAGGGTGAGAGCTGGGAGGCGCCCCAGACACGCTCCCACGGAAACTGAACACTTGCCAGAGGTGTCTGTAGTAGTGGAAACCGGCTGGGTAGGAATGGCCAATCTTCACTTCATCCTTGGCGACAGTGGATGGACGGCAGGTGGACCCGGGACAGGAACGGGCACGCAGTGTGCGGCACAGCCCCGTTGGCCTTTGCAGAGAAGGTTTATGCTTGTGAAGGCGGGGACCTTTCCTGGGACAGACACAAGCAACAGGTAACGATTGTTGCCTCTGGAGAGAGAGTAGGGGTGGGGTTCGGGAGAGGTTTCACTTCCATTTTACACTCCTCTGCATGGTTTTGACTTTTGTGGGGTTTTTAACCATCCTGTTTAGCATTTAATAAAGAGATAAGGAAGGGTTACAGAGCCTAAACTGTCCACCATAAAATGATCCAAGGCCCATGGCCCTAGGATCACACCTGGCATCAGACAGACCCTCATCCTCTCCAACAGTTGAGGGGGTGGAAAAACCCTTCTCCTCAAGGAGGCCTCGGGACACTCCCCACACTTTCCCAAGATCGACCAGCTCCCTGGGCTCCCTGCTCACCTATCCCTCCTGGAGGCCAGGACCATGTCTGGGGTGCAGGAGAGAGGGTGCCTCAGGAAGGCAGCCACAAGGGAGGCCGACCCCGGCTCAGGGCAGGGCCTTCTAGTCAAGCGAGGCCCCTCCTCCTCAGCACCAAGGGCAGGCTTCAGGCGGTCACTGCACCAGTTCTTCAGAGCGTGTCTGAGTGCTTGGGGGAGGGTGGCCGGCCGTGGAGTTTAGCCAACACCCACCTGCTCTCCGGACCAGGCTCTGTCTTACACACTTGGTAATATCCACTCATTTAATCTGCCCAACAGTGCTAGGCACAGGTATTGTATGATTGCCGTTTTACAGATGAGGAAATGAGGCCCAGCGTGGGGAGGTCAGTCTCCAGGTTTCACCCCAGGAGTCTGTGCTCCTAAGCCCTGTGTTCACAGCCTCCTTCCCCCTTCCCCCAGGGCCCAGCCTCAGGAGTGCGGCTGCAGAGCAAGGGACCCCAGCCCTGGCCTCGGAGCCAGGACGGAGCAGGAGCAAGGGTGGTCAGCTCTAAACTGAGCTCTGGGAGCCCAGCCAGGATCCCACGGAGAACCCTGTGCTAAGGGTTTGCTGAGGAGGGAGAGGCTGGGGATGCTCGCTGGTCACCAGCTGATGGCTCCACAGACCTAACCCTGCGCCAGAGGAGCCCCAGGTCCAGCACAGAGGGACAGCCAGGACGCAGCTTCAGCACCTTGGCCAGCGCCAGGAGGGGGCTTCTGCAGGCGAGGGGAAGGGGAATGGAGGAGTGTCTCCTGGGGTGTCAAGCTCTCCATCACTCATTCTTTCTTTCTTTTTTTTTTTTGAGTCTTGCTCTGTCTCCCAGGTGGAGTGCAGTGGCACAATCTCAGCTCACTGCAACCTCCGCCTCCCGGGTTCTCGCCATTCTCCTGCCTCAGCCTCCTGAGTAGCTGGGACTACAGGCGCCCGCCAC
Source organism: Symphalangus syndactylus (assembly GCF_028878055.3). Taxonomy (NCBI): domain Eukaryota; kingdom Metazoa; phylum Chordata; class Mammalia; order Primates; family Hylobatidae; genus Symphalangus; species Symphalangus syndactylus. Next base: position 13,022,689 of record NC_072430.2, read on the forward strand.
CACGCCCGGCTAATTTTTTGTATTTTTAGTAGAAACAGGGTTTCACCGTGTCAGCCAGGATGGTCTCGATCTCCTGACCTCGTGATCCGCCCGCCTCAGCCTCCCAAAGTGCTGGGATTACAGGCATGAGCCACCGCGCCCAGCCTCGTTCATTCACTCTTTCAATTCAGTCATCCTGGAGTCGTCCTTGACTCCTGCTTGCTCACTGCCCCCACGGCCCATCCATCAAGATCTCCTGTCCCCACCACCCTAATGGAATGTCAGCCCCTGGAGGGGGGTCTGCAATGCCATGCCTGCTTCGGCACAGCCACCAGGTGAGCCTTTAAGAAGGCGGTGGGCTCCTTCCACTTCTCGGCCCTGGCTGACCCCTCTCCTCAGGCTCTGCACCCCCTTCGCATTCTGCTCCAGCCCCAAGGGCCTCCTCACTCTTCCCAAACGTGCAGTCACCCCCATTTGAGCGTTTGCTCCACTGTTCCCACCGCCAGGGGGGCTCTTCCCCCAGACACCCACATGCCTGCCTTTCTCCGTGTCTTTTCTTTTTTGAAATAGGGTCTTGCTCTTCCGCCCAGGCTGGAGTGCAGTGGCGCAATCACAGCTCACTGCAGCCTCGACCTCCCAGGCTCAACCGAGCCTCCCACCTCAGCTCCTGAGTAGCTGGGACCACAGGTATGCACCTTCACACTGAGATAACTTTTTGATTTTTTTGTACAGGTCAGGTTTCACTATGTTGCCCAGGCTGGTCTCAAACTCCTGGGCTCAAGCAATCCTCCTGCCTCAGCCTCCCAAAGTGCTGGGGTTATAGGCATGAGCCACCAGGCCTTTTCTAAGCAAAGCGTTCCCTGCCCACCTTACCTAAAATGTCAGGCCCTTCCTGCATCCTGCAGCTTCACCCGTGTTTCCTCTCCCTCCTTAGCACTTACCAGGAGCTGACTTAGATGTTTCTTACTTGTCCAGTTTATTGTCCTTCATCCCCTTTAGAATATCAGCTCCATGAGGGCAGGAAATGTTTGGTTGAGCACCTGGCACAGCATTGAAGCTCATTCACATTTGTTGAAGAAATAAAGGAATGCATGAACCCCAGGCTTGTTCTCTGTGCCGCCAGGTCCTGCTGCATTCTCCTCGCAGAGGGGCTCCTGTCGTTCCTATCCCAGCCTTGTCCCGGCCCTGCCATGCCCCCACCCTATATTCTGCTCTGGCCACCTCACTGGCCCCACCCTGGTTCCTCCCACCCCCCACCACGGCTCCTCCCACCCCCCCACCACACTGCACCTCGAGGCTGCAGTGCCAGACCCCACCCTCAGGATGCCTTGCCCAGGCTCCCACAGCCCAGCCCTAAGTCAGCCAGGTTGACCTCATGGGACCTGCAAGCCAGTGTGTGGCTCCCAGCTGCCCCAGCCTGAGGACTCTTCCTGGGCCCAGGTGGAAGCATTCCTGATGTACCTGCACTTTCTCTGTTTCTTGGGAGGAAATGTGTGTAGCACCAAGTGGCCTCCAAACCTTCCAGCCAGTGCCCTCCCTACCAGGGTGGAGAGCCCTGGCCTCCAGCCCAGCCTGCAAGGCCCGCAGCCTGGATCTCTTCCCGCCGTGCTTGGCTCCCCTCTCCCCTCCTACACAGGATCTGGCTGCCTGAACCTCCCTCCATGCCCACAATACCCAAGCCCTGGCAGGACTCCGGAGTCTCTACCTCCCTCAGCCACATCTGGAACGGGGACACTGTCACTTGTGGCCAGCAGATGGCACACTTTGGCCACAGTTTGTGGCCAGACAACGATTAAAGCACTCTCTTGGTCCAGTTCCCCTTTTACACAGATAGGAAAACTGAGGCCCTGAGACAGTGAAGGGTGCACCAGCGCATGGAGTCTAGGGATCACCCTCAAGGCCCACGAGGCCAGCCCTCTGGCCTCACCAGTGCCCCCACTCCACCTAACAGGCCTTGGTGCATCTAACCCCATACCCCTGACTTCCTTCTCCCCTCCTGTTCCTGCCTCTTCTCCCTCTACTCCTTGTAGGCTGGGCTCAGCCTCCAGCTTGAGGATAGGCAGTGACTGGGGAAGAAAGACACCTGGGTCAGGAGTCTTACCAAGTCCCCAGGCACTTTGGCTGAAGGTGCAATCTGCAAAATTTTGAGAAACCCCTTAGCACAGGTGCATTGCCTAGACAGCCCCGCCACCATGCCAGAAGTGGCCCCGCTGCTTCCTGAAGAGCCTGGGGGTGAACCTCATACAAAACCCCCAGCTTCCCTCAGCTCTGGATCCCCAGGGACCAGGGCTGGGCATGAAGGCAGCCTCATGAGTAGAGGCTCTGTGTGTGTGTGTGTGAATATGGCTTTACATGAGAGTGTAGAGCATTGATGCACCACACAGAGAGTGAGGTGCTGAATCAGTGAAGATGGGAATGCTGAGGGTGCCACTCCCTCAGACCCTGGGGTCCAGGCAACACCATTAACCACGTCAAAGACACCACACACTTCAGGAGCTGCCACCTGGGGCCAAACAGGATACGGCATCCCCACGACTAGTCCTGAGAATGGCCGTGGAATTTCCTCAGAGAAAGAAAATATTGACTTCCATGAACTTAAGTGCAGATGCAATTCAGAGGACAATTTAAAAAGCACTTGGAAAATAAAAATATAACAAAATTCAAGAAAGAGGGTGAAAGATAAAATTAAGGAAACCTCCAAGAAAGTAAAGAAAAAAGAGTTGGAAAATAAGATGGGAGCATTTTTTGAATTACAGAATTAGAGAGGAAATTCAGTGTCTGAATCACAGGAGTTCCTGAGAAGGACAGAAAAAAATATGAGTGAAGGAATAATGCCAAAACATTTGCCCAGAACTAAGAGCTAGAAATCTTCAATGCCCAGCACAAGAAAGGGGGGAAGAAAAGGCCAACATCTTGAAATTTCAAAATAACACCAGGAAAAAACAGAAGATACTAAAAGCTTCTGGGGGTGAGAGGAGGAGGATGGATCAGGAGACCAATTGACATCTGACTTCTCAATGGAAACAATGAAAACTAGAAGACGATGGATTTCAGTGTCCAAAACTGAGGGAAAATGATTACCTGTCTAGAATTCTATACCCAGCTAAACTATTAATATCAGCTTAGCATAAAAGTAAAGACAAAAAGGTTTGCCTTTGATTTTTCTCTTTCTTTAAGTTCTTGGATAATGGGCTCCCCCACAGCAAGGAACTAAACCAAGGAAAAAGAGGACGTGGAATCAAGGAGATGGGAGCTAACCCAAGAAAGTGGTGAATGGAGATCAAGGATGTCCACTGAACTGCAGTCCCAACAGGTCCATATTGGAGCAAGCATTAAGCACTCTCTACAGGTAGGGAGAAGGAAAAGACAGAAGGAATTAGATTACTTCATGTATTTTAACACATTTAGAAGAAATTTAAACTTCTATCAAAGAGCATGGGGCTGGGCATAGTGGCTTATGCCTGTAATCTCAGTACTTTGGAAGAATGAGGCAGGAGGGTCACTTGTGGCCAGGAGTTCAAGACCACCCTGGGCAACATAGTAACACCCTGACTCTACAGAAAGAAAGAGAAGGAAGGGGAGGGGAGGGGAGGGGAAGGGCGGGGAGGGAAGGGACTAAAATTAGTGAGGCATGGTGATGTGGGCCTGTAGTCTCAGCTACTCAGGAGGCTGAGGCCAGAGGATTGCTTGAGCCCAGGAGCTTGAGCTTGCAGTGAGCTAAAAATCACACAACTATACTCTAGCCTGGGTGACAGAGCAAGATCCCATCTCAAAAAAAAAAAATCAAAGAGCATGGGAATTATTCACAATACAAAAAATAATTATGCCAGTTTTAAAATAAAACAATTTTTAAGTTTAAAGCTATATCGGAAAAGAACTGTGATCATAGTATGCTAAAAGTCTCAGTTGTGAATGATCTTTACATAGCTCACAATGCTAATGTAAACTCTGAATGCTGATTTAATCAAAAATTGTGACCGAGCTATAAGAAGGATAGGAGTAGGGTAGACAGAGAAAATGGTCAGAGTGATATAAAATCTTCAGCTTCCATAGTAGATCCCTAGAAAGGACATAAAACTGAAAAGTCAAAATTGCAGGAAAAGTGGGTTATTTGGAATACAGAAGTAAATAGGAGAAGCAGCTAAAAGTGGTCACTGCCAAGAAGTGGAACTTGGGGTAGGAATAGGTGGGGCAGGAGGCTTCTGTTTTCCTTCCAACACTGACGATCATTTGACTTCTTAAATTATATACTGTTTAAATTTCATTTTAAAGTAATTATTTGTTTAATTTAAATATGTAGATATATACTTCTGAGTAACTCCTAGGAGAGATTCCAATGGGAATTGTAAAGAAAGCGAGTGAGTGAATACGACATATCACCATGTGTGGTCTGAGACCAAAGCAGTTCTCAAAGGAAAATTAAATCCTTACATGTGACTATTAGGAGGCAAGAAGGAGTATTAATAAAGGCTAAATAACACTTTGGGAGGCCGAGGTGGGTGGATCACCTGAGGTCAGGAGTTCAAGACCAGCCTGGCCAACATAGTGAAATCCTGTCTCTACTAAAAATGCAAAAATTAGCTGGGAGTGGTGGCACCCACCTGTAATCCCAGCTACTCGAGAGGCTGAGCCAGGAGACTTGCTTGAACCTGGGAGGCAGAGGTTGCAGTGAGCTGAGATCGTGCCACTGCACTCCAGCCTGGGTGACAGAGTGAGACTCCATCTAAAAAAAAAAAAAAAAAAAAGTTAATAAATAAAAAGACTAAATAAGCAAGACTGCAAAATGTGCTACTCTGTGCTGCCTTAGCTATGGAGCATTGCTTAGCCTGTGTATTGGCGTGTCCTTCCAATAAACTATTCAGTTGGGAGGATGATTTGGGCAAAATTTTAACGAACTGAAGGAAGGCTGGCAGGGAGTGAGGTGGGGGAGGGGAATACCTGGAGAGTTCCCTCAGAAGGGACTGAGTTGGGCCGGGTGCGGTGGCTCACGCCTGTAATTCCAGCACTTTGGGAGGCCGAGGCAGGCGGATCACAAGGTCAGGAGATCGAGACCATCCTGGCTAACATGGTGAAACCCTGTCTCTACTAAAAATACAAAAAAAATTAGCCTGGCATGGTGGCGAACACCTGTAGTCCCAGCTACTCTAGAGGCTGAGGCAGGAGAATGGCGTGAACCCAGGAGGCGGAGCTTGCAGTGAGCCGAGATTGTGCCACTGCACTCCAGCCTGGGCCACAGAGTGAGACGCCGTCTCAACAAAAAAAAAAAAAAAAAAAAAAGGGACTGAGTTGGCTGTATTACTTAGACATCATCAAGTGGACACTTCTAAAGATAGCCTCTCCTGCGTGGTACTTCTGCTGACCCCAAGCCTTCAGGGAAGCTGTGTGAGTATATGAAATGGTACATAGATATACAACTTGCTTATGATGGGTGAGCACATGTCCTATCTCTGAGCCAGTCGGTACATCTGAGCCCCCAGGAGAATGCAGCAGGTGGTGTGAGGAGTCTGGCAGAGCTCTGGCTCCAAATGAAGGCCTAACAGAGGGCGTGGCAGAGGGCACCAGGGCGTACCTGCAACAACATTGGCAGGCCCTGGAGACAGCCACAAATGTCTCAGGAAAAGGAATGTGGTTAAAAAAAAATGTCAACAGTCCACAGGTAGGAGTATGAGCCAGTGTTCTTGGGGTAATAAGGAGATGGGTAAGGACTTTCACTCTGAGCCAAGATAAAGTAACAGAGACCAGATTTATACTCCCACCAGAAATAACTTAAACATTGCACAAAGCATATGAAACACCAGTTTACAGACATTGTCTATCAGGCAGGACGGGAGAGTGATCCCTGAGAGCAGGAAAACAAAGGTGAGCCCTGACCGCCCCAGCCTGGAGAGAGGACAGGCCTCAGCATGAGAAGGGAGGACCCAGGAGGGTCCCACAGGTGCCCCTAAACAGAGGAGACACAGTTGAGAGTCTGGAAAGACCAAGGTGGCTAGAGAATGCAGAATAGGGTCTGCACAAAAACTTAGCTCTGGAGATCTGCAGAGAGTGCCCCTTGAATCCTCAGCTGAGTATGGATCAACTCATGTGGGTCCATAAATCACCCATGGCTTTGGATAAAACCACCTAAAAGGAGGTGAGGGAGAGCTGCCCACATTCCAAACCATGCTGGGAGCTAAAGCAGATGTTTGTGTACCTATGTTCATAGCAGCACTATTCACAGCAGCCAACAGATGGAAGCAACCCAAGTGTCTGCCAGTAGATGAATGGATAAACAAAATGTGGTATAGCCATACAATGGAATATTACTCAGCCTTAAAAAGGAAGAAAATTCTGACACATAGCACCACACGGATGAACCTTGAAGTTGCTATGCTAAGTGAAATAAGCCAGTCACAAAAGGACACGTACCACAGGATTCCATTTAGGTGAGGTCCCTAGAGTCATCAAATCCATAGAGACGGAAAGGAGAATGATGGTTGCCAGGGGCTGGGGAAGGGGAAATGAGGAGTTATTGTTTGCGGGGTAGAGAGTTTCAGTTTGGGAAGAGGAAAAGTTACAGAGCTAGCTGGTAGCAGGTGGTTGCACAACCATGTGAGTGTACTTAATGCCATGAACTGTACACTTAAAAATGGATAAAATGGTCAATTTTACATTATGTATTTCCTCAAAATTTTTTAAATTAAAAAAAAAAATGTAACCCATGGTGGGAATAGTTTCTGTTCCCACCAACCAGAAGGAAAAAGTCTTATCATTTAGAAGACATGGGGTAGATGACTCAGAAAGGTCGCCTCATTGTTGGGGAAAACTTAGTCCCATAATAAAGGCTGAACTGATCCCACTTAACAGAGCTAAAGGCAAGCCTCAAAAGGATCAAGCTATTTGCAAGTAATTTAACCATGTCCCCAAACAAAGCTCACAAATATTTATAGGAAATGAAATTATCCAGCACCCAACAATGTAAAATTCACAATGTTTAACAACCAGCAAAAATTACCAGGCATGCAAAGAAACAGAAAAATACATGATGAGAAGAAAAAAACCTATCTGTAGAACCCAAAAATGAAGCAGATGATGTAATTAATAGACAAGAACATTATATCTGTTTTTATATTTCAATATGTTCAAGAGGATATGGAAACATTGAGAAGATATAAAACAGACCTAATTAAACTTCCACAGATGGAGAATATAATGTCCAGGATGAAAATTACACTGGATAGAATTAATAGCAAATTAGACACTGCAGAAGTAGTAGTTATTTGGATAGCAACAGGAACTATGCAAAATGAAACAAGAAAACCCAAAGAAACTATTTTTAAAAATGAACAGAGCTACAGTGATCTTTGGGACAACGTTAAGTGGCCTGATATCTATGTAATGAAAATGCCAGAAAAGCGACAGGGGTTTGTACACAATATTTAAAGAAATAATGGCTGAAAACTTTCAGAATTTGGTGAAAACCATAAACTCACACATCCAAGAATCTCAATGAACCTCAAGCACAAGAAACATGAAGAAAACATCAAGGCACATAATCAGATTTCTGAAAACAAGTGATAAAGAGAAAATCTTAACTACATGGTAGAAGGGAGGCATATTAAATGCAAATGAACAAAGATAAAAATGACAGCATTGTTCTCATCAGAAATAATGCAAGCCAGAAGACACTGGAACAACTTAAATGCAGTGAAAGAAAAAAACACTTTCAATCTAGAATTCCATAGCCAATGAAAATATGTTTCAAAACCACATGCAAAATTAAGACTTTTTCAGATGTTGAAAAGGTGAATAATTTATCAATAGCAGATCTGCACTACCAGAAATGTTAAAGAAGTCTTACAGGCATAAAGCAAATTATACCAAATGGAAATCTGGATCAACACAAAGGAGCACCAGAAATGGTAAATATGCTGGCAAAAATAAAATATTTTGGCCAGGCATGGTGGTGCACACCTGTAATCCTAGCACTTTGGGAGGCCGAGGCAGGTGGATCACCTGAGGTCAGGAGTTCAAGACCAGCCTGGCCAACACAGCAAAACCCCATCACTACTAAAAATACAAGAATTAGCTGGGCATGGTGGTGCGCACCTGTAGTCTCAGCTACTTAGGAAGCTGAGGCAGGAGAATCGCTTGAACCTGGGAGGTGGAGGTTTCAGTGAGCCAAGATCATGACACTGTACTCCTGCCTGCATGAAAGTGTGAGACTTTGTCTCAAAAAGTAAAAAAAAAAAATAAAATCTTTTTTCTCTCATTTTTACATCTCTTTAAGAGATAACTGACTAAAGAAAAAACTCACTATATTGTAGGGCTTAGAACATATATAGAAATAAAATGAAGAATAACAATAGCACAAAGCCTGGGAGGGAGAAATGGAAGTGTACTGTTATGTATTTATCAGGCTGCAAGATTCTAATACTATACATAATTTTTTACACTGTACATAAATTAATATTATTTTAAAATGGAATGTGATAAGTTAAAGATGCATATGTAAGTCCTAAAGCAAACAATGAAAAAACATATCAAAGAGTTGTAGCTAATAAGACAACAAAGAGTATAAATTTGAATCATAAAATACTCCATCAATCCAAAAGAAGGCAAAAAAAAAAATAAATGGAGAACAAAAAAATGAATAGGACAGAAAGAAAACAAAGAGCAAGATGATAGATCAAAATTCAAATGTGTCAATAATCACAGTAAATGTAAATGGTCTAAATATCTCAATTAAAAGGCAGAGATTTGTCTGACCAAATAAAAAAATAAGATCCAACTATGTGCTACCTACAAAAAAAAAAAGCTTAAATGTAAAAAGAGAAATAGGTTAAATGTAAAAGATACAAAAAGAAACACATTAACACTAATCAAAAGAAAGCTGGAATGCCTATGTTAGTAACAAAAAGGCATATTAAATGCAAATGAACAAAGATAAGAATGACAGCATTGTTCTCATCAGAAATAATGCAAGCCAGAAGACACTGGAACAACTTTAATGTAGTGAAAGAAAAGAAATTTCAGAGCAAAGAATATAATCAAGGATAAAGAAAGCAATTTCAGGCCAGGCGTGGTGGCTCACGCCTGTAATCCCAGTACTTTGGGAGGCCAAGGTGGGTGGATCACGAGGTGAGGAGATCGAGACCATCCTGGCTAACATGGTGAAACCCCATCTCTACTAAAAATACAAAAAAATTAGCCAGGCGTGGTGGCGGGTGCCTATAGTCCCAGCTACTCGGGAGGCTGAGGCAGGAAAATGGCGTGAACCCGGGAGGCGGAGCTTGCAGTGAGCTGAGATCGCACCACTGCACTCTAGCCTGGGTGACAGAGCGAGACTCCACCTCAGGAAAAAAAAAAAAAAAAAAAAAAAGCAATTTCATAATGGTAAAAGGCTTATTTCAAGAAGAGGTCATAGGAATTATAAATGTTTATTCACCATAAAACAGAGGTCCAGAAATACATGAAGCAAAAATGAATAGAACTGAAAGGAGAAATGGGCAAATCCATAGTTACAGTTGGAGACTTTAACACTCCTCTCTCAGTAATTGATAAAACAGCTAGACAGAAAATCATAAGGATACAGTGGGCTTAAACAACACTATCAACCAACTTAACCTAGTTGACATTTATAGAACAGTGCCCCAAATGACAGCAAAATACACATTATTTTTCAGTACATACAGAACATTTACCAAAATAAAACATATTATAGGCCATAAAACAAGTCCAATAAACTTAATAGGACTCAAGTAATACAGAGTATGGTTTCTCACTATGATGGAATTAAATTAGAAATCAGTATCAGAAAGAGACTGTGAAAATTCCCAAATATTTTGAAACTAAAAATTATACACTCCCAGGCCGGGTGTGGCGGCTCATGCCTATAATCCCAGCACTTTGGGAGGCCAAGGCTGGTGTATCACCTGAGCCCAGGAGTTTGAGACCAGCCTGGGCAACATGACAAAACCCCATGTCTACAAAAACTACAAAAATTAGCCAGGCATGGTGGCACACACCTGTAGTCCCAGCTACTTCAGGGGCTGAGGTGGAAGGATTGCTTGAGCCTGGCAGGTAGAAGTTGTGGTGAGTGGAGATCGCGCCACTGCACTCCAATCTGGGAAACAGACTCAGACTCGTAAAAAAAAAAAAAAAAGGAAATGAAATGAAAGAGAGAGACAGAGAGAGAAGGGAAAGGGAGGGGAGGGGAGGGAGGAGGGGAGGGCAGGGCAGGGAAGGAAAGGGAAGGGAAGGGAATTCTAAATAATCCAAATGTCAAAGAAAAATTCAAAACGGGAATTAGCAAGTATTTTAAAGTGAATGAACCTGAAAGCACAATATATCTAAATTTGTATAATGGAGCTAAAGCAGTGCTTAGAGGGAAATTATAGCAATAAAATGACTATATTAGAAAAGATGAAAGGTCATATATCAGTGACCTCAGCTTCTACCTTAAAAAGAAGTTGAAGAGATGGTCAAATGATTCAAAATTTCAGTTAGGAGGAATAGGTTCTAGAGATCTATTGTATAACATGGTAACTAAAGTTAATAACAATGTATTATACTTTTGAAAATTGCTAAGAAAGTGTTCTCTCCACAAAAAGAGATAAGTATGTAAAGTAATGCATATATTGATTAGCTTGATTTAGGCATTCCCTAATGTATATGTATATCAAAACAACATGTTGTACATGATAAATATATACAATTTTTATGTGTCAAATAAATAAAACATTAAAAAAAGAAACTAGAAAAAGAGAGCAAATAAAATTCAAAGTCAGGAGAAGAAAGGAAATAATAAAGATCAGAGTGGAAATCATTGAGATAGAAAACAGGAAAACAATAGAGAAAATCAATAAAACCAAAAGCTGGTTCTTTCCCAAAATTGATAAAAATTATAAACCTCTATCCAGATGGATCAAGAAAAAAAGTTAAAACACTTAATTAATATTAAGAATGAGAAATGGTTCATCACCACAGAGTCTACAGATATTAAAAGATAATAATGGAATAGTATGCATAAATTTATACCAATAAATTCAACAATTTAGATTAAATAAATCCTGTAAAAGACACAAACTACTAAAACTCACTCAAGAAGAAATAGATATGCTGAATGGTCCTATATCTAGGAAATATGTTGAATTTGGAGTTCTTTCCAACAAAGAAAACTCCGGGGGTGGGAGGAGTTGGGGAAGTAAAGAGGGATCACCAAAGGCTGGATGAACCCTGCAGGTAGCTGTGTTTGGTCAACTGTTGATCATTTTGACTGTGGTCATGGTTTCAGAGATGTGCACATGTATGTCAAGAGTCATCAAATTGTACACTGTAAACCTGTGCACTTTACTGTATGTCAATGGCATTTCAATAAACCAAGAAAAGTAGTGACACCCCCGACAAAGACTGGAAGGCTCAAGGCAACTCTGCTTCTATGTGTGCCCTCCCAGCACAACTTTGCTCCCCGGGCAGCCTCAGAACCACAGAAAGATACTCAGAAAGCCAGTCACAGTGATCCCACAGCCCTGTGACAGATGTGCTGTCCCGTGGGGCTTATCTAGTCACCTAGGAAGGGGCCATCATCTGTCCTCTCTCCGATGATTCTCAACTGCAAATACATTGCCATGGCTTGAATGCTTGTGACCCCTCCAAAATTCATGTTGAAACTTAATCCCCAGTGCAACAGGATTAAGAGCTGATGCCTTCAGCAGCTGACGAGGCCATGAGTGCTCCACCCTCATGGGTAGGATTTGTGCCTTATAAAAGGGCATGAGGGGGCGAGTTTGCCCTTCCTGTCCTTTCTACTGTTCATCCCTTCTGTCATGTGAGAACATGGTGTCCCTCCCTTCCAGGGCACCCACACAAGGCACCAACTTGGAAGCAGAGACTGAGACCTCACAAGATACTGAACATGCCAGCACCTTGATCTTGGACTTCCAGCCTCCAGATCTGTAAGAAATAAATTTCTCATGATTCTTTATAAATTATCCATCTCAGAAGTTTTGTTACAGCAGCACAAACGGCCTGAGACCCGCATATACAATCAGATTCCATGAGCCTCGAGTGGGCACCCCCAGACCCTGGTCTGGCAGGTTACCTGTGCAGCGGGGGCTATGGACTCCTCTGGGGAAGGACAGAGAGGCTAAGATGCAAATTCTACTCTAGGCTCCTACTCCCAGGGGAGTAGAGGCCAGGCACTACCCATAGCTGCAGTTTCAGGGCCTGTCACCCCTTCCCCCAGCCTGTCTCTCTTCCTGAGGTCTCTCGCCTGAGACAGCTGCTCAAAGCCTTGGGCATTTATCAGGCTCGCCTGGGAACTTGGTGAAGACCCAGATCCCTGTCCTACTCGCTGAGCCTGGGCCTCTGCGGTGAGTCAGAACCCCTGCCTTCACATACTGGTTTAGCTACTTTAACAGAGACCAAAATAACACTGGCTTTAAAAGGCAGAAAGTTCCTTTCTCTTGTGGAAAAGACAAGCTGTCCAGCTGTCCAAGTGGGTAGGGCAGCGTGTGCATGAGCTGGTCCCACGTAGGGTGCTCAGCAGTCCCAGTCTGCCCCAGACTCCGAAGATTCCAAGAACGTTTCAGTGCCAAATCTGGAAACACACAGGCACACCTGGACAGGTGGGTCGGCCTCGTGCAGGGATGCTTTGCCCTGCCCCGGCGTGGCCCTCCAGTGGCACAGCCGGCACGTCTCAGCACCACAGTGCCCCAGTTCCACCCAGAAGTTGCATCTGCCTCTGTTCACACTCCCCTGTGCAGAATGGTGGCATGTGTCTCCACAAGCAGCCCAGGAGCCCCACGTGCCCAGCTTCCCTTCAGGAATATTCCATGGCTGAAGGAATGGAGCCATCCTCCACCTGCGTCAGGGGCAGAGGCTGGAGAGGCCGGAGCGGAGGGGCTGGGGTGCCGGGAAGCACAGGTCTAGTCTCAGCAAAGTGGGGGCCGGTCCTCCTGGTGTCCCCAGGGACCAAGCAGGGGCCTGTTGTAAGACCACACCTCATTGCCACCCGAGGCCTTCCATTGGTCCTCCAAGGCCCTGGCTGAAATTTGGCCTCTCCAAGGGTCTCCCACTGGCCCTCCCACCACATCAGCTCCAGTGACAGCTTTAGCTCTGCCCAGCTGAGCACTCAGGAAGTTGGCTGCATCATCTCAGAGGAACCTCCAGCGAGCTCCACGTCATCCTACAGAAGGAAGAAACAGGTCCTCCGAGGGGATAAGGGACTTGCCAAGGCCACTTGCTTGTAGGCATAGAGCTGGGGTTTGAATGCACGACAGACTCTCGGTCCCCTGTGCCAGGGGCAAGGAGGGTGGAGGAAGGTGCCTCTGTCTCTTCAATCCCTCAGCCCTCCCACCTTGCCCATTCTCCTTGCGAGGTCCCCAGGGCCAGCCTACAGGCTCCAGCAGGAATGAGTGGGAGCCAGCCAAGGGACCAGTGTTGTGGTGAGTGCGGGGAGTGGGAGCAGACTGGAGCCCCTGAAAGTGGGGCCCCTGGGAGCCAAGCCCTTTCCCCAGCCTAGCTCCTTGAGGCAGTGCAGCTCAAACCAGAGGGAGGGGGTCTGGCCCAGTGGCCCAGGGGAGGTCACTGCAATGAGAAAGCTGGTGGCAGAGTCTGGGGGCTTCCCTGGAGACCAAAGTGCCAGACGCAGAGTTGGGGGAGGGTCTTGGGTAAGGACCAGGCCACTGCCCCTCCACAACCATCCTCATCTCTGCTTCTCTGAGGTTAGAAGGAAAAGCGTGTTTGCTTTCGAGGGAGAAACCACGCTGAGGCCTGGGGGGAAAGGACAAGCACCCCAGGGACACAGCGATGCGTTGGAACATGTTTATTGTTATCAGTCTAAATTGTACAGATGCACACCGGACAGAATGCCTCCAGGCCACAGAACAGGGACACAGCCACCATTCCCCACCTGAGCCTCAGCCACTCTCACAGGGCTGCTGAGGGTTGAGGGCCCGTGCAGAGGGCATGGGGGAACGTGCCTGTAACATGAAATGGCTACAAGGGGCTGCGGTGGTCAGCAGGCAGCAGCTGGGGAATACACTCCAGCCCCTCCAATGCCACAGACCCACTGGGCGCTCCCACGGCCCCCAGCTCTGAAGCCAGAGCCTAAGAGATGGCCACAGTGGCATTTGCTGAGCAACAGATGAGGTGCTGGTCAGTGGTGGATGCTCTCCCGGGAACTCCACTCCCCCAACCTGGGTGGCCAGGGGACCCTGCTGTCCTGCAGCTGGCCCTCTTCTGAACAGCCCTCCACAGTCACCTCCTGTCTCCTCACATCAACCCCCTACGTGTGCAGGTCGGGCTCAGAGAGGGCAGCTGACTGGCCCAAGGCCACCCTAGCAGACCTCAAACCCAGGCCTGTCTGACCCATCTCTCAGGACTCCCCGCAGCTCTCTAAACACTGGGTGAGGAGGTGGGGACTGGAGGGGGACCCTCCATCCCAGAGGGCACAGCAGGCCAGGCAGCACCAGGCAGAAGACCCCGGCCCCTGGCTGGAGGTGGGGACAGATTCGACCCTTTGCTGAGTCCCTCCCAGGGCTGCCTGGGGCTTCACACGCAGATTGACGCCCACACCTCTCCTGTGGGCGCTACCACGAGGTTCCAAGGAGGCTCTGGCGAAGGCACCTGTCATCATGAGCACCGCTTCTCCTCTACCTGGGTGTGGTCTCCAAACTTCCTCCCCACCCCCAGTTTCTGTGCCTCGAGGTCCTTCATGAATTTAGCGCGCACTTGTGGGAGCCGCGCAGCGCTCCCTAAGGCCTCAGTGAGTGGAGAAGCTCCAGGGAGCCGGCAGCGGGAACCATCGATCCGCCGGCCGGCAGGGTGCGGCTGCCGGCAGCCTGGTCGGCAGTTCCCAGGAAGTCCAGGGCAAGGAGCGCTCCTCAACCCTACGGGCCCACCGCCAGTTCCTCGCTGGGAATTCCACGGAGTTTCGAGGTGCGGGCCCTCGGGGCGCAGGAGGGCGGCGGCGGCGTCTCCAGGCCGGCAGCGCGCCAGGAGCGTGGGCGACCCAGCGCGCCCCCACCCGGCGGTTCCCAGAGCACAGCCCGGCCACGCCCGGCCACCTCCCGGCAGCACTCGGCTCTCTGGCCGAGGGTCTTCCCTGGCAGCAGGTGGAGCAAGCCAGGCCCTGGGGACTGCGGGGCGCGGCGCCTGGGGCGGCCGACCTGGAGCGCGGAGCCGGTCCGTGGGCTCCTCTGGATTGGTCGCCGGCGCGCCCCCGACTGTGACTCTGACTCCAGGCCGCGCGTGGGACGCTCCGTCGCTGTTGCCGTGCCCGCCGGGTCTAGTGGTCCTAAACATTTCACAATTGCGCTACAGAACTGTTGAACTGTTAAGAACCACTGGACCCAGCGCGCGAGTCCCCAACACCGTCGGTTCGCCGAGCTGTGGAGAGAGGAGCCCCCGACGCCCTTGGGACCGCCCGCGTCACCTGCGGATCCCGGGGACCGGCCCCTGCGCCCAGATCCCCGCTGGTCGTGCACCCCCTGCCCTGCTGCAGCCACCCGGCCCCGACGCCGTACCACCGGACGCCTTAGACGCCCTCGCCTGGCGCTGGGGGATCCCAGCCGCCAAGACCAGCCCCGCCGCGTCCTCGCTGGCCCCGGCTTCCCCTCGTTCCGCGGGCCCCGCGTGGCAGGGCGGCTGAGCTCCGAGCGGCAGCGGCCAGCGCGGCGGCGCCTTTTATGCGGCGCAGCCGCCCTTCCCGGCGCCGGAATGTGCCCGCGCCGCGCTGGCCCGACCGGTTTTTCCGGGCGGGGCGGCTCCCGGGCCCATAGGTCCCGCGACTGATCCTCCACGGCCCGGGGACCTGCTCCGCGCGCCCGCGCGGGGGTGGCCCTGACTCAGCGGCCGCCCCGCCCCACCCGGCGCCCCAGCCTCCAGCGCCCGGCCTGGGCGCACCTGGCCTCCCGGGTTCTGGGTCCCCGCCGGGCCACGCCCGAACCGTCTGGTCTGGGCCAGGGGTGCTTGGGCGCACGGAGGGCCCGGGGCTCCACCTTGGCCGGGTCGAGGCCCAGGGTGGCCCGAACAGGTGAGGACCAGCGCCCGACAGGAGCCCAGGGCCGAGCTAGCTCTCCGGTGGGTGTGGGGGCTGGGCTGGACACACCCACCCCAGCCCCTCTCACTTCAAAGGGAACTTCGTGGGAGGGGAAGGGGAGGGGTAAAAAGAAAGTGAAACTGGAGGGAGGGAGGTTTCTGCTTCTCAGACCCTGAACTCTGAAACCGCCCAGCAGGTTTCTGCTTCTCAGACCCTGAACCCCCACCCCGCAGCCCACAAGGGTAGCCCCGTACCTGCCTCCTCATTTCCCACGCGGGGGGAGGGACGCCCTACCCCCTCACGCAGCAAGGGCCTGCGCCTCGCTCCCCCCACTCACAGCCCAGCCCTGAACGTCCTGGCGCAGCTGGCCCTGCCGGTCCTACCCACTTAGTCACCTGGAGGTGTCCAGGCCTGACCAGTGGCGCCTCCCAGGGACTCTGCTTCAGCAGAACATGGCAGCTGAGGGGAGGGCTCAGGCTCTAGGAAATACAGAGAAGCGGGGAGGTGACCCCCTTCAGCACTTGCCCCAAGTCTGGAGCCACTGGTGTGTCTGTATGGAGTTGGGCGACAGGGTGGTGACCATTCATTCATTCCAGTGCACGGCGGTGACACGCCATCCCACTACCCGCCCAGCCAGCCAGGAGCCAAGTGCTCAGGAGCCAAAGTTGGCCCCAGACCAGAACAGCCACTAGATCTGAGGGACCCCCTAGACATTTCCACATGTGCTGTGTGTGGCTCAACGCAGCCACCCTGCAAAGGGAATCAGAAAGGTTTTGTTATTTTCATTTTGCAGTTGGGGAAACTGAGGCTCAGGGAGGGACAGTGACTTCTGGGGACTGCACAGCTCTTGGTGGTAGAGAAGGGATGACGGGCCTTGCCATCGCTGCATCTGTGGGTCTCAGTGCCTGTGTGTGGAGTCCGAGGGGCTGCGGCATGGGGGTGGGGATAGAAGTTGGCATACGGGAGCTTGAGATCGAGAACAGGAGCTTGGGGGCTCCTCCCCCACCACAACTGCATGGGCAAGAAGAACCCACCTCTCTCTCTTTTTTTTTTTTTTTGAGACCTAGTCTCGCTCTGTTGCCCAGGCTGGAGTGCAGTGGTGCGATCTTGGCTCACTGCAACCTCCATCTTCCCAGTTCAAGCGATTCTCCCACCTCAGCCTCCCAAGTAGCTGGGACCACAGACACAAACCACCACACCTGGCTAATGTTTTTATTTATTTTTTAAGAGACAGGGTTTCGCCATGTTGGCTGTTCTCAAACTCCTAGGCTCAAGCTATCCACCCGCCTCGGCCTCCCAAACTGCTGGGATTGCAGGTGTGAGCCACCAAGCCTGGCCACCTCTCCTTAATTCTAAGCCCTGGTCTAGCCCAGTCCTGGGCAGACTCTTCCCGACACACAGCCACTTGAATGGGCTCTCCTCACCCAGGTGGCTCCTGTGTCCAGCATCCAAGGGGACTGATGAGAGAGGACAGGGAGGAGGTGACAAGTACAAGCACCTGCAGTTCCCACCAGCAGCAAGAAATATTGAGGTGTGACCAGAAAAGGAACTTCCTAGCATACACGAGAAGTCTGGTTACCTCCAGCTGGGGAAGGGCGGTCCTGGAGGGCCCTCAACTGAGGAGTCTGATTTTAGGATAGAAAATGCTGGTAAAAAAAGACAGTAGTCGTGATGGAGAGATGTTTCCCAGAGATAGCCCTAGGATCCAGGTGATTCGAGATGGGCTACAGGAACCAAGGCCTCCCCCAGCGTGAAATTACCAGGTGTGAGTGACGCCATCCCACTGTGGGGAGGCGGGTCCCACGCACACTGGGCACCCGGCTGTGCCTCATTCCTGCGTCTCCCATGGCCTCACGCCACAGCGAGAGACAAGGCGGCCCTGATTCACAGCCCAGCTCTGCCCTGTGCCAACACAGAGCCCTGGGCGCAGGACGGGGCCACTCTGTGCCTTAGTTTCCTCAGCCATGAAGTGGGATAGACGGGGACCCGGTGCCCTCCTACAGTCACAGTGGGGACGAAACACACCAACACGGTGCAGGACACGAACGCTCCAAGCCTGTCTGTCCCAGCTGTTCCCACTGCACACCAGAGAGCCAGAGGGCTTGAGGCCAGGTCACTGCCCGGCGCAGAGCCCAGGGAGCCCCGAGCAGTGGCCCTGCCCCTCCTGCCACTTCTGGGTGATTCTAGAGGAGTCCCCTTACCCAGGGCCCCTCTGGCCTCTCCCCAAGGGGCACAAAACGGCCCCCGAGGAAGCTCCCAGACTCAAGCCTATGACTCTTCACAGCCTCCTGAGACACTGGCCCAGTCCCGGGGCTCCCTGTGGTAGGGCCCAACACCCCACGAGGGCTTGGAGGGGCCTGACAATGGGGGTCTGGCTGCCCGACCTTGTGAGGAGCTCCCCCCTCTGACCAGCCCCTGTGGCCCCCAAGCCTTCTCTGCCGAGCTCCATCAGTGACCCAGTTGGAGAAAGGCCAGCTTGACAAATGCTCTCTGCGGGACAAGCAGGATGAGTGGGCGTTTCTACACTACAGGACACTCACCGCAGGCGTCAGTGGGTGTGTCTACACCGGCAGGTTGGCATCTGCTCTGGGAGGGTGCTGCCATGTGGGCTAACGTGAACCACCTGCAGCTTTCACAGCCTGGGGCTCTGAGGGCCTGGAGCAGCACTGAGCGGGGTGGCGTGAGCAACAGGCGCTGCCCAGCCCCTCGGGAGCGGAGGGAAGCAGGGGGGCACTGCCGTGTGCAGGAACAACCGGGGAGACCAGGTGGGCTCAGCTCAGGGATGCCGGAGGTAGTCCCACCCCTTCTCACCTGCACCAGGCATTTGTCCAGATGCCCCACAGCCTCCCCCAAGGCCCTCCGAGGGTCCCGGCCATCGGGGACAGCAGGGGCTCCTGGCTCTGGGGCCCGGTGCCACCCTCCCTCCACCTGCAGCCCCTCATGGGCCTCATCAGGGTGAGAAGCAAAGGCTTCCCCGGCCCTGCCATGCTCACATGGTGTCACCTTGTGCAAGGCCCAGGCACACCTGTGTCGGGGTGAGGACAGCAAGGATGCTGGCGGCAGTACCAGCCAGGCTTGGGAACCAGGCTTAACCCCGGGGTATGCCCAGGTGCCAAGGGCCAGCTCTGGGGTCACGCTTTTGCCCTCCTGGGCCTCCGGTCCAGGGGCCAGCCAAACAGAGGGACAGACAGGAACCGTCACTTGGGCAGGTAGAGAGGCTTGGAGGGAGGCAGCCCCCACGCTCCTCACACCCAGCAAGAAGGGGTCAGGGGCCGGGGGCAGCAGCAGGGAGTCCCTGGCCATCCCAGGTCAGTGCATGCACAATGGTGGGGCCAGGGGTCCACACCCCCAATTTCAGCCCCAGCTGAAAGAAGGCACGAGGCTGCCCCCGGCCTTGGAGCACCACCCCCACCGGGCAGCAGCAGGGCCCGCCCCACCCGCCCACCCGCCCAGGCTGTGCAACCAGGCAAGCCCAGGTCACCCCTTCCCTTGCAGGGTGGCCTGGCTCACGGTGGAGGCTGCATCAGGAGCTTCAGGCAGAGCAGGGGCTGGAATGGTCCCGAGGGGCTCACCACCAGAGTGTGAAGCCCCCTAGACATTCACAGGCTTCCGCAGCCCCATGGAGCCCTGGTGTGGCCCTGGCCTGAGAGGGGGGCCGGGTGCAGCGATGCTGGGGTGACGGAAAACCAGACAGCAACTGGGACGGGACTGTGAGGACTAAAGAGTTAAGCAGGAGCAGCATGCTCGTCCAGGGGTTGGAGGGCTGCCTGGAGGAGGGGACTTCAAGCTCCAGAATGAAGGCGCAGGAGGTGAGGAGATGGGCAGAGGGTGTCTGGAGGAGGGACCAGCCTGGGCAAAGGCAGGGTGGCAGGAAGGGGGAGGGGCAGCTGGGAAAGGACCGCTTGGCCGAGTCACCTCCGTGCACCCCGCCCCGCCCAGCTCACACTCACAGCTGCCTCTGGAAGGATGGGCCAAGTGCCCCCGCCAGAGACCCCCCAGAGCCTGGGCCTGACTCCCCACACACATCCACAGTCCCGGACCCAGACAGACTCTCTCAAAGCCAGGCTGTACAGACCTGGTGAGGAGATGCCAGACTTTATTGCCATTCTGCCCAACAAAGGCCTTCAGGCTTTGCATGAGAGCAGGCTGGGAGGCAGCCCCAGGGGTGGGGTCATGCCTGAGACCCCTCCAGCAGGTCACGGGAGGAAGGAATGGCTTATACTGCAGCAGGATGGCTTCAGGTTAGACACCAGGCAGCACTTCCTGAAAACATGAGGGCTTCTGAGGATACCCAGGTAGTGTGTGGAGGCAGGGCAGAGAGACAAGCCCAGGCACCCCGTGTGTGCAGCACAGCCCGAGAGCCTGAGCAAACCCAGCTTGAGACTATGGGAGGCCACACAACCGAGTGGGAATGGGGGTGTCGGCTGGGAACTGGCCTGGGAGACAAGCGGAAGTACCCAGCCCAGGGGGTCCCGGTGGGGCAGGTCGCAGGGGCAGGGGCGGGTAAGGGGATGCTGAGCCCTGGCTGGGCCCTCAGTGTTCAAGTCTGGTCAGTTCCTTCAGGAAGCCCTCCCTGACTGCTCCTTTCTCCTTCTCACCTCTAAACTGTGTTCCACCCTGGACATCCCCAGGAGGGGCTCTGCAGACCCTAAACCGGCTGGGACCCATCTCAGCCTCCTCCGGCTCTGTCCCCCTTGGTTACGCCACCCAAGCCAGGATCCAGCCCTGCACTAGAAGCTCATTGGGGGGTGTCAGCCCCACCTGGGGTGGGGACTTACTGGGCATGGGGCCTGGGCACCAACCGCACCCTCCAGGCTCTGCAGAAAGGCCACCACTGCCAGGTTCCCGGCTGCCTCTGCCTATGGGGAAGCAGTGGGGAGGGGCTGCCTTGGGGCCACTGACTAGCAGCCTGGCCCAAGGACCCCCATCCCCAGGATGGCCTCCCCTGTCCCCAGCCCACACACACAGGGCCCCAGCGGCTCCTCCACTCTCATCACCCCCACCGCTCAGAGCCCCGGGAAGGGTCTTGCATGGGGAGGGCCGGGCATTTGGGGGAGGAGCAGAGCGGGGAGGGGCAGAGCAGTGAGCTGGTGAATTGTCCAGGTGTCCTTCCTGGAGGTGGCAGCCTTTGGAGAGGGTGCAGGGGGTGGGGGCACTCACGACGTGCAGGGCACTGTGCCCGTCATAGCCCGGCTGCCCCAGGTCAGCCCCTGCCTGCCACCACACCTGCAGGCCTTCGAGGTCGGCCCTGTATGCCAGCCTGGGGGTGGGGACAGAGGAGGAGTTGTTGGGGCCTGCTGGGCACCTGTCCATCTGCCCACCTGCCTGTCCCCCAGATGGCCTGGACGCTCTTACAAAGCCAGCCCCAAACAGCTGACCCAGCAGTGACCTGGTCCTGGGGCAGGAGTCGCTGGGGGCCATCAGGCAGCCTGGAGCCTGGTTTCACCCAGTGGGTGGGACTGCGACTCAAGTCAAGGGTACACATGCACAAACATACATGAACACACATGCACATACAGCAGCATACACACCAGCATACATGCACACACACAGGAGCACACAAGCACACACCCACACATGCACACACACAAAGCATATGTGCACACACACGAGCACATGTGCCTTTGCACACACATATGCACGCCCACCTGCTGAGCAGCCCACGCCAGTTTCGTGTTTCACAACACCGCTCTTCCCGGGGCGGAGTCCGCAAAGGTGGAAAGAAAGTTTGAGGCAGCCCAGTGGTTCAGAGAGGGGGACACAGGAGGCACCCCGGGATAATGGTTGGCCCTGGACCCCTGCAGACTGCATGGGGTGTCCTGGCTGGGACAGGGGTCTGGGCCCACCTGCCCTGGAGTGGGGAGCACCTGCCAGGCCCTCGCCAGCTCCTCCTCACCCTGCCACCCTCCTGGGAAGCACTCACTCCCCACCTGGGGAGGCCAGGCACAGGCCAGGTGGGGACCCGGCAGGGAAGGCCCCACCCATGGTGTGCAGGGGCTGGGGGAAGTGGCCTGGTGAGGGAGGGGCTGCCCCCTCCTCCGAGGGCCCTCAGGGACCCTGCGCCTACCCAGGAAACAGCAGCAGCCCTGCAGTAGCACTGGGTAATCTCTGTGGCGAATCTGCTGGATGGCCTCACTGGCCCCTCCTGGACCTGCCCCAAGAGGCCAAGCCCCACACACACACTGGCCCCTAGGAAGGCCTGGCCGAGGGGCTCAAGTCCAGCGAGCAGCTCGGGCTGGCCAGGCCCACTTCCAAGCAGAGTCCTGGACCAGGGTTCTGGTCCCAGCTCCCACAGGACCTGACTACTGCCTCAGTTTCCCCATCTGTCAATGGAGCCAACAAGGCCTGTCTGGAGTGCAAATCTGGACCAAGTCACCCCAGAAGTACCTTCAAAAGCAAGACCAGGGGGTGTGGGCCGGTCCCAGAGGAGGAGCCAGAGCTGCTAGTCCTCCTGCTGGGCAGGTGCCTGCACCCACTCCCCTCCCAGCCAGTGAGCCGAGCCCCCGCCATCACCCACTCCCCAAGCCTGGGACTCTGGACTTACAGGGACACAGACTGCGCCACTCACAGCACCCTCATCCCAGCCACCACCTGCACCCGGCCCAGGTCTCCTGCCTCCGACTCTCCCTTTTGGGTCTCTCGGAGTCATCCTGGCCTCGGGCAGCCCAGGCTGGGAACAGGAGGCAGCACCAAGTCACCAGGCACAAGGCATGGGGTGGGGGGCAGTGATTCTGGCTGCGGCGGACAGAGTAGGATGCCTGCATCCCTGGCCCACCTCCACCCACAACCAACACCCTCACCGAAGGCCCCCCAGCGCCTCAGTCTCCCCAACAATAACGTGATGTCAGAAGGGCCTGAGCCTGCCTCGGTGGTCACCTGGGCAGCGTGGGATCGGAAGGCACACTGGCACTGGTGCCATGCGGCCAGCAGGTGGAGGCGGGGCCTAGGTCAGTTTATCCCAGGACAGGAACCACGCTGGGGAGAACAGAGCTCACGAGACCTGTCGCCTGCCAGGGGCTTCAGCTCCCCTGTGCCCCACCTGCCCCAACCTCCCCAAATGCGGCCCCAGCCAATCCCCCAGCCCACACCCCAGCCCCTCTCACACCCGACCAATTCCCATACCCCTCCTCAAGCCCACCACACACACCCGCATGCACGCACACACACGCATACACACATGCACACACGTGCGCACACACACACCCTTGCTGGACTGTTCACTCAGCTGAGAACAACTCCTTCCCCTGCCCCACGACATGGTCCAGGGTAGACAGCTCTTCCCATCAGCCAGGCTGGTGCACACTGAGGTCAGCGGGCCTCGCCTCTGAAAGCCCCCACACCCTGACTCACTTGTCCCTCCCAGCAGGTCTGGCTTCCCTTCCCCAAGCTGTGTCCCCCCACATCCCTGGAAGAGCAGGTGCTCTAGCTGCGCTCACCTGCACAGCTCCGTCCCTGCTTCCTCCAGCTCCTGGGTGGACAGGGAGGCCCCGGCTTCCCGCAGCAACCCAATGACACCCGGATGCCTGTGTGAGAATGAGTATGCTGACTTTCTGCCCTGGCCAGCCCAGCCCCGCTGTACCTCACTCAGGAGCCAGCAGGGCTCATGTCCTGTGCACAGGGACAGGGACCTGCCTGCCCAAGACCCCACGGCCCTAGCCTCAGACAAGGGCCCATGCCCCCATCCTCTACCTAGGCCCATGCGACATCATCCCGGGACCCCACCACCTCCATTCATCCAGAACGTCTTCTTAGGGCAGCTGAGGTCTGCAAGGGGTGGGGGTCAGCTCTGCGGCAGCCCCGCACCCAGCACCCAGGGGAGGGCATTGGTTGGTGCTAGCAGAATAGCTCCTCCCAGGGCAGTCTCCCCGACCCATCCCAAGGGGACAGCCCATTCCAGAGGACAGCCTTACATGAGCTGACCGGCCCCACTGCACACCCAAACACTGATCACACCCCGTGGTGACCTCCTCAGCCAGGCGCAGGGGACACTGAATCAATCCGGCCGACCGCCCTTGGGGTGGAGTGGGGGCGGGGCACCCGGACAGTGCAGTCTGTGGGGGTGGGGTTGGGGCTCTAGCAAGGCCTTGGAGCAGAGACACGAAGGCCGGAGGCCGCACAGCCCACTGCATGGGGTGACCTAACAATTGTGCCATAATCGCTGGCCGTGCCCCCACCCCTGCAAAGCACCACAAATCCCCCCGTCACCCCATTTAGGGACTCTGGGAATAGGTATGAGGCAGTGGCCTCCCCACACCCCACTCGGGCACAGCAGGGCCAGGCAGGCGGCCTCAGGGAGCCTGGTGGCGGAACGAGGCTGGGAGACCGGTTGAGGGGGTGCTGTGAGCCTGGTCCTGTGAGTCAGGAGGGGACGAGGGGGCGGGACTGTGTGAGCTCATCTCCGCGCCACCCACCCACACCCAAGGACGCCCAGTCTAGAATCTCCAGTCCGGATCACCCCAGCCCTGCTTGGGGGGCCCCTCACAGCCCCGCCCCCCTCCTGTCCACCACCCTGTTCTCTCCTATGCTTTTGAGCTCCCTGTCAATGCTCACAGGAGCCTGGAAAGAACCTTCTACCCCAGTCACCCACTTCACAAAGGGTGCCACACCTCACCCCAGGGCTCACCGCTGGGGAGGGGGACCCACAACTGAACACGTCAGGGTCACATGACCCCAGGCTCAGACACCCCGGCCTTCTCTCCATGGGACTCTTGAGCACTCCCTCCTGGAAAAGAACCCAGGGTCCTGCAGGCCAAGTCCTCCCACCCGCACGGAGAAATCCCCAGGAGCCCTGGGATCTCTGAGCAGCCACATGGGGCTGGGCAGCAGCACCGGCACACAGGTCCTCCGCCTTCCCAAGCCCGGGGCTGCTGGGCGTCCAGGGCCAATAAAGAGTAGGAAAGGGAGACAGGACGCAGATCCCACCAGTGCTGGCCCCGCCCCCAGGCAGGGGCACAGGCACACACTCCGTCTCTGCTGCTGCTCTGGACTTTGGGAAGAGACACCAGCCAGGGCTTGCTGGGTGGGGCAGGGTACCCCCACACACAAGGGCTGGGCCTGTACTCCAGGGCCCGAGTTGCCTGTCGCAGCCCCAGATCTGCTGCCGTGTAGCCTGCTTTTTATTGACCGCATCTGGCTGCTGGGCCAGGACCTTCTGCCCCACCTCCACCCCAGTCCCCCATACCCACAGGTGCACAGAGATGACTCGGGAACACCGGATCCTCTCTGGAGCACCGAGTCCTCCCGGCTTTGTCCATAACATTTTTGTTTTCTAGGAACTCTGGGCCGGGGTCTTACTGGGCCCCGGGCTGCGGGGGCAGCCTTTAGGAAGCAGGTGTCCTCCACCTCTCCCAGCCCAGCCCCGGGAGGCTGTATGAGCGCAGAAGCCCACAGCCTCTCTGTGCCCACCTGTCCAAGGCAGCTCTGTGCAGCCCCAGCCCCATTACCTGCCCCGCACGGCCAGCAGCAGCGGGCTGAAGCCGTCCGTGTCCCGGGTGTTCACGTCCACACCTCTCTGCAGCAGCATGGTGACTGCCTCCGCGTGGCCTCCCCGGGCGGCCGCGTGCAGTGGGGTTTGGCCGTTAAAGTCCACCAGGCCCAGCTCACTGCCCTGGAGTGACACAAGGACATGCGACCCCTGAGGGAGGCCCAGGCGGGGCCAGGTAGGCCATGGGGAGGGTGGGGTCCCTCTGAGGGTAGGGCCCAGCACAGCCCCTGCACCCACCCTCAAAGCCTCAGTGAGACCCCACAAGCTGGCAGGACAGTCCTGCTGCCCAGTCTGGCTGACAAGGGCTTAGTGTGGTCAGTGGGTGGATGAAAAGCCATCCTGCCTACAGGGTTCAGAGCCCCCGGGCCAGGCGTGGCTGGGGCTGGGCCCCCGGGGTGGGAGAGGCTCACCAGCTCCACAAGCGCCTGCAGCGCCTCCAGGTCACCGGCGTGGGCGGCAGCACAGGCCAGGCTGGGCATCAGGGCATTCCGCAGGGCATCTGCCTCCTGGGTGGGGAAGGCGGCACCCTGGGACCCACGCCTCCTTTTGGCATCTGGCAGAACTGGCAGTCCCTGGAGCTGTGTGACCCCTGCCAGCCCCCACACAAGGGCCCGCAGATCCCAGGGCGTGGGTGAGAAGGAACCTGAGCTGCCATGTCGGAAGGCCTGGGGTTGAGCCTCACTACCCCACCCCACCCAGGCCCACCTAGGACCCCTTCCCCTGGAGCTAAGGCCAGGCCACGAGACCACCATCCAGCCCTGTCCCCAACGGGTGTGTAGCCAATGCCTGCTACCCACCCTCCAAGACACCCCCATCTGCTCCTACCGCTGTCGGGACAGAATCGTAAGTCACCCGCGTAAGGAAAGCATGGGAAGTGGAGCCAGTCCCTTCCCCTGGAAGGAAGGCCCTGTTCCCATGGCTGCACCTTCCTGGAAGAGCCACCTGCCCCCAGCACCTGGCATCCAGCAGCTCCCCAAGACGCCAAAAGGCCAGGGAGAGGCCCCACAGGTGCCACCATACCCAGCGGGCACAACGTGGCCTGGTGACAAGGCTGCTGCCTCTGGCCTGCCTCCCTACAGCATTCAGGCCCCATGCAGCCCCAATAACAGGCCATGCCAGTCCTTTCCATCTGCCCATCACCCGCCCCAGCAAGTGGCAGTTGCAGCACATGGCTCACAAGTCAGGTCCACCCCTATAGGGGGGAGACTGAGGCACTGAGGCTGGGGTAGGACCCCAGGCAGTGGGGAGCAAGGCTGTCTGGCCTGGCAGGCCCCATGTCAGGCCTGGATGCTTGGCCCAGCAGCCAAGGGGGCATGTTGCGGGGTCCAGGGAGGCCTCATCGCCCTGCAGACCCCAGGCCTCGAAAGCCCTCCTTCCTAGGTCTAGGCACCCCAGTTGTGCAGGGGACGTGCTCAAAGGCTGGCCCTCACCTCCAGGTTCAGGTGGGGGCCTGGAACCCCTGGTGCTCAGAGCCTGGGAGAGCCCAGAGCAAGCAGCACCCCCACTCACCCGCCCTTCTTCTGGACAGCCAGCTCCCGAGGCAGCCCCGCCCTAAGGCAGCACCGCCAGTCAGAAGTCAGTGGCCTGCCGAGCCCTGGCCCCCAGCCTCCCTGCTGTGTGCCCACCACCTGGCCTTTCCTGCCTCCTGCCCCGTGGACCCTGCAAACCCTCCTTGCTGGCCGGGCGCGGTGGCTCACGCTTGTAATCCCAGCACTTTGGGAGGCCGAGGTGGGCGGATCACGAGGTCAGGAGATCGAGACCACGGTGAAACCCCGTCTCTACTAAAAAATACAAAAAATTAGCCGGGCGTGGTGGCGGGCGCCTGTAGTCCCAGCTACAAGGAGAGGCTGAGGCAGGAGAATGGCGTGAACCCAGGAGGCGGAGCTTGCAGTGAGCCGAGATTGCGCCACTGCACTCCAGCCTGGGCGACAGAGCAAGATTCCGTCTCAAAAAAAAAAAAAAAAAAAAAAAAACAAAAAAAACACCCTCCTTGCTGCAGACCCCAAACCCTCCTCCTGGGCCCCAGAACCCGGGTGTGCCTAACTGTTTGGGCTGGAGTGATGGCTACAGGGGCTCGTGCCTGCTTGGCGCATCCCAGGGTGACCAAGAGGGTGCACAGCCCCCAGCTGCCACTCAGGCCCGTGTCCCACACCATTACCTGGCTGCCGCTCAGACTGAGAAGCCAGGAGACCCCACGGCCCGGCGTGTCGCCCTGCAGTGAGGGCCGGCACTCTTCCACCGAGGGCGGTGTCATCTCCCCCCGAAGGTCCTTGGTCAGCAGCTGGGGGAGAGAACAGAGGCGAAGTGGCTCTGCCAGGGCTGGATGGGCAGCCCAGGACAGCCTGGAGGGTCGGGCTACCCGGGCACAGGCAGAGGTTGCCCTCGGCCTGAGCCTCGGCCATGTGTGCTTCATCCCTCGGGCCAGAGTGGGCCGGGTCCCCTCGGAAGGCCAGCCCCACTCCCCGGCCCTACTAGCTCAGAGTCTCCAGGGGCCCCAAAGCCTCTGCCCAGCCCCAGGGTCTGGCAGCCCAAGGGTCTGGGGCCAGCTGTGTCTGAACCCCACCCTCCAAGAAGAGTGGAGAGCAGGAGAGGACTTCCTGGCAACAGTAAGGGGAGCCTCGGGTCTCCATGCAGGCTGAGAAGGCGCAAGGACAGGCGGAGCCTGGGCTGGGGGTCCGGCGAGGGCTGTGGGGAGCCTGGGCCCAGAGCTGCCTTTCCCCACTATAGGGAGCCACACCCCTCCCCTTCCCAAACAGGACACACCCTGGGCCGGCCCCCAGGCTCTTCCAGCATCGCCCCAGACATGCCCCTGGGAGCCAACTGGCATGCTTGTGCACACCGAGGGTTGCCCACAGCCCGACAGCGCCCGCACCTCCTTCCTGTCATCCAGGCTCAGCCCTGGCTGGCCCAGCACATACGATAGCTTGGCCAGGGCAGCCTCCGATGTCATGTCGAAGCCTGAGATGACGCCGGCTCCCGCCATGGCCTGTGAGGAGGGGGCGTGTGGGCAGGAAGGGCGACTCACCATGGCCCCCAGCCCGTGAGGGGTGGGTCAGAGCCCACCTCTGCCAGGCCCTCAGGCTGTCCCCTTCCCCGCTAGGCCCTGATCTCCTGGCACTACCATGCCAGCTGCATAGGCTGTGGTCACAGCCCCCTGGAGGCAGTGGGTACAGTTGACGATGACCAGGCCGCGCTCGGTTGCCACCCGCAGCTCCTGCAGCAGGTCGGGCTTGGTGGGTCCGTTCCCCGAACCGAAGGTCTCCATGACCATGCCCTTGAGGGGAGGCTGCAAGAAGGCCCGAACCTGTGGGGCAGTGGGGTGGGGGCTGGATGGTGAGGGTCTCTGCCCTCAGCACCACTGAGACTTGCCCCATGCCCTCCCAAGGAGAGGGACCCCAAGCCAGGGGCAGCTGGTGCCTGCTCTGCTCCCAGGACAGTGGGGCTCCTGGCAGGCGTGCATGGCTGCTGGCACCTGGAGGGGGCTGCTCCCCCCACATTCTCCCAAAGAGTCGCCCTGTCTGTAGGGACGAAGGCTTTGTGTGGCAGAACGCCGTGGAAACACTTCAGAGAGGTGGGAGAGGAGCCAAGAAGACCATCAGAGGCCCCAGCGCAAACACCCTTGTCCAGCACAGCAGGGGCGGCTCCCAGCCGGCTAGAATCTGTGGGAGGACGCTGCCTCTAGAAAAGCATGGAGGACCCCGTTCTGGCTGTGAGCCGCGCCCCAACCCTGCCCACTCCCCGAGAGGCTGGAAAGCGCCACGACCGAGGACAGGGGACAGGGCCTGGGGCTGGTGGGGCCACACTGCAGACATCTCAGGTCCACAAGGGGTCTGCACTGGCTGGTGAGGGCCCCAGGGAGCCTGAGGGCTGTGGGAGCTGCAGAGGGCTGGGGCTCGGGGCTGCAGGGGCATGGTGACCGGGGCTGTCCCTACCAGGGCAGCAGGGATCCCAGGGTAGAGGCGCAGCAGGCCCACGTCCTGCTCCATGCTGCTGTGCACCACCAGCCCAGCCTTCCCGTCAACCTTCCGCACCAGCTCCCTGTTGACTGAGGACAGGGAAGGGCCTGTGTGGTGCCTTCAGGCCTCCCGCCAGCCGAGACCCCAGCCCAGTGCCTGGCCCTCTGCACAGGCCACCTCCTCCCTTGTTTTCAGAGCCCTGAGCCTTCGCGGCTCAGCCCCCTTGCCGTGCCTCCTCTCCCACAGGCAAATCCTCCCAGGCTTCGGTGCAGTCTGGCCTGTGACAGGCTCCGCAGCATGCACAGGGCTGCGGGAGGAGGCACTCATTGACCAGCGAGAGACCGATGGTCGAGCAATGGGCAACACAGTTTCAAGGGTGAAGCCCAGGGAATCTCCACTGGCCAGGCGAGGGGGCAGGAGGGTCCTGCAGAGATGGAGGCCCGGCTGTGTATTGCAGGCTGCATGGGGGCATCAGGCGAGCACAGAGGTGAGGAGGGCAGGCGTGCCCAGCTGGGGAGCCACCAGCAGTCACTGCACTGGGTCACAGGCGTGGGGCAGCATCGTCGAACCAGCCAGCCTCCTCTGCCCTTTGCCGGGTACCCACTGTGCCCACTGCCCACCGAGTCAGTGGTTGAATGAGTGAACAAATGGACTTTCGGACCCCTCACCTCTGGGGAGAGAAGGCCTCCGTCCAGTTCACCCCAAAATCCTAATGTGCGCCCATCACCCCCTCCCCACACCCAGGGTGGGTGATGGTGGAGGTGCAGGCTCCAGGTGAAGTGGGGAGGGATGGACATTTGGGGTCAGTGCCCCGTCCATGCAGAGGGGCTCCCCAGAGGACAAGCCTGTCCTCGAGCTGAAGGCTGCCACTCTGGCAGCACTCGAGCCCCCAGGGTTCTGCCGACCTTCCCGCTCCACTGTGGGTGGGGATGGGAGGCTGATGCTGCAGGCCCAGCCCCCAAACCCTCAGAGGCCAGCGCCAAGGATGGGGTCCATTCCCTCTGCCCCTCTCCACACTCATGGCAGCCTCCAGCAGAGCAGGGCTGGACACCAGGGACTCCCACCGCACTGTGCAGTGTCAGAGCCTGCCCAGGGCAGTAAACACCCTGGAGGCTGGGGAGCCCAGCCCAGGGAAACCAAGGCCCAGGGGTGCGGAAGGGCCTGGGCGCCTGGAGAGCCTGGCACGGTGCTGGGACAGGAACCGGGGCAGGAGGACCCCCACACGGGGCTCTTCCTCCTGCCCACAGGGAGATGTCACCCACGTGTCTCCAGCCGCTTCCGCCAGAGCAGCTTGCATGCGATAAAAAGGACTTTCCTGGCATGGTGGAGCTGAAGCGGGGAGATGTGGGGTGCTGCGGATGACGGCGGGGAGCGGAGCCCCGGCAGTGAGTCCTCCACCCCCACCAGAGCCCACAGCATCAGTCAGCCCCACACGATGGCAGCATGAGATGCCCTTTAGCTGAGGGCGTGTGTCTCAGCTGGACAAGCAGATAAGGTGTCAGCACAGGGAAGGAGGGGGCACCGCTGCCACCGGCAGAGTTATGGCTGAGAGGGGGCTACACAGAGACAAAGAGGGTCCACGCCCACCCCGCACTGACCTCCCGCCTCCCGAGAGTCTGTGGAGGCCACCCCTGGGATCCCAGTCCTTCCTGCCCGGGCCTGCTGGAGGCCAGGGGAATCGTGACCCCACGCCCGGGGGCAGAGAGGAGCTGGTGGCTCCATGGCCAGGCGAGGCCTGCTGGCTCAGCCCCTTACCCCCAAGAGGGGCTATGGCCCTG